>NC_137541.1:20414599-21614599 GCF_963082525.1 Nesoenas mayeri
TATTTTAGGTAAAGGAAGTGAATTGACTGAACTTCCAGGTTATTATTTGAAAATAATTGCAAGAAATAACAATAAATATTAAGCTTTTGTATGCAACACCTTCATCTAGGCTATACATACCTTCCTCTACTATCAAAGTCCTGTCCAGGTTGATTTCTGATGAGTTAAATCTGTGTCCAGATCTCCAGACAGTTTATCTGAGGATGACCTTAGAAAGGGGAGGGCTCAGCTGGAGGCAGAGTTGATGAGAATATACTGACTCATGACAGTCAACTGGGGGATAATAAATGGGAAATAAATGAACGGCACCATTTGGGAGATGGGAACCAGGGTGAGAACACTGAGCTGAGGGTCTGAAGCTCAGAGGTTGCAGGAGAGGAAACAGAAATGGGGAATAGAGGGGAACTTAAGGTCTAGGGAAATACTTGATAAAGGGTTTGGAGAAGAATGGTGGCAGATGGGAGAGTTTGCGTTCAAAAAGGAGTAGGAAGGCCTTATTTCTCTTGTTTTGGGGTTGCAAGGACTGACTCTGTAGGAAAAAAAGAGATTGGGTTGGTAAAATGTATGGAAAAATAATTGTCAAAGATGAAGTAAATATAAGCAAGGAGAGCTGGGGAGGAAGATGAGTAGCTTTGGTATGGGAGGAAGGTGTTTTGGAATGGCAGAGACCTTGGGAACACCAATGTGGGAGGTGTCACTTGACACAAAAGGTGTTTGGAGGAGTTTTTAGGCAGGAGGGACTGGGGGATATGAGACCTGGGACAGAAGGGCCTGAGGATAGTAGGGTGTGAGGGGCAGGTTAGGGTTACCAGTCTGGTAAATATTATTATCTGGGCCCTGACAAATATTTTTATCTGGTACTGATGTTAGAGCAGAGGCATGTACACAGAAAACTACCTCCCTGTTCCTGTGCAAAGAACAGCCCTTCCCTCATTTTCTGTTTGTAGCAATTGCAATAGGCTTGTTTGGACCAAATAACCCAGAGAATACTCATGTAGTCATGAAGGATATGAATTCTGAGTGATCCAGGGAATTACTGTACATTATGAAAATTCACTACATGAATGTTGATTTGAGAGACTGAAACTTAATGTTTCTGAACTTGTTTCACACAGCAAGTGTGCCTAATAAGTCCAAGTTTAAAACCAGACACTCTTCCACACAATGACATACATCACTTTCATATTAACTGTTTCCTTAAATATCTCTGTAGGAAACTGGTCCTAAATCCTTCTGTCAGATCCCAGATCCTTCAGTAGATGGCCAGGTAATCCTACTCTCCATATGCTATGAGCACTGAATTTGCCTAAGTTTATATCAGCACACATCAGTGTTCTATGGTAGCTTTAGTCTGCTTTTCTTTTTGGATAGGGCAACATTGAGCACACTTGAAATCCTGTCCATAATGCACAGTTATTTACAAACCACTTGATACAGAAGTCACAGCACATATTTGTGCTGGCTAACAATCCTTCGTCAATGATGGATGAAGATCAGGTGTCATTTCTGATTCTTTTGATGTGTCAGCTGCCTCCAGTACTATTGACCATGAACTGACCTGCACTCTGTCAGTCTGGAAGCAAGGACAAATGGGATGAGTTGTGAAGCTCAGAGTCATGCACGGCTTTGAACCCTGAAGCAGCCTGTCAGTGGACTGAGGCAGGGATCTCTTCTGTGTTAAAAAAACCTCAGCTGATTCTTTATTTCACAGGGGGTTTTTAATATATTTGCCTATTAACAATTTGATAATACAGCTTTAGCATTTATCTAGGTCTCTGCTTGCTTGTATCATAAATGTTAATAAATGTTGTAAGCTTATATGAAATGTTTTCTACAAATGTTTTCCCTCACAGTCTTTTGCCTTCAGCTCATGCTTCCTCCAACTGCTTCAAAAAATAGATGAAAAAAAGCTGTACTCCATATAGCATGCTCAGAAATGTCACCCACCCCCTTACCTTCCCCCAACAAGCAGCCAAACAAGCTTGTCTCTGTTGAACTTGGGGATATGAGGCAGGTTTTATAATTAAAGGTGGAGACAATTCTGCTAGATAACTCCTCTTGTTGACTCACTGCCTGCATCTCTGCTGTTCTGAGCTGTGAGATGTTGTAGCATACTAATTTCCTCCATTCAGTCAGAATTTGGGTTATACACAGCTCCAGGGATCTCTTTCATATGAGATATTCCAATTGAAATGACAGGGGAAGAGAGAAGGGAAGGCTATACTTTTCTGTCTCCATTTCTTTATTCTGTGTGGGGCAGCAGAGATATTACCTCAAGTTGCTTCCAGGTTGAAGACCCAAAATCAACAGTCTGAAGTTCACCTGGAACCAGTTGCTAACCACTCAGATGTGGGTTCGTGCACTGCCAGTGTGTACAGCTCTTCTCAGGAAACCTGTGTGACCCATCAGTCAGAGCCAGTAGGTGAGTTCAGTATCTAGGGACATATAGAGAACTCTGCATCCCAAGGTGAAAAAGTCATGAGTGGCATCAATACACAGTCTGAAGGGAGCCAACTTCTTGGTCCAACTCCTATGGCAAAGCAAGTTATGCCATGTCAGCTCAACTGTGGGAGGAGTCTGTGTTTAAACTACTAGCCAGGTGCAAATATGAGATAAATAGATACAAACTTCTCCACCCTGTATTTACTGCCCTCAGAGATACAATTAGTCAGAGAGGCAGGTAATTAGGTGGAGAGACAATTAAATCATTAATAGCAAATGCAAATCTGTGCAACACGGGCATCTTGGCTAAGCACTGTGAAGACAGGAAGTTTGCCTTTACAAAGAGGCACAGTAAAGGGATTTTCTTTTTCTTTTAAAGATCCGATTACATGTCAGCGTAGCTCTATGGTTAGACATGGCCTATGAAATCCTGCTTTAGTAAGACACAGTTAAATATGTGTCCTCCACCAAGGGAAATAAGCCATTCCCTCATGAATTGCATACATTATATTAATTTCTCTAGTCCTTTGCTGAAGAGAGAAAAATGAACAAATAATAAGGTAGTTAATTACAAAATTCTGACATTTGTCCACTTGTTGTTGCTGTTTTTGGCCCCTCTTCAGCCAAAGAAAGACACGAGCGCCGGAAAGCAGATGGATTTCCCTGGGGGACCTGAACTAGTGCTGTGCCACAGCAACAGCTTCAGCCATTTGGACAAAGTGCTATGTTGTGTCTTCCAGAAACTGTTCCCAGGGCTTCATAATATTTGATGATTAGACCAGGATTGTTTACTGTAGGGTGGCAGCTACACACAGTACAAGCTTGTTGCTTTATTATGCACTGGCTCAATCTGTTTGTGCAACATTTTACATGTGGTGATAAAGTCAGTGAAACATTGGCGGTGACCAAACTAATAATGTCTCTGTTTTGCTCCTTCCAAAGTACTGAGGATAGATGGATTTCAACCGCCTTGTAGTTTAAAAGCAAGAAAATTACTATGTGTAATCAATTACTACTATCTGGCCTCAAATCTGTTTTGTAAATCTTATAAATCTCCACCCTAGTCTTTGTTCATCACCATCCCCAGTCTTCTTCTCCATCAGCTGTTAGTCAGCACTTCTATGTTTCTTCTCTAAGTTATCTACTCAAGGTGCCAGAGGCAGGTGCAGGAGACAGGTACAGCTGCTCATGATTGTTTTAACATCAGTGTTGTGTTTTCCAGTTGTAAAGTATTTTCAAAGTTTGTTTTCCTCGATGAAATGAAAACAACAAAAAAAAACCAAACCTGTTTGTATTCCCATGAACTAGTACCCAACTATTTTTAAACCTAACTTTCACTTATGGTTTTCATCTTAAGGCTTCAGTTAACTGTGTTGCTTTGTTTTAGTTTTGTTTTTCATTATTCTATAATCCTCTGTGGCTTGGTACAACAGGGATTGAGTTCATTTACACAGCAAGTTATACAGGGAGTATTACCACAGCAACTAAGATCCTGGTTTATAAGACAAAACAGAGCTGCCCCCTCTATTCAAACAAGATTTACAGGTATTTTGCTAATCATACATCCAGAGTTGCTTTGATTTCCAAATGAAGTGCTGCCTATACTATTAATAGGGCTGTCACCTTGACTGGTGTAACTCACCCAGCTGTTTTATGTCAATGAAGTGTTGACTTTTCATTTCAAAGTTTCCTGCTCTCATCTTCATATGCTCTGAGCAAAAGCACTACCCTAGAAATTGTTACTTTAAATGTAATTGCACCTCAGTTTGGCAGGATCAGTATAACTGTCCCTTTGATTTTGTTCTTTGGGTAATAGCCAGGTAGTACTTTTTCCCTGAGAAAGGATTTTGCCATTAAGGATATAAGGATGTTGTTCTGGCATGAGCTTTTATTGTCACTTTGCCTTTTTTTTTTTTTTTTCTGTTTGGTTGGGTGTTTTGTTTGGGTTTGTGTGTGTGTGTATTTTTTTTAATGTCTGATATATGGTATTCCATGTTACTACATAGCCAGGCAAGAAAAAAATCCCCTCCACAATACAAACATAAGTCTAAGATGACAGTTGAAGCCCTGATCAGTTCTAACAACAACCACCCCACCACCTAATAACACTACAAACAAACCAGCACCACCCTCAAAACTCCCCAAAACAGAACTAACCCCCACCCATAAACACAACCACACTAAACAACCAAACCTAAACCACACCAAACACCTCAAAACCAACCCAACCCAACAACCACCACAAACACAACAAACCAAAACCACACACAACAACCCCAAAAAAAAACCAAAAAACCAACCCAACACCACACCCACACCAAAACACCACCAAACCAAATAACAACCAAAAACCCCACAAAAACAACCAACAAAACAACACAACCCACAAAACACACCCAAAACACAAACCAACCACAAACACAACCAAACAAACAAAACATCACAACACACACACCCCAACACCCCAAACAACACAACCCACCACCAACCAACACACCCACATACCCACACACCAAACAAAAAAACCAACCAAACATACACACCCAACAACCAAAAACAACACAAAATAACACCCCCAAAACACCAACCAACACCAAAAAAACCTACCCCAAATTTTCTGTCATGCAAATCAGTCCACACAGTCTCTGTCTTAGCTCCTGAACTGCAAACAATGCTTATTACAGTACTACTCCTTCTACTCCCTGCTTTGTATGCCATTTTCAGGCTATGAAATCTTCAGTTACCCTTCCCTAGTGCAACTGTGGCAAGGATTTGAATGATACCAGCGTTGGTGCTGGGAGCTTATGTGGATATCCCTATCACAGCAGGAAAATTAGCCCACACCATGTCTTGATTAAGCTGTGTGCAAATCGAGGAGATGTTAGACAGTTGTGTTGGTGGGTGTTGTTCTTGTTTAAGAAGTTATTGTCTTGTTTAAGAAGTTGTTGCCATATTCTCCAGGAATACGTGGTGAGCAGGCTGATGTAGCATTAGCAGTAATACATCCTGAAGCTTGAAACACCATGGGAACTTAAAAAATCCCCTCATATCAGAAGTGCCAAATGCATTCTTAAATAAAGACTACGTTCTGGCTTCACATGCACAAAACCTATTTCTAGCCCTCAAAGATGATGAAAGTCACAAAGACTTCACCCATTTCACTGGAATAAAAGTTCTAGGAGTTCATTGGATAAACCCTCCAACTCAGGACATTCTAACCTCTCAACTCCAAAACTTTCTTCTGGTTTGAGCACTTCTCATTAAAAAAGTAGCAAGAAGGATTACAAAAGTACACTCCTCTGTAAAGGTTGTAAAAAACAATGCCCCAGTTGCAAATGAGTTGCAAATATTGCATTTGCAATATAAGCAGAATTCAGCTCATAGCAAAGACATGCTATGAGACTGCACCAGCTGAGAGCATGCAGGATGGCTACAGGCAGGCTAAAGGTGCTTGGGGTGAAAAGTCCCTGCCGTTGAACTCACAGAGTATTGCATTTTCTACATCTACGGGAAAAGGAGAGATTGTGCCATTCATGATCTACCTTACCATCATAAGAACACCTATTCCAGTTTGACTAATGATAGGCTCTATGTTATGAGTATCCTATGTAAATATAGGTGTGAACCTCATCAAGTCCAGACTTATCTCATGTGTAGGATGGTGAGCATAGGCTTAGGAAATGTGAAGTGAGAGCCAAGCATGTAGAGACCTGCACTGTACACAGGTCAGGGTGCTGTGTCAGCCCAGCCTTCATTGTACTGCCCCTCTGCCTTTGTGTTGGTGTCATGTCATGATGGAGAGGTGATTCCTGGAACAAGAGTCCTGGGTCTTCTATTATGTAGACAATTAGCTTTTCTTGTCCTTGTGTGAGAGTGCTTATCTGTGGTCTGAGCCAAATATTTTCCAGACACACAGACTGGAGAGTGCACTGGCTTGTTGATGGCCAGGGTAGTGAATATGGCTTTCTGGTATGAGAATCATAACACTGATTGATAAAACCTGGGTGAATATTTTCTATGGGTCAGCTACAATGCCTTTGAAATTAGAGGCTGGACCTGTATTCAAAACACACATACGTGGACACCACTTTGTTGAGAGTAAAGCTGTTTAAAAGGGGCCAAGAGTGATTTTTTTTTTTTTTTTTTTTATTGCCATTTGAATTTTTAAAATCCTTACTGGGTCTTCCTATGCAACAGAAGTCTTATAACTGAAGTGACATAACAACAATAAAGAGCCTAAGAAAAGAAAGGACTGTTACCACCAAGGCTAAGAGTAAAATTCTGTAATACAATTTTTTTTGTTTGTTCATTTGTTAGCTAAGATATCTGTAATCCTCAGCTTGCTGATAACTTAGACCAGAGTAATGAATTCTCTTTAAAACCAGTGCATTTTAGTTAAAGAACCTCTTAATGTCCAACACAGTGGTATTTCCAAGAACAGATCAGGTGAGTTTCTATGTTAATTTACTATTCTCAGTCCACCAAAGGCCAGTCACTGATTAAACACACACAGAGGACTAATCAATAAAGAGCCATAACTTTGATCTAATTGGTGCTGACTCTGATTACATAAGTTAATACTCTTAATGAAACATGGTTCTCTTGACTTTTCAGTTTGAAATCCTGTGTTTGAAATGGTTGCTTATTAAAAACATTATGAAATAGCAACAAGGAGTTGCTCTTATTTACTTGTTTCAAATGCTGCAATAGCATGCTCTTCTTAACTGGTGTAAGTTTTTGTTTAGAGATTTTTACATGTGACCCAGAAATTATGCTTTGATCTTTCTGTAAATAGCAAATGGCATGATTTCCTAAAGATACAGTTTACATCTATTTTGTAATGTTAAAGAGGGCAAGTTGGTGCCCCAGTGTCACAAGATAGGATTGCTGAATTCTCTGGTGCCAACTTCCAGCTGTAGCTGATGTAAGAAGAAGCAAAGAAGAGCCAGCACTGGGCATCTGTGTGCTGTCAATCTGCTTTGACCCCGTTTCATAGATGTGTATTTTGTTTTCTTGCTGTGCAGTCAAACATACCTGTTAGCTGGTACTGAACACTTTCTGATTTCGGCTGTCTAAATGGTTTTTAAAAATGGGAAGTCAGCCCTCACCTGCTCCCCACCATAGCTCTAAGTGCTCCTGCATTGAGAAGTATATCAGTTACCTCTTCATAGTCTTTGTAAATATCAGTTGAAACAAATGAATCCTTCACTGGTTTCGAGCTATCTGCTGTAAAGGATGTGAAGTTGTCCCAGAGTCTCTCTGGTGATGTCTGCTGTGGAGAACTGAAATGTCGTTGAATTAGAGGATGGAAGCAGAAATTCACCCTTCCTGGCCAGTATTAATTTTAGTTTGTGTTGAGAGACTTTATACCTTGCTAATCCTTTCCTTCTAGTGTTCCTGTAGTTTGGGATGGGCTAAATTGTTCTCCATTAAAAATAAAAATGATAAGACCAATGTCAATGCCTTTCTATATACATCTCACTTCTCTCTTCTCCTGCTTGGTACATGCCGTAGTTGTGAACAGATATAGACGGCTTTAGCTATGTGAGTCAGTGTACAAGGTACAGCTGTACTAAGCTTTCTTGTGCCCTCCAGATCTAATCTCTGTCTCACATAGATCAGAGTCATGGTTGAAGCATACCAAAACTCTTTGTTGGATTTTGTGTCCACTAAACAAAAAATAACCTATGAGTATGGACAGGCGGGAGAAAGGCAGAGGACAAAGTTGATTCAAGTTCCTGCTTTAACTACTGCCAATATGTTTTTTCCTGGTGACTCCCACCTGAAAAATGGTGCCAGAGAAGATCTCAGGAAACTTAGAGAAGATGTATTCCCTTCTAGTCCCTCTCAGCTGATAGGTAACCTAGCTGTAGCAAGAAGGACATGGGACAGTTTAGCAGAGAAATGCCTGAGGAGTGCTTACTGTTATTGCAGGCACACCCTGCTATCTGTGGATGGTATGCTTCTGAGGTATGTATCATGGCTAATGGGTCATGAAAAGCACACAAGTTAAATACACAGGGGCAGCGTATGCTATAGGGAGGACAGAGAGGCAGAAGCAAGATCTTTAGGCTGATTAATCAGCCGAAAGAGAAGCTGACTTCTCAGCAGCTGAGTTTCTGGCAGATGAGGATGCTGATTAAAATGCTGATTTGCATTTTGAAACAAAACTTGAGGTACGATCTATGTACTGGCCTGAGATTTTGAGTAATACCTCACTTTACGAGGTAAGAATGAATCTTGTGGTGCCATGGTGCCTCTTCCAGTACTTGGAGCAGGCCACCATTCTGCAAAAGCTAATCACTTCACAAAAATGGAATGCTTAACACAAATCTTCTAGTGCACATGTTCTTGGTGCCTCTTTATGAGTTGTTATATTTTCATCCTAATCGTCACCGATTATCATCAAGGTCAATTAAATCAATCAAAGGTGAAGAGCAGAAAAGTGAGATAGTGGCAACAGCTAGCAGAGTGGTTAGTAAACACTAAATGCTTTATGACAAAACTCCAAAATGATGAGTAAGGTACACAAAAGCACAGTAACAGTGTTTTATGGTTATCAGTTGTGCAAACATTACGATTTTTTTTTTTTAATAAGGGGATAATATCAGTCCTCTTACTAGTCCTTCTCACCCTTAGATGTATCAAAGATCACCAGCTTCGTTACTCAATTAATCTACTTTCTATCTTTACATTTTCACAATTACGTTCAGTGTTCCATGTGAAATGTAAGAGACTAAGATTTATCTATATAAAAATGTATAAGGCCTTCATTCTCCATCAGCAGTTTCCTATTTTGTTCTTAGATATTCACACAACATTTGAAAGCCTTGCAAACATTAATGAATTTATGCTATAACCTCCTGGAGAATTAGAAGAGAAAAGTTATCTCCATTTTGCAGCTGGAAAATGGAGACAGAAAGATTTTTTTATGTGCCTGAGATCTCTCACTGGATTTTTCAAACTCTGTGTATAAACCACAAGACTTTCTTAGCCTCTGATTTTCTTTGCTTTGGGGATTCTAGCTTATTTAAATTCTAGTATCTTGAACACTTTTCTCTAGGCCAGATCCATGCAAAAACAATTGTTAACCTCAGCAAATATCTGGAAAACCACTTGACCAGAAGAAAGCTAGAGTTTTTATTGCATGTTCACTGTCTACTGTAGCTTGCAAGGCAACAGAAAGCAAGCAGAAAACAAACCCTGAATGTTCTCCAAAATTCTTTGAAAATATAAGTTCATAGAGATTTGGATTTAATAGATTTTCTCATCCTAATTTTGCCAGGGATAGATTTACTAGAAGCTCTTCTAACTGAACTTATGTTGTTGTTTACACTATTCAGGTTATTAGCATTTTGCCACTTTTTTTTTTTTTTTCCTGAAGCTCTCTCCTGCATAATTAACCTTGAGTTTTATATGGGCTACTTTCATATATGGGTTTCATTTTATGAGGGCTGGATTGCATTGTCATGATGCCTTGCCTTCTGCATTGAATCTACACACCTCATAAGTCCCCCTTGATTTAAACACTTCAGAAAAATGCAACTGGTTGGTTTGTCTATTTTGTAAGAAGGACAGGAACAGCCAGATTTGCTGTGCTACTGAAAGGAGTTAATATCTGGTAAGCTACATTGTGCACTATTCTATGCTGATGTTGTAAGACTGTTTCCAGCTCCCAGCCCTCTTGCTAAAGGTTATTCGTGTGTGCTATACTTACACATAACTATCGTTTGGCAAGTCTTTTATTTGTTTTCCGATGATTTATATCAAGTTTAGGTTTTTTGTTTTTGTTTTTTGTAAACTGTGGATGTAACTATTCCATAGCATTTACCTTGCATAAACCTAGTACACTGCAGTTATACCATTGTATGGGTGTTGATACAAAAGTAGTTTATTCTCGGTAAGCAGAACATACTTGTGAGGAAACCTGGGTAGTAGGACCTTTATAATATGGAAATCTGCATTCTGATGGAACCAGCACATCTTATTCCTGAACACACTGAGAGCCAACAGAGTCAGAGGGATGGAGTAAAACGAATCAAGAACAATGAAGTTATTGGGAAGTTTCTTGATTCAGGAAGGAGATCAATACACACTGCTGTGGACCCTTTTCCATGTCTCTTGGCTTAGAGAACCACAGGGAATTGAAACTTTTGATGGAGCCTTTGGCAGGAAATCTGAGAGGAAAAAAACATGGAGAAGAAGTCTCCCTCCCATAAAATTGCTGCTCTAAGGAGTACATGTCTTAGATTCTCTGTTACATATACCTATTTCACATTATGGAACTACTCATGACTTACTGGATTTATTACTGATTTCCTCAGAAATAAGGAAAGTTAGTTTTGGGTTTATTTTATATCTTGACATGAAGCAGTCTGTCAGTGATAAGGCTGAAGGACAGAGTTTAGGACTTCTGTAATTTATCCTATATTTTTTCCAAGTTTATTCAATATATAGGATCTTGGACATCCAGAAAGTGGAAAATCTCACACAACACCAGTGTTGGTACTATGTGATATCTCACTCTGAGCAACCTGATCTGTCTTCAAAATAGGTCCTGTTTTTAGCAGGGGTTTAGACCAAGAAGAATTGTTTGGTGACTCTGTGTTCCTGCTCCCTGCTCACTGTAAAGCTATAACTATGGAGAGCCAGGTCCATGGCTTTCCATATGCCCATGTTTCCCAATGCTTCGAATTCCAGAACTATCACCATTTTCCAGGTGAGGCTCTACACTGGTCATGCTCTACACCCTAAGCAACATGGTACTGTCAGTGGCAATTTTTGCTCCCACCAGCAGTCAGAGATGCTGCTGTCCCTCGCTTTACTACCAAATCCTTGAGGTCTCATACAAACCATAAGTTAATAAACCAAACCGCACCTGTAGTTCTTCAGTCTGGAGGCCATTGATTACACAATGTTTTGTTACGGACTCCCAGTTCTGGGAAAGGATTTCAAGGCTGCCTGTCTTTCATGAAGCCAAGTGAAGTCCTGGACAGATTATTAGTTCAGACAGGTTGTCAGATAAAAAGCATGGCACTAATACTAGGCCAAAGACAGTTGTGGAAGCAGTACAGCTGTGTTTTTGTGGTGCTGAGTCAGCCAATGCCGGCTGTACAGTTAATCTGCTCAAGGAGATGACTGTACATCACAAAGAAGTGGAAGTTTCATGTGCATGCTATTCATTGACATTTGCAGGATTTGCAACTCCAGTAGCAGTCACTAGGTGAAAATGAAGCAATTTGTTTTAATAATGCAGATGTCAAAATAGTAAAATATTCAGGACAATTATATTGAGAAACTCTCATAATAAATTTTATTTATTTTTCATATTGTGGTGTTGTTTGAACAGTGTATTTCCCACATTTGAGGAAGATGATAAACAGAGTAACTGAGCTGAAGTTAAATATTTCATAAATCCATCTTTCAACAAGATGATATGTCATCAATTCAGGCACTGGAACAAGTAACATCATTAAATGTTATGGCACACTTCATCCAATTCCTCCACGAAATCATTTTCTTAACACTGTGTTTGTAAAGGAAATTAGTATCAATCAGTCAAACATGGACATACACCATTCTAATTGTGTATTTTGTCAATATCATAAAACCGGTATGCTTGATGCCTTAGCAACTATGTATGCAAAGTATAGCAGAAATATTTTGTCTTCCTTACATACGGATAATATGGCCTATTTCATTCATCTACAACTCAGACGACTCGTTGCCCTCAAAGTGATGAGGAAGTCTGGGCAGAATATGCTAAAGAAGTGGAGAGGTAAGTCAGGGGAAGCAGATGACATCATCCCACCGGGGGCTGGACCTGGGTGAAACAACTTCTTGAGTTTTCTACCAGACAGGGAGGTTCCACAAAACCACAACACTTGGGAATTGACACTGATCTGAATTTTTTTCTATCTGATGCTAAAGAAGATGTGCAGAGATACAAGTCAGCATCCTGAACTTCATGGAGAGTAGAATTAGGAAGAAAATAATTGACAATGCAAGTGAAAAGAGAAAATACTACAGAATTCTTTATATAAAATGTAGTGTCCCTTTCTAGAAATAATTTGTGTCATACTTTTATGACTCACGTAAATGTTTCAAATGTTGACATGTACTAATGATACTATTACTAAAGCTGAAGAGAAGACCTAATTTTCTTCTGAACTGTAGGCAGCCCAGATGTTTCTAATGAGTGTTGTGCTTTGTTATATCATTAATTATTTAAAAAGTTTGTGAACATATTTATTTCTCCATTTACCTACTGATCTATTAATTGCTCTACCTAATTTCCCTATTACTGTTTGAGAAATTGTGGGAACTGTCCTAAACCAAATAAACCCTCTGAGTAATCTTTCACATTCTTTTGTGAGGATTTATGGGATCTCTCCTAGGTGAAAATGAATATTTTCTGTAACCACGAGCAGAGTAAGGCGATGACTAAACCAGTTAAAGCACAGATTTGATCTGGCCTACAATTATCTGTATGGTTTAACCATTAATACTGGAAGTAAATAAGCCCCAAGGCAGAGTTTTGGTTCATTTGCACTACCTGGGATAGTACCCAGGAGACCTTTGTGGGATAACATGGGCCAGAGACCATTCCCTACATGGGTAAGGCCCCACAGTTTAGTAGGATAGGGGATCCTAGCTGACCTGTTTGCTCTCAAGCTCACAATGCAGAGCTCCCAGTGCATGCCTGGGCAATGCACTGACTCACAGCCATGCTGCTGAAGCAGAATGTCACATTGGAAGCTGCAAGGGTTAAACAGTACGGTTTGCTAAGCCACACCTGAGGGTGAGTCAGACAGGAGATGTCAGCAACAGAGAAGAGTAAATGGGCTTGATCACAGTCAATCTCAGATGCTTCTGAATCAGTTGGGCACTCTCCTGTGCCAGCTCAGGGACTGCAATATGTATGATGGGCATAGAATGGCATTGCATGAGCAAGTGATTGTTCCAGGCATAATAGAGTATGTAAAAAGAGAGCTAGGAAGAGTCCTTAGCTCCTGAAAGTGTTGGTAGCTCTTAATAATCCTGTTCTGAGTGTGATTTTCAAGACAACTGCTCTCTGGCACCTCCTTGTAGTTTCCAGAAGTCATCTACCACTCCCCTGCCTCAGCCTAGGGTTAACATCGATCTTGTATTTTCTCTCCATCCTGCCCAAAATATTTCTTAAGGTTCCCTTTTTGTTGCCACATGTAAATCTAAAAAATGTGCATCAGAATCAATGTAAGTTTTTAATGTAAATACAGGGTCTGCACATAGCAAAAGAGAGAGAAAAGTAGAAGAAAAGAAGAAAGGAAAGCAAGCAGAACCATGACTCCTCTCACTGCAAAACTTAAGAACAAGAATAATTCTCCTCACTTTACTCATATGAGAAAAGGAAATTCTCTCACACACCTACACCCTCTCACAGTCTTTCTTCTATCTCTCTTTCTGATGCTCTCAGAGTCCTCTGTCTTTAGTCAGTCATCCTTGCCATAAGTTTCTTTACATTGTAATAGGGTAAATATTCCAGATTCTGAGAGACCCCTTTGCCAGAGAAACTCCTGGATACACACTCCTATTTTATTAAATTGAGGGCTGCTAAATTAACTGAGGACTGACTACAGATATGATTCTTCGTTCATAGCAGAAATCCTGTTTTACCAACAGCTATTTTTAAGGAAACCTATTACAATATACATGTAGTTGTACATTCATATTCTTGTATTTTATTTTCTGTCGAAAAAGACTCCAAGTTCAAGAATATCATGATTTCTGTGTGTGTACCACATTGGGAATTTGAACCTTAGCCTACTCACCTGCTACCCTCCTTAGGGATCCCAAAGATAAAGGCACTATTTAAATCAATTTCCCCAAACCATTTTCATTTTTCACTCTCTCTGTGCACGTGGCTCTTAGTCACATGCAAAAGCCACACATGTACCAGTCTGAAATGATGAGTCAAGGCCTGTTTTATTGACAAGCAGAGATGTCCTCGGTCACTCAATTTCTGCTGGCAGCTCTTGTCATCTGCAGCGTGCCAGTCAGTAGGACAGTCCTCAGAAGTTCTTTAACTTATGACCAAGTATAGAGATAAGAAGAGGCAGGGTTGAGAAAATTAGGAGATGGGACCTACCTGTTTTGCGGAGGAGAGAAGCTGCCCAGAAGGACTATTATCTGACTTTCGGGTAGTAGCAATGCTTATGTCTAAAGTGTGTGTGATGCTATAACCCACTCCCCAAATGAAGTCACAGCAGGGGTAAGACTCGAGGCACATGCTGTGAGCAGCAGGAGAAGCAGCGTTACCCTAGCGTGTACATGGCCGAATGCAACAACCCGCTTCAGTGAGCTGACCTGGATGGGACAGTGAGATTTGCACCTGTGGACAGGTCTAACCTTCACTCACCACACTGCACACCCTAGTTATGGGTTGAAAAAATGTTTTTGAGCTTTTCTTCTCCTCTGGTGTGGTACATGCTTACTGGGTAATGTCTGATCTCTGTGGTATCATGACCTATCTCGGGGTAAATTTTGGCCTTTGGCTTGACAAATCATGACTGTTTTTTGAACTTTATTACAATAAAGTTACATCAGCTCACCTACACTGGCTTCTTGCACTGTGCTAGGAAAAAGTTCAACAAGAGCTGAAACTATCCCTTCAGCCTAGGTTTGAACTTGATTTTAAATACAAATATCTCTTCTTTACAGCATAGTCGGGAAAGACAGGGTCATCTTTATACCTGATACCTCAAGCAAAGCTGTGGATAAGTATCAAAGATGTTAAGGAAAGGCAAACATATCCCTTTTATGTTTGTGGGCAGCATTAATGACACAGAGTGAAATTTATCCTCTTATCAAAGGTCAACACAAAGCTAGGCACTACTTCAAAGGTGCATTGATCCCATAACTGACTCCTGACACTGAACTGGATTTCACCAAATTCCAAAACTTACAAGAACCAATAGATTTTATTTATCTGTGTAAAAAATAATGGAGTGTGTTCAGATACAGGCACATATAACAATTCACATCAGCTATTTTGATTTTGCTGGAACAATGTATTGGTTTTTATCTTGTGCTCACATATTTTGGACAGTTCTTTCTAGCCAGCTGTCCCTCCCTCCCACTTAATCAGTCAAAACATCCCTGCTCTTCAAAACTACAAAATATTTACTCAGACTTTGTGTTTACTAGGAATAAGCTGACAGTCCAGCAACTGAGTATTTAGTAGTGCACATACTGCTTGGTTTGAAGGGGAAAGCAAGAGTGAAGGCTCTGTCAAAGCCATTCTTTCAGATCTTAGTGTATAACTAACACAATGTTTCCTACCACGTTCAGTCAATGCTCAAAGATACCAAAAAGGTCTTGCAGACAGGGAAAACATGACAGGCAAGGAACAGGGCAGCAAAGCCAATACAAGAGGAAGTTAAAAAGTGGTGCCTTTTCATTAGTGATCACATGCATAAATGTGTTACTGCACAAGAGGCACGGGATTTTTACATTGGAAGTATGATCGTGCTGCGTGTGAGCATATGGATTGTAAATACTGTAGGAGAAGATATGGCATCTGCATTTGGTACTTTTTTATTTCTTTTGTAGTTTCTTTGGTGGCTGTATTTGAGCAGGGTGTGCCAATATTTGCAGTCTGGGGAACAGCATCAGAACATCTAGTATTCCCGTCTACTAGTAAAAATAACGAAAACACTTCAGTTAATTCAGTGTACCTTCATGTGTATTAGTCACTGGTCCCTGTGTGCTCTAATTATAGACTGCCTTGATGATGCAACTGCAGGGCACAAAACAAAGATTTTACAAAAAGTTGTTTTGGTATATCTTTTTTTTTTTTTCTTATTAGGCTAATGGAGAAGCTGCTTTAGGCACACATCCATGATTGAATCTGTCCTGTTCTCAGAATGTGACTGTGGAAGTTAATATGATTACAGCGGTATCAGCTGAGATAGATTAGGTGTCGCTTTGCTCAGTATAGGTAAACCTACCTGATAGCGTGTTCTTCCTTTAGTCCTGAGAGAATCAGATTTTTTTTTTTTTTTTTTATCTGCAGTAGTAAGATATGAAGAATCTTTATATAACTGAGCTGCATTTTTTTAACCTGAGTTGCTCTAAATATTTAACCAAGGGCAGCTAAATCCTGTGTACTATGGTTCACTGTACAAGTTATAATTTATTAAACTGTTATATTCACAAGATTAAGTCAGAATTCCCTTGTTCAGTCACGTACATGATTGCTTTGGGGTGTTCCAATAGGTCAAACTCTGACAGTGTCAAGCATAATTATCTCCTGAATATATTCACACCTTCTGCAAAAGCCAATATTTGGTTTTGCCTTATTTAAGAGTGTATTCATTAGTTTGCAACCCTATGTGAGGCTTTCTAAGCTTCAGCTGAATGACTAAAATCTGCAAAAAACGCAGATTCCCTGAAGATGTTATGACATACAGCACATTGAAGAAAAATTGTGTATTTCCATAAAAAATTCAACACATAAATTTCATTTTTGCACACTGATGCAGCTATCTGTATGAGTTTGGGGCCGTGGTGGTAAACACACAGTAATGCACATTAGCTTGTTTTTCTGAGTTAGTGGTTTTATCCATATACAATAAATTTATAATCACCCACTTTATAATTCATTTGGACTTTATAAAATGTGACTACTGATGTTCTCCACCAATGGAGTGGATGATTCCGATATATCAGGTGCTATCCAATGTGAAATATCAATAGCATAACTGAAGAATTAATACTACAATAAGTGAGACATCTGGAAACAGTATGTTAATAAGCTGAAGGCCAAGGCACATGGCTGAACGCAGTTGAGCTGCGGTAAGCTAACAATTTGTCATCTGTCTATTGAGTCAACATAACTGACCTTGCGTCTGCCCAGGCTCTGGAGAAAAGCATATTCATGTAAAGCTCTTTGACTGACTTCTTGTCTGCCAATTGAAGAAATACTGTTTCTTTCCCAAATTTTATTAATTCATTCTCTGCTATAACAGTAAGCATGTATTAATAATTATTAATAAATAAATAACATCTTTGTGCTGAAATAGTTACTTGCTACCTGTGTAGTAGCTTGATTCTGGCAGCTTTGTTCCTTTCTTTGTTCCATCTTTGTTCCTTTTACTGAGAGGCAACCACAACTACTTTGAAGGAAGGCGTCTTTTGAGCTCAAGCTCCAGTTGATACCACACACAATGTTATTTATGAAAAAAAACATAGCAATCCCCCTTATTTATTTTCAGCCCAAACTGTTGTATCAGTTCTGCTCAGTCTCCATCTTTAGTTCTTTTATAAAAAATGATTTAAAAAATAAATTTATCAAAAGAAAAAGCCTGACAGATAGACTAGAAAATAATTTAAGTTCATATATATTTTAATAAAATAAACAACAACAATAAAAACCAAACGCAAATATATAGGCAAATATTTTTAAAAATGCATAGAAATTTTCAGTAGAATAAAGATCTAGCACTGTATGAAACATTGAAATGGCACTGGTATAAGAAGAAAAGTCAGTTACAAAAGTCACATAAACCTATTTATTTCAGAATGCCAGTAAACACAGACTAATTTCTGACTTCCATCTAACTGTTGACATTCCTTAAGAAAACAAAAAGGAAAAAATGAATAAGGACCATTTCTCTATCACTAAAGGGTAGTGACATCTGTAAAACATGAGCAGACGCCTATGAAATATCAGCAGAATTACGGTGTGTGAAGATGGGCAAGGCCAAGATGAGGCAGTGAGCAAGCAGGGATCAGGTCCCTCCAGGGTTAGAAATGTGCAGGGTGGGCTGAGCAGGGAGGATGGGAAACAGCCCCATGGGTGGGTGGGACACGCTTTCTGGGAGAGATGCTGGGAGCAGGGAGGAGCTGGTTTTACTGAACTATGCAAAACTTCCTCTAGTGAAACCCCACATAAACATATGAGGTATGTTTGGCATGTGGTCAGAAACCTGAGTGATCACAACTAGCTTTATTTGGAAAGTAGAAATCCATTTGGCTTAATAAAATAGCTTGGAAAATACTTGACTTTTGATTTGGGTTAAAAAGTAAAATGAACAATCCTCCCTCCTCCAGCTCCCAACATTACATGTATTTTTTATTTACTTCAGCAGAAAGAGATTTCTTAAAAAAATAGTGTTTACTGGGAGTTCTGTCTTGCCAGTTGTCTGCCTGCCCAGAAAGTACTGCTCACTTTCCTCTTCCTTTCCATAAGTGAAATTATTAGTCTTCAACTAGGGTTACTAGCAGTTAAATGTGAAGTCTTTTTGTCCTTCTGCTCTTTTTTGCTGATGCTGAGGGGGTTTCATCAGCTTTGAGGCTTTCCCCAAAGGTTGAAATACAGAGGGTTATAACTTGGGTAGCTGTAGCTCTCTTCTCAGTAACAGAACAGAAAAATGAAAATAGCCACTGGAAAATTCAGTTTTATAGGACAGACAGTTTCTGTTTTGATTAAAATAACTTTGATGAAAAATTCCCAGCTAGCTCACCCCTCCAGTCCTCTCCAAATATGTCAGATATTCCATTTAGATATTTACATTTGATATCATATACCACATCAGGATGGAAGCTGACTCTTTGCAAAGTTTAGCTTTTACATTAAATTATGTATTTTAATGCTTGAATGCCCCTTGACTCAGTAGTATAGTGATGATTCAAGAGCAGCAAATTATCATGAAGGTAATGTAGTAGTAACATTTTGTGACATTTGCCAGCTTATTTTTGGTTACATCAGGAAAGGACAGTATATCTATGTTCTTCTGAGTAATTGTTTTTTTAATTGCATCTGATGCTTCACTCATTAGCCTCTGAGCTTCCTGAGAGGACAGATCAAGAAGTTTTTACATTTCGTTTGGAATTTAAATATGCTAGATATTCAAATGGTATACAGACACCCAGTGATACAGGTGTGTGTGCTTGTGTGTCTTTACTTTTGTATAAAAGAACTGCAAATCTTTCCACAGAGATTCCAGTCAATGAAATTTATATCAAATATTTGAACTTCTTCCATTTTTCAAAACATCCTTTCTACAAATGCCGGAGTTTGGGTTTCAGAATAATTTATTTTTAAACCTTGCTTTAGGTACATGAAATAGCTCTTCTCTCTACTAGAGAGCTGGCCAAGAAGACTATCTTACCCCTTCCTCTCCAAAATACATTACTATGATTAACATAAAGCATTTTCCTCTGAAAATGTCAAAACAATGTGTCTGATATTTTCCTCCCCTCTCTGTATCCCCTCTCTTCTCTAATTTTTTACTGAGTTTACAAACTCAATTTTAATAGGGAAAATTTTCAGTCAAAAACTGTAGTCTGTTCTATTCACTTTTTTTAAAGAGATAATGTTCTCAAGGACAGAAGTCTGTAACAGACGTTACAGAAACCAGGAGAGAAAATGGGCTGAAGTGGAAACGGGAAAATAATCAAGGAAACAATCATCAACTAAGAAAGGGCACTGTATGAAAAGAAAGTAGAGGTTCACTCCCCTTTGGGACAAGGGAGAGTAAGAAGAGAAAAACATGAACATGAACAGGCCCATAGGAGCCCATAAAATAATTTGTGGTTAAGAGAGCCTATGGCTCACAGCTTAAGTATCCGAAGGCTAAAATTAGTAATAGAGCAGAGATATGACTGTGAGCATAATGCCAGTGATGAACTACAGCAAGAAGAGCAACTAAACCTCTGAAACACGAGAGAAGTGTTTTGCTTGGATTTTTCTGTTTTGTCCTGGAGTGACAGAGCTTTTTTGAGTGAAAGAATCATCACAATGAATCATCAGCATATACCAAGTCAACCATGTGAGAGAGATGGGAAACCAAGAGACAGACAGCTTGATAATGAAATTATAGTCTTCTTCCTCCACTTAACTTTCACTATACTATTCTCTCTATCCTCAGAGTGGACTAGCTTTCTTAGGTCTGTACTTTTTAGGAAGCAGTAGTGCTACTTTAGCCTTTAATTCAGTGTCGCTTTATGTATATAGCACAAATTTGGGTAGCAACAGATCAATATTGTCAGTGTCTTGTCTTCCTTATTAGAAAATACTTTTGTCAGGAAGATGATGACACAATTGAAGAAACTTATTCATCAAAACACAGACACATATGATTTAGATAAAGGGAGGAGAATTTTTTTCCTTAAAAAAACCAGCACATCTGCTTACATGCAGTGACTGGCCAAAATGCACATATCATCCTATATTTTTGAAGACAGCAATAAAGATTTATGATCTAATTCTGTAAGTCTGTGTCAGACTGCTATAAATTTAGAAACAATTTGCTTTGATAACTAACTGGAAAATTAGTGTCATTCTTAACAAGAAAGAGCATGTTTATAACAGAAACATGCTGTGATAAAATACCGTAAGAACTAAATATCCTGGAAAGAATTTTAATTCTTATAAAGATAAGTAATTGGTGGAATGCTAATTCTCTGTTTACTAGGAATGACTGTGCACCTCAGCTACATACCAAATGTCTTGAGGAGTCTGATAGTATTTTTACAGGAAAGCATATGATTTATTTTTTCAGATGTGTGAACATAATTTGTTAAGTAAAGACACATAAGGAGAAAGAATATTATGTTGTGAAACATGGCCCCACAATTTCATAAAGAATTGTTATGATTAAAACACTGGAACATGTCTAGCAGTGCTGGAGTCATTGCAATCAGATATTAGACAGGCGAATAACTCTGCAAGAAGAAAAGGACGTCAATAATTTGGTAGTCATTAAGTATTTCCAGAATTAAAAATGGAACAAAATAGCTGCTGAGTAACTATCTCTTTTTCTCTTGTATTAAAGAAGAGACCAAAACACATGAGCTGTTAAACTGATAAATGGAAAAAAAAAAAAAAAGAAAGGAAAAAGAAAAAGAAAAAGAAAATAGTCACAGTTGGAAAACAGGAAGAGACTGTGGGGTTAGATGGTTAGATTACATTTCCAGGATGATAAGTGCATGATTCCTTTTTATATACAATGATACTAATTTTCATGGCATTAGACATAATATTTCTTAACTTTCAAATAATATTACTGTTTGATAAAAAATGTAGTTTTACATAAAAACGAATAGTTCAAGCATGATTGTGCAAAAGATGGAAATATGATTTCAGTAAATTCAGAATTTCATTTCAGGGACTACCTTGTTTTGTTTCAATGATAGATTTATGAGTTTCAAAAGCTGATTTTGTTTTCCCATTCACTATTCCAATAATGTACACTATTAAACATAATTTTACATATTTTATCAGAAGCTTTCATTTGGGGGAGAATTTCATAGAAATATGACACTAATTTTTACAGAAATACAGGAAAAACCCCAGAATTCCATTGTTTAAACTACTGGTGAGTTCTGTGAATCTAGTATAAACTTCTGGACAGTTAAATATGCTAAAATTCTTCCAAATAAATCCATTAACATTTTTATAAACTATAGATTGTCCCTAATTACAATTGTTCTGTTGCCATTAAGTGAACACACACTCTCCATGAAGGCTTTGTCTTCTGTGTCATGAAAATTGTTTTCCATGTTCATTTTCCTGACAAACCAGAACAGGGATATGTACTATTGGACTCATCCAGTACAAAATTACAGCATTAACCACATCACTCAGGGGCTTTTTGGTCTACCAGTCCATCCTGAGGAGCTCTAGGGGCTTTTTGAACTCACACAGTCTATGCATTGTGACATGATGATGTTAACTCTGCCCTTCTTGTTCTTCGGGTGACGATCATGATCTGTGAATGGGAAACATTGAAAATAACCTCAGTGTTTGCTTTGGTGTAAGCCTCTTAATATTCTTTTTGTATGTTTGAGTGTAATGGTGGAGCTACCTGATATTGTGAGATTACAGGAGGCAAAGTGGATATGTAATTGACAATTAAGAATATTACTGTCCAACTAGTCCATGACTTCCTGTCCTCAAGGACCCAACAAGAGCCACTAGGAGGGAGCTGGAGACAACTCTTGATAAACAGCCAGACTTGGGGAGAAGTGGTTAGTGCAACAGATTAAAATGCTCATTTTGGCAAAATAACCCCAGCTCTGAGTCTAGCAGGTTAAGTCAAAAGGCTGTCCCTCTTGGCTGAGGGCAATGGAACACCTTATGTGCAGAGGTCCCAGAATTTTCAAGAGCAGATGGCACCTTCTGTACGCAACATTTAATGATGTGTGCTAATAAAGCTGATGTTTATGCTGTTTTGGGACACTGGGGCCCTTTGCAGGCTCAAGGTACCTTCTGTGCTCTTTTATTTGGGTGAGCTCAGTGAATTAAAAGAAATAAAAGAACTATTTGCGTGAAGGGAAATTCACTGCAGCCAGGGTGTCAAATGTCTGTGTATATGTTAATCAACTCCAAATGTATCCACAGGGAGACAACTGTTGAACTGAATTGCATAACTGAACATAACTACCCAATCGTACTATAGGAATGCATTATTTTATCCCAAAGCACTCAACAGCCACAGTTGCTGATGACCTCTTCTGCAGCCAGAGGTCCTTGTGAAGCCCTGGCCAGTTTAGCCTCCCACATTCCTGCTTCAGTGAGTGGGACATGGGTCACAGTCTTTTCCAAGGCTTTATATTAAAGCAACTTGCACAAAAGCATGTAAGAAAGCTGTGACACTGGTGAGACCAGACGTCTTCTATATAGCAATATCTATAGGAGCCACAAAAGTGACCACTGTGCAGCAGGACAGAGGCTGCTGAAAAGCACCACACTGTGTCATGAAGGAATGTTTCAGTTACATGTGCAAGAGGACTGAAGTAAGACGAATTGGTTGATCTTAATTTTGTCTGCTTTTAACTGTCAGATTTTTGACTTTGCAACCAGATAGTTTTATTTTAACGTTGTTAGATACATTGCCTGTGTTACTTAGGTTGAAAATAATTCTGTTGCAAGTATATGCGGTGATGTTATTATAAAATGTTACCAGTGTTATCAAGCCCTGAGCATCCGCAGTTACCCTGAACTCTTAGTGACTACAGCTGGCAGGAGGAAGAATTTAGGGAGAAAAGGTATACTAGAGCCTTGTAGTGCCTTTTTGAAATGACTGGAGAAGCCTGCTTTGAGTCTCTGCTTATAAAGAGATGATAGAAAATTGCTTTGTCCATGTGGTTCCTTCAGAGCTGAGGATGAGCCCATGAAGCCGTGCAACACATCTGAGGGAGAAAGTCTGCAAGGGAGAGAGGGTGGTTTAGTTGTCCCTCTCTGCTGTCTTGTAAGGGAGGTTTTCTGCTCAAAGCTTGTGCTATAACAGGTGTTGCTGGTTACTTAGTTGTGGTGTCTGAGCATTTGTGTTCAGTTGTAATTTTGGCATCCTGCTATGTCTGACAGGTGGGAATGTCACCACACTTGTACCTAGGATGTAGACAAATGGGATTTAATGGGAGGCACCAGAGATATTTATCTTCCAGAGCTTTCTTCTTACTGAATTTCAAAGGCCTGCTTTAAACAATGAAAATGTGGGAACATTAAGCTGAAGGTCAAAGGAAGTTTTTTTTGTCTGATGAGAAATACTTGGCAAAGCATAGTTCCCTCACTAAAGACACGTAGATATCAATATCTTTAGTTTTACCTACAGAAGTATTTTTTGGCTGTTCCATAAATTAAGGTTTTTATGATATTACTTTTATCTTTTCTTCCCAGCATCTTTTACTGTTTTCAATGAACACCAAACTGAAGAAGCAGACTTTGCTCATGGCATGGAGTATGATTGCATTGAAAGGCTGTTCTCCTCATGAATAAGAACAGTTACAACTTGGTAGATTGGAAATATGAAACAGATGGATGAAATTCTGGTTTAGATTTAAAATTACTATCTCTTTCTCAAAAGTTGGAGTTTTTTTGTTTTTTTTTTTTTCCTGGCTGTACATGGATCTGAGCATGTTTTCACATGCTAGAAAATACATGTGGAATTTTATGTTTGCATCAACTGCCAGTGGGATTTTGCATATGCATAGATAATAAAATTATTAATGTTTGTTGGAGAGAGGGTAGAAATGTAGCCCTCTATGGACTGAATACTGAGAGTTTAAAATACATCTCAAGCTTTTCTGCATGTTTTCATTCAATGTTGCAATGCTCTAGGGAAGCTGTGGATTCACCTCAGCACACTTCTCTGGAATCCTGAAGCTGGAGAACTGTGTTTAAAACAGAAAATTCTTAGGACTGTTTGTTTATTTTTGTGAGCATTTCCTTTTAAAGCAAGATGGTTACAGACAAGCCATCCAAAGTAAATAATTTGTAAAAGATATATTAAAGTAATTTTTTAGGTGTCATAAGTGTTAGATTTCTGTTCAATCATGTAAAATACAGAAGTTGCCATGAAGCTAATAGAAAAAAGAAAGAACACTGAAAAAGTGATCAGCATACTTCTAGAAAGAGCCTGTTTAATATAGTGTCAGGCTACCAAGTTCGCAGTCTCCACCAGATAACTAATACCTGCTCAAAAGGCAACTAAACATGTAAGTTGTTTCCCCTGGAGTCACTGGGTCTGTTTCCACTGACTCATTGCTGCAAAGAAATGTACCTATTCCATTCCCTCAGCTGGCTTTTAAAGTATTTTGAACCACCTGTCAGATGAAAATGGTGCAAGTAGGCAGTTTGCACTGAGTTAAACCCCTTCTGTTAGATGATCTATGAGGAAATTATGAAAAGTTTTCCTGTTTCTGTTTCAGAGAAAAAGAGAGAAAAAGAAAAAGAAAGAGAGAAAAGAAAAATGAAGGATAAAAAGGAGAAGACAGAACAAGAACAAGAACAAGAACAAGAACAAGAACAAGAACAAGAACAAGAACAAGAACAAGAACAAGAACAAGAACAAGAACAAGAACAAGAACAAGAACAAGAACAGCCCCCGTTCTGCACATCACAGAAAGGGATTGTGGCAGTTGCACATCCTCTGATGAGATCCGGAGCCTTCAACGGGGCAGTTGATGGCTCTTTAGCACCTTTTGTACCCTACTGTGCCTGTCCCCATGTCACCTTAGTGTGGTACCAAGGTGCTGACAGTCACCTCCTCCCCTACCCTAGGGCAGGGTGACTTCATCTCCACCTGGCTGAGGAGCAGGAGGGCTGGGACCCTCGGTCAGTTGACAATGTCCTCAATAAAGAAGGTGCCCAGAGAAGCTGAGAAACTTCTGGACTATGTCATAATGACCACAGCCAGATCTGACCAGGCTATAAAACAGGGCCCTGCCAAAAACCCCCTTCGAATGGTCTTCTTGGAGCAGCAGGTCTGTGAACTGGAGCCCTCCCCTAGACTGGGATGCCATCTAAGGAGACTTCCCAGGATTGAGTACACCTCACCTCTTCTTTTGGTGAGTGGTTTTTCCCTTCTGGATATATCCTTGAGTGAGCCCTTGCCTAACCCAGGCCAAGTGATTATTTTCTTGTGGGTACCCTGGAGCGAGAGGCATCTGGTTTTGTTTCTTGTGAGTGAATGTGTGCACACTGTGGATCCTCATTATTCTTATGTTGTTGTATCCCAAAAATCTCCTCAATTGATATCTAAATCTGTGGTTTATGTTGTTGGAGGGCTAAATAATTTGTATAAACCCTGTTTCTAGTTGGTTTACTGGCTATACTTTTCCAGCTAGAATAAAGTCTCCCTAGGAGCTTTATGTCTACCTAAATTGACTTTTCAGGTGCCTCCATGCTGATACTAGGTTTCAAGAATATATCTTAAAAATTATGCTTAAAATGTATTTTTTTAAAAAAAGTACAGACTGTGTCGAATTTCTGGATCAGTGCTATTTTTTCAGTATAAATTTATGATTTACTATCAAAGTATTACCTTCCCCCTCAATACCTTTTCTTCAGCAAAACTTTTCATGGAAACTTTAACAGTTCTATATTGTATGATTGCAAATATTTTTTTTCTAATTGATATGGTGATACATAATATTAACAGGAAAAAAACTACCCTTCACCCCCCACTTACTAATTAAATCACACTGGATCTCATGAGGAATAGCTGTTAATAATGAAAATAAAATATGATTTACTAGCCGCATAAGTGCAGTGGGCAGGGCTGACCTCACTTTTCCTGTGAATTTGTAACTAGATGTTCTGTAGATGTGAGTTTAAAGGGGACTAGCCAAGGCTTGCAGAGCAGAGCCCACAGTTTCTCATTTGACTGAGGGTCTCAGAGCTCTCAAAGACTTTAAGCTGGCTTGAAATCTCGCAGCACTGTTAGCTAGAGCAAGCCCTGGTAGATGCTGTGTTGAACGGGGCCTGAACAGCTGCAGAAAATGGGATGACAAATACAAAATGACCATTTGTGACAGGGGTAGCAAACCAATATAGGGAAAGAGGTGAACAGCCACCTCTTACTTATGTGGGGAAGTAGGGCTAGGCTGTCTGGAATAATGGAAATATTTGGGTCCCACAGGGAAGACCCAAGGGAAGGACAATCACAGAGATAGCCTCCCTAGGGCCGGTGTGGCCCATGAGCTGGATGTCTGTGGTACTTTTGGGTGCACTGTCTCCCATGGGTTCATTTTGGGACTGTAACACCATGCTCCCCATTGCCTTAGAAGGTCTTGCTGGAGCAGCTCCTTTCATCTCGCTGCTGCAGAGGCTAGCACACAGACTGAATGCAGGCTCTGGGACCTGGGATCATACCCTTCCACCCTTTGTCCATGGCAATAGTCACATCTTTCTAATAACTAGTAGCAGTTTGCATATCCTGGGCTGGGAGCTGCTCTATGGACAGGTGGGAGAATTCAATGTGGGAGGACATTCACTCACTTTTCATTGAGAATCAGGATTTATCAGCAAAGATATCAATTCCAATTAGAAAAAAAATCCATGAGGTGGCAACTTCAACCCTAGAGATTACCCAAGTGCTTAGGAGCTCTGGGCTCCCACACTTGCTCTTCCTTTCATGTTTCTCCCATGAGTTTCCCTGAGCACTGACCCAATTGGAAGGCAGAACTTGTCCACTGTAGTCTCCTTCTCTTCATGAAAATGAGTAATGAGCTAGGGAATAAAGGTCTAGATTTACCACATCATGTTAATACTGCGGTAATAGAGAAGTTCCACTAGCTGTGAAAAATCCTTGTCTCAGCTTTCATGTCCACCATCATATCTGTACATCATCTAACACAATGGGACACAAGACTAGCTGGGGTCACTGTGTGATACCACAGTGCACAATTTAATCACAAACCTATTGCAAATTTGATTTTGAAGAGACTGCTTTCAGAAGGATCACTGACAACAGGAAAACGATATAGCAGTCTGAAACCCACTGGCAGGAGGAAGGAGCAGATGCCCTTTGCAAATTTCTAAAGGCTTTCTCAATAAAGGGCAGGAATCAGTTCAGCAGCAAGAAGGAGAGCAAAAGCATGAGTAACTGTGTGAAGTAAGGACAAATATAACTGTCTGGATAACCTCTGTGACAGCAAAATCTACACGTCTGCGGAGAATTTTCCCAAAGAAAATGGTGAAAACCACTCCGATCGACATACATAGACTAGATTAGACAAGATACTTAATGTATAATAGATGAAAATCATGCTTTTATGCAGAGAAATATAATATTCAAATGGCTTTCTCCAGCTGTGGTTTACAGTACAGAAACAATACTCCAAAACAGAAAGATTTTTATTCCCCCCCCCTCACTATTTACTATTAGAGTATCATCATCATCATAGAGCATCATAGAAATTGTGTGATTTTATTTTCCTTTGGACAATAAACTATACAATTAGAGTATGCAAATAAAATATATAAGACATATGTTTCACTGAAAATATGCTGGCTGGTTATTGCACCTTCTCATGAACTCCTGAAAGAACCATAAACTATCTCCTGCCACTCTTACATTGAATTCTGAATAATAGGACAGAGAGTACCTTAATTACAATGTGGGGGTTTTTTTTGTTTGTTTGTTTGTGGGATTTTGTGCATGTGTGTGTGGTTTTTTATTTGTTTCTTTGGTTGGTTGTTTTTGTTTTTTTACCGGGTGATATAACAAAGTTAAGACCTTGATCAGTTTACAGATCAGATTCATATTCTATTCAATCATATGAGAGTCACCATTAGAGTATTTGTCTGAGAATATTTTGTTTGCCTCCAAATTCAGGTTATTCCACATGAAAATATTGTGTACAAGTAGGTGCTCCTTGCCAGCAAACATGTTGCAATGTTATGCAGTGGTACAGTATGTTTCTGTAGAAGGTGACCTCCATAATGTAAAATTGTAGGTTTAATATTTTGCTTCTTTTTAGGGAGATGACTAAGGTCTCAGATGGGATATTTTTGGGAGCTAGTGCAGGAGAGAGGTTAATTAAAATGAGGAATATTTTGTCAGTTGTAAAAGTCTGTAATTATGTAGAACCTTTTTCTATTTTTAAGCTACTCTCAGACATACTGATTTTTGTTTATAGTCTGAAGAACAAGATGACCTGACACTTCCCACACTTGCAGGCATTCTGGAGCTCATGGGCTGGCATCATTCTTTGGCAAAAGTTGAAGAATCTGATTTAAACACACTGTCTACAACGATGTTGTAGAAATGGATGACCACAGATTACTAAAACTTCATCTTTCTGAAGGGATTGTTCACTGTAGTCCAAATCACATCTATACCTGGTTTCACCTCTAGTAAATACAAAGAATATACTTGTCTCCTTGCTGACCTTAGATTATTACAGGAGAAAGCAAAAAAAGTATTATTTTTACTCTATGCACCATTTTAAATACAGCTGTACCCCTTCTTTAATTCCACTCTGATGCACAGATCATCCAGTTATTCAGGCATATGCTTGGGGGAAATAGTGAGTCCAATTTCAATAATGGCAAGAGCTCTATAAAAATAACCAGGGCAATTGTATTAAGCTCAAGCTGCTGCTTTCTCATAGTAATGGTCTGGAAGTAAAATGAAACTGAACAAACCTAGACAACCATATCTTATGGTATAGCCTACTGTAGCTGTCTACTCCTACCCAGCAGATCAGTCATGTATTTTACAAAGCCATTTCTTGCATCCACCTTTTAAAAAATAAAATCTGTAGAAGGAGAGAGTATAAACATAACACCACATTCTTCACACTATAGCTTCTTAACAAGTGAATTTCTTCCTGCAATGGAACAACCTGTCTGATATTAAGGTTTATTAAAAGTCTGCCTTGCAAAGCCCCCTTTCTGCTGGTACTTCCAGTGAAGTCAGCAACCCTAAACAGTCAGGTGATATTCATCCATCATGCAGAAGTCTTTGAGCATTTTTAAAGTTTTTTTCAAAGATCAGGAAGTTTCCAGACTCATGTCAGACCTAATGAACAATGTACCTCAGAGGCCTAGAAGCTGATATTGTAATTCACACATCTTTTAGTCCGAAACCTTTCCTGGTGAACTAGTTTCAGCTGAATCATAAGTTCAGTATGCCTTGCACTACATATCGCTTATAAATTGGCAGGTGCGTGTTCTATAGAAAACAGATAATGTCCTTGTTCACATTTGTGATGAATATTCAACTATTTTTGCTTTTTAAAAAATAGTTATTTTTATTTTCTGCTGTTGATAGATGTCATTGCATTATCAGTTTTATTACTGTGGTAGGCATGATATAAATAAAAATATATTAAAATAGTCTTGACAGGACATTTAAGCAGCTTGAAATCCTAATAAGACTAAACTACAAATACAAAATAGTTTTGGGTTTATGATTTTAAAGTACTAATTGTTGAGAATCTGACATATTCCAAAGGAAGTTCAGCATCCACTGATAGAAAAGGCACAGGAAATCCAGACTCCCTCATAAGGGCCAGATTAAGTCATGCTGCCTTGAGAAAAACAAAACTGCGCAGGCAAGAAAAAAGGCATTATTTGCTTCATCAATGTTATAAAGACATTTCACTTCTTTGAGATGAAATTATGGGTTTAGAGGAGGCAAGGTCTCCTCATGGCAGTCTCTGGGAGCTGACAGCTTTATAACATAAGGCTCGATGGTGTTCAATGAGGTATTTCTGAGGTGTGGCCATGGTCTCAGTCTGAACAGTTTTCTTCCACACACCTGAGATTCATTGACGTGCTGTTGGCTGTGGGTGCATGGTCTCTCCCTCACTAATTCAAGCTCTCTCAGCCCTTACTCATATGTGGGGTGCGCCATCACGCCATGGGCCAGACTGTTCAACCAGTTTTCAGTCCGCCTTATTGTCTGCTCATTCAGGCCATGCTTCATCTGCTTCTCTTTGAGGATCCTATGGGAGACAGTGTCGAAAGCCTTACTGTAGTCTAAGTAGGCATCATCCACTGCTGTAGTCTAGGTAGGCAATAACTACCGCTGAGGGGAGCCTCATCTACCAAGCCAGTCAGTTCATTGTAGGAGGTTATCATGTTGGCCAACCATGACTTTCCCTTTGTGAATTCATGCTGACGACTCCTCATGACCTTGTCCTTCCTGTTCCTGGAACTGATTTCCAGGATTAACTACTCCATCACCTTTCCAGTGGTCAAGGGGAGGCTGACTGGTCTGTAGATCTCTGGGAGGTGCAGCTGGAGAAATTATTTTCAATGAAGTCAGGTAGTCAGGAAGACACAATGAGTATTATACTAATGAAATGAAGAGTTAAGAAGCAATTGCTGAGACAAGATTCAAATTCTCAGAAGGGCAGAGGTGTAATACAGAAAAAAGAAAAACAAGACAAAAGAAGGCAAAAGCCTTTTCCAGGCTACTGGAAAAATCAGTCAATGTAGATGATGGGAAGCTAAGACAAAGTTCAGAGAATTACTGAAATCACTGAAGGAAGGAGGAACCACAGAAATAGGAAGTAATTCTTCACTGCAGCTACTGGACACATACATCTAAGATGCAACAAAATGCAACCTTGTATGTCCTTAAATTATGTTCTGCTGCTGCTGCAAAACCAATTATTAGCTTTCACTGTTGATTGTGGTGTACAGTAAGGATGGTTTGCAGTGGCAGGAATTTCAGGTGAAAAAATGGACAGATCAGGAAATTTTTAAGAATCTTACAAACTTAAATAAAACAAAACATAGATTGTTGGTTCTGTGGATATATGTATATGAAAATTGTGAGAGTATGTTTTTAAATTCTGTCAGAAAAATTAATGTGATGCCCTTTGGAGGGCCTGGTTTAGTTGCAGTTTAGTTTGCTGATGCTTCATCGAGTTAAGGTCAAACCATTTGACTGACAGAAGTGATAGCTGTCTGGAGAGCTGAAGTGTCATAATGCTCAGGTCACTAACAATCACATGAAAACTGATATAGAAGTGAGATGTGATTGTAGACTAGGAAGGCTATATTCTGGTTGCTTAATTGGCTGAGCCAGCTGAAGTATAGATGAATATGTGCTTTATGTTAATGCTAGCTTTTTACAAGACCAAATCAGATGCTAAACTATGATATGTAATATGATTTTTTAGTAAAAATATATTATTATTAATTACATAAAAACTTGAAATAAACCACTACATTTTAATTTTATTCCATTAAAAAACCTGGTTTCTCATTCTATCAGTCACAAAAGCTGCATGTACTCATAGCACCTGAAAACCTACTTTGTGCAACATGGTGCATAAAAGATCTCAGAGAAAGGTGACCTCAGTGCACCCTTAGGCATGGTTACAACTGGTAGCTAAATGAGCATTTCTAGTAAAAAATCACAAGCAGCAGATTTAGAACAAAAATTGCCATGTGATAACACCTAATTCTCTAAGCACAAACTGGGCAATAACATTTGTTTTGTGGTACTTTTCTTTGTACAAATCAGGTGAACTTCTAGCTTTATGCTCAGTCTTGTTTTGAAATGAAATGTAGATTCAATACAGCAATATACACAGAAACCTCAGAAAAGTATTTAACTAGAACCAGATGCTGAGCAAGATGCCACACATGGAGAAACCCACTTTAAACAACCACCTTACTGTAGTTACTTGAGTCAGCTTGGTTTATGGCAGACAGAAAGGAGCTTTTCTTAGTTACTATAAACTGGTGCACACACTTCAGCATGTGAAACCAACACCCCCTTAAAAGACACAGTGATTGGTTGTAGGATTTAGAGTTTTATAATTTTGTATCCCTGGTGACGAACTCTGGATGATACAGAAGCAAAAGCCTGGACAATCTACTGGCTTCACATGACAAGAATTGTGGTCTTGTTTTTCTTTAATCTGAATCTGAAAGATTATACCTTTGTTGTACATTCCAAATCAAAGTGTCTGATATTGCTAGGGAAAAAAAAAATAAATAGGAGAGATGCTGCCAGCTTCAAAGCCACACTTCAGAGTGAATTTTTATCTGCTGTTACTACATGCAAGTAAATTAGCTGAAAGAGATTTCAGTGGAAAAATATTGTTCCAGTTGTCCCCCCCTTATTTTTTTAACCAAGTACCTGGGTTCTGAAAAAAAGTTGTATCTGATGCTAGTTCTGTCTAATTTTTGGCTGGATGTGCTTTAGACAATACCTCAGCTATTGTCTTTAGAAAGGGAAGCAGGAAAGACCTAAAGAAAGTCTGAAATCCAGAATGGGTAGGGCAGACAGTGGGATGGTTTAACAGAATTGGAGGTCAGAAAGAACCATCACAGCTGTTTGCCTGATGCTCTCTGTGCACTCAGCTTGGGAATATGCTGCGAAGTGCAGTACCATCCCTCAATACCAGGGGTTTTAGATGCGAGACCACTGGGACAAGCTCCCGGTGCTGGTACAGGTTCCATCTAGGAAGGGTCTATGTCAGATCTGTCTTGGTGTCCTCATACTTCATACACAGCAGTGTGTTTCTGCTGCCCTCATGTACTCTTTCTTTTACAGCCTTGCAAACCTAAACTATAGAAATTGGTTCTTGACCAGAAATATGGTGATTCATTTGTTCTGAGGAGTTCAATGAGGCCATGTACCCAGACATCTGAGAGCAAAATCACAGTACATCTAGCTATTGGAGGAAGAAATTTCTCCAGGATCTTTTAGGATCAGATGAGATACAGGTTTTTTTCATACTACAAGGCTTCAGGAATGATAATAACATGAAATGCAATGAAGCTTTTGCATTCTCTGCAGCTTGTGAGAGGGACTCATATTTTCCCACAATCACATATTTCCAAGCCAGACTATCATGACCGTCTTGCCCAAACATTAGAATTCACAGTCTTTAAGGATTTTCTGCAGAAACCAAATAAAATCTATAAAAAGCAGTTAAAGTGAGTGCTTAAAGACATGGTGAGACCACCACTTCCCATAACAAACTGTTTACAGGTTTTGTTAAAACACATTTTACTTATTTGTGATTCTTTAGGCATATGATTCAGATTATTCTTTTATAGTGATTTGCATCCCTAATTATTTACTATCCTATCAAATGTTGTATCCTCTAGGAAGGACAGAAGAGGCAATTTTTCCCTGCTTAGGTCACTAAGTAAAAGTACACAGGATCAAAAAAAGTATTTGAGGGATTTTGTTAGAAAAAGTTCTACTCATCAATGAGTTCACATTGACCGTGTTTTAAGATTTCTCAGTTAGCCAATGTTCTTAGTCTCTCAAATGTACGCCTTGCTAGTTTCATTTACTCCTTTTTTTTTGTTTGTTTGTTTTTTTAAATCAAATGTTAAGGTAATATTTCAATTAACTCAGAAAAATCCAAGGATACAATATCAACACAGTTACATTTTCTAGCTAGATTTATAACTTTTCCAAAAAGTATAACAAGATTATTAGATAAGACAGACCTTCTACAAATAAACACACTAACTATTCTTGCTGATATTTATAACCTTAAATTCTTTGCTGAGGCTCTAATTACTATTTCATAATTCCATGCAGAATCAATCCATAGCTAGTAAATGCTTCCTATTCCTTTTAAATATTGGAAGAATATTAGTGATTTCTGATTCTGTTGAAGTTTTGCTGAATTTGTTTAAGGTAGATTGTAACACTTCTCAGCCACTTTGTTAAAGATTTTGGTTGAAGTACTAACATACTGTTCCAAAATTCCTTTATCCTAGCAGATGTTTCTTCACAACTTGCTCTTCTTAGTTCATGTTGAAAACGGTCTTTTCTGCCTTTTTCTAAAATTCATTTCATTCAGTTCTACTACGTATATTTAACAAGGTACATAAATTCTTTTCTAGAGGCTTTGTCATATTTTTTTAATAAAGTGCCTTCTTATTTTTAGTGAATTCATAAAGTTTCCAAAGTGATAAGCGGTAGTTCTTCTGGTTTGCTTTTTCCTTTTTTCCATTCTTACATATAAATTTTTGACATTACTCACATATCTCTGTGTAAGATGTCTTTTGTCCTACATTATACTTATTCGTACTAGTAGAATCAAGGATGTTGGATGGCCACCTGTCCTGGAATATCTAATAGTCTTTTTTAATACAAATCAATCTAAGTTTTTAGTTCCCTTACTAATTCCAACTACACTTTAAGCTTTGGAAATTGATACTCTTAAAGTCCCTGTACCTATATATCACTGAATAATGCAATATTCAGTAGAATATTGTACTTGTATCACTAAATGGTAGCCACCTGTGCCTGAACAGCCATGGATTCTTATGATAAAGACCAGCTCTCCTTCATCCAATAAAATGAGATCCAATGTTGCATTATTACCTGCTATAGAACTGAGGACCCTTAGAAAATTTATCTCTTGTTTTCAGAAATAGTAAAGATTTTTTTCTTCCACTGGCCATGTGAGCTTTCAAGAAGTATCCATCACACTACAGTTATTAATAACAACTTTTTCTTTTTCCTACGTGTTATAGATACATATCTCATGAGACATTCATATCACTGCTTCCTGAGATTTAGGCTGTTCAGCCCCACAGTGTAATGGTGATCTGTCACCCTGTGGGAGCTGACACCTGAAGCTTTGCTCTGGGGTTCTTGGATTTACTCTAAACTTCTGCAATACCTTCTCCATGAGGTGCGCCACTTTAAAGCAGGCACGTAGAGCAAGAGCCAGTATAGCCGGTGTTAGCTTGAAGGAAATGTGGGCCATAGAGAAAAACATGTACAAATAATCAAGAAAATGGTTGCATGACAATTAGGAGTGGACACAAGATAATATGGCTCTGGCATTTTTAATTGACCTTAGGACTCTCCTTCTTCTACAGTATTTGCAGAAGAAAGAGGAAAAGAAAGAAAAAAGACCTGACTATAAAGTGCAATTCTTTCTAATCTCATGCATAGCAGAGTATTTGCATGTAAGATCCACACACATACGTGGTGATCTATATCAAATTTGAAGATTTTTAATAATTTATGCATTGTCTGAAGAAAATTCACAAATCTATAACCCTAAAATTTAAAGTTGTGTGAAGTTTCAGACAAGCAGAAACTGTTTACAGAATGTACTTCTCACTTTGAATTAATTTATTCTATACTTTGCTTCAGTAATATACGACATTCCTGATTTTGAGGATTACTAGTAGCATTACCCTAAGAATGACATGAAGAAGTTACCTCTGTTCTTGTAGATTTCACTAAAATTCTTGCCCACATATGTAATTGTCATAGTCATTTTTAGTCTACAATCTAAGTACTTCTAAGTGGCTGATTAAGAAAGTGTGTTTAACCCATCACTTTTAAAGGTTGTATCAAATAGGAAAAATTGCACGGTGGCAGTCAGAACAAAGTAGTTTGCTTAGCAGGGCAAAATTCTCTCTTATAGTACTTTCTCTGTTTTCCAAAATCAGCACTCATCACCTACCATCTGTTCTTGCTTTCTGTGTGAATCATCTTGATTTGATTGACATTCTTCCCAATGGCAGAACTTTCAGTGCATGTTAACTTATACAAGAGAACCAATTTAAGCATCTCTTGTGTATAAATTAGCTAGAGAATCTTAGAGATATACTGCTTATCTGATGGTGTGATTGAGCCCAAAGCTCTACCATTGATCTTTCACAACTTGTCTGTCCAAAAAAAAAAAAAAAAGAATAAAGGTATAGGGATGGAACTCTGTACATCAGAATTAAAACTTTCTCAGCTTCTCATATAATTGCATTTCTTCTGCAGAGAAATTAGAAGTTAAAATGTAATAGTAAAGCTCATTTCTGACAGAAAAGGTGTGCCAGTGCAGTAAATGATAGGAATCTCTGTATTTGGAAAGGATAGTGAATTACTCATAAAATTCCATTCGTACTTTTTTTTTTTTTTTTTTTTTCAATATTTAGGTTGTGTAAATTTACATTTATGATGAAGTTGACTATTACTCCAACTAACTAAACAGTTAGCAGAATACTTCTAAGTGTATTCTTCAGCAACCACAGTAACTCTTGACAGTATTACAAGAAGATGAGACTGGAAATATACTGGTAAGAAAACAAATTGCTGACCGTATTAATTCCCCCACATACTGTCACATAATGCAATCTTTCTGAATGCTTCACTGTGTCCATTGTAAATGGTTTGTCCTGCATGTTTCCATAATTTAAAACTAATACAGTTGTCAGGGCTCTTGACAATACTGTGGTTTTTGTGTTCTTTCCAATGCACCGAATCAGAAGATAATCCAATAACAGATCTGCCATAAAACTGGTATGACCTAAGTTTCTTCTGAATGTGTGGTGCATACAAATATATACAGATCTATCTATCTATATCTATATCTATATCTATATCTATATCTATATCTATATCTATATCTCTATATCTATCTATATATCTATATGTATATCTATATCTATATATCTATCTATATATCTATATCTATATCTATATCTATATCTATATCTATATATCTATCTAGTCTTTACCCAAAGGACAGGCAGCATAAACAAGGGTATAACCCTTTTCTAGTAAGTTAAAAGGTAAGTGATGAGACATTGGTGCTATTATTCTGTAAATGTGGCTCATCCCACATGGTAGTAGTGGAGATCCTCCATTTTCCGTGGGGTTTGAAATCATTGTGATGCTCCCAGCTGTGTGACCACTGCACTCTGCCTACAAACTGATCTCACATTGACATCAAAAAGTACACATAAGGAGAAAAATACACACACACAAATGAGGGCATTGAAACCTTATATAAAAAAGTATTTTGTCACTGCAAAATAGAGCAGAAAATGAGAGGATAGAAAATTTCAGACAAAGGTATAAGATACATTGATACTTTTTACTGATATTATGTATACCACAATGACAGTTACCAGTAAACTTTGAGCATTTAAGTCCCCTTTCCCCACGTACCCACTATCTAAATCTGAATCTTCCCAGTAACCTGTAAGAAAAAGGTGGGATTCCAAAAGTGGCTGACTAAGAGGTTACACATAATACTTAGGACACATCTTGAGGGAATAACCTTTACAGATCACTGCAGAATTTATATTTAGTGAGTTATAGTGTCATTGCCCTTATGCATGTCATATTTTAAGCAAATCTAACATCTTATTTTATCTTCTTTCAGTGAATTCTCTTATCTCTGTTACAGCAGGAACAAATCTAAGAGCAATACATTCTATCTGTGACTGGACTAGATGGACAAAGACATCTCTGAACACTGTCTGGGTGGACCTGCTGTTTTCCCATACTGGAATATGGGAAAGATGACAAGGAGGAGACATCTCCAAGACAGGAGATGTCACCTGTGCAAGCAAATGAACCCAGCTGCACGGGCTAACATGCAGTGGGATAAAAAGGAAGGGATCATCTGCTCTGGGCATGTACCCCCTCATTCCTCCTGAATAATTCTATCCAAATTGACTCTTGGAGAATTTATAATTTACTGATTTTGTGCTTAATTCCCTGTATAAAAGGAAGAATGTGTTTTAACCTTTTTGCTCAGTTAGTTTTTCATTTTTTCAAGTGTTATTAATTGCTGTTTGTTTTTTATTATGGTGAGTCCAAAGTTTCTTCACTGTTTATTTTGAACTAAATCTGCTAATTTATTTTATGTAGTGGAAGCAAAATTTGCCAACCATTTTTTAAATAACCCGGACACCAGAGAACGAATATTTTTTTATGGTCAAATTGATCACCTTGGCAGCCAGCCCATTCAAATATGTTTCTCAAAGTATGTAATATGACTTTGTTTTTACACAGGGTTCAGTGTCCACCATACATAGTATAGTAATGCAGAACTACTTCCATCTACAGATCTAAATGACTCATACTGGGTTTTCATTTAGGTCCCTTCTCAATTCTATGACCTGTAACAAGACAGGTCTGATTTCACTTAAACTGCACGTTACTAAAAAAAGACATGTATGATGTTTCTGGGCAACATGACTGAGATGGCTTAGACAGCATCAAGGCTGAGACTAAGGTTGATCAGAGGAGGGAATTTCTGAAAGTGATGCACTTACAGAGGACAGCAAAGCAGCCTGAGTCCCAGCTAAGTGCCGTGCTGGCAGGCAGACCTCAAAATCTCCATTGATTCATACTGGTTTTAGGAGGTGCAGGTTTTGGTAACCAAGGGGTGGTGATGGGAAATAAGGATGACTGTCATCTTTGGTGGCAGTAAGCCCCACATTTGTTGTTGTCCTGACAGATGTCTATCCGTTCTATTCTGTCTATCTGTTCTTCCATTTTCTACACCCAGACATAGCCTGTGGCTCTTGAAGTGGCAGTGTACTAATTCCTTGAGATGCTGATAAGCCTGAAGCTGGCCCTGAGCCTCCCTGGGAAGAACTTATATGTCATCTGTAAATCAGTTGGCATTACTAGTTACAGACAGGTAAGGTCTTACCTCACAGAAGAAGGTTTTGACAGAAGTTACCATTGTTCCCAGCTTCCCTCCAATCTCTTTCTCAATGATTCGTTAAATGCCTCTGCATCTCTCTGGCTTTGTCTCCCTCTCTGAAGTCAACTGCTACTCCCCTCAAAGACAGCAGTAAAATACGGTGCTCTTCATTGACATTCATAGCATTAAGCGTGGCCAGATTTATAGTGTGTGCTTGTACAATTTTCAAAGAAAAAGGATTTTTCAGGAACATTTGTTTTCAATTTGCTTTAAAGAGGCCTAATAGCTGTGTTGACTCCTAGTCCAATATCGGACATACTTGGAAATGGGGAAGAATTAAAGAGGTTGTAGGAGATCCAGCCAGGTACAAAGTGGGATGGGAGAATGTGCTGCACCCATATGAAGTATGTTATATGAGTTTCCAAAAGCCCTGGGAAGAGTTCATCACTACCTTGCCTGGAAAAACTATCTTTTGTATAGCTCTTTGCACCAGAGAGCCTGGACAGACTAACTTTCACAAACAGGCATCCCCAGCTTAAACCGTTTGATGTACATGATGCTACTAGCCAATAAATCTTTCTATCATGGCTGAATTTCCAGGTAAATTGCAAGAAAAGAATTGACTATGCAGAAGGATCCTGCTCATGGGAAACTCAGCTAGGGCGCATCTCCTCAATGAACCTAAATGTGTTGAACACCCTCCATTGAAATCTTGATGTGCTCTTGTTTGCACAAAAGTAGCTCTGTTGAAATTACCTGTGTGCCAATCCGATTAAATCAGAAGCAAGCCCATGTAATTTGGACATTTGAGCCCAGATATATCTCACCTACAGCTAGGTCTGGTATGGGACATCAAAGTTAGAAGCAGAGTTACCTAGGGTCCCTCAACAGACTGTGGGAACAGAGGCCCACAACTCCAAAGGAAAATGTTTGCTCACTTATATCACCTGACTCTCCATTGACTCATCCATTAAACCAGGTAAGGTGAGCCCAGGAATAACTGGGCTAATTTTCAAAGCGAGTAGCTGTCAACCAATAAATGTGCCATAAGGTATCTGCCTAAGTAGTTGATCATAAAGAATATGGGTATGAGCACAGAATTGTGATAATGAAAAGCTCTTTGGGACAGGGAATTCTGTACCTCATATTCATCCAGATTTTTTTTTTTTTTTAATAAAAGACAGCAACCTTATTTATGTTTCAATTTAACCCTTCTTTTAGAAAAGAAGATCTTTCCTTTATGGAACATATTTAAGAAACTAGGAAAAATTGGTAAAGTGAGCTAGATGGAGAGGTAAACTTGAAACATATGTGCTCTCCTGGGATCACAGAACATGGACCTTCTCAAGCTGGTTGCAAAATGTAGTTATGATATTTTCTATGGGACATTTTTCTACTTTCATGTTTGTCTTGAAAAAAGGGAAAAATTTTCTTGTACACCATCAGCTAAGAAAAAAAAATAACCATCACAAAAAACTGGGAATGGGTATTCTTGCTTCTTCCTAGCATCTTTAAGTTACAAAAGTGTTTCCACGCTGTAATGTGATAGACAGAGCAGTGCCTAAGGACTCAGGAAATGTTGGAGTTTGCTTTTGCCACTGATGCTGCCAGATGCACTTCCTTGGGAGGTCGCTTCGCTGTGCTGTGCTCCACTGCTTCCAGGTGTAAGAAGGCACAATTTCCTGAGAAGATTATTATGAGGTGAATGGAAGTAGAAGTCCTGTGTCATAGCAGCTTTGTATTTACCACTCACTGGCAATAGAATTACACCTATTATGCAAATTCATTGTACAAAGAGAGACGTTTTCCTTACAGGGTTGAAAAGTAATCCACGTGACTTTCACTAAGTGGTTCTGTGTCCTCTTTCCTTGTAAACAGAGGAAGACTAACATTATGTGTTTACCTGATAAAAAACAATATGCTCTTCCCAGCAACTAGCAAGGACCTGCTCCTACAGCAGCAGCATTATTGTGAATGAACTCATTCATTTACAGTTCTGATCCCATTCTGACAACAAATCCCATCTGCATGTGTTTGTTTTCTAAAGAAAAGCATTAGCTCAGTGTGAGGTGTTTGGATTGAAGCAGCTCACCGATATCCGCTGGTATTATATTTACAGGACCAAAATTATAGCACTTGATAACTCTATTGTTTGTTAGCTGGACAGTGAACTCATTACCTTCAGGATCCCAAATGTTTACAACTAGCTGCTACTAGAAACTATTTTGATTCTGTATTGGAAACCACAATCATGTAGATAGCCATTAGGTCAGCTGGCCAGGGAGACCTGGGCTTTCTGCTTCTCGCTCATAATCCCTCTATGCCCTCTGCTTCAGGCTGGGGGACATGAAACTGTTTTCTAATTTAGTACTTCAAACTCTCCTTATTTTTTACCCTCACCATGCAAAGGAGGTTAAGTACTAATCTTTGGTGGAACTGACAGGTTTTTTCCTGTGCTTTTTTACAGGGGACGTGGTATATTACTTCAGCCTTGTTCACTGCTTTGTGGGAGCAAGGCTTTCATCGATATATTTTCTCTGCTTCTGGACAGCCTTCATTCCCATCACTTATAGGGAACACAGGAATGCATGGAATCACTTGTGTATGTTACTACCTATAGTCTATTTATCTTGGAGGTACTTGGAGCTGTTATAAATTGCTGTAAACCTGGTGGTCTGAAGCCATGAAAAAGGATGAGCTTACTTTTAATAACTGACATTGAAACAGGAGAAAAGCAGTTCAGAATGCCTGGAGAGGTGTGGAGGCTCCTGCCAAACTGGTGAATGCTCTGTCTGCAGCTACTTTTGAAAAAAGTGAATTAACTGGATAGGCCAGGCCTCTGTTGCATGTCAGTTATATAACAGTTTATAAATTTTCTGTTTAAAAATAAGCTGTGAAGTTTTACTGTTAAAGTGAATATAATGTTGGCATTCATATTTGAAAGCAAACAGGCAAGCATGCCCAGGGTGGGGGAGTCCCCCTGCCCACTGCAGATGGCTTCTGGGAAGAGCCAGAAGAAGATGAAAAGAAGACAAAAATGAGGAAGAAAATTACATTTGAGTATGGAAGCATTTCTCTTGTAGGCAGAGGGCTTACTAAGGGCCTTTAATTCTACTCTGAACAACATCTGAAGCTTTGGAGAGATAGGTAGGACATGTGTCCAGCAGTTTAGAGTCTGACCAATGACTTACAGATGAGAGCACAGGCGAGTCTGAAGCAGAGCAACTGCAGGGCAGTCACTGTATCAGTGTGTGTCACTGAATTTGGATCAATTCAGCTGAAATCACCCACGGAGCCTAGTAAAATTATCTGTACCACAGAGAATCCTGCTAACCTGGGCAATGAACTAAATGTGAGTGCAATGACAATGGAAAGATAGTAGTTAGCTACCTCAGCTGTGAGGAGAGGACTGGGAAACTGGGGCAGAAAATTGTAATCTTGCATGCTGTCATTTAGTTCTTCTTTCCCTGAGCTATTGTATTATTGTGTTTTCCTTTTGTTCCCAATAAACTGTGTTGATTTATGCCACATTGGTCTTACTGTTTAAACATGGAGAAATGTCAATTGCTAAATAACTGCTATAAGAGAGTTATTCAAGTTTCTAACTAGGAGTTCACAAGAGCACTGTTTAAATGTTTATAGAAACTCTAACAAATTGAATGTACCACCATAGCACAAAGTTTGCACCAGCTTTTCCATTTTCCATTGAGAATGACTCAGTCCTGTTCCCTTTTTTTGTTTGTTTTTATTTGGGAGAGTTTGGCAGTGCAGGCCTGCAGCTCACTCACTTTGAATGATGTTTTTCTCCCTGACTTTCCAGACAAGTTTTGAGATGACAAAAATAAAAAAGATGGGGGGGGAAAAAAAAAAAAGTAAGTTACCTAGAAGGTAGAAGTCTTACAAGCCATTGCCCATGTTTTCAATTGAATACTGATTACTTAATGAAAATCATAGAACGTTAGAATAGTTTGGGTTGGAAGGGACCTTCAAAGCTCATCTAGTCCAACGCCCCTGCCATAAGCAGGGACATCTCCAACTAGATCAAGTTTCTCAAGGCTCCATCCATCTTGGCCTTGAATATTTTCCACCCCTCTGGGCAACCTGTTCCAGTACTTTAACACTCCCATTGTAAAAACTTTCTTCCTCATGTCTAGCCTGAATCTCCCCTCTTCTAGTTTAAAACCATTGCCTCTTGTCCTGTCATTATGTGCTGTTCTAAAAAGTCTGTCCTTATCCTTCTTATAGTCTCCTTTTAAGTAATGAAAGGCCACAATAAGGTCTCCCTGGAGCCTTCTCTTCTTCAGGCTGAACAACCCCAACTGTTCAGCCTTTCCTCTCCTCACAGGAGAGATGTTCCATCCCTCTGATCATTTTTGTGGCCTCCTCAGGACCCTCTCCAATAGGTCCATTTCTTTCTTGTACTCCAGAGCTGGATGCAGGTATGGCCTCACTAGAGCACAGGAAGAGAGGAGTATCACCTCCCTCAACCTGCTGGCCACTTTCCTTTTGATGCGGCCTGAGATAAAACTGGCCTTCTGGGCTGCAAGCACTCATTGCCGGCTCATGTCCAATCTTTCATTCACCACTACCCCCATACACTTCTCCTCAGGGCTGCTCTTGATCTCTTCATTCCCTAGCCTGAATCAGTATAGGGGGTTGCCCAAAACCAGGTGCAGAACTTTGCTCTTGGCCTTGTTGAACCTTGTGAGGTTCACATGGGCCCACTTCTTGAGCTTGTCTAGGTCCCTCTGGATGGCATACCATCCCTCAGGTGTGTCAACTGCACCACTCAGCTTGGCATTTTCTGCAAGCTTGCTGAGGGTGCATGTGATCCCACTGTGTTGTTGATGAAGATATTTGACAGTACTGATCCCAGTAGAGACCCCTGAGGGACGCCACTTGTCACCAGTGTTCATCCAGACATTGTGCCATTGACCACTACTCTCTGGATGAAACCATGCAGCCAGTTCCTCATCCACTGAACAGTCCACCCATCAAATCTATACCCCTCCAATTTAGAGAGGATGACTAGAGGGGGACGGTGTCAAAAGCTTTGCAGAAGTCCAGATAGACGACATCTGTAGCCTTTCCTTTGTCCACTAATGTAGTTACTCCATCGTAGAAGGCCACTAAGTTGGTGAGGAAAAATGCCCATTTGGGGCCCAAAACAGATGTAAGATGTAGCTCATACAAATCCCTGTTTTAAACTTGAAGAGACCAAAGAAATTATATTTTGCCATTGTAAGTGAAATACAGTTCTCTCACATCCTGTCTTTGATCCTTAAAGTATGTGTAGCCATAGGAAGAACCTTTAGGGTATACTGTTAAAAAATGTAGAGCTGGATTACTCTCTCTCATGGAAAACTATGTTGAAGGAAAGAGTTGTGTATTCAGATAGATTCTCAATATTTTCACACAGAGTGAAGTTTCCATATTTTCACGGGAAGCGAGTTTGCACACTCCCTACCCTGGAACAAATCTTGTGATCCAACCCACACAGAGCAGGTCTCCATCTGGAGGGAGCTGAGACCTGGCATTCCTAGCTGGGCTTCTCAGCATACTGATTTAGTTGTAATCCCATTAATAAGGACACCAGAATTAGAGAAAGAAATAGCGGGAGGTGAACTCAGTCTTCCTGTGTAAATGCTTGTTTTCTTGTTTCTGGTTTTTGACACCTACTTTGTCTTTTTTGAAGCTGTTAATTAATGATCCTTCATTTCTGACAGTTTGTTGTTTTGTCCTGTTTGCTTGGATTTAATGTAATTGTCTTATTCCTTTTTTCAACTTTTGCCTGTTTAATCTTCAAATCTCCCTTCTCAGCTGCGTCTTCCTTTCCACTGAGACACAGTGTAAGCAAAGTATCTTGAACTTTTAAAAGGCTCCATTGCCTAAATACTTGTTTACTTCTGAACCCTCCCTCTCCTTCCACATGTGCCATTGGTTAACATTGAGGATCGCTGATGCCAGTGCCACACTGAGTCATCCTAACAGAGGTGCTGTTCAGGTTATGTGAGGTCAGTATTGCCATTGCTGCTCTTGAAGTCCCCTGCCCATGTTGCTCCATGTTCCTATTCATTTGTGCCATTCAAAGGTTGTACCTAGTAGAGTGTAGATATTGTCCCAGGTGGGACACAGGCTTGGCCGGGTTGCTATACAGCAATTGGTGAGAAAAAAATAGACATGGCATGGAGCCCAAGGCACCTGTACCTACAAGGCACATCCATATGGCAGCAGCTCTAGGCTCCGAACTTCTTGCATTCACTAGTGGGGAAAGTTGCATATGCTTTCCCAAGGTGACATACAGCACAGAAAGAGAATATGCTTCTGTCCTTCCTATTCTTTAAACTTCTGCATCAGTTAAGCCTTTTGAGATAAATAGTTTCGCTTTTGTCATTCTTGGATTATAACTCCTGTAGAACAAGAACTTCTCATTTTTGTGTAGGACATATTGTGGTGGGATCCTCTCTACCTGTCTGGAATACTATAGATGTTATTACAATGCTCCTTCCACTAATATCTTCAGAAAGATTTACCAGTTTTTGGGGTAGGCAGGAAGCTGCTAGAGCTTGTGCTTCAAGACATCTGGGAGACATTGATGTGGGAGAAGAAGAATGTGTATTGACTTGATAAGGTTTTCTAAGCAGGTTTTTCTGCCTCTTGATTCAGTGTCTGGAAGAATGCCCATTCCGGAAAGTAATGATAAAACTGAAGGTTTTCCAAATGTTTTTTGGTAGCTGGCACTTACTTTAGATAAAGCTTTTAACTTAATTAAATCAACCATTTAACCCTCTTCTTTAATCATGTGCTTTGGAGAATTTAGGAGAAAAATTACCCATGTTGAAATGAACATCAGAAAAATAACTCTCTAAACAGGAAATCAAGTGAACGCCCTGGTGTACACCTACTCTCTCCCATTTCAGAACAACATACTGAGACTATGAACTGTCTGCCACAAAAACACCAAGGACATTTTGTTCAGCTGCCTGGGATTCGAGCACAATGATACTTTCTGAAGTAAAAGTATTCATCTGGGACATCTTTGCACATAAGAGCAGGCATTCACTTAGGCCACTATAGTTACAGTTGAAAAACAGTTTCTGCCATAATCTCCTGCTTTGTCATGCTCATAGCTTTCCAAAGCAAGAGAAATTTGGACTGATTTTTCCTATGATGATTCCTTTTTGGACCAGAGCTTTCCTTATGAAAGGCAACAAAATTAGACAACTGGTTTTGCAAAGCCAAAAAAAACCTTTTTTTTTTTTCCATGATGAAATAGTGTAAATATAGTTCTCACTACTCTTGTCAATAAATTATGAAATCTATGCAAATAAAATTGCAGGATGTCACAAAACAAAAATTTCAATAATCACACTGAATGTGCCTTTTTTTTTTTTTTTTTTTTTTCCTATTCTGGTTATGAGTACCATTTTGCTATTTATCTGGAGACCTTTTCCCTTTCTCTGTATGTGTCAAGATTGCTATATTTATTATAGATAGAAGTAATTACTTTATCACTAAAGACCAATCTCAGAAAAAATTATTTAAACACGTGTGTCAGTGGCTCTCTAGTTCGGATTAGGGCACTATATTTCATTGCTTAATATTCTTGTATGACATTACCATCCTCTGTGATTGCAGTGGCTTGACCTTGACTGGTGACCAGACACCACCCAGCCACTCTCTTAGTCCTCCCCTGCAGCAGGACAAGAAAACAAAAAAGAAAAGCTCATGGGTCAAGGTAAAAACAGGAAGATCAGTTGGCAATTACCACTATGGGCAAAACAAACTCAGCCTGGGGAAAATGAATTTAATTTATTCACAATTAAAATTGGTTTGGATAGTCAGAAATAAGACAAATTAAAACAAGACCTTCCTCCCACCCTCCATGTTTTCCCAGGATCAGTTTCAATGCTTTGCTCTTGACTCCTCTTGGAGTCAACAAACCTCCTCTTATCTCTTCTTGTGTCTTGTAGGTTGTAGACAATCCAAGAGAGAGAAGGATCTTAATTCATTATTATGTATCTAGCATAATGCTGTCAAGTCTCACTTGGATTTCCATTAGCCATGTTTACCACATCAGATATATACTTTGCATAGTTTTTTCTTTTAGAAATTCTCATACATCAAGTTTTGGTTTTTTTTTTTTCAAATTTAGAAACTGAGGAGGATGACAGCTTTCAGCTACGGATGACAGAAAATCAGATGCTGAGTTTTAACTCAGTTTTAAGACAAGCATATTCTTGGATGTGATGGAGTAAATACTCCATATTCTAATGTTTGAGACAGTCACTAAAAACAGTCATGCTAATATTTTCTAATTCTGAATTATTTTTAAAAAAATGTCTTTTCCATTTTCCTTTAAAGTAATTCATAAAAATGTTGCATATATTTATCCTTAATTATTTTATTATTTATCTGAATTTTCTCATCCATTGACTGTTCTTAATTAGAAGGATTATTTTATTCCTTTACTAGATGTCTTGAACTGTAAAACTCATTTCCTATTTCAGTCAAAATCTTTATTTTTAATCAAAGAATGACTTCAATTACATTGTCCTCAGCATCTGCTTTTTCTGACAGCATGCTTAAAAAGCTTTCAGGTGTACAAAATTTTTTAGAAACAAGTATAACATTAGATGGGTAAATGAAGAGAACCATGATTGAGAATTTTCTCATCTCAATTTAAATATATGGCAATAAACACAGTATTAAAAATCTAGTCACTATTCCCTTTTATAAACAGAAACACCTGTTCTCATAATCAAAGGAAATCAAGCTATTTTTAGCTGTCACATTTGTGTATTTTTACTACCAGACTGTATAAATTCCTAGAATTCGAGCCTAACAATCATATTCTAAGCTTGTCTTTTTTTAAGGGTCTACATTCATTCATGCTCAGGACTCATACAAACTCCGTCCAGAAATGCTTTTTTGATGCTTCAGATGTTCTTTCCAAAGGCATAATAAAGCCACAGAATAGGAATAATGATAATGATGACAATAATAGAACAAAATAAAATAGACAAATAAAGAAATGAAGACACACACAAAAGCAGGCAACCAAAAAAATCCCAAACCCCAACAGTTATTCTAGAGAACACTTATTTCCGAGTTGTGCCCACTATGGGTACCATGCAAAATTTCACCATCTTATTTATTCAAAATTAAGGTGACATCCATGAGGGAAGTGAAAGTTGTGTAGCAGATTTTGTTTGTCCTAGATCCATATATTGATAAGGAACACATTATTAAAAATTTCACTTATAAAGAGGGTTTTTTCTCCAGGCATTTTCTGTGGCCACTAACCCAGCTGCATAATTTCTCATTTCTAGTCTAAAGGACATTCTACAATTTAAACTTTGCATTTTGTTAAAATGACCTGACAAAACAAAGCAGCAGGGACTCCTCTCTTATGACCAACACACCATGTTCACAGTGGATTCAAAGCTCGTCTTTGTCGCTGGCAGTGAAGCAGAGAGCTCTCTGGCAGCATCACCCTTGTCTGAGAGGAGAAGGGACATAATGTGACATGCACAAGGTGGAACAGCACTGTCCATGTGCCCATGAAAGTATGTCATAATCACAGAAAAATGTAAGCTGGACAGGACCTCGAGAGGTTATCTGGTCCAACCTTGAAAGAAAAGAACAGACCAGATTGCACAAGGCATTATCCCATGAGTTCTTTCAACTTCTCCTTCTATGCCATGCTCCATCCTCACAACTGTCTTGGTAAACCTCTATCGTGCTCTTTTCAGTTCATTGACAGCTCTCTTCTACTAATAAGAAGGTATCAAGTAAAACGCCATACACAGCATATGTAATCTCCCCTATTCCAAAAACACATACATAGGTTTTTGGTTTTTGCTATTCTTCATGCATTACTCTATCAGATGCAAGAAATTCTGGTTGAAGGTAATCATTACATAAAATTACCTTTCACATTTTATACAAGAAGTTTAAAGTGTTTATTTTGTGCCCTGAATTTTGTGCCTTTTAGGTGTCGTACAATTTGACGTTCACAGGGATACAAATCTTAGATTTTCACAGGCATACTCTTGGTGGAAAGGTAGGTCAGGATGACAGTCTATACCCCTCAATATGTGGGAAATAGCCAGTTTTAATGTGATGATGCAGCAACTGCTGCTATTCTTATACATGGATTAGTATTCACAGCATTTGTTTCCAATGTACTGGGTGGTTTTGCCTTAAAGTTTTGGTATTCCTGCTTCCATGAACCCCCAATAAATACTCTCTGCTCTTATCCTGTATAGAAAATGACTTAGTTTCTTTATCATACACAGGATAGCACCACTTCTCATCTTTCATTCCTTCAGAAGTTGAGGGAACACTCATAGAGACTGATTTAGGTTTTTGCACTGAGCTGAATTCCCTTTCTGCTACACATCCCCAAATCAGCTTTTAAACAAATAGATGAGAAATATCCAGTAAGACTCAGTAAAGAACCTGAAATATATTAAATTCAAGCCAAACCATGATAGTATCAATGCATTTCCAAAATCTTGTATTCAGGCTCATACTTCATGAATACGCCTTGCTCGAACCTCAGCTGTCCATCGGACAGCAGTGTTTTAATCCACCGGTTTGTCAGAGGGTGGCAATGTAGGAACACACAATAAGCACATGGTCAATTAGTGGGAGCTTCTCCAGAGTGAGAGCAGCTGCTCTCCTGACACAGCCACAGCCTTCCCTTTGTTTACTACCCTCACAGTCAGGTTTTTGTGAACACCGTTCAAAACAACACAGGGTGGTCCTGAAGAAACACCATGCTTCATGCATGACTGTCTCACACATAGAAAACCTTCCAGACAGAGACAAACACATTCCTCTTATTTACAGTTCACCCATGCTCATCCCAACCTGAATTTCTTCCAGATCTGCCAGAGGAAATGAAGCAGGCAGCCTGATGTGCTGCTGGGAGCCGCTTCTCTGCCATGCCTTCTGCATCCCACAGAGCCGGCCTGGTCTGCATCAGTGGTCTCCTGATGGGTCTACATAGAACTGCGGGACTTGCAAGGTAGATGTCTGTTACAGGAAAACAAGACAGAAACTGTCTGGGATTGCTGGTGATTCCTCTTGATGTCACCTTCTCTTCCTCTTAGGTATCTTGTTACGTCTTTTCAATAAAACATAATAACATAAAAAACATAAAAAACAATAAAACTATCTTGAGCTGTGTGACCGCCCAGATGACAAGCACTGAAATACTTTGTACTAATTTGGTTTGAAGGAATAAAGTACATCTAACTTTACCATTGCAAGAAGTACCTCGGAAAATAAACACTTTATGTTCTTTTGTACAGGTGTACAAGATACTAACAATGCACAGGCAGGACAGCCAAAACCACCATTTTTCCCAGTAATTGTTTGTTTTGCACATGGGAGCATTATGACTGTTATCCTTCTTCCCCTAGGACTGGGATTAAGACTGCAGTTCAGTGCTTGTTGAGATGAGTCATTATTCATTTTAATATCTCTTTTGGTGGCTATGAATAATTTTTGTTGTCAAAGTGCTGCAGTATCTTCTTAGGAGCAAGTCCTGTTCTCTCTGCACTTACAGAAGAGCTGAGTTTACAAGAGGAATTGACATAGTCCCTTATCTTTTGGGTTTGAGTTGTATATCTTGGACAAACAAGATATGAACATAAAGGGAGTTTGTCATAAAATATTTCAATAAATTCATATATTAAAATGTATTCCTTCCCCAATCATTTTACTGTCGTCATTTCTTCTGCCACATCTAATTTATAGGGTGAAACCTCTTGGAACAGTGACTCATCTTTTCCTTATAAAGCACCATCCACGCAAAACTGTATTAATAAAGGAATAATAATGGGATCTGTTTGTCTCTTAGAGACTGAGGCAGAGATAACTGGTTCTGTTGCAGATGGTAGTAAGGATGTAGTATAGTTTGTGTCTATCTTAGATAAGGCTAGGCCCCGATAATGCAAGGAGTGTGAAGTACAGAGGCCCAGGAATGAAAGCTCAAAGCAATTGGATCTTAGAATAGAAATCAGGAGTCAGGATCCCAAAGAAAATACACCACCAATGCAAAAGAGTTTGCATTCTCTCTAGCTGAGAAACTCAATACCTCTGAAAAGCAACCATGATCCAAACCACAGTAGATCTCATGAGATAATGCAATAGTTCTGTTCCACTGGAAAAGTAGAATACAAACATTTATTTGTCAAATAAATTAGTTTCACTTCTGAATATAGAAATACGTTTATTTATTTGCTATAGAGTGGTCATTCCACATGAATACCTAACCCTGGATAAAATGTGGAAGTTTGCAATCCATATTTCCTGATCCTTCTGCTGATTATCTGAAGCTGGAAGTTATATATTTCTTGATGAGGATGTGGGAAAGACACAGACTTTGCTGCTTCTCACAATAAATATCAATTTGAATACTGAACTGCAAGCTGCTATCCACAGTCTATGACCACTATAGCGTATACTTTACTACAGTATGGCATTGGCATACTATGTCAGTACTTAATGTTTGAAACAATAAATACAGAGTGCTTTTAAATAATTGATATGAACAGATTCCAGACAAAACAGTTCACATATTTTCATTCTCAAACAATATAATCCTTAGCAAATGCCTATAATTAGGGACATAAATGTAAAAATACAGTAAAAGAATGCATGGAGTTTACTTATATTTACTCTCAGATCTACCAGGTTAATGCAATTAAATGCTTTAGTTCAGGATGAGCTTGACAAACCTCTTCATTTCTTCAGTTCATATCAGATATTTATAGCTTAAGCAAAATAGAAAATGACAGGAGAGTGGACAAGCTATTTATATGAGCTAGAGAAATAATTATCGGATTATTCATGGCACTGTAAAAAGCAGGAATGATAAACAGCCCAGCTATTGTAATGTGATTAGCTAATGTTAGTTAAGCATTGTGAAGATAGAAAGAGCTCTACAAAGGTTAAGCATTATTATTATCACTGTTAATTCAGAGTGATGGAAGGCACAGTGCCTCTTACCATGTGCTGTGTCAAGCTTGCAGAAACTGAAATGTAGAACTGATTTACAGATGCGATAAGAAGCATTACCAGCTGGTGAGCTCTTTCTGCTTGTTCCTTGTTGAGATCTGATTAGCTGGTCATTTGAAAAGATATGTCAGGGATAGCAGCAGAGATGTAGAATATATCACAGTAGGATGGACTGATGAGGGTCAAGCTCTGCACCAGTCTGCCTCTCCAGCTGCCCTGGGGGTCCTCTAGTCACATAGAAGAAGCAACAACCCTGAGAGCTGCAGGTTGCCACTCGCAGCACTCTGTGGTCCTGGAAGGCCTTCCAACATAATCCCTGTGGGCATAACCATCCTGGAAACATTAACATTCTTTGGCTACAGGCTTGTATTTCTGGTTGTCTAGGTATTTATGCCATGGATTATTGCCTTAGGCAAAAGTCCTTGTATGTACTGTGTGAAACAAAACATGCTGCCCTAGGATGGTTTGTTCCACCAATGTATTGTTACAAGGAACAAGGTGAAAATAAGCATTTTTAATTTTAAAGGAAATTCTGGTGTTTTAAAAGCATCACTATTCCAGCTTGGAAACCAAATGAACCACAACTTCTTGCTATACTAAACATTAATTCTAATGAGAATTCTATTACTTATGCTAATAATGAATCACTTCAAAATATTGATTTCTTCTTGTTCAAATTGAAAAAAAACCAGTGAAATCAATAAACTTATTTGAAAAATATAACTATTGGAAAATTTTTAGAAAAGTGTATTCTGTCAAGTGTTTCATTTAACTGTTCTGTGGCATGTGTCTCTCTTATGAACACATTGTATAAACATCCATTTTTACAGAAAAAAAAATAGTAAGAAATCAAGGGTGGTGAATGAAAATACAGTTAGGAATCAGAGCTGATCTTAAAACATGGATTCAAATTCAGGTGACAATCCTACATGACTAGGGTCTTGGTTTTGTTTCAGCAGGGAAACTTTTATATCTTAAAGTTTCAGGGAAGTGTTTTCAAAGAACATGAAGATACCTGCTTCAGCTGGGGTAGGATACTGTCTTCGCTTTTCAAATTTATTTCCACTATCTGGGAATCAATAATGTTTTGCAGATTCACTAACCAGAGAAATTCCCCATCCCAGAGTCTTATGAATCTGACATAGTGAGCAGGACAAGCAAACAGGGAGGAGAAGACAAAAAGAAAAGAGGAGTGCTGGAAAGCTGATTTACCATGTGACTTTGGAGTCCTTTCCAGCTGTTGGTGAGTCTTACCACTGACTTCAGCCCTTTCAGTTAATTGAGAGCTGACATTCAGAATAACAGTATTATAATGGCTCTTAAAAGAGCTCTGAGAGAAAATCTGAAGTGATTCAGAGGGTGATTCACTTGTATTGATAGCAAAATATCAGCAGTAGCTAAACATGACAGATACAGTGTGTACAGAGACAGCCAAGCCAAGTCTAAATTAGAGCTCTGAGCATGCATTTGTGATTTAGTCATCTGGATAACAGACCATAGGCTGTGAGCAACCAATATTAACTGAAGAACATTGCATTATCTCCAGTGTGAGTATTCCCAAAGGTACAAAATGTTTGTCCCCCTAAAAGTGATTGTTGCCAGTTTTGGGGTGTGATTCAGACTTATAATTCATAATATGATCTCTGTCATTATTTTCCAGTTAATTTGTATTATGAGAACAGAATTTAATTTAACTCAAACTTCCTCTGTGTTACAGAATTTGGAACTCATACTTCTGTTGATTCATCATCTGTGATGACAAAATCAAGCTGCAAGAGCACCACAGGCCAAAGTGTTTGTAGCCACAGTGCATGTTCTCATTACTTGCACTTCTACTGGCAAAAGACCACGTAGGTCTTTTGGGACCTTTTTATACAATACACTGTGAGATGTGGAAGTGTCACAAGAAAAGCCATTCACACTATGAGCACAGTTGGTGGAGTTTTCACCTTGTCTAAGTAGCACAAATGAGTAATTTAGAACATAAAACAAGGGAAAAATTGTAGATAAATAGACAATCTCCTTCCCACTGTGTTACACTGACTGTTCCTTTATCTCTGTCACACCTGAAGGTCAGAGTGCCTTCAGTCTCTGGTGGTATGTGTATCAGTGTGTATGCAACCACCTTGGATTTCAAAGGGCCACCCAGTTAAACAAGATCCTTCCTTGTGGTGAACTTCACCATCAATTTTCAGTCATGGCCTAGACCTGCAGGAATGAGAAAGTGTGATGAAAACCATGGATGAGGAATTACCTGGCAAGGAAAGAGGAAGGGTGCTGCAGCAAAGGTCTAGGACTTGAAGGCATTTGTGAAGCTATTCATTTACCACCTGAACATTACTAAATGATTTTGCTCATCTGAGAAAGCTTGCACATATTTATGGGTCTAAGGTAAACAACAGAGGTTGCAAAACTTTTGTGTATGAAAGGCAACTTTTGTAAAAAGATGAGAAAAACACTGCTAGTGAGCCACCAGGTATATTTTCCTTGCAGAGCCTGTCACTTTAGACTGTGGCTGCAATGGTGGTGGAGGGTGGGACAAAGCAGGAGACCAGCAGGTTCATAAGCTACAGTGGGACAGTGGGAGGTGACACATATGTCCATTAGCTTTGGGAAGCTCAACACAGAACAATCAACAAAGCTTACTGTGATTTGGAAGGTGATGGGGTGCATTCCTGTAAAGTATCAAGAACACATTATTCCTGAAGCTAGACACAGGGATCTTGGTATGTTGAGATGTGAAGGTTAAGTTACTTGCATATTTGGATGGACGCGACTCTTTTGGTAATTCTACTGGAAGCCATTTATTTCTTAATTGGAAATTACATAGAAGTGTTCAAGACTACCATGAATGTTGAGAATCTGGACAAACAAAACAATTACGGGGAACAAAACAGCAAAAGACTACCTCCAACCTATTATTAACATAGGCTGGCCACTCATTGACTGTACATTACCCTTTTTTTTCAGTAGCATCCATCCATCCCAATATGTGAATAGATCTTTGGACCATCTCTTTCACTGGAAGTTTTGCAAGGCCACCCTTACAGGGGACAAGAGACACAATCAGTGAAAATCTATCTGATTTACCTTGCATTTTTTTATTAAAAGTATTAAATTGCTATTGAAAATGCAACAAAGGCAAATTTTCTTATGAGAGGAACTTGCTAGTGAACATCTCCCATACCATTGCCATAGCATGTTAAACAAACATGCTTGCTTATTTCAATATAGAAGGGAACTTGAGGAGGGACTAAGAATCCACAAAAGATATGTGGAAGGAAACACTACATGTCCACCAGTAAAGTGATAAACTCTAATATTGCTCTTAGGCTCTGTAGCCAGCATGGCTCACAGCTATAACAATAAACAGAACAGGGTGGCCCCATCCAACCTGCCTGGTTGGAAAGGGCCGTCTCATGTAAGGAGAGTCTTCTGGGCAGAGGTCCCATGCCAGGGACCATACTGACAGTGTAGCAGGATGAAGAAGAGCAAGTTCCAGTCCTTCAGAATATTCTCTGACACTGTTTACTGCACTGGAGAAATACAACTATAGAGCACAGAAACCTCTGCAGGTTGTTCCCACTGCTATTTCCTCAGGGTAGGTGCAGCAGGAGAAGTGTAGCTATGAGTCTGGGTCAAAACACTTGTTCTGCCTGTCTTTGCTGTTCCGTAAGGTTGGGCAAGTTCCTCTTCCCCCATAAAACTTTTTTCCTAAATCCTCTTCTATCCTATGGTTTTTCCCTTTCTTTGTTTTACTGTACCCTCAATAAAAAGAAGCCCGCTACTACAAAAGAAAGCTTCTTTGTTCTTTGGTTTGGGGTTTTTCCAATTTTTTGTATGTACTTCCCCAGAGATAAACAGGTTTTCCATTGGGTATTATCTTTAGTTCAACTGCTGTTGATCCACTTGTTAGTGATAGATTGTTTGTGCTATAACTTTTTTCCAAAAGGGTGGGGTGAGGTGTTGGAAAATTGATTTTCTGATGGCTAGCTATGCACTGAAGTTTAACAACACAGCAATTTCATAACAAGAACTAGGATTATTTAAATTACCTCATAGGCAAATTCCCCCAAAACACCAGGTTACACTCACACGGCCTAATCATGGCCTGAAGAGCCTTCATTCTCTTGTTCCCTAAGATAATCTTTCATTGTAATTTGATGATAAACATTTTTTTATGCCTAAGGTTTTGAAATATTTTATTATTTAAGTTCTGTTGTTTTAAATAAACAGGTTCAGGTGACATTTAATGTGGAAAATCACAGAATATCAGTATCACGGAATGGTTAGGGTTGGAAGAGACCTCTTGAGATAATCTAGTCCAACCCACTTACTAAAGCAAGTTCACCTAGAGTAGATTGTACAGGAATGTGTCCAGGCAGGTTTTGAATGTCTCCAGAGAAGGAGACTCCACAATCTCTCTGGGCAGCCTGTTCCAGTGTTCTGGCACCCTCAAAGTAAAGAAGTTTTTCCTCATAGTCAGCTGGAACCTTCTATGCTTTAGCCTGTACTTATTGCCCCTCATCCTATCATTGGGTACTACTGAAAGGAGTCTGGTCTCATCATCTGGTCTCATTCACCCTTTGGATATATATGAGAATTTATAAGATCCTCTCTCAGCCTTCTCTTCTCCAGGCTGAACAGACCCAGCTCTCTCAGTCTTTCCTCATAGGAAAGATACTCCAGGCCCCTAATAATCTTTGTAGCTCTCTGATGGACTCTGTCCAGTAATTCCTTGTCCTTCTTAAACTGGGGAGCCCAGAACTAGACACAGTACTTCAGATGTGGCCTCACCAGGAAAATATTGAGCCAGTAACATGAAAAACTCCAACAGAATTGCTTTTACCAGTTAAAAAAGAGTTTCTAGGAGAGCAAAATATTTGTCTTCTTTTTTTACAAAACAAGAAATTTCTCATGTAAATTGTTTTCCCACAAATGAGGATCTTAATGGTGATAAATTAATCTGATGGGTAATCAGATAAATAAACTTTTACATTTAGTACAAATGTGGTACTCTATCACTTGTATAATAGTCTTAATGAACAGGCATGTGCAGTTCTGCTAAAAAAAGGTGATGAAAAATTTCAAGTGTCACATTACACTGCCATAAATATAAACTATATCACTAAATCCTGGGTCTTCAACTTCTGTGAAAAAAATATGAGTGGATCAAGTTATAACTGTAAGCAAAAAATACAGAATTTGGATTCTTGGATGGAATTGAAATGAAGACAGATCCTATGTTCCTTTCTGTGCTACTAACATTCAAATATATATTACTAGTCACATGAGACATGACATCCCCTTAAAAAGTCCAGTTTGTATACTTAGATTTTCTTGAAAACATGAGAGAAGATTATTCATTTAGTTCCAGATTCAGATAGCAACCTGAAAAAACGGGTATTTTCCCAAACAATACTGAATGAATTCCACAATGCTCTTCAACTCTCTTTGCATTTTCTTTACCTGGAGAGTGTTTTTGCAGCAGGATACAACTCTGATGCTTTGTGAGGTTCTGTGAGCTACAGCTGCTGTTGGGCAGCATTACAAGTTCAGTTAACAGTGTGGGGTCTTTAGTACCACCTACTAAAAGCACAGGACCAGGCAATTCTAAAATGCTGAAAATCTAGCAGGTGAGGCAAAAGGCCAGCTTGGCTGAGCAGGGATCTTCTTCTTGAAATACAGCAAATAAACAAACAAAAAAATTACATTGTCGGTGGAAGTAAGCTCAGGCATCATGGGAGGACTACAGAGATGCTGCTCATCACTCTAGGGAGGAAATTCTTGCTGTCAAAGCTCAATGAGAATTGAAGTTGGCCAGTACTGTGAAGGACAATAAAAAAATATATTTTAAAAAATATATTAATAGTAAAAGGCAAACTAGAAATAACATTGGCCCATTACTTGAGGAGCATGGTCACCTTATTAACAGGGGCATAGACAAAGCTGAGACATTTAATGCTTTCTTCTCCTCAGTCTTCAACACTGATGGTGGACTTGGGTGTTGCAATGATAAAGGACTCAGCATTCCGATTCAATGTGAATCACGCAAAGCCATTTATTACAGAAACAAACCTCCTTATATATGCAACTATTCTCTGATCACACGTCCATGCTCCATGCATGCATTCACTGATTGGAGATCATCTATGTTCACGAGCTGTCCACACACTGGAGTCTCACTGATGATAGGTCCGTTGATTTACGTCATGTTGAGGCCTTTTTATTTTAGAAATGCTTCTCTCCCATGGCATGTCCTGTTTTCAGCATTTGAGTTGGCCTTGAAATTCCTGGCTTGTTCAGTAACAAATCTCCATCTAACAGAAACCTCTCCACATTTGGGGGCCCCCATAACCCTGAGCTAGAAAACCATGGCTGCAAGAACAATAAACTTCCAATAAATTCAGTACTTGTATGGGATTTTCTATGCCAGCTAGATTCGTACGAGTCGATGGAGCCTGATGGGATTCATCCAAGGATGCTTAAAGAGCTGACTGATGTCATAGCAAGACCTCTCTGCATGATTTTTCAATGTTCCTGGGAATCTGGAGAGGTCCTAGATGTCTGGAGGCTGGCAAGTGTTGTCCCAATCTACAAGAAGGACAAAAGGGATGACCTTGGCAACTACAGGCCTGCCAGCCTCACTTCTGTTCCTGGCAAAATCATGGAGAAGATTGTTCTGGGTGTTATCAAAAAACATTTGAATGACAACACAGTCATTGGTTCCAGCTAGCACGGGTTCATGAGGAGAAAGTCTTGCTTGACAAACTTAATTTTGTTCTATTACAAGGTTACCCACCTAGTTGACCAAGGGAAGCCTGTCAATGTGATTTTTTGGGTTTCAGTAAAGCCTTTGATACTGTCTCTCACAGTATTCTCCTGGACAAGATGTTTAGCATATAGCTGGATAAACACACAATACAGTTGATGAGCAATTGGCTGATGGGCTGGGCTCAAAGGGTTGTAGTAAATGGGGCTATGTTGGGCTGGCAACCATTCACTAATGGGGTTCCATAGGGATCTATCTTAGGGCCAGTGCTCTTCCGTGTCTTCATAAATGACTTAGACACTGGACTTGAGGGATTACTTAGTAAGTTTTCTAATGACACAAAACTGGGAGGAGCTGTTGGCACTCTGGAGGGCAGAGAGACCCTGCAGAGGGATCTGGACAAGTTGACAACTGGGTAATCACCAACCACATGAAGTTCAACAAGGGCGAGTTCTGGATTTTGCACCTGGGACACGACAGCCCTGTCAGTACATACAGATTGGGAGATGAGATGCTGGAGAACACCTCTGCAGAGAGGGATCTGGGGTTTCTGGTCAATGGCAAGGTGAACATGAGCCAACAGTGTGTCCTGGCAGCCAAGAGGGCCAACTGTGTCCTGGGTGCATCAAGCACAGCATTGCCTGCCAGGCAAGGGAGGTGATTGTCCCACTCTGCTCTGCACTGGTGCGGCTTCACCTGGAGCACTGTGTGTAGTTCTGGGTGCCACAATATAAAGACGATATAAAGCTACTGGACTGTGTCAAGAGGGGCTACAAAGTTGGTGAAGGGTTTGGAGAGGAAACCATATGAGGAGCAGCTAAAGTCACTTGGTTTGTTCATCCTGGAGAAAAGGAGACTAAGAGGAGACCTGATCACAGTCTACAGCTTCCTTATTAGGGGAGGAGAAGGGGCAGGCACCGATCTCTTCTCTTTGGTGACCAATGACAGAACCTGAGGGAATGGCAGAAAGATGTGCCAGGGGAGGTTTAGGTTGGACATTAGGAAAAGGTTCTCCCCTCAGAGGGTGGTGGAGCACTGGAACAGGCTCCCAGGGAGGTGTCACGGCCCCAAGCCTGACAGTGTTCAAGAAGAGACTCAACAACACCCTCAGACACATGGTGTGAACTGGGGGGTTGTCATATGCAGGGACAGGAGTTGGACTCGATGGTCCTTGTGAGGCCCTTCCAACTCAAGACGTTCTATGATTCTATGCTTTTGCAGACTCCAAAGCAAAAAATATATATGGAACTTCTCTTATTACTTACATACATTATATGTTAGAATATCTCATAAAGTTAAGTTAGTTTTCTTTAAATACAGTAGTTTAAGGCCCTGTTGTTTTGTTTGTTTGTTTGTTTGTGTTCTTTTAATTATTGTTTTTTCCTCCTTGAACACTTTATTTTTGAAAACCTTAAAAAACCTTAGAAAGCCAGATCCTTGGCATGCAGTTGGTGGATCTATGCTCATTTAAACTATCAAAGAGTCTAGTTCAGTCATAAATCTGATTGAATTCATAACAAATATTGGAATGTATGTTTTCAGCCAAGACAGTTGAGAAACAGGTAAAATAACTGTATATTACAAAAGGATTTTTTAGGATTACAGACTACATCAATAGAAAGAGAGATAACTGAAGACCCATGACAGTAAGGTAATAGACTATAATGCTCAACATTTTTTCATTATTAAGAAATATTATATGGTCTTGTGTGTTTCTGCATTTCTTAGTTCAAAAAATGTCTCCCCAAGGATCCATATTTAAAACTTCTTATGAGCAATAATGACAACACTAAAATTAAGGTTGAGGTGACACAGGAAAAATATTGCAAAGGTGACAGTTATTAAGATGCTTTACAGATTCATGTCATCTTCAGATCCTTTTCTCCAGCACTTCAGAGATGTAAAACAGTAGTCAAAATGCAGTGGCAAATAACAGCAAAATGGCCCTTTTGTACCTGCAGGTCTCTTCTGCTCTTATATCATCTCCACATTTAAATTTATGACATAAAATGAAAAATAAGAAAAATAAATATCATACAAATTCATGTGCAGAATTACGCCATCTAGGTACTGGCCTGCATGGGATTATAGCTTCCCTTGAGAGTCTGAGCAGTCTGCCTTCTGCAGCCTCCTCCTGTGCTCTGGCCTTCACCAGGAAATATTCCTCCCCTGTTCCTCATACATGATGGTCCACAGCTGAGAGTCCCTGCAGTTGTACCCAACAGCCACCCATGTGTAGCAGGTTGTGCTCGTTCTCTGATGGATATAGTTTTTTTAAAAGATCCCAGTTTCTTTGTGGCAACTGAAATATCCCAGAGAATAGACTGTTTGCTATAAAGATTTAAAGAAAATAAAGAAAGTCTTGAAAAGCTCAGCAAGGCTCTAGTGGAACAAATTAAAACAATTTTAATGGAATTTGAGTAGCAAAACCTCTGTACTTTGCTTTGAAACTGTACTGGGAGTACAGAAAAATTCCCATCTACAATGTATGAAAATCTACACTAAATATGACTCCATATTTTATTTCACATACTGTTTTCCTCATTCATATGATGGCAACTTAAGGAATTTTCATAGTCTGCGAATCAGTTAGCTGTGTAAATATAACATGATTTGCATTGAGGTGCTAAGATAAACTCAGATGTCATGAGAAACAGCATGGTCAGGGCAGGTTACTCTTGTGTGCCCATTCCTCATGTAAAAAGCCTGACTCTCAAGGCATCTGCTGTAAGAAGCAATCACTGTGTCCAGAAAAAATGATCAAGACTTGTAAGAACTCTAAAAGCTGCAGAAAAATATCTGGTTTTGTCATCAGTTGTCTCCTAAACTGTGAGTGGCAGCAGTGTCCAGGCAGAGGGAATTTTTGGAAGCCTCTACTAGGGCCCTGACCTCAACTGAATATTTCTGGAGGAGGCAGTATTAATTGCTGCCCCAAGACTGGAAGGCTAAGCTCACAATAGGCAGACACATCGGTTTGTAAATGAAGGATTAGCTCAGGAACTCTTGCTAATAACCTAGTTCAGTAGCTCCATAATCACCACAGTATGATGGTGAGTAATTTGCAGTGTTTGTAAGCATGAGTTCAGTGGCCGTCTAATTGACTCGGTTTCCTATTCTGGATAGCTGTGCTATCGTTCTGTAAGATGATCTTTAAATAATGCTCCATGTGTCACAGCACATGTGGCATTCCTGATTTCCACTTCTCGCTTTCCTCATTTGGGTGATTTATGGGCTTGTGTAAATCAGTTTCGAAAATAAGTGGGTGCCTGTTCTTTTGCTGATTCATGCGAGCTCCCTTGTAAGCAAAGTTATGCCCTTGGACAGTCTCCATTATTCACAGGCTTTGCCTGCCTTGAATCCGAATTTGGAAGAAAGATCATAGCTTTGCATAGATTTCTAGCCCTAACTAATTCTTTTCTATTTTGTCTGCCTGAAAAGCAAGCTGAATATTTTCTGAATAAGCAGGTGTGCAAAGAACAACTTCTGTGGCAGAATCAGCATTCCTGCTGTCTTCTTGGTAAATAATTGCATGACAACTGGGGGAAGTTGAAATAAGCTGGAAGTGAAGATGTCCCTGATTTGCTCACTCCAACACAATCTGTGAAAAAGACTTGAGGTTCACCTTTAAAAATTCAAGTTCTGTTTAACTATGCTTTCGCATGCTGGTTTCTAATAATGACTAAAACACATTGACCATGATGTTTTTGCAAGGGCACTATGAAAGGACAAGGCAGTATATGAAACAAGTATTTCATAGTTAACACCAAATTCCTGCACTTGTAATGAACACAGCATGCAATGAATGATCCACAAACTATGCTGTGCTTTCCAGATATAAAATGTAAATAGAGTTTTTAAAAGTGCTTGAGGTTTTCAAAGACAGTGAGGAGATTTCCCTCGTTAGCTTTAGAAATCTCAGTCAATGTGTTTGAATCAGGTAGTCTAATCTAAACAATCATATTTCGTAATGTTTCTCCCCAGACTTACAGTGGAGCTGGCTGTGACACAGGCAGATTAGATGGTTTAGTCATGGTTTTTCAGTGAATCAATTCTTCTCCTTTATCGGAAATTTGACCTTCTACTTCTAAGACTTACTGAAATCAGCAGACTTCACAACCTTCTCAGAAGAGCGCAAGAACGAATAATAGTGTAAAATCAGCTTAATGAATTTGAGTAACAGGACTGGTTTGCAAAAGCATTATTACCTAAAAATGAGAAACATGAAGTCAACTGCAAACTAGATTGTGAAACTTTCTTTCCTCCTCTGTGGAAAGCAGTTAAAGTGATCAGAACAGGGAAAATGAACAAATTGGACTTACTACTCCTCATGCATGGAGGGCTGGGATTTTTCAGAAGTGCACTGTACGTATCGCACTCTTCTCATGCAGAGTTCTGTGTAAAGTGCCCATTGACAGCAGTGGGAACAGTGTGAAATTTTACCCCACATTTTATTGATACGATCTCCCTGCAAAGAACAGAACAAAGACTCAGCTCCCGTGCCAGACAATTCACAGACTAGACACGGTGAATGGAGGGTGAGAGTTGCAAAGGAGAATATGAGAGGCAGTGCAAAGACTGTAGTAATAAAATATTACAGTGTCTCACTTGTGGCATATTCACACCTTGTGAGGCTTTCAAGTGTTTTTATTTTAGTTTCATTTCACTTATTTGCCCTGATCAATGGATGGATGCAGTTCTCATTATTTTGAGAAGAAATATAGTTTCTACACAGTAAAATAATTTCAATTATTATTCGATCAATAGGAAATCCAGCACTGGATTGACAGCAGGTCTCAAATCCCAGATCCCTCCTCTAAGCTCATCCTGTAGATCAGGGGTGTCAAACTCATTTTCACTGGGAGCTGCTTCAGCCTCGTGGTTGCCTTCAAAAGGCCAAATGTCATTTTAGGACTGTATAAATGTAATAAATGTGTATAAATTTATATAGTCCTAAAATGACATTCTGCCCTTTGAAGGCATCCACGAGCCTGATGGGACCCCCAGTGAAAATGTGTTTGACACTCCTGCTGTAGACGAATGAATTTTCAACCCTACACTCCATAATATATCTAGAAGTCCTTGCTAAAGACTTGCAAAACAAAAGTTTTGCATGTAATATCTGTTATGAGAGAGAAATAATTTAAACGAAAGCTCATGAAAGTTTTAAAGCTATCTAAGAACACAAAAATATTTTGGATCCCTTCTTATTGATATTGAACACTAGAATTTTAAAGGAGGCATTGGGAAGTGTCTTTCAGAAACATTGTGTGAAGGTATGAGGTAAAGGTTCTACCACCTGGGAGTCAGTCAGGGAGTACAAGACAACTCTCAAAAGGAGATGCTGTAAATCAGGATATCCTATCCTATCCTATCCTATCCTATCCTATCCTATCCTATCCTATCCTATCCCATCCCATCCATCTATGCCAGGCCATATGCCGCTTTAAAGCAGGCTGTGGACTGCTCTTTGAACATGCAAAACTGTCTGTGAACATCTGTTTTAGCTCATTTACAAGTGATTTAGTTCAGCACTTCAGCTGTGCTGTTTAAGGGTCAAATGTTTAATTATGTATAGAGGGTTAGCTCAATTCATTTTCGTGAATGTAAGGTGACTTGCATTAACTGAGAACTGGACCTGACTGTAGTGCTCCAAACTAACTCTTAACTCCTTGACATGGTAGGTGGTAATAGAAATCTTACAAGAAAATGCTTAGCAGCAACGTTTTCATCTAATTTAGTAATGATAGCAGGTTTAGGTTTGTCATGGAAAGACAACTTAATTCTTGACAATGGAGACCTTACAGTGAACAGATTCTGATAGTTTGCAACACTAATTTGTTCCTAGCTTCCTCTAAGGACAGCTGTTTTCACCTATATCCAGAAAATTCTGATAAATAACAAATTAAACTGACATTGTCCATCAGTTATAAAGACATACAGATTAGTCTTATCAAATCAACTCAAAACTTGAAAATGCATGACGGAAAAACTCTTCAATTTTTTTTTTTTTTGCTTGCTTCAAGAGCTTTGGAATACCTATGGTGATAAAAAGTCAGAGAAGAAAATGCTGCTTATTTGATAGTTTTGTCAGTGGGATGGTTAACACACTAACCAGAGAGACAGATGTAAGATAGCTAGAAGAGTTTTGAAAATATTTCTGCCTTCAATAGTACTTTTGATTTATTTCTGAGACAGTAGATGAAGATTATGATTTCTCAACATATTTCTCTCTCCCTCTGTCTTTTTTTCCTCATCACATTTACTCTTGTTATGGGTAATTCTTGTGGCAAATTAAGAAAATCTACAGTTTTCTTTTTCATGTGACTAAATAGAGTGTAACATGTAAAAATGCGTATTTATTAGGTAGGGCCTTTGGTCTGTGAAGGGTTACATGTCTGGGAGTAGAGTGCTTAAAGGGCTTGCCAACATCCCATTATTTCAAATTAGTCAGAAGAATTGGCATAGCTGTGGCTTAATTAAATTTATGAACCAAATAAACTTCCTCATACCTTTGCCTATGTTCTTTGTGGAATCAAAGTGCCCTTTCAAGAATAGCACGTAAAACATATTTGTATAAAAGTGGGGTTTTTTAAATTGTGTTCTATTTTTTATTAGTTTAATAATCTTTAGGCTAGTCTGTAATAATAAACATTGAGAGATGTGGAAGTAGCGGTGCCCAGCAGTCTGCACTCTTACCTAGAATCACCCGATACTGGTCATGGAGGCCTGCCCACTTGATGGAGCAGATGATGCCTGACTCAGTGTGCCCAAGGCAGGCAACAAAAATATTTAGATCTCTTCAAACATGTTGGGGGGTGGGGTGGGGAAGAATGCCTTCCTGACCACAGATTTGGCAATCAGTTCACTGTGTACATGAGTAAAGAATTGCTATATTTACAAGTAATTCATTTATATCCAAAGATAGTATTTGTGTTTCAATAATTTTCTGTTCCTATTTGCCCCTTTTTAGTTAATTTTAGTGATTCAGTCTATTTACTGCTATGGGCAGACAATTTGAACCCTTCACCTTGTCTTTAAGAACTTGATATCCTCAAGCACTCAGGTACCAGCAGTTGCACTGCAGGTGGGACTGGGTTCATCCGAGCACAGCCATTTAGAAAGGAGATCTTGTCACAAACTCAGATGATTCCCACTGGAGAAGGTTTAAGAAAAATAGATGCAGATGAATCCAAAGGGAAACTCCTTTCTAAGATTTTGGAAGAGATATAACAACTTGCCCCCTCGAGATGCCTCCTCTCTCACCTGGCTGTATTGCAATCACTTATTCAGACCAGGTGCTTGAATTTCTGATGGCTAATATTGACTGGATGAGTCCCATCCTCTTTCTTATTTTTCTAGTGCTGGTGGAATCAATGTGCCTAATCAGAGTGACTGATGATCTATCCTGACTGAACAGTGAACTAGCATATTTACTCACTTGTGTCTCATGCTATGCAGAAATTATTAAACATTAAAATGCCAGTCTATGGAAAATTGGGCGAAATATTCAGAAGAGGCAGCATCTGATCCAAAGATAAAACCAATTTCTGAATGAAGAAAATTCTGCTCCTTGGCCATGCTATTGTAAACCTAGAATAATTCCATTAACAGTAATGTGCACCAGAAAGGACTTTGGATCAATGTACTTTACTGGTATTGTTTACATTGCCAGGAGTGACCGTATTTTGCTGTTCTTTTTTGTTTGTCTTACAATAAAAATCATTTTACCTCCTAACTCTGTGTTTTGCACTTCAGCTAAGGGAAGGAGAGAACTATGTTTATTTGGATGGATTTTAAGGAAAAAAAAACCAAAAAAAACAAAAAAACCAGAACAATTGGATAAAAGTGATCACTGGGAATACAAAGCAAGAAATTTGGTATATTTCTTATTAATTATTCTAAATATACTTTCACTAAGAAAGTGGGAGTATTTACTTTTATCTAGTAATTTATAGTTAATTGCACATGTTAAAAAGCCATTTACATTAATGAAACATAAGGTTCTGATTTTTTGTCATTACGTAACCTTCATTTCTTGCATGTGTTGTTTTTAATGGGACTCACTATGTTCTCAGGAAATGATGTGCTAAACTATTTCCCTTCCAGAAAAAAAATAATTAAAAGTACCATCAACGTAAGAAAATTCTTCCACCCTCATTTGAGCAGACTTAAATTATGTTGCTGATGGTATTTACAAAATATCTGTGGCAAGTACAGTGTGTCTGTGCTAAAGTCAATGAAGCGTACAATGAACAGGACATAGTCACATGAGGCTTGAATTCATTCCAGTTTGTTCTCTGGAAATTTTTTTTTTACTCAGATGACTGCAGTGACCAACATGTGATTTGGAGGAAGGATCACTCAGGTCAGGCCTGCAGAAGCTGGTGGCAGAATGCCTGAAAGCAGTTCAGACCAGGAATGTTTGTGTGTGGTAGTTCAGAGAGTGTCACATGCAGATAGATATAAATTTTGAGAGAGTGCCAGTGCAGCTGGAGCTGTTTCATGCTGACACACTAACAAGGTGTTCTGTTGAATGGTAAACGCTCATGAGATAACATCTGAAACCTGGATACCCCTTTCCACTGAAGGGAGGACATATGTTCCCTGCTCTCAGATGTTCCCAGAGGTATCTTCCCAGGTGTGGGTCTCTCCTGTGCGCTCAGGGCAGAGCTCAGCTTCACAGACACTGACCAGTCAATGTGCAGAGAACTTTCTTGTACTACTTAAATACATCACATATGTACATACATTATACTAATACATCATACCAATGTCCTTAACTATTTAAATAAACAATATATTTGAAAACAAAGCCACAATGATGTAGCAATTATGGAAAGTGAGAACCTTGGGAGCTTTGCTGCTAGTCTGTGTATGTGCGTTAGATCATAGCTAAGTCTATACCGAGTTCCCTGTGTATACGTTACCCTCACTTCACCCAGGTTTTGTGCACCACTGTTAATCCATTGCTCTTATTCCATGTGTTGCACAGACCACTGTAGCATTAATACGGCTTTCCAGGGAAGAGTGCTGAAGTGTTTATCACAGGGAAGCCACTGGTCATGTCCCCAGACACACTCAACTGCAGAAACAGTAATACAGTAACCTGGGAACAGCTTTCATGTTTGGATGCCCCAGATGAATTGGCAATACGGAAGTCTTAAACTGCTTCTGTATTTCTGACTCATCTTATCCAAACTATTCTGGGTGTTTCCTGAAAATAGCAGTTGAAAGCCATTTAAAACATTTCTCTAGCAACAGTGGCTTTTTTTCAGAGGCAAACTCTGCTGTCCCATCAGATGCTAATGGTGAAAAATCCTCACCCACATATACGATAGAAAGAGCACTCAAGTCTAGTATTTAGTATAATTATTTAATAGCTCCCTCACATTAGTCAGACCTTGGATTCAGGAAGCTGTTAGTATTTAAAATTAAGCTGCAGCCTCCTTGTCATTAAGTTGTCCTTCTGAAGGAAGCCACACAGTACATATGGAACATATAAATAAACACAATTTATGCTGGAATATTTAGGGAAGTGAAGCTAAAGCACAGATGTACTGACGCCCTCACCTTTCTGACAGATACTTGTGAAAAAGAAATAGACATAGGGAGAAAGTATGGTGATATTAAGAAAAAGACAGGTCCTTGAGCCATGCAACAGCATTAAGTACAGCAATGCTGCATACCAGATGACAAGCAGGCAGATTCCCTGTGAGATGGGCTGCTGCTTCTGCAGAGGCATCTGAACAGACAGCAAGCCATGACACCAATAAATAGCAGTATAAGCAGATGAACACTGGCTCCTACTACTCATATGAGACAAAATTTATAGAAAACTAGAATCATTAGGGAAGTAATTGCAGAGGCTGGCAGCCTGCCTTTGTATGAAGCTGTGACAGACATGTCTCACACAGTACACTCTACTGAAGTAGTTATTGCTTATAATGAACCTTACTTATAGTGCTATTCTTTCCCCTTCACTTAACTCAGTTAGGTAACTCATGCTGGGATGATCTTGTAACTAAGATAAAAGTGCTCTCACTTAGTGGATAGTCCATCTTTGGAAATCTGACAGCAGATTTTTTTACTCCAATATTGTGCTGCATCTTTTCTCTGCCACCCTTCTCTTTCAACACATAGGAAGGCAGGGGGGTGAACTGCATGAGATGTACTCAGATTCCATGGAAATACCAAGGGCTTAAATACTTTAGAGCATAGGATGGGCAAGGTATATTTTGCTTTAGTAGAAATTCACTGTCACTATTTCCTGTTGGTCTCTAGTTAAGTAGAGCATTGCTGATGAAGATACAACAGCAACTCTAATTTTTCATGAAATTCTGAGGCATGTAAGGCTTGAAACAAGCTGCAGGAAAAGAATATAAAAAGAAAAAAGCATGATACTCTGGATCTGTGGCATAGCAGCTGTATGACACTACTGCTGGACTCTGCATTTGGCAGGAGTGAAGAAGTTAATTGACAATATACTACTGTAACCATGTTTCTATTACTTTCACAGGGTCATGTTCACTCTAGTGGCTAATTTACTAGAACAGCTGCTTTTTTATGAAGAACCTGGTACAACTTGTTAGCCACAATAACGAGACGAAATTTTGCACCACGTCTGGGTCACGAAACAGTAAAACAATGCAGAAATGGGACAACATGAGGAAATGTTAAGTATTTGAATGTTGGTAACAAGTCTTTTTGTCACTGATTTGAAAAACTAGGTTTTTAGACTTTAATAAGCAGGGAGTTCTAATTGACAGGAATTGTTGTAGCATTTTATTCAATACTGTGGGTAGTTGATAACTAAAATCTGCTGGTTTGAGTTACTGTATTTTTGTAAGACATCCATTGGTAGCATGTGGCAGGTAGAACTTAAAGAAAATGTGATTTTAACATATCTGAGATGCATATTCACTTTCTTTTGCTGGTTATATTTACCTCTCCATTTATCATATTTTTGCAAAAAAGTTAGAGAACTTCACCTTGAAATGAGATGTTTACTGGATTTTACACATATTTGTCTGGTTTATATCAGCAACGGCTGATTTTAAGCATGCATTTTCATAGAAAAACTTTATTTGAAAGGGTTGAGGAAAATAAGGTTGTTCTTGAAGTTTGTTTATTATTAATTCTGGGATAGATGTTGATACTGTCCATTTATTAATAACACTTCGAACTGTTGTCTTCCACTAAACTACAATACTACCCTTATGGATACTGATATCTAACCCTTCACAGACTAATAATTTAATTTTGACTTACATGTTTACATTTCTTTACAGCAATATCTGAATCTACAAAGTCAATTTACAGAACATTGGGAAAATATTGTTACCTGTTCATGGCAAACACAAACACAATCTGATTTAGCCAGCCACCTGACAACTTTCACCAGACCTTTGGAAGACACCACTGGAGACACAAGCCAACAGGTATTGGTCCCAGTACCAGAGTGCTCCAATGTAAATGGAAATAACATTATTCCAAGCCTGAAGTTCTCTCCAAAGATGCTCTTATTTTGATAGATAACTAGGCAGGTATGAATCAGGTTATTACGCTGCAACAAAAATGGCTGGGAATAGAATTTTAGGCTGAATTCTGACAAGGTAAAATTAAGATTTTATGACTATTTCATCTGACATCTTGGATGTGACTAAATGCAAGACTTTAAACCGTGTAATGTAGAGGGCTGTATTTAAAATACATACCTGGAGTCCCTTTAATATCAAATCTGCAGTTTCAGAAACCTATGCAACTAATCCCAAATTAGGTGTCAAAACCACATAAAATGAGTTGTGCTCCAGAAATGCCAGTTACAGTCCATTTGGTACAAATTTGGTCTAGATTGCAAGCTCAGCTGTCAATATTGATATTAAAAAACCAAAAAAAATTAGATAAGATGAACCTATTTCCCCTTAATATGAATGACCCCAGATAGACCACTCAGATATCAAGAGGCTCTGCATCAATATTTTGAGGAAAGATATTTGAAGAATATTTTTTCATTCATGTACACATGTACAAAATTCTGAAAGTCACAACATGCAGTTCTGAGACATAGAAATAATTTAAGACTTGAGAAGAAATGTTTCAAAAAGCACACACACACAAAAAGATAAATAGGCTATTATTATTTTAAAGTACAATTTCCATCTGAAGTAGCAACATTTATGAGGTGAAGTCTCAGAGGAGAATAAGGAATCACAGTTCAACCCCAGAAAAAGACAAAATATTTTTTTCATTATAAAGACCACAGAGAAAAAAATGCGGACAAAAAATGTGTGTATTTTCTCCAGCTGTATCCACTGGTCTAATGGACAATGTTACTTCTTCCCAGGAACTTTGTTGCACTGGAACTACAGTCAAACTAAGTTATTTTTCCAGTTTTCAAGACATGAATAATCAGGAGAACACACTGGATTCTCTATCTGACTGAAGCCCTTCCACAGTTATCTATCAGTGCAAATGAAACTACAGGAAGAATATGCACCTAGCATGATTTGGCCCTGAAATGGCACAAAGAGCCAACAGTTTGACCATGACACAACCAGTGCAACTCTTTCCAACCAGGACAGCGTGTTAATGGCATACCTTTCATGAAAGAGTTTTGAAGTGCTTTTTAAAAATTCATTAACTGAGCCACTCAGCACTTAGCATGATTAGGTCAGATTTGAATAATTTCTTCAATACTGAAATACAGCTTCCACAGTGACAGCATGGGGGAAATGTATGAGGCCTTATTCCTCTCTCAGTGATGGGAATTTCCAGTTGTGTTCTCCTGGAAATGACTCAGATATGGGGTCTGCCTCTGACCTTCCCCAGTGCCTCAGCTCTTGGTCTCTGCTCTCAGTTGTAGGCAAAGACTTGGCGTTTTTCCAGAAATGGTTTTCATTTCTCCTGGGGAAAAACTCACGTGCCTAGACATTGATAGCAACTGGTCACAGCCTCCACTTCATACTCCCTTTAAGAATTAGCACTTCTGTGCCTCCCACAAATACAAAGCTTATAAAGCTGGTGCTGAAAATCACTACCAGTGAGTTCCTCCTTGGGAAGCGCTCAGAAAGCATTGACCTAATAAAACCTTATCTTCAAGAATTGATAGGATCATGATAGAAGACGACATATTTTCAAGTTTACAAACTTAGAATAAGTAAGATTTTGCTATCATAAGTCATCGTGGTTTTTTGGTTTTTGTTTTGGGGTTGTTTGTTTGTTGCTTGTTGGTTTTGTTTGTTTGTATGTGTTTTGTTTTGTTGTTGTTGTTTGGTTTTTTTCTCTCCCTGAATAAGAGTTATGAAGATATACAGAGAAACTGCTGTAGTTTTGCTAAAATGCATGAATTGTTGCTTTTGCTGTGCAAGCTGATCAACAGCAAAATTCCTGGTCAAAAGGCTTAAATGCCAGTTCTGATATATATTATCCTGAAGGCAAAGCAGGGCTGGACAACATTTTCCTCCAGAAAGAGAGTTGTCTCATTTGGTTGGTTTCAATTAACAACTTTCTTGAAACATGTTGACCTTTCTGGTGTAGTACACTTTCAAGTGAAATGCAGGATGCCAGTCTAATCCACTCAGAGCCAGAATAGTTTAACCAATATCCGTAGGGCACACATCCTGTGACTTGATTTAATCTTATGATCGGGGGAGTGTCACTTGATGTGTTAGGTGCTGAAGACTTACGAGGCCCTTGACCTTTTTCACAATTATAAGACTTCCTTGTTCTCAGAACAAAGAAACTGATGATGAAAAGTGTTGGGTATTTTTTTCATTTTATTCATTAGAACACAAAGCAGGTGAGAACTAGCAATGATTATACGCCTAGAAAAACATATTTTAAAATTAAGGATTTTAAGAATCCTCTTTTCAAAATCAACTTGGTGATGTTCCAGGAGCAAACAGTTAGTGATCTATGCTGCATTTCATTCAAGTAACCATAGTTGCATAGCGAGCATTTCCACAACTAGTATAGAGAATTGTTGGAAACCACTACTTGTCATAATTTCTGCAATTTGAAGTGGTGAACTGCTTTCCAGGAGTAATGTTTTTTCTGCCGCTATTTCAAATTGTAATATTTATAGAGAAATAATATTAGCTTTTTATTTAATTCAGCCACTATAGCTGCTGAATTTCTTGCACTTTTCTAAGCCTTTCTTTTGGGATATTCGGTAAAATAAAAATAATGTGACCTTTGTAATGATTAATACACAACTCTCACCATCTATGCGACTCTGTAAAGCATTTTATTAAGCACATATGTGCATATTTCTCTGCACAGGTACCTCCACATAAATGAAATATTTCAGCCATTGTTCAGAAACTGAGCCTAATTCCCAGAACTCTCCATGGCATCGAGTTCCCTCAGTGTAACTCTTGCTTTGCCACCTGGAAATTGTTGAGGTATTGGGAAAGACAGAAAACAGAACAAAATCAAAAATGCCTTCTTTTCACATGTCTTGGTTTATTACTTTAGAATTCAAAGTAGATGCCCGAAAAAGCACTGTAGTATGGACCATCTCCAAAGACAGTGAGTGTCTTGGAAAACACAGACCTTCTTCCAGGTTCCAGAATGGCTGGGACACAAAGTGTCAGTAAACAGAGTGTCAGAAACAGAGATGGAGAATCAGGGCCCTTCCCTCCTTCAAACTCTTGTAAAGACCAGGAATGTACATGTAGTTGTACATCTTTAGTCTGTTTCAGTTTCAATAGTTTGCCATGAGTGGTGTATTTTTAGCCTAGGAAATTAGGTTTATGGGATTACACCATTAATGAGTCTATCAACCACTTTCAAGTAATATCAAGAGTCAGGTCATGTCTCAACGACCTTAATTGCTATTACAGGTTTGAACAATGTATGACCCACGGCAAAGTCATGGATAGAACAAAGCTGAAGAAACCTATCCAGAAAGGCTGAGCTGCACAATTCTAGTATGGCAAAGCAAGAGGTAAAATCTGAATTACTTATTTTACTTTAAGATAGAGACTTTTAGCTACAAAGTTGACATTTTCAAATATCTATCAAACCTTTAATTCTGATGGAATGATTTCAAATACATTTTAATGGTCAAGGGTTTGTTTTGTGGTTTGGTTTTTTTTTCACATTTATTTAGAAACACTATTTCACTACTGATAAAAACACATAGTGATCTGAATTTGCTAATGAATCTTAAATATAAAAGTAAATATTATTGGAAAAAGCTTCCAGTAAAATCTACCTGTACAGCTGCTTTTTCATTTTAGTGGTTATCAGGTACATAAGAAATATCACACTGTTTCCAGGCTTCGTTATAATACTGAGTCTGCTCGTAATAGACCTTGTAATGATTTACTCATTCACTCACTCACTCATTCATTCATTCATTCATTCATCTACTGAGATGAAGTAGTCATGTGGCTTGGACCGTGCTTTGTTCTAGCAGTAATATATAATTAAAGCAAGTTGTTCAGCTTTCTTAGGCACCTTTTGAAAAGTCTTTCAATTTCTCTATTATTTTGAGATCTCTACCTGCAATCTGGACTCCTACTGATGTTAGGAGGCATTCAGCATTCTGAAAGACAGTATAATATAGACTGAATTTTATTTTATATATCCTCAAAAAGTTTAATCCTATTACTCCCAAAGGCCAGTTTCAAATTTTGCATGGTTTGACCTAGAAAATAGTGATGTTTCTGTATACATAAGGAGGTTTTCTTACATTTGTGAGGCCAAGGTATAGCTGTATTTTGCATGGATATGTTTATCTTTGTCTGCTAATACATGTCTCATACTTTGGTTTTGATGTTATTTTTGGCTATGTCTGGTCAGTGCCATGTAGGGATTTACACAAGAGTGAATCCCAGATGATCAGCATTGGCATAATTCTATAACCAGCACAGCATAAGTGCTAGCACAGTTATGTGGCTTCCAATTTGACACCTCACTTGTGTGACAGTAGCTGAGGTATCTTCTCACATCCCAGCATAGCACAATGTAAATATAAACTTTTCACTGATATATCTGTACCTAGGTTCAGAACAAAAACGTTACCTGAACAATCTTAATAATATTAAAAATAAATAATATAAATATAAATAATAAAAATATTGAAAATATCCTGTTCAGAAAGCAGATATGAAAATTGCATGCCAGAAATGAACTCACGCAATCCTTTGGCAAGTGTGAATGATTTTGTTAAGTAATCACCACTGTTTCATAAGGTCTCTGCGCCACTCATGTTCTCACAAATAGACATCTAGGGAATTTCAGGGGACAGAGAGTGTTCATTGTAATCTAAATCTTCAGAGAATTTTGCTGTTAGATTTCAAGGCTCCATCGAACTGAGATTTTATATTTATAAAATACAGATTTGATGGGGTAGGCAGTTTATTGGATAGGAAAAAGTATGCCCTTGCAAATATGAGGATACTATGCTTTGGACTCTGCTTAGAGGTATGGCCCTTCATTAAAGGAGTTTAAACATTTTTTAAAGGTAAACAGATATTCTTGCATTTTTCTCCCTTAAAAAAAAAGCACAAAAAAACAAAAAACAAACAAAAAAAATGAGCCATATTAGCTGAAATGAAAAACAAACAAACAAACAAAACCACAACATAGTCTGAGAAGAAAAGTTTCATAGTAATTTTGGGAAAACTATAAAAAAAAGAAAACCATGGAATCTTATGATATAAAATTTTGAGCAGTATTACTGTGATGAAATCATGACTATTTGATCATATACAGGTAGAATTCTTGTCTTCTAAAAATGTTATCGTAAATGGTTAACTACGGTATTAAAAAGTTTGGAAGCTATATGTGGGGTTGTGAGGAAATCATCCTAGTTTCTTACACTTTCTGGTATGTTTTGCGTAATAAGACTTTTTGTTCCATTAATAGTTTTGCAGGAAGAAGTTGATTTATACGGCTTTTTTTTTTAGTGATTTCCTCAAATGTTAGGTACATCACCATTCCAAGTCTCCTCGCTGAGTGTTTGCTTGCTACTGTTGGAGACTTGCAACAAAACAGAGTTGCAACAACTAGAATTTGACCTTCAATACACAGCTGCCCATATCCTTTGAGAGATATGCATTTAATATATGTTTTTGTTATATTTTTTTTTTTCTTTTTCTCAGGTGGAGGCATTTTTTTTTGCTTATGGAAACTGTGTTTGACCTTTACAGTAGGAACTAACGAACCTGTGCTGGCCAGGGGCCAGAGCTCTTGGTCCAGCATGGAGGGCAGCTGCCAGGATGGCAGCTTCCAGGCAAGGAAATTACACCATCACACTGACACCTGTTTTCAAAGAGCTACATTGGCTGCTGGGTTGCTCGTTCGTCAGGTCACCTTGTTGTAGCAGGGCCAAATCATGCTGGGTCCTGAGCTCACTGGCTTTCCAGCACCCTGGGTGCCTTGGGCAGAGCCTGCCTGAGGCTGGCGAAACAATTGACACTAGATGTAAGAAGTCTGATGCAATCTCTTAAGAATAGTAACTTGAAAATGTCAGGAACCATTTTTTTTTCCTCCTTTTACATGTAGATGTCAGCAATGACAAAGGGAAAGAGGCCAGTGATGCCAAGGAGAGTGTCAAGTAGTTGTACTAAACCACAAACTGATTTCAGCAAGCTGCACATAGTTTCTGCTCATACAACAGCAATTTTTGACTGGGATTTACTGCACGAGATAAAGAGAACCCTGTATCATGAGTGTGCTGAAACTAAACTCCCAGCACAGGTGATGTACATGTCCGATGCATCTGGCTGGCTGGTTAGGAATGCCTTAGAAACACAATGCTTGGTTAGCCAAACCAACAGCATTTCCTATGAACTCATCTCCATGAGGCTGGGAACAAGCTCTGGCTTTTCTGTTCATGTCTTGTGACAGCTTTATCAGAAAACTAGCTGATGAAGAAAGAATGGGTCCTGATTGGTGGTTTTAATATTAAAACTGTCCTTCTGATATCAAGCAAAAAGAATCTTCTCCGAGTGGCTTTGAGAAAGTTGGTATTTGGAGTTTATGCTTGCTCAGAAGCAGATGCATCCAGAGCTGCACGGAGCAATGTAAAAGTAATGTAATAGGAGGAAAAGATGGGTTGTGCAGTGGCTCTCCTACTTTGTAGGTTAGACCACTCATTGCACCATACAGTTACAAAGTGGAAAAATCTGAAGCTCTCGAGGTAAATCTACCCTTGGTCACACCTACATTGGGAACATGAGGAACTCCCCCAAAGCGCTGCACTAATACTGCAATAATGTGCAGTGCCGGTGGAATGCAGCTGGTGAAAGAGAAAAGCTACAGCTGTGGTGCCAGCTGCACTTCATACCTTTTCTAACCCTGCACGAAGTTCAGCTATCAAGATTCTTCTTGCAATGTCAGTAGCTGCTCTTATTTGCAATATGCATTTACAGACACTTTTTCCTTTTCTGTTTGGTCAGAGCTCATAACCCTTCAAAAGCAGGAAAGCTTCCCCAAACTGTCAGAAATAAGGCCACTTGACTTGAAGGGTTCCCCTCAAATGAAACATTTCACACTAAAGCAGAATGAAATAACACTGCTTGCACATTGCTGGCTTCCCCCATCCCCAGCACACATACACACTTTTTGACTCAGCAACCATGCTGAAAAAGATCCATTATCTGTGTAGCTCTAGAATTTAGAGTGAGACCCACAAAGGACTCGGGTTACATCCATGCGTGCACTGCGGGCAGACACAAGCAACCTCTGTCCACACTCTAAGCTCACAAAAAGCCCACGTGACTATAGTTTAGTGAGTCACTGAACCTCAGCTAACATGCTCTGCTGAGACGAGCAAACAAATATTCTAACTGCAGGGTAAAACCTTTAAAAATGTGTTTACTGCTGCCACATTTCTTGGTATCCAATCAAGTGTTTATCAGCACTATTTTGTGGTAATGTCTGGTAACCTCTGGCTCCTGCTGTGTTAAGTAGAAAAAAAGAAAAGAGAAAGATGCAGTTCCTACCCTTCACAGTTTGTGTTCTAGGAAAAGGTAGAAACAACCGGAAGGTAGAAGGGATAAAATAAGCTGTTGAATTACTCCAGGGTCACCTTCGCTTTGAGCAAAATGGTGCCTGCCTATCCCATCATCTTCCTGCATTTTCTTTGGGATGATGCAAAAGGAGTCTTTTCAGGATTTAAATCATACATAAAACATCGATGGGACTAGGCAAAGCAGCAAGAACAACATTCATTTTTTGGCCTTGGTAATTACGATTTATTAATTCTTACTTTAACCTACCCTTAGTGGAACTGGAAAGTAAAATTTAATGCGTATGTGCACTTCCAAAACAGTAGAGCAGATTGTGGAAACTGCATCATCAAAGCTTTTCTGAAGCAGTGCTAGCCTTTCCCCTTTATGCCTTAGTCTCTTGTTACACATATGTTATGTTACATATTAACTGAAGTTGTGGATGATTATGGAAAGCTGCTATCCTCTGGGTCGAAAGAGTGGCTGTTTATGGGAGATGATGCCTGAAGCTGCTCATAGGGGGCATTACCACCCAGCGAGAGCAATTTTTTTTCCAATCCAATGGGTATTCTTGTGCTTACAAGCTAAATCCTCTTTGTAAATAAAGTGAATAGTGCTTTTGGATGTATAACTCAAAAACTAGAAAGGGCTGGGTAATTCCAAATGGGCGGTGCTCAATACTTCCTTGAAATGGGCCTGTTAGTGAGCTCCTTTAAAAGCCCCAGACAATATAATCATAAGTCAATTTTAAAAGTCTCCACCTAATTGAACGTACATTTTATTACATCCTTTAAAATAAAAGCAACAGTAAATGATCATATGCTCTGAAGTTGCTTGGATATTACAGGAGTAAGCCCCTGCATACTTATTATCAACACTTACTTCCCCAGTGCCTTCTAATCCTGAGCAGTCATCTGCTTTATTGCTCTCTTTTCAGAGCTCATGGCAGCATGGCACAATCACTCCACTTGCCTTCCAGACAGCTTGATACCAGTTGTTTTGGGATGTTGTCACTGAGGGAAGCATTCCTGTGTAATGACTTCAGGACTGAGTCTGAGCTAGATCCTTGCTCAGAAGGAAATCAGAGTCTTTGATTACATACCTAATTCTGTCTACAGATCTGTTATTTATCCCTCAATACTGAGTATTACATTGGTTTTAAAAATAATCCCCTGTACATAACTCTGAACAACCTGTTCAAAGCTTTTAAATTAGCTTTGCTTTGAGTAAGGCTGGTACTAAATGACCTCCAGAGGTCTCTTCCAAAAAAAATATTCAGTGATCCTCTGTTGTTATCGTGTAGCCCATGAACTTTTTGTAAACTTTCAGGCATATTTGCACATTGTTGTGCATATGGATGACAAATCTAAAACTAAAACTAAAGCTGATCTTTGCCAATAAATCCACATGGCACAGAGCATCATTTCACAGACATACTGATTCCAGTCCCAAAGCATTAGAAATATTACTTATGACCCAATCTGATCACTCAAGGATCCTTGAGATCTTATTGTACAGCTTACTATTCAAGGCACAATGGCCTAGAACAACTCTAGGCCTCCAAAAACCAAGGACAAGCTGTTGCAACCATTGCAACCAAGGTTATCTTTTCTTCTGCACCTGTTGTCCAGTGGTGCAAATGCCACCCTTTTTTTTCAGTCTTCCCTCTGTTCAACCTGGAGAACTCCAAGTCCCACCAATATTTGGTCGTGCTCTGCTTAACACAACAGGAACAAAAGGCACTTAACACTTCATTTTTTGATACCTCATAGTGTTGGACCCTGTGTTACATCATGTATTACATTACCTTATTGTCAGGAAGCACTTAAATTCCTGCTGATTTCAACGAGTGTATATTCATAACCAGTAAACAGAGATACACAAAGGGTTTGAATAAGCAGTTCAGTTTTCCCACAACCATGAAAAGACCTCATAATATAGATTTGTGAAGAATCCTGTCTACTCACTACATGTACTTACTACAGGTATTTGAAGATTATTTTACACATAATTTACAAAGAGCTTTGTTTTACTGGATTCTCATAGGAATCAAGGAACCTCACTGGATGCAGCATCCTGGTTTTAGCTAGGATCACAGAGGCTATGTTTCTAGCAGTTGACTAGCACAAAATACAGAATTAATCCCACCAAACTTTTGTCATCCATAAGTTAGGCATCTCATCTTTGTTACCCACTGAGGACTCCTTTATAGTTCGTGCAAAGAAGGTATCTGAACTAGGCAGAATAAATATTTGCCTGAAAGTATCCAGTTCTCTCCATTGACTACAGAGAAAGAATTGACTGTATGAGACAAATATCTGACATTTAATTCACTGGAAAATCACTTAAGTTTCTATGTGCGTTATCTGAATGTGCTCAAATGAAAAAATATACAAAATAAGCTAAAGGAGATTTGGATATGTAAAAGGATTTATTTTTCAGTTTATTCAAATATTGAACTCTTTACATTAATCTGAGTTGAATGGCTATACTTTTGTCAATACACAGTGGAAAACAGCACTGCAGTTTCTAGAGTTATTGCTATTTTAGTAGACAGCAAGAGCTGAGTGTCCTCAATAACACTCAAGATAAGCCCTTTAAAGTAGTTATTTAAGACATAAGATTCAGGAGGTTTCTATGGAGATGGCTCTTTTTGTGTAGGTGTATCAAAATAAGCATTTGCATCAAAGGACAGTTCTGGAAAATGATTGTTACAAATTCCATGTTTTTTGATCCATAGCTTGTCATATAGTATATTATTATGTCCCTGATCTTAATATTAAAGCCAGAAGGAGTAGTAGGATTTCACCAACTATGCAAATCAGATCATGCAGATTAAATTCAGTCCCATGAAATCCTGCCTTAAGCAGAAATATCTTCACTCTACTTACGTCCCAGAAAACAATCCACAGCATGACCGATGCTGGCTCCTTTCAACATTGATGTTAGGTCCTTCTTTCCCGCTTTCTGCAGCTTTCTTTAGCAGGTACCATACAGCACTGATGTTTGCTCCAAGCACCCCACTTAGTGAGACAGGCGTTCATGTCCTGTCCAAACTCTGTCACAATTTCTGCAAATTCCCTAAATCCTGCCTAATCCCAAAGTCATTGGGGCTTTGTAATGAAGCCAAGGTGTGGTGGTGCCCCACACCCCTGCACCTGCATGGTGAGGTGAAAGCATGGACATCCCTCAGCATCTCCATCAGCATCTCAGAACTATAGCACCCATTTCCCTGATATAAATCCCAGCTATAAAAATGCAGAGTAGCCTGCTTGGGCAGATGTCCCATCTTGCTGACAAGCTGTCACAGAGGTGAGAACACTGTCAAGGGTAACTGTCTGACACGGGTGCAGTGCCTGGCGGGTGCTGCTGTGGCTATGTGACCTCCAGCACCAGGCATGGGTGAGGATGGAGCTCTGCAAGACACCCTCTTCTCCCACAGGCACCAAGTTCAGATGCTTCTTTCTCCCTATCAGTCACAGAGATCCTCTGCACTTTTTCTGACTGCATCTTTGGCTTTTTTACCTTGCATCTCTAAGATCCTCTGCTGTTTTTCTCACTTTAGAACTCACATCTTTGCAAAAGTGTAACCCGAAGATTCCCTCTGATTCTGAGTGCCTGCAAATGTGTTTGGGATGGTGTGACACAGATGGGGGCACACTTGGGACTGAGGCATCTACTGGTTAAGCTCTTTAGGTCCATTCAGAAACTTAAATATTTGAACAGCTATCTCAATGAAGGGCAAGGGGTAACACCCCTCTGTTTTTCAGAAAAGAAAATGTTTTCAGGCTGCAATGTTTTTCTAAACCGTATTAACCATACTTCCTAGTGAAGTTAGATAGCCTGCAGATTAAAGTTCAAGAAAGTGTATTTGCTGAACCCATGAATATATGAACATACTTTAGGGTATTGATTTGCTGTCATCAGCTACTGAAAACCAGAAAAGCATTTTACTTTAAAAAAACAGAGGTTTAATAACTTGCTATACCTTTAGACCTCCTCCCTGAGTTAAAAATTAACCACTGTAGTTAACGAATGTCTATCAGCTAGCAGCAAGTTCACTCCAAATATTCAAATAGAATTGACATCTGATCCACAGCAATTTCAGCTCACATGATTACAGACATCTACCAGATCAGATTCAGGTTCAGCTTTCACTGTTCACTGCCACTAGGCTAAGATTTACCCTTGACCCAAATTTTTCAGCTGCTCACATAGAAAAGAAATGGATAGATTCAAATTCAAAACAGGACTATGTACCTATGGTATAAATCATACCTAAGAATTTGCTAAGAAAATCTACATATCAAGACAAGCACATGAAGGATTTAAAGCAAAGCCCTAAATATTATACATATACACAGATGTCACAGTAAACATACTCCAAAGAGCACTAAGGGAACTAGTTAATGGAATGTTCAACAAGAACATCTTGTACATTTTACTGAAAGAACATTACATTGTCTGGAAGAACAGTTTGAAGGAATGATTAATACTATCACTGGCTTCTGTGAAGAATGATTGCAGGAGTCTAATTTGATTAACCAAAATGGCATACACTGTATCTAGATGGTATTAAGATAGTATAAAGAAAAGAACGTTGTATATATGCATAAAAAGGGAGTATTAATTACCAGTTAAAATACATATTAAAATGGATAAGAAGCACTTGAAATGCATCAATTTTTTTTTTTTTTAATAGCTAAGGTTTTTTGGATTTTACAGTAATCATTAAATGAAGTTACATAGTAATACATGGAATGTCTGTTTCTTTCATATACCAAATCAGAGCTGTAGAGATTATTGCAATAACTATAACATGTTTTCTAGTGTGAAATAAATAAGCCTTAAGAGTCCCATTATTTCATGTCTCTGTGTGGGGATTTATGCACATCCTTCTCAGCACCATTAGCAGAGATAAAACTTATGTATGCAAATTCTAAGATAGCACATGGAGAATAGACTGGTAAATTTTGCAGAATAGCTATTACCCCGAAATTATAGGGAAAACACAAAAAGGAACTCTCTGGTAAGAAATTAAGTATTCTGGGCTTGATATTTATGCCCAGAGCACAGCAGATGGGAAAAAGTATAAATTGTAAGATTAAGATGTAAAATAGTACAACAGAGAATGTTTGTCCCTGTACTCCTGTCATGGGCTGGCAATGCCAGAGGGCATTGCAGATATTAACTGAAAGCATGTTAATCTGAAGGTGTTCTGAGTGGGAACAAAGAGCTGTATTCAGAAGATGTGCCATAGGTACCTGATTCAGTAGCTGGAATTGCTCCGGGATTTAAGGTCAGGAGGGTGATGAGTGAACCAAGCTCTTGCCCAGGGCTGGCACACCCCAGTTTCCTGCAGAAGCAATGGAGAGGCACAAATATAGTAAAATTAGGTAACCCACCTCCTCATATATTGCAGAATATAGTTTTAGTCTGTGGAAAGTTATGTTACAGAAAATATTAGAGGAATAAAGATAAATGTGCTAAGCACCCCCATCTCTGTATAGTCTATTCCCCAGAGTAGTTCATGAAGCTCAGGATTCCCAGTACCACTCTGGGCTTGGGGCACATGTTGCTCTCCTTGTGCAGTCTCTCCCACTGCTAGGCTTTGCTGTTTATGGGTAACCACTTAGCAGAGCCCCTCTATATCTCTTTTTTCATTTCTCATTCCCCCTTACTCTGGGATTGAGCAATGGCTAAGATTTTTTACCTTATTTTTGCTTTTAGGATAGCTTTACATTCAAGATCTCACCTTGCCTGTGAATCAAACTGTGCATGCTGTTCTTTTGTGTATGCCTTAGATTTTTTTCCAAGAAATTATGGGACACATTTTATTCACCTGCAACTGTACACAGAGCTGGGCAAATATTGCATGTGTCTTTCTGGATGACAAGACAATAGTTGATGCCAGAAAGCATCTCTGCCACCTTCTTCTTTATTAATTATGGTTTTATGTAATTAATGTAAATAATGTTGATTTAGTATATCATGTAATTGTAGTACGTTGTTAATTGTATCATCTGGAGAGTTGCTGAATATGAAAAAAGATGGTGACTTTGTTTTCCTGATCAACTAAATGATTTTAAACAATATATGTTTAGACAACCTCTGATTTAGGGATGGTGGGAATGTTGTTGATGTCAAGTTAGTTTCATGGAAGTTTCTGTTCTGCTGTGAAAATTAAAGCTGAGGAACCACAATAGCCCTACTAGATTTTCTATCATTATATCTGTAACAGAATTAATCTTGTAATAGACTATAGGGCACATTGACAGGTACTGGAGCTCAGTTGTACTGGGAATGGTGCAAAAAAATGACAAAAGGAAACTCCTTGTTCCTGAACCCCTAAATAAATATCCTGATATGCAACACAGCTAAGCGGAGCAGTTAACAGTTTCAGTAACTATTCATCCCTCTTGTATATAACATTAATTAATATTTATTTTACAAGTAATAATTTTATTTGGCAAGTGCCAATGGTCTTTCCAGTTTTCCTTTAGTAAGAATAATTTCCAAGTTCAGATAATATCTACTTCCCTACTGCTTGTGTTAATGGAGACTGCGCCTTCTGTCATTTTGAATTATGAAATTTAATTGCCCAGAGTGGCTGATACTTATTTTCAACAGCTGCTGAACAAACTCTTTAAAACGCTATAATTGCATATACAAGAATACTTAATGTATGCCTTGTGGCATTAAAATTTAAGTGTATATGAGAGATAAAAATCTCATTGGCCTTCTGAAACATCTTCATTTGGGGAGGGACACATCTTGTGCTTTATTCTGTTCTCCCATTTATTATAGACAGAAGTACTTCATTTACATGGACTTTTCCTCATTTGCACAAGTAGCAGTGAAAGAGGTCTTCAACTCTTCCTTTCATGGGTTTCTTTTTCAATGAACCTGAACACCTGAATACCACACCTTCTTTAGTAGTCACTGTGTAGTGTTTGTTTGTGTGAGAATCACTATGTATTTTCTCCCTAGAAATATTCTCATCTCATAGTTTGTAGTTCTACATACAAATGAACTTTTTTCTCTGACAGGGAAAAGTCTTTCAATACAGCCTAATATCTGCTACCACAGACTTACTTGATATCCCATCATATGTTGTGCAGGTGACCTATTTGAATAGGTTTTTGACTACAGCAAACAAATGCTATGATAAAATCTTTACAATAAGGCATACAGAAATTATCTACTGTAGTAGATAATGCATTGATTTCTGGGTGGTGGCTAGGGATTGCAGCACTTACTCTCCTCCATGATTCCCAAAGGGCTCCCAAATTGATGGCTCCCATCACTCTGGCTGAGGTTCACTATAAGCTGTACAAAAATCCAGCAAAGCTTAGCAAGAAATAGCTGTGAGCAGAAAATAGTACAGTAGCAAATAGAGGTTTTAACCATTTGACTATTAGGTAAATTAATCAAAAAACTTCGTACTAGCATTAGCAATCTGGACTAAGAAGCAGTTTGCACTAAATATCAGGAGCTGAAAACTGAGACATGCCTTGTTGTACTCCACAGACGAAAGAACTGAGAACTTCTGCCCTGGAGGGATAGATATATGAAAGAAAAGTAGTTATCTGATATCAAAGAGTACTGTCTAGATTACAGCAGCAAGATAAAGCTGCTGAAGTGCTGAAACTCTCTGAATTAAAAAGAAAAAAAAGGCGTTTGGCCTACTCTGTGGGGGCATGCCTTTTCCATTATACAGTTCACAGAGTAATAGTTTAGCTACCTAGGCATGCCCTCTTTTCAGTGATAGAGTCACTGGCTTTCCTAACCTAGGTCATATAAATGCTGCCAGGGGATCCATTAAGTGCACAGTGTAATTCCCAATGTTCCCAGAGAAGAACTGTTTTTTTTCCTTAGTTGTATATTTGCTGTCGATGAACTTCGGCATTGAGGGACTTCGAGGATAACAGCTCTAAAATTAACTCAAAGGTTCAACGGAGAGCCAAGTAAAGATTTCTTGCTTAGTAGAAGTTCTGAAAATAGAAAGAGATGTCTTAAACAGGGTGTTTTCGCTGATCAGCAACCACAGGTTTCCTGTCCCCTTCCGCTTTGAAGAATCTTGATAGAAAAGAAATCATCCAGATGAGTTTGTGAAAAAAAACCAAACCAAAACAAAAAACAAATGAACAAACAAAAAAACACCACAAAAAACCCCAAAACAACAAAGCAACAAAGGAAACAAACTCAGCAATAAGAATTTAATTGGAAGAAGTTTTTCTCCTCCACCCTTTATAAAAATCCCTAGGTATTTGCATATAACACTCTGACTCTTGGGATTCAGTAAGTCGTCTGTTTTTAGGATGTGCTGGAATGGTCAGAACAAGACAAGTGGTGCACAGGGGTACATTTACACGTCATTGTAACATCTGAGCTGCTCTCTGGGGACCTTGCAGAGCAAACAGCATTTTGCTTGAAACAGTATGGAAGCTTTACAAGATTAATATGGAAATACAAGTTCAAAATGTTTTCTGTCATTGGGAATGTACAGGAATTACTTAGCTGCTACCAAGGGATTGCAGATGAGTTTCAGGGCAATTGAACACTGAATTTCCTAGTGTATCACAATTACAAAAACAAATGTACTGTTAGTGAGAGAGCTTTTAAAATATTATTAATTACTTCATCAAAGGTTTAATGCTTCTATTGGTGAGGATCATGCCTTTTCTCCCCCTTTTCCAGCAACCATCATTACATTTCCTTTATCCTTTCAGCTCTTGTATTTGGATATTTATTGTACTGATTTTTCAAGCTTGAGGTTATAAAATACCCTCTGGGGTGAGGAAATGAGTGGAAGTAGGTAAGTGCAGAATTAGAAAGATGGTATTTCTTACATAATGCTCCAGTTAATACAATTTTACTGAGGTGGAAATCAGACATTTCAATTCCCAGATCTTCCTTTGATGCCTACAAATAAATCTCTCCTTCTCAACCACTTCTGCTTAATTGAGATCTCTTACCCTACATGAAAGAAAATATTATTATGCACCTATGTTGTAAGTAAGATAAGTGAGAAATTGCAAAAGCATGCTGTCAAAACTGGGAAGACACCCATCAGCACCAGTTTGCTTTGCAGTGGATTGAGGTACATGCACACACTCTGTTGGCTCAGCTCCACTTGAAAGTGGTAAAGTTATCTCCTCAAAACAAGTCAACTAGGTTTCTTGTGGTAATGTAAGTATTCCTTCATGGAGGTCCTGGACTTAGACAAACTTACTAGATTTGAGTGTTGTTTGAAATAATTGGCCTAGAGTTGCTGAATTATCTGAAGAAATACAGAAAACGTTTGTGGTAACATCTGATACCTCTGTTCCTCTAAGCAACTAGGATCTCAAGTGCTTCTACTCACATGGGGAACAAACACATTTCCACTACAATTTGGCAACTTATCAGAGCATCTTGTATATTCTGTAAACATCCCTAGAAAGCTCTTTTCCTTAATTAGAAAAGGAAACAGCATTTCAGCACTACTGCACATGCTTAGCTTATACCCACTTGTGGTAGAGAAGGCATTACAGAATGTTTTTTATGGTTTAAACTTGGATCAATTTCTATACAATTCTTTCATGCAAATTTACAGATTTTGAATGGGTTCCTAACACTTATTTTTTTACTTTATTTCTCCCTACTCTTTATTAACTGCTGGTTTATCATGATTGTCCTAACTTCCGCCTTGAATGTTCCATCTATATTTCAGATGAATATTATGGTAATCAAATGATTAAGGCTGGATAAAAACTGGAATACAGTTGAACCAAAATACTACATATTATATAAAACTTCAAAGACTTTGTCAACTTGAAATTCAAATACAGTTCTAGGTCGTATTTCATAAATCACCTCTAGCAACAGAAGGGGTCAAGCCAACCTGCACTTTTTGCAGGAAATCTTCCAGGGAAAAGGGAATCTCCTTTCTTCTCTCCTGGAACCAGCAGCTCCATTTGGCTCCACTGGTAGAGACAAATCACTTTAATCCTTGTAGGATTTCCACCTGCTTGCAGTTAGCTGTTTTTTCACAGGTTCCCTTGCAACTGTCAGATGGCAGTAGCTCTCAGTTGTCACTCCTGGTCTGGTTTATATTCCAAACACCAGGCAAAAAGAGAAGTCAAAGACTGCATAGCCCTTCAGCCCTTAACATAAATCCAGTTTTGCAAAAAAACCAAAGATCCTAGCATAAAAGATAAGTGGGAGTTATTTTAGTCGTAGGGTGTGAGCTCGAGGTTTCCTCCAGGGACTCATTCCAGGCTCTGGGTTCTGAGCAGCAGGATCTGTTGTATAACTATGTCATCATCAGCTGAGCTTTGGTATTTTGTTTTCCAGAACTACTAGTGCAATAATAATAAGCCCAGTAGTAATCTTTGCAAAATTCCTTCTCATTGCCTACCATATTGAAGTAGAATGAAAATAAATTCACAGCAAGCATCTAGAAAATTAGATATTAACTTTCAAAAGTGCATGCTAGTTTGCCCTGTAATAGCTGGGAAGCAAGAACATTATGTTTCAGCACTGAACCTTTTCGTGTAATTAAAATATTCTCTCACTATAGCCTGGTTCACATCTGCTGTGGGCTTTAATGTTGGTAACAATACTTGTGATTGCAGTAATATAAATGTAGTCAGGGAAGAGAAAAGGAAAAGCCCTCTTATTTGTATTCAGAACTCTGACAATGGAGTTAATCCTACTGCAATTACTGAGGGGAAAAAAAAAAAAAAAAAAAAAGAACAAATCTGAGGAAAGAAAATTAATGTGATAAAAACCACTCCTTTACATTTAATTAATGTCAAGTATGTGAAATAAACCCACATGAGCAAAGAAGTGAATGACTGTGACAGAAAATTTGGCTCAAAATCAGAATCTTGATGAAGACTGTTATTATAGAAATAACATAGTTGACAACAAAGAAAACCAAAAGAAAGAACACTCCCTTTGACTATAAGGGAATTTAGGGTGAATCAGATAGCTGTAGCTGTTATTAAAGTGACCACGGGTTACAGGCTAGAGGTAGCAACGTTACTGGAAAGGAAGTTGCAGAATATCAGAGTTGATCCTCTGCCCAGTGCCTGCAAGTTCACACATTTCAGCAGGCAATGCTGATGGGGCAGAGCTGCTCCAGCCTCTTTGCTTTCTCCTTCCCAATAAACCTGACAGAAGACAGCAAATCATTTCCCTGAAAGAAGTAAAAAAGAAGGTATGCCCACTTACTCTGGTTTCATCAAAGGGGCACCTGTTCATTTTATCCGATGTTTTCAGCTTCCTGTGTTAATGTGAGCATTTTGATGGGCTCCTTTCATTTCTTTCGCTGCTGCCTGACATGAAGCTTTATTGGCCATTTTCTGCTTTATCTTTTTTTATCTGTGGTTTGAACTCATGTCTGTCAGCTTCTCAGTAACTTGCACATGAACTTTCTTTCCTGGATTTGCTCCTTCCTGTAACCCTTGTTGTCATATGACGTTTTGTCCATCCTCCGTTCTATAGTTTCTTATTACTCATTATGTTCTTGTTTGTTTGTTTGTTTTGTTTTGTTTTGTTTTGTTTTGTTTTGTTTTGTTTTTTCCTGGCTACTAGTGTCACCAGCCTTCCTGAGTGGGTTTCATTTCCCCGAAGTTATTTACACATTAGATGTCTGCACCTGAACTGCTCACCCAGGCTGCCTTTGGCAGCTCTTCACAGGAATAGACAGTTGTACAGTGACTCATCTGACTTGTTTTAGATCGCTCCATTGGGATGCGATGCACTCTGGAAATGCCCATATATCTTACTGAAATTAATAGGGAGTTATACAAATAGGTCAGGTGAAGTTGTTGACATTGCAGCTGTGTAAAATGAGGTGAGAAAAATGCCTCGGGTATGTTTCATTGAAAGGTAGGATAGAGGAAGCATACAGCAAGAATTTATTCAAGACTTCTTACAAAAAAATCTAAAGTCAATTTCTGAGGATGACTTAAGAATTCAAACAAACTTTACACAGTACCTGATTTTTTTACAAACATAAGTGTATTATGTTCAGACTATTAAATAATGCTAAGAATTATTCAGAAGCATCTGCTTTCCTTATGTGTTGGTCATGCTGGTTTGTTTCCTGCTGCCCATAGAACACATGCTTTTAATCTTAATGGCTGATAAATATTGTGATTTAGCAGAAACTATATGGTATATTGTTAAAATAAGACAAAATAATTTGTAGATGGTGGAACTTAATTCATATATATTATGAAACTATCTCCACTCCTGTGCAATAGGATGTTGAAATTATGAACTGCCTGAAAACTACCTCAGGGTGTTCCTTTTTATGCATGTGAATATTTTACAACACATCTTTTTGATTGTTAAATTACATTGTTTAATAATAAAACAGTTTTGAGTTTTAAGTAAGTCTCCTAAGTCAGACATGTCAAACCATTTGGTTGTGCTGTTTTTCACTATGCATAAGGTTATGTGATAATGGATTTTACACAATATAATAATGTTTTACAGTTTCTCAGATCACTGAGAGTATAGCACTGTTTACTTCATAGCTTTGTTGGTCATCTGAGTATTAGTTCTGCACATACAAAGATGCACAGTTAATACATTATAAATGCATCTTTCTGCCTATTGCCTCTTCCTGCCCTATCGCTGTGGGCTCTTCAGTACTTCTTGCTGGTGAGGCCAGTGCTGAGATCTTTCTACTTTACCCCAACTCACCGCACTGAAAAGATCTTTGTAGTCTTTGTGGTTCATCGATTGGACTCAACTCCCTTTTATTTCTCATAGTGGCTTATGCTTCACTGGTGCATCTAATCAGTGCCTTGTCTTGAGATGTCCACAAAGTTCATCCATTTCTTACGTGAACATTCTGTGATTCTTCTTACTCGTTCTTATCCTTGTTGCTTCACCAGTAATTCCATATCCAGTTTTCTCTTCATTAATGTTTCTGTCTTCCCTTTGCACTGTCTCCCAAGTAAATTACTTCACCTGGGATTCCTCTTCTGATGGGGCCTGCAGATCCCCTCTCCTACAAATTGTTTCTGAATACAAGCTTTTGCCAATATGGCTGCAAAATTCAACTAATTAAAAATTGCATTATAAAACTGCAGGAAACTGTTTGTTATAAACTCACAATACAGAACAAACAAAAGTGTGAAATATATCTCACATATATTTTTGCCTTTTTTTCCCACCCTTACTATGTTGATTTTTCTATAATGATAAATATCCACATGATGTGTTTGGAAAGCCTAACACAAATTGTGTGTTATTGAAGTACTGAAGATTATAAGAGATGTACAGGTACAACCTATGAGCATTAATCCCAATTATGGTACAAAATTTGCTACAGCACCATATCCACAAAACAAACATTTTTGAAAGGTTTCATCTTTTTTATCTTGAGTGCTTCTATAAACTCTGTTATTGTTGCATCTCCTAATTATACCTCATAATTTATAGCATATTTGTCTTCCTAATCCCAATGTAGTGCAAATACGTGCTATTGTTCCCATTTATCAAAAGGAGAACAAAAGAACAGAGAAACCAAGATCCAATAAAGAACACTAGCATCCAAATCAAAGCACGATTGAGGTGTCTAGATTATTAAAAACAAACTCAAAGCCACATTCAATAAACTTTACTCACTATAACTTCATAGTAGCTGACTGCACACTGCAATTTTGTCCAAAACCCTCAAAATAAGGATTATTTCTAGATTTATTTCTCAGAATATAATGCATAGTATCTGATTCAAGACATCTGTTACCCAAGAGCCACCATGCAACAGTGGACAAATGATACTCAAATTTCATATCCTTGTCAGTGTGAAAAAACTCACAATAACAGTAATGAACAAACATACTCATCACACCCATGTAATATTTGAAACTAAAGAATAAAATTGCATTGAACTGAGGAAACTAGTTAGAAGGAATAGCTAGCTAAAAGGATAAAATTCTTATCTTTTTACGCCACCTTAGAAGCTCAGAGAATATGTACTATTCATAACAAGTACTAATGAAAGGACACTGCTCTTCAGTTTTTGTCCTTAAATTAATCATTGAATAACAGAGGACAGGCAACTATTAGAAGAGTAAAAAATCGTCCCTCAGAAGAGGAAAAAGAGGAAAGTATTTCAAACATCTTAGAAGGAAAGAAGTGTGCTAAAGGCAGGGTCAAGAGGACTGTAGGAAATGAAGAGTTTAGCACAAGTCTATAGATGAATTTTTATTTTTTTTTCTTGCAGTAGTAGTCATAATAGGAAAGATTAAGGAACTACCTATACTGCAGATATTCTTTATAGATAAAAAAACCTGAGGACTGTATTAGTGTGAACTGATAATAGAAGAGACTAATAGCTAGCAATTTGATACCAAAATAATGAAAAGTGGCAAATGAGCAATCAGCTGTTCAAAAGGGCTCTTCCATGCTCAAGCAGATCAGTAAGTCTGATGTGCTTATCAGGAAAACTGCTAAAAATTATAATAACAAAAATTTGGTAGACAAAAGGGTGAAGATAGTATATGAGGCAAGAATTAGAACAACACTTGTAGAATAAAGCCATGCTTCACAAAATTGAGGCAACTCTTTGAAGGAGCCATGGATTATTTCAATAATGTTTTTTCAATGTTATGAATATGAATTTTCAAAAAGAGATAAATAACATTAATGAAACAGAATTGTCATGAGGTAAAAGGGTGAAGCCTCTCCCAGATTACTTGGTGAAAGATAAGAAACAAAGGTTAGGATGAGTAATCATTTTTCACAGCAAGGAGCCATCAGCACTCCAGGAATTTGGATTCATAAATGCTATGGAAAGGTGGGGAGCTGAGAGGTAATTTTTTGTGTAATGATATAAAATTAATCAGGATAGTAAAAGCATAAGCTGGATGTGAGGAGTGACAGGACAGTCTCATGATACTGAGCAATGAAATGACAGATAAAATCAATGTCAACAAACTGAAAGCCATGCACTGAGAAAAAAATAACCTGCACTGTTCATACACAGTGATGGACTTTAAATTAGCTGTTACTACTCTTGAAAGCAACCTTCAAGTCCCTGCAAATATCAGTGAAATGTTCAGTTTCCATGTCTTCTGCAAGAAAAAGGGACAATTAAAGAAGCAATTAAAAAATTCAGATAGATGTGTAAATCCATTGTGCAGCCATATCTGAGCAATAAGTATGGTTCTAGGTAATCCATTTCTAAAATGCTGAAATGGAACTAGAGAACACAAAGAGAGGTAACAAGGGTGAAATGTGCTGCAGAACAATTTCTAAACAAGTAGAGATTAAATAAATAAGGATGGAAAAGGTGACTGAGGAGAACTAATTAAGCCTATAAAACAAATATGTGGAAAAATGAGTAAAAAAAAAAAAAATATTCAGTGTTTCTTATAGCATAAGAATTAAGGCGGCAACCAATGCATTTATTGGGTACCAGACTTGAAAAACAAATCTTCATTTATTAAATTGTGGGTACAGCTTCTTACTTGGGAAGTCCCAAAGTTGCTGAACTACAGTGGCTAGGATACTATATCAGAAAAAGGATCATTTGACTGGATCTATTTCCTATATACTTGCCTTAACAATCTATTAGGGTACATTTATTCTTGGAAACTAAACAGAGCCAGAGCAGAGACCCAAATCCAGAGACTTTTGCTATTCTGACAGTTGTGCTACGCCATTTGTCTACAAGACCAAAAAACTTGTCCTGGCTTCTTTTATTCACTGTTAGAGATGTGGCCTCAGTGGCCACAGCGAGAGTGGCCAGCACAGATCTTTGGGCCTGGTAGGGCAATAATTTACTTCTAATTTTGACTGTTCTTTTTTTTTGCTTTGTACAAGTATTCAAACATCTTGGAGCTAGTTAAATATTTTGCCTCTTTAAAATCCGTTACGTCTTTTCAACTGCATCATGTATGAGTGTTTTGTACAAAGTATGAGATAATTTCCCCTTCTGAAGGTTTTAATTTTAGCTCTAAAAGACATGCCTAGTAAATCCTCTGCTCGCTTGTTTTTCTGGAGTATGGCTAGACATCTCAATCACGTATGTACAGGGTATGCATTATGGTATAAAGGAAGCAAGATTTGTTCAGAGATAATTTGTTTGGTTCAAATCCAAACTACCACAATTTGAGCTCATCAGCCCAGAACCAAAACTAACTGCAGATCTCTCACGTGTGTTTTGTTCCATTCCCACCCAAGAACTAGAGTAGCTCTAGAAATAGAAAGAAAACAAATGTTTGTTCCCACGCTATTGTTACAATAAAACAAAAGGTTCCAATCTCTGGAGGAATTTTGAAAGCTATAACATTTCATGTTCTACATACTTGCTGCAGATGAAAAAGTGTTTTTCTGAAGAAGCTTTTCATATTGTTATGACAGTAATTTCCACTTGTTGGACCACCTCAATAAGGATGATTTTTTATCACAAGCCTATTTCTCCTATAATGGTGTTATTATCCTGAGGCATTAAAAAAAAATTCTTTTTGGTTCCATATATGTTGTTACATACATTTATATTTTTAAATAGAGACTAAACATATCTCTAACTGAAATCAGATGATTTAACAGATGCTTAATAGTGATGAAGAAACAGGACAAGCAGTAAAACTTTCGCCTTTAACCTTTAACGATAAGCTTATTTGAAGTGCATTTATTTTCTTAAAAACAAGAGCATTTTAAAGATGCTCTTGATGCAAGTGATTTTGCCAGGAACCATTTGTATGCTTTCAGACAACAATGGCGACTGTATAGCAATGATAAGAAATGAAACAAGTATGAAGAGTGAGAATGCAATCACAAATATTTAGATGATCATGTAACCATGTACGACTGAATTAATTCTCAGAGTAGTCATCTGAGTACACACTGAACTGAACAAGAACACTCCCTTTAAGACATTATTAAGAGGCTTTAACTATAACATAAATAAAAAAGTGTTTGGATATGCCTTTAACAGAGAGGAGATAAGCTGAGATAAGAAAGGAATTGGAAGAATTTTGTCTAAGGACAAGAAGTATTATTCTCGGAGCCCAGTGTTATACATGTGATTAGGGCTACATTGTTAGAATAACATGAAGTTTTTTGGTAGGTCTACACTGTGGTGTTACTGTTACATAAATTATAGCCATTGCTCCAGGTGAATCTAGGAATCTGACTTTGACACAATTCTGATCTAATTAATACTTCTAATGAAGCAAATTCATTTCTAGCGAACGATGGCATTCACTTCTGTGCTCATAACCATTTATCTTTTAGGCAGTAATCCTGATGAGATTCTCACATGCACAAGCATGGTTCTGACATACAAGTGGGTATTTCCCTGAGACTTACCTCAGCTCTGTGGGTGTGGGGCTGGGTCCAGGCTGTGTGAGTTCTTGGAGCAGGATGGAATTGATATGTCCTGAATGTGTACATTGGTCAAATAAAAAAGAAGTTAAGAAGTACTTTCTGTTCATAAAAAACTTTTTGCATTCTTTGGAATAAAGGATTTACTGTGAATAGTCCATATCTGAGTTATCTTTCTTGGCCAGCTGAGGCTTATAAATCACACAATACTACTTCTGATCTGATGTTGTGTGAGGTGTTTTCAGAACTAAGAATCACAGTCACTTAACTGTTCCTTTACCACAAATATGTGGAAATGGGATCATTTCCAGGGATCATAAGGTACTCTCAAAATAGCTGTGAAAATAGCTGAAAAAAATACTTTAAAAATAAAAAAAATCCATGAATAAAAGAGAGTCTGCACAGTTGTGTAACAGTTCCACACCAGTGAACGGGCCTAACATAGACAGGACAGATACTTGCATGGTCATGACCAGTTGAGCTTTAACACTAATGATCTGTGAGGATGGCAGATATGATAGTGTGGGTGAAACCTTCATGAGAATCTCTGTAGGTGCTCTGGTGGCTGGTCCCAGCTATGTCGCTTGTGGCATCTATCCCTCTCCTACATAGGTCATTTAAATTGTTTTGTTCAACAAAACTACAGGCACCTCAGTGACAGTGCGTCGTAAGTGTTATAAACTCCAGTTGGAAACTTATGACAAGCACTCACTAGCTCCTCTCTGCTTATCTTACTGAAAACCAGATAAAATATACCCATGACATGTTCCCTAAGAGAACCCTTAAGGGCATGTCTACACCAAACTCTCTCTGAAACTAGAAACGGTGTGAGAATAGTGAGAAGAAAGTGGCAATGATTATTGACTAAAAACTCTAGCATAGAATGAAAAGTTGAAGCACCTGGTGATGCTTAACCAGAGATAACTGGTGAGAAAGGGTCAGCTTCAAATATATAAAAAACTTGTAGAAAATCAAGGAATTAATTGGAGAATAAATTTTGCTAAGCCTACCTTTTCAACGACAAGAAAAAAATAGGCTTAAGATGAATCAATGTTCAGGATATTAGGAACTGCTACATGGTGTAGTATATTGCTCAGGGAAGTTATGACATGTCCATCACTGGAGAGTTTTCAGAACAGACTAGAAAAATATATTTCAGGAATTATTTGGGCAGAGCTGATCCTGCCTTTGGGCAGAGTGATGAGCTGGATGACCTCTTGAGGTCCTTTCTGGTCTTATTTTTCATGATTTTATGACCATGGCAGTCTGCCCAGTCTGATGTGTTTGGGTGCAAGACCTTGCTAAAATGATCGTGCTGCATTTCATGGCTAAAATATTCTCTTCACTGAATTAGTGAACACACTTAGTGGTACCTTGGGACTCCCTGTACCAGGCTCCAATACGACCTGCAGATCTGCTGTTTAGCATTGAATAACCACCTTAGACACTCCAAAGATACACTCTGAAAAGCAGGTTGGGTACAGCTTCTATTGAGAACACCTTTGTACTCAGGGGTCAGCTAGGGAGACAGCTCTGCTAGCCACTGTCAAACACCAGTTGTGAGGGAGTCACACGAAGTGTCACTTCTCTGTCCCAGGCATTGCACATTCTTTCCATGGTCTGGTGCATGTGACTCCTTGATTCAGTCTGCCACAGCCAGTATTGCATGGGGTGCAAGCAGCTGCAATAGGCTGTCCTCAGACTCTCCTTTTAGCCCCTTCTGTTAGGACTTGTGCTTTAGAGGTTATACACCTAGATGTTGAGTGTTATTGACACATGGCTCTGTGCTTGCAGACCACAATCTGCTGTTCTCTATTATAAGGGTCAGCTTTCCAACCTCGCCACTTTTCCTTTGATAAGTAGCTAGTGTTGCTGTTCTATTTCTGCTCTACAGGGAATTCCTAGGGAATACTGCAAATACTGTAGCGATATGGCATAGTGTCAGCTGAAGTTTGTGAGAAGGTAGAATATATTGCTTTGCACGATAGAGAAAATTGGGTCATACCAAACCTAGTAGGTATGTAAGACATTCTTTATCTAGCATAACTGCAGAAAGCCATTGATCTCTTACAGAAGAGACAGCTGAAACACAGGCTACATGCACAGTCAGTGTACAAACAGAACCATGGGTCCATGGGCTGCCAGAGGTCCTCAAACCATAAGGTTGGAGAATAGACAGCACTGCAGGACTCCCACTCTCTCAAATTCCCTCTACAAAAGCATCTTCTGGCTTCATACAGCACACCAGCTCTAGCTAGCAATAGCTATCTGTGAAACATAGTGGCTGAATCATAAATGTCCCACTAGCTCTCAAACTACACACTTGTGAGCACATCAGCCAGTTCCTATGCTCACAGTAGATGGAGCAGCCAACAGTGCAGATGTCCTTGTCCAAGGACAGTTAGATCATTCAACTCCCCAATCCCCCAGTCTTCTGGTGAAGCAAAGATCACAGGTTTTCTTGAGATCTGGCAGCAGAGCTAGCAATGCCCAACGTTGCTCTGCAATGCACTGGCTTTGACAAGAATTTAGGAGCAACACACTTGTTTTACATAATTATAGTAACTTGTCTAACTTACACCAAGAAAGAAATTCAGCATGGAGATTTCAAAGCACTATGTGATGCAGAACCTGTGTTGTCCTAGGGAACTACCTGCAAGGAGAGGCAGTAAGAGTAATGCTGGTATTCATCTGATAAAACATAGGACCTTGGATCATGAGACGTCTTGACTCTCTCAGGAAAAATGAGAAGACTCATGCATGAGACTCTCAAATCTTTCAAAAGTTACCTAATAGTATTCTAGTGAAACAACATTCAGCTGTTATCGTAAATTTCAAAACAAAGCTTTTGTCTTCGATCTGTAGTTCATTTAAAGCTACTGAACTGAGATTTCTACAGGGACTGGATATTTCTTTCTGCTAAAGGGACTAAAAGTAACATATGAGCTTCTTCCTACTGGAACTGAATTAACCTGAGTATGAGATTTTGAGATCACACTAGCAGCTGTAATACTTTTTCACCCTGTTTCTCTGGGCTGACAGAAACTCTTTCATAGTTCTGTGAGTGGCCACTAACTGTTGCCTCATGATCCCAAGGTCAGCAGCTCCATTCACAGGTGCAAGGAGAAGGACTTCAAGCTGCTGCTACTCCTTGGCCAGGGCACAGTCAGACACTTGTTGTAATGGCCTCGTCAAACTTGGCAGATGAATTAAATATGATTTAAATTCATTTTTAGTTTCTGCCTTCCATTACTAATCCACTTTGCTCCAAAATGTGTTACTAGGCTCCTGGTTGCTTTTTTGCTAGGCTGCTAAACTGGCCTATACTAATGATGATGAGATGGATTGACAGTAATCTCTTGCTGGTGTCAACCTGATAGCAAATCTGCATATCAGTACAGTTTAGTAAATGGTTGCAGTGATCTCTAGAGGGACTTTGTATATTTGATTCTGACTTATAGTGAGTAGTATGTTGGTCACAATGAAACATCCTCCCTCTCCAAGTAAATTTTTTCTTTGAGGTTTTACTAAGATATTTATACTCTCTTCTATTAAAAAAAAATCTTATCTTCATAGAATATTTTCTATTTAGTACCTTTGAAAAACCCTTAATCTTTTGATATCTGATGAAAGCAAGCGTGATTAGTTTATCCTTAGTCTTTTAAAGCTCATGTACTGCGTCAAAGAATCACATGTCATGTTCACTTCTGTTTCCCTGTGTGAGCTTTATTGTAAGTTACACATTGTTTTGCCTATAGACAAACAGCCTGACTAGCCTTGTATCTATGCAGCTACACTGCTGACAAGTACAGTCAATAAACACAGAGGCACTCTTGCTCTGTCTCGTATTTAGACAATACAGACAACAGACAACATCCACACAGAATGTCAACAAGCTCTGGGTCCATGTGATCAGGCTTTGGGTTTGTCTTTGGACGAACTTTGATTTTAGAGAAAACAAAAGGTCAGGCTAAATCCTCAACTGGTAAAAATTGCTATAGTTCCACTGAAGTCAGTTTACACCGGCTGAGAGTGTAGTCTTGTGATTGCTGACCGGAATTTAACTCAAATATCTTATCCGAGCTAAGTGTGGTTAAAATGATTACATCTATTCTGACCTGAACAGCTGAAGGTGTCACTTGTGGCTACAAAAGGTTTAGTCTAAATAGAATATGAGGCAATGTCTCTCCCAGAGGTCACAGTTCACACCTTGGGGTGCTGTGGCATGGCTGCAACTTGGTCAGCGCTGTGTTAGCAAATGGTCTAAATCTTGGGATAATCGTGATATAATTTGGGAAGCTCTGTTTCTATTGTGTAAAAGTAAGTTGGACAAACCTGGTATAACTTTTCAGTTGATTACTCTGCTACTAAGTTTGAATCTACTCTAACTGAAAACCAGTTTCTGTAGCATAACTAAGGAGCACACATCAAAAAGAAGACCAAACATTGCCTGATTTGAAGACTGCCTGCCCATCATCATAGGATCTGAATACTGGAAAACAGAAAAACTCTCTAAATATTGCAATATTAAATTTACATATGGAAATAAAAAATAAATGAGACAATTAATCTGAAACAGGTTTAAAAAAAACAGCAAAATTTTATATTTCTTTTCATTATACTTCTAGTTTTACCAGTCAAGGCTTAATACAATTGCTCTGGGTTACACTTGCCAACTGTAACAGACTTGGAAGTGAGCTTGAATGTAGTAGTGATCAGAGGAGTACCTGAACAGCCCGTGGCATTAACCTCCAACAATACTTAGTGTTCTTCAATCTATGTGGTTGGTGATTGGAATCAGCATTTTCCCAGCATTCCTGAATATCATAATTTTCTTACACATAGCCAGAAATGAGTTACAAATGAGACAGTTTTTCTTCTGCTTTACAACCAGATGTCATTGCCCTTTCTGGCTGGACACAATATGCTTCCAAAGTGAACCTTTCTTTCATTGAAAGACCTGGGTGGAGGCCAAGGTGGAGGAAAGCTGACAGCATGGTTAAGGGGTAACCATCCTTGTTTCACAAAGGGCAGCCAAAGGCTCTCATTGGACTCTAGACTCTACAGAAATAATTGCAATGGGTGTACACACTTCGAAGAAATAATTTTAGTTAGTTACTGTTATACTTAGACAACCAGCCTACAATCCCTGCTGGACAATCAAGAAATAAAGGTCTTGCCACACATGTTACCAGTACCTACCATATTATGAATCACTTAGAATAGAAGTTCTTGATAATTTAAAATTATTTTCATCAGCAGAAGAGCTGATGTTAGATATTGATTCTTGTTCTGTTATTTTGCTAAAGTCTTCTTATACATCCTTTAGAAAATAGGGGCAGCCTTTAAAAGAATCTTTATGGATGTTCATGATCTTCGTATAAACTGAAAATCAGGTTCATCATAATTTGTCTACTGGAATCTATGAATGACTTGGGAAATGGATTGTTGCTTGGCTATGCACTTATTGCTGCTTTTTATAATTAAAAAAAAAAAAAAGTTAAGGTTGTAAAAAAGAAGGAAAACATTGTATTTTTAAAGACTGATTATGTTAGATCAGATTAAGAGCCACTTTTTACTTGCCATAGTAAAAAATAAGGAACAAAAATGAAACCTTTTGTGTTATAATTGTAGAAAAATAAACATCTCTGATACCCCAGGTTGCACAAAACCCATAATATTATTGGTTGTTTTGTGAGAGTGCTGCATTTAGCACAGGACAGTAAATTGCAGTTTACTAACAATTTTCCAATTTGCTTTCATAATGTAGCATTTTTCCAAGCAGCTCTACTCCACTGGACATCCCGACTTTGGATTTTTTGACTGTTAGGTAACTCATGGACTCCTGCCAGCCCACTGGCATCCCTGGAACCAGTCACATTTGCTAACCCTGGGCCTTTACTTGTTTACAACCACTTTAACTTTGTATTGTTTGGAAATTCAGCATGAACTGACCTCCTATTCCAAATTAGCTAAGCAAACAGGAACAACTTTGACACTTCCATTGAACAAAAGAAAAAAAAAAAGTCCGCTATTAGATATTGTATTGTTATGTAACATGTAATAATTACAGATATATGAACCTCAAATTTTGATATTTCTATTAGGTATTACTTTATAATAGATATAGTCCAATTCATCACATTAGGACCATTCTGGGACACAGAGTGTTCAGTATAAAGAGTTGTATAAAAGCTCTGTCATATAAGTAGCTGCCAAAAGTTACAGAAGCAATTTTTTCCTTTTCTTAAAATTCAAGAATCTAGCATTCTGCTTGCCTTATTGTTTAATAGCTACACACACAATGAAAACAATTTAAATTCTTAGTGGGTATGTTGTCATTCTGTAACAGAGGAAAATGCAGAGAAACCTGGTCTGAGAGAGACACTCCAGCCCAGAATAAGGAATCAGCTAGAACTATCTCAACTCTTTAAAGAGCTTGAACTAAAAAATTGCTCTTATCGAGGGCATTTTAACAAAGGTATGTTTTTCATCAATGCATGCTACATGTTTCCAAGATCTATCACACTACATTGCAGAGCATCAGCAACTATTTTATATTAAACTTTATATAAATATAATAAACTACAGACCTTCCCCAGATATTTTGAAATCAGTAATAATAATAAATACAGTAGAAAATACTTCTATCTCCCATCTTAGTAATATGCAAGTTTTTGGGGAGATTTTTGGACTCCAGGATACCTATTCCATCCAAATTGTCCTTTGCTGTTCTCTCTTTCCTTTTATCTGCATATGTCTGTCCTTTCCTCATATCATACATAAGCCACAACATTAATTTTGAGTCTCTCTGACACAGTTCCTGCTTCCTACATTGTTCATTCCTAATTGTTCTTCATATCAGTGCCCTCATTTCTTGTCTTGGTTTTGCCTGGCAACGGCCCCCCACCTTTATCACTGTTGATCTAATTACTTCTTCTAGATTGGCATTTAGCAGAAATATTCATGTCTTTAGCAGGACCGATTAGCATCACACCTCAGAGAGCAGTGTTACTGCTTAAAGGGAGAACAATTAGTAGCTTGTATAAATGGACAACTTCTGAAGTGCTTAAAGTGATCTGTAAAACTGTGGTGCTAAGTGAACATTTTAAAAGGCCTTTATTTCTTTCAAAAAAAATCAAAGCCACAAAAGAAATACTGTAGTTAGCAAAACTGATATTGAAATTCAAGAACTGGGCAGATTTCCTATGCTGTAGCGACTATGCATTGCTTAATTCTTCTCTTTTGGCTTAGTTCTTATTTATGAAATTGAAGGACTAGAGTGTCCTTTTCATGCTGACTTGGAGGGGGACAATTCAGAGGAAATCCCCAAATGAAAGAATGATTCATTGGTGATGACTCAGTCAGGATTTGTCCTCTCAAGTCAGTGTTAGCCCAGTGCTGGGCAGATGGCAAGGCTGCTGGTTTGTGTGGTAAAAAGCCAAACTGCAGTCCCAAACATTTCAAGTAATTAAAGAAGCCAAAGCAATTTTTGTAAGAACAAGGATTTTACTATGCTCCGGTCATGTCTTGTCATTGTAGTGTTTTAATATTTTTCCAGCATTTTCAATTCAAGAAATCATAGCTTTTGGTAAAGGACAAAATCATTAACAGTTTTTTAAATGGTGGTTTGATCTAAACTGGATTCAAGCAGCCAAGAAGTGTGGTGAAAATGGGTGGCTGAGCTGAATATCTAGGGTTATCATTTGGGCTCTGATTCCGCTGACTATAGTAGAGATCCATGGATGAAAGATCAGCAATCCAGTACATTAAAGAGGATCTGCATATAGAGACTATAACAGCAAAACATGTCAGTCCCTGTGATGGGAATCACATTGAGGAGATGAGGCATTTGTATGGAGAAAAAAGGTCACTGCAGTGTATTTTGATCAAAAATCTCATAGTTTGTAGAATAAAGTCTACACATAGTTCCAAGAGTTCAGTATAAATGGAAGACCTTCTTCCTTCATTAATCTAGAAAACCCAGTTTGATATTCACAGCATGGGGCTGCCTCTAGGAGGAAAACTCATTGTTCAGAGGCAAAATGTCTGTTTATTTCTTGTGTGCCAGTTCATCACAGATAATTTTAGCCCTGCTTCAAGAGAGCCAGAGACAAAATTTCTAGTATCTTGTGTCTAAAAGGTTATTTAGTCTGATGCTGTGTGGTGGGAAAGCAGTCATATGTATGATGTGTGAATAAGCCATATTCAGACCAGTGGACATATAATTAAATAACATCAGTAATCTCTGTCCTCTCTTTTATCTCCTTTGGTTTAGGTGTTTTTTTCTTCTTCTGACTGTCAAAATATTTTGTATGCACGTGTGTACAGCCAAGAAGAAATTTAAGCCACAAGCCTGTAGGTGAATTGTTCAGCTGTGCTCTACCCCTAGTTAAAGTAGTGACAGCTGTGTATGAAGTGTAGGCCAGATCTTCCAAAACCCTTACCACATTGCTAAACCATGGGGCTTTCACAGACCAGGTTATATTTTGTGCAGTTGCTACTAGCTTGGACAAAGCTGGAATGAGGAACGGGAGTTATGAGATACCAGCAAATGTCAATGTTAATGTTATCCAGTGAGTCGGCTACTTCTAGCCAGAGCCAGTACTTGCTCAAGCACAGTCAGCTGATCCATACTATTGCCACATCCTGGTGGTAGGAACAGTGAGATCTTTTGAGGCAGAGATAGCTGGAATAGGCAAGCCTTGTATGCAGATGGTTGGGTAAACATTTAGACTGAGGAACAGTGAACCATATCTCTGAATCCCTTTGTTGGAACTGTGCTTTTGTCTGACAATTTCAGAGAAAACAAACTCCTAACAATACAAAGAGCATGCCTCAGAAGAACAAAAAATTCCTACCACTCTTGGCAAATTATGACAAGAATCAAATTTATGGAATTAATTTTATTCCATAAAGTTTGTTAAGACTCATTTTCCATTGGACATAAGGGTCCAGATTCTAGATTCAAGTGCCCTGCTAATTGTTGACTGAGAGGTTGCTTCCAAAAGATTTTTAAGGGTTCTTTGTCATTTCTCACTTCTCATGCTGCTCCCAGCTTCACTCTCTGGGCACACAGCCTGATGCCTCTCTGATTTATTCTGGAGGACCTGAAGTAGCGGCCAAGGTGAATGTGCCATAGGAGCGTGGAAGTCACTTGCAACTACTCATGACCACTTGTCTGTTTCCATAGGAGCTCTAGTATGAGTGCAGTTATCCACAGGCTAAATGCAGTTGCCTTGGGACTGTGAAGTGCTGGCCTAACTTCTGTATACACCAATTTAAACATATGTTGGACAGGCATCCTTGCCCACAACACAGAGGGTTTTTATTGCATTCTTATCTTGTCTTGTTTGCCTCTCCACGCTCCTGGTGCATCTGGTTGTAAATCAAGATATTAACCTTTATGGGAGAAGAATTTTATTTCCATTTTGTGGTCATAAGAAACTTAGTGTGGAAACTTTGTTCCTTATATGGCTTTACATAAGAGTATGACATATGCTCTGAAATATTTTGAGTAATTTAATTCCTCTTCTGAGCTAGGTCAAGCCTATGTCACTACAGTTTCCATTTTCACAGTTTCTTACAATAGTGCTTTATTTCCTTCAGTGCTAGAAGCAGTTTATAAAAATATAATGGATTTGTTGAGTTGCTTAGAAGTAAGATAGATGGAGAAAAGAAAGCAAGATTCATGGATTCTTGTTTACATTTCTATTCTAATGTTTGATTTTTTTGTGTGTTTTATGCAAAATCATGAAGAAAATATTTATATGACAGTTTGAAGTGAAATATGCAACAATTTTTAAGGCTTACTGTAAAAAGGAAACTGCTGTCTGAAGTCTGATACATTTCCAAATTTGAAACCAAACTATTTCCCCCCACAAATTTTTGCTGTTGATTACAGTATATTACAGTTGTGATGTTATTTACTGTAGTAGATAATGAGAGCCTGAAAAACTCTGTGTAGTAGGCTGTTTATATTCTTCAGAGTATGTCTGCAATGGAGTTCAAAGAGATGTCTTCAGTTCATGTAGTCATACTTAAGTCAATTTTAAACAGTCTAGGTCAAGCTTAGAGAGTTGTATAAATGACCCAGATAAATGAAAATGTTAGTTACCATGTCCTGAGCTGCCATTGGGAAGCTACTGTCAGCATCTGATCTGTATAGTGTAATGCAGATGTAGAGACATTTTCCTTGGAAAGGACTGAAATTGTTTTCCAAATAAATTATATGCACCATAAAATAGTACGTATCTGCAGAATATATGAAGTGAAGTCATAGGCTTTCTGTGGTTTCCACTCTGAAAGTCACCTCCAGCTTGGATGTTTCCTGCTTAAAAAAATCCCTTCTTTTTAAAAGCTAAACTCAATTTATATATAAATGTTACACACTAATATCACCAGCTCCTCAAAAGAAAAATGCTAGAAGGAAAATAACCCACACAGAAGTGATACATACAATATCACTGATTTCAACTCATTAACAAAGTCAAGCACTAAATCTAGTTTTTCTGAATCTTACACCTGCAGTCTGTGTATGCAGGAAGGGAGTTTAATGATACCCAGGAGTGATTTCTCAAGAATGTTTTATGAATGGAATTCAAGATAAGTATCCCAAGGTATAGCTTCAGTTCTTGTGCTCTGAAAAGAAACACAAGTTATCCATCACAGACATAGCATGACTGGAGAAAGTTTGTAATTAAAGATCAAGAGCCAAAGTTATATCTCAGCCTCCTGAAGATTTATTGGGTTATCTTGACAAGTTGCAGTTGCACGACTCTGCTGGTACAGATGCCTGACTGTCCATGAGCACGCACACAGAGCATTTCCAAAATGCATCACTATGTCTGTGGAATGTGGCTGTTATCCCAGCAGTCTCCACATACTTTCCCAGAGCAGATGTATATCTGCACCTGTTTGCCTTCTCTGCTCGTTCCCATCACTGCTTCAAAGGATCTTGCCCTTCCCAAGCCACTGCCTGTTTGCTGTGTAGCCTGTGTCCTCATGCAACTTCCAGTGAGGGTTGTGATGGTGGGCTGCCAGTTGCTGCCTCGCGCGTGGCCAGATGGGTTTGGGGTGCAAAGGCAGGGTGTGCCTTACAGAGAAACGGGCTCTGCCACGTGGGGATGGGTTTCACCATGATAAGAAGCTTAACTTTCATGGCACCAGCAGACTTTGTGATACTACTGTCTGCTCTCTCTTTTTTTGATTGGTTCTTTCAAAGGTGAGTTGCCTCCTTCTATATTTTAGTTTGATTCTGCAAACAGGAGTTATCCAGGATGAACAAGTGCAACCTACACAGCACAAATCCCAGGGTGCTCCTTGCTTGACAGGTAGCCTGATACTTTAGGAGGGAGAGAGCAAGTAAATATGTTAGCAGAGAAGGAGCCCCAAGGAAATGAAAATACAAGCTCTTAGGACCACATGATGTAAGATAAAGCTGATCAAATGAACTGACTTGATATATTGACTCATCTCTGACTAAGTAGCACAATGTCACCCAAAACCAGCACATGGCTTATAGTCAAGGCATTTGAGCATCTCTTTGTAAGTATAGGGGCAATTTAAAATCTTCGCTATAGACGTGGCCTTTACTTCCTAAGTTTAGAAATTTGGCTTTCATGTGTAATGTCTTTTTAAGAGAACAGGTTTTTGTTAAAACATGTCAATGTTATGAAATTTGATTTTGAAAAAAAGAAAAAGTCAGAAAAATCGCATTTTAAAAGGCTATGTTGCTTTTAATTCTTTTTCATTTAGAGATACATGTCTATTTTCAGCTTAAGAGGTATAAAACTCTACTCACGAAACAGTTAAGCAAAAGGCTTTTGATTAATGCTTAGGTCAAACGGCTTGTAATGAAGCATTTTCAAAATTTGATTTTGTGAAATAGTCCAAAATGATGTCCTTCCAGTCCCCATTTTGACTTTTTAGCTGCCAATATGTCTTTTTAAGGATTTCCATTTCTATGAGGAACCTTGCTACTAAGTAATTACCTTTTCATTATTTTGTGTCCAAGGATTAGATATATGTGGATGAGGCAACACCCACAGAATTTTCTTCATTGTCTGGATTTTGAGTACTAAGTGATTTTTCTACTACTGAATGCCAAAGTAAAACCAGCCAAACAAACTAAAGGAATTTCTCTTGCTTCAACTTTTCATCAACATACCGAACATTAATACTTTGTGTCATTTGCTGCTGCTTTAGTAGGACAAAGCAAGCAAGGAACTGGGGAGAGCCAGCCAATTACCTCTTCTGTTCATGATCTGTCCCAAGCCAACTCTAAAACTTTTTCCCTTGTGCTCCTTCCCCATATTGGCTCACCAGCAAACTCCTGGTCTATAAGATGTTATGAGAAGGGACTGACAAGGGTGAACCAGGAGTTGCTGTGAGGAGAAGAAGGATGGCACCTCAAGGAAAAGTATAACCCATTCCTCAGCTTGAATTTATGATGCTGGGCAGAGGAATCCTCTGTCTTTGAGGGCCTCCTAGCCACCTCCTGCCAGCCATACCCCCGCCTTCATTCACAATGGTTTTGTTGCCATGCACCTCCACTTAAAAATCTCTGAATTTTCTTTGAGGCTTGTTCCAAGCCCTTGATCTGAGGTGATAAGAAAAGAGGTTTTCATGAGCAGTTAACATGTGGGTTACTGAACAGTGGGAGAATGGAAATTTTGCATGATGTGTGTTGCTGAAATTGAAAACAACTGTTCATAAAGACATGTTCTGTCTAAAAAACTAATATGCCAGGAAAGAATATAGGAGTAGGCATAAATGCTCTACCATAGCCTATATTCAAGGTATACTTGCTAGCATACATGCACATAAGCACAGGGTATCTATATATGCATATATATGCATATCATCGGAAGCTGCTTCTCAGTTGTGCCTATCAAAAAATGGTGTCTGTGGTGGAATCAAACCATCTGCTTCACAGCACTTCTATTTTTAAGATCTGCAGTATGGCAGTTTAACACATGCAATATCACTTCAAGCCCTCCTCCCCCAGATGAACTCAAATATATCACTGGGTCATCCCATCAGCTTTACGTTGTCTCTGTAAACAGAAACTTTATCTCTTTGCAGTCTGAGTCAGCAGCTGTACTGGAACAGGACCTATCTTTAAGACTTGCAGAATGTGCGATTTTATGTCAAAAAAAAACGCAGGAGGGTATTTGCCACCTGACTCTGGAATGGCCTGTGGCCCTTTAACAGGAGTTTCTACAAGTCCATTTCTACATGAAACTTCTGTGGCATTTATTTGACTTTTCCTAGGCTGGAGGAAACCCCACAACTTTAAACTATTTTTCTGGGAGTTCTGACTCAACTTCTTACCTGCCTGCATGCCTTTTTAGGAGTAACGTGCAATGTGCTTATCAGTTTTGCATATCAGGTAAGTAATGTACACATCATATTCACTTTCAGTTTTGAAGGAAATAAGTATAGCAATTCAAATCTGACTGACAAGCCCCTGTGCTGTACAAAAATCTGAGAAGAGCACAAGCACACCTAAAGAAGCGTTATGAAACAGCATGTTGACATACAGCTGCTGGCGTTCTGCATCCCATTAGAATTTCTGCTCACGTTTTAGTGCCCTTCTACGAACACAGCTTGTATGAATTCCCCTCTAGCGTTATCATTAAATGTACTCAAGAAACAGCTCACAGATATTAGTTCTTGTTGACACTGTGGGAGGGCAAAGATGCTTGTGCTAGGAACTGCTGCAAGTATTTTACAGTTGCGGGACACTTAATGACTATACCTGGGAGAACAGGTTCCTTTTTCCTGTTGCATGCCAGTTTTTACCACAAACCCTGATGGAATGGAGATACAGTTAATAAGATCACACAATTTTCCTATGGCTGATGATATGACATTATTAACACTGCTCTCTCCTTTATTCAAAAAAAGGTGATACAGGTTTATCAGCATTTTTTGTCTTTAATTACTTGAAAGGTTAAAGTCACTTATACCAATGAGTGACTTCTCCAGGAAAACAAAACAAAACAAAACACAAAAAAACCCCAACCAACCAACCAAACACACAAAAACCCCCCAAAAAACAAACAAAACCACCACAATACTTTGTCGCAAGTTATGTTGTGTGGAAGACTAGACAAAATGGAATTAGCAATGTTCTCCACATCAACAGTGCACAACATGATCTTGTTAAAGAATTATACTGCCTCATAATGCTCAAATAAATAACATTATCCTATAATGGATTGTTTTTTACTTCCTAAGCAGAAGATGGTAGGTTTGTTTTTCCTATTAAACCTAATTTTCATTTCAGGCACAAGATAAATGATACATTGATGTATTTACTTATCCTTTTCTTGAAGTTTACAGCTGGGGAAACTTATTTTGTGAATCTGTTGGTGTAAACAAAGCTGACTCTCCTGATTCATTTTATATATATATATATATATATATATATATATATACACATTTATTTATTTATTTATTTTAAAAAATTTCTGCTGCTTTGTATCTGAGTAATGATGGAAGAAACTTGGTTAATCAAATACACTTGTCATTCTTGATAGCAAACAAGAATGAATTGTTAAATAGACCATTTATTTTATCTTGCTTTCACAAATGGGAAAGAAATTATCCCTAGATCAAAATAAACATGAGTAAAACCTCCTCATTTCTTGTTTTTCTCTACTCTAGTCCACTGGCACAAGACTGAGTGGGGAAGGGCATCCCAGTCAAAACTTAGTCTGTTACCCTGAAGAACTGCTCCTTAATGTTTTATTGATAAAAACAATGCGATCATGATTTCAGGTCAATTAAAATTTTTATATAATTTTTGTTACTGTTCTTGTTCAATGCTTCAATCTCTAAATGAAACTTTTCCAAATAAAAAATAGAAATGTATATTTCAAAAAAATATTGAAATAAAGTGTTGGAGTTTAAAAAAAACCAAAAACAAACAAAAAATACAAACCAAACACTTTTAAAGCCAAAATTATTTAACAGATGTTAACACATACTTCTAAATAATGTTTATCTACTTGAGAATATATTACTTACATGTAAAATTAAAAGTCTAAAAAACATTATGCCAAGGACTTAAAATTCTTTAAACACTTTTGGCCCCTGGCTATTAGCCACTAATAACTGCTTCTCTGCATTGGATTGAGAAGGGAGTAATCTCCCTGCAAATTAAAAAGCCTTAAAGGCAAATAAAAATATATAAGAGCTCATTCTATGCCTGAATTTCCAGGGCTTATATCATCTTGTTGACACACTCTCCAGGTTTTTTTTTTTTTTTGCCATGACGTTGCTTTCTGCCAGATCAAAAAAAAAAAGTGCAATAACAAGGATCTTGTCATACTCATTTTTCTTTTTGTGGTCATGTTTTCTTTATGGTAGCTCAGTAAAATATGACCTCCCCAAACACTACCATCAGCAGATAATTTGGAACAAAGTTCAGTCTCAAGAAATATTAAATATAACAAAAAATCCTAGTACATCTACAAAATCTGAAAGATGGTTATATCTTCCCAGATGGATCCTACTTTGATGTTTTTGGTGAATTACAATGTGTGTACCAACGGCATGTCACACAGTTTCCTGTTGCTTTTATCTTTTCACCCAGTGTCAAGGTAGTATAGTCTATTGTAATAGACTATACTATTACTCTTTCCTCAGAAGTGATGAAGGCAATGACCTGCTGTGACCAGGATAGACCATTGTACTTCAAATAACACCAAGGCTCTCGTGAATTTAGCTCTTCCTCTTAGATTGCTCTGCTGAAGACTATAAACTTTGTAGGAGATTAAAGTATAGAATTATGGATGCTTTCCAGAAGGTGCAGAGGACCATGCAGGCAGAAGAGCTTTGATTGACACCTGCTCATCAACACACACCCGGTAAAAAAAGTCCATATTCTGAATTTGATTCTATTCCTCATTTTCCTCGAAAAAAAGAATCTCCCTCAAGCTTTCTCATGGATCAGGTAGATGCTGACTCTGAGTACTGTGGATTAATCCATTAGTTTGCAGACTCAACTCTGTCCTTGAATAAGCAGGGTGTAGAGCCTTCTCCTCATTCCTGTATTTCCAGCATATCTGTTTCATGGCTGAGAAGACCTGGTAACATGGTGAAGGGACAACTACACCATACGACACTGCCATAATCCAGTAATAAGATACCAAGAAGAGGTGAGATGATATATATGTCACAGACACATGCCTCACAGGAATTCTGCAATATGTTTTCCTAGACACCCTAAACATTTCCCAAACACTAGGATGGTATAAATAGATCAGTAACAAACTGTCAGGAGGAACAACTTTTATTGCAACAAAAGTATTGGAGGTAAAGGAGATAAAGGAACGACAGCTAAAAAAAAAGAAGCCAACAAAAGCCCCAAATAAAATGCAAGGGATATTTGCAGAAGAGAATTAATTAACCCTCACTATAAGAGACAAAAAAAAAAATTACTCTGGCTGCTCACAGGAGCTGGAAAAATGCATTCATTGTGAAGCTGTAGGTTTGGCTCCTGAAGGGGAAACTCCAGTTAGAAGAGATACAGTTTATCAATCCACATGTTCCCCCTCCTACCCTCTGGGGTTTTGAGTTGCAGGTGAGGAGAATCCTCCTGTTATCTTCTATCCAGCTGCCACATGCATGCTCACTTCCAACTGGCTGCTACATGTCAGCAATGCTTAGAGCAGCATGAAGGCTGGTGAAACCAAAGCCAGCATAAAGCTACAGTGCTGTCATAGTGTTTCTTACTGTTGTGACCGTTTCCTAGTGTTCTCTGCAAGGTTAGACCTAATGAAAGATGCGATTGCATTGACCTTAGACACCAAATCAACTAGCATTTTAGTATTCTGAATGCAGAAGTTAAGGTAGGCACCTCAGAATAAAGCTTACCCTCAGGTGGAATTTGCCTACAACTAGCAAATAGAGAAAGCTAAACCCTCCTCGGGTCAAGCAGTACATTTGCGGTCATTTTTTAAAATGGTCAATTATAGTATTAATTAAATTAACTTACAGCTTTAATGACAAATTTTGCAGCTGAAACCTTTCAGATTCTTTTTCTTTTATGAGTTACAGCTTCTGAAATAGGATTGTGCAGTGACACGATTTCTAGGTAAGTTTTTCAACAGCAACAACAGAGGCAATAACGTCCTGGACCTTTAACTGCCAGGTGTCCGTAAAATAGCTCTTCTCCAGGGAGCTGAAAGGAATGCAAAGGGAAGCATTAACCGGCTTGGCTGACAGCCTAGCCTGCAGTGGCTTTGCCTGTTCTGTGGGAAAACTTACTGCAGTGTCACAGCCCTGCTACTATCAATTAGTGTCAATATGCACAAAGAACATCAGATAGAAGGCCAACGTTCTGGAAATATAACAAGCAAAATGATGTTTTGCAGCAAAGCTGAACTTCTACTTTGTATGTGAAAGAGGATCCAGGAAAGGGAAAACAAAAGCAGATTAGTCATAAATCTAAATTTAGGGCTTTTCCATATATGCTATTATTTCAGATAGGTCATGGAAACTAATGAAGTCAGTATTATGAGACGAAAGGAATCCCATAGTGACCTCACATGAACTCATGGAAGCCTGATAGGAGGATTTGGCAGGGAATGTGGAGGACTTTTTTTTATCATCCAATGGCTCCTTTTAACAGCAACTCCTATCATGCTGTCAGCTGAGCAAATAAATTTGGCCCACTTCTTAGGCCTCCCCTCTGGTATGTTCTAATATTAGAGACCCGACTTGATTTTCTGACTCTACTTGAAGGCTACACATGATTGTCCCCAGAGGAAAAAATGGACTGTTGACCAGAAGTGTTGCCAGAGACAGCATACAGACCGCCTTCTCAAAGAAATGAAAGATAAGACACAGCACACAAGACACCTGCTTGCAGTGCAGGCATCCTACTCTTTGCTGGTCACTGTGGACAAAGATTAGAATTGGTTATTTATTTAACTTTGTAACCTATCCCCTGCATTCCTCTGTGCTGTGCAGTCCTGCACCAGTGCAGTAAAAAACGTAAAAATAAGAATCTATAGAAACTGAATGTCATGACACACAACTTTTCTAATTTACGTGTTTGACAATGCTATCTGCCCCCCATGGGCAACAGGGACAACACTGGCATATCCTTACTGTCACTGTGTACTTACCAAGACAAGCACAGAGTTCACAAATTGGAGCACTATTTGGTTGATATCATTAATAGTCATTGCAATGAATTTTCTAGCATCTAAATTCATCAACATGACTGTAACAGCTGAAGCCTGGCTTAAAATCCATCCCAGGCTATCCGTATTTGTGGGTCTCTTTCCCTGGTATACTGCTACATTTATTTGTTTACACTTCTTTAATTCATTAATTTGTGTGGAAATGACCTTGCTATGTGATTTTAATGGGTTTTGGAAATGAATTTTTGCCCTGTCTAAGGACATATTGCTAAGGTGTTCAGTGAGTGCAAGTGAGAATCAGTGTATTATTAATCATAATTTTGTAGGCCTGCTTGGAAAATAATAATGTTGATAGCAAATTTTATTATTGTTTTCCTGTGCATTGCTCTAGATTGCACACAGTTCAGAGAACACATGCTGTGCTCTCCCCCTTTTAGAAAAGGGTAACTGGTGTGACTCCTTGCTAGTGGTAGAAAGTGTTGTGCACAATTACCTGACCCAATTCTAAACAATCCATCTTGGATACTGGGAGCAACCCAAGTTAGCACAGAGTTCTGACTGGATAAAAATTATGTCTCATAAAACAACTGGCACCTGAGTGAATTCATTTAGAGCCATAATCAGCATCTCCGTATGACACTGTGTTGCACCATCTAGACGAACTTTGAGGCCTGGGATGTTCAGTCACTGCTGAGCAGCAAACACAGGGGTTTTGAGAACCTAGAATTTGAGGTTAGCTCTTTGGCTAAGTATACAAAACCAGTGTGATAGTCCCTAATAAACAGCTTGGCTGCATGGTATATCAACAGTGTAAACTGGTGAGGACCCTTTCCAAGGGTGATGAAGCTACCAGTTTTGATACGTTTACCCTGGAAAGCAAAACCAGAAATCCCAATGAATCAGTAAGAATTCCTTCTGATGACACCAGTTGAAACATGATTCCCTTTGCAGCCCTCGCTCTCTTTAGTTTACTTGCATCTTTGGCAGAAAACTTGCCCTTGAACAGTGATTATGCAAGAACAAGACTGAAAGAGCAGTTCAGAAAAGTCACCCTCTCATAAGACCTAAATATCTTTTATAGAAGCATTCTTCTAACCTGAATATAGCCATAGTAACTGCTTATAAGCCAAAAGAACATTTTCTTTCAGGTATTCTGCTATATAAAGAAAATAGATATAACAATGTGGGAAAGATTTTTACTCAAGATGGTCATACCATCTCGAATAAAAATAAAGTATTTCAACAAATAAAAAGAGGCACTGACCTACTCAAACTTGTATCTTCATGGTTCCACTACATGGTAAAACACCTTCATACCATCACGGTATTTTAGTGCTTGCTCTTAAATTTCCAGCATTTAACACCTAAGATGTAGACCAAAATTACTACCTGTCTGTGTGCTTACATAGCATTCATCATATTTTTTTCTAAAAAGTAGACCTGAGCTTCTCTAAATATCATCACTTCTCCTTCTGATATGCCATTAGGTTTCACCAAAAAAAAAAAAAAAAAAAAGATATCCTGTGTACTCAAAGTTTTGTGCATGTCCGCAACTGTCCTGTCTTGTATATTAAACTCTATCCATGCTTCTGGACAGAGAGCTTAGTTTGTTTAAAATAAGATTACCTTAATCTTGTAAGTCAGAACAAGTTTGAACTCTAATGTGTATCTCTTTTTGATATGGCTTTTTATTTTTAAGAAGCAGGCAGGATTCCATCACTGTTTCCCTTACTATGGCGATGGGAAAAAGTAGTATGAGATACATTTCCTTGGTAAGGTAAGTTCCAGACTATGTGGGCCTTCGATTTGTCAGCATAAAGGTGAATGAAGGGTCCTCATAAATGGTCTTGTGTCCATATATGTCCATTGTGTTAGAGCTCAGCTATTTGGGTTGGCTTTTTTCTTTTATTTTTAGAAAAGCACAAGGGTTTTACTGTATGCAAAACAATAATAGATAATATGCAACAGAGTACTTCTCAAATGTAACATTTAAACAGATTGGTAATGATATTATTTTTCTTACTGCAGTAGGTTTGCATCAGATAAACGTATTCTGACCTTATGTGTTCTATTATTAAATATTGATGTAAAATATGAATAAATACTTTTACAACTGCATTTTAAACTTGGTTACTGATTAAGGTTCTCTTCTGCCAAATTTGAGGTGAATATTCTATTTTACATAGCTCTTTTACCTGTCTGTCTCACACTGGTATGTGGAACATGACTGAACAGCAAGAAGAGGTAGATGCAGCCTTGGATTAGGCAGTACAAAAGCCTACATGACCAGGCCAGAATAGTCCTAGACATAACTGACATAATTGAACTACAAAACTCCTCATAAGATCACTCAGTATGTCTTACTGCCTGAGAGGGTCAGCTTTCCCTATGGTACTCCCGATGTTCTATCTAATTTATTCTAAAAGACCGCTAAAGAGCCCTAGTTCTTTCCATTTTCCCTTCATAATGACGTTTTCTAATCACTTATTCATTCTTGTTGCTCTCTTCCTGCTGACTTTCCATTGGTCCACCCCTCTCTTGAAGTGCTTTGTCCAGTCCTAGACAGAAGACACCGAGCAACACCTTGCAAGTGTTAACCTTCCCTCACCTTAGAGATCACATTTCTGTTTGTTGGATTTTGTTTTCCTACAGGATGACTGCTGATTCGAGTTAATGTGGTAAGTTAATGCAATTTCTACCATGTCTTGCAAAGAACAACTTATTTTCCCCTAGTAAAGATGCACTTTCTTCTCTCATCAGGATTTTTTAGTGAAAATATCAAGTATCAGGTCCAAGATACTTATCCAATAAGCTTCACTGAATATGTCCTTACATTTAAGGGTGAACATGAAGGTGAGAGAATCTGTGATGATTTATAAATTGAGCCAATTTACTCCTCCCAACCTTGAAACAAGAGGGCAGCCACTGATCAGGCTATGATTCAAGTGCAACTTGGCTTTCATGTTCCTCTGAGGTACTGTGGCCAGCTGCTACACTACATGTGTCATGGACTCCAGTATAAGTCTTTCAATGGAGGGAGCAAATCATATGCATTGGAACACAAGTGCAACTTGTGATATGGTGACAGGAAGATGAAGAAATTGACATTAGAAAATTAAATTAAAGAACATGAAGGATATCGCAAGGGTCCTAAGAGGAAGTTTTCAAAATGAAATTTTGAGCAACCTTGACTGCAGATTGGGGCTAAAGTAATAATAATACATACTGAATGTTGGTCAGAAGTCCAATGTTGAATGTTAGACAGACATCAGACACATCAGTGCAATCAGAAGGACCAGTTAGTGAGCTGTGAAGGTGGGATTATGGTGGGTTTTTTCCATTAGGCAAAAAGAAAGTAGGATTAATTTAGTTTTAGCCTAAGGAAGAAAAGTTTAACAGTCAGCCTGTATCTGAGCAAGGGACCTTTACAGAAAACTGGACAGAAAGAAGTCACAATTTGATAGGGAGACTGGAGAGATAATTTTACTGCAGTGGAAAAAGATAGCAATAAGAGATACCAGGGTTCAAGGAGTGATTATTCAGTGAAGTGGTTTACCTGCATAGAATTATTTATTTTGTGAATAAAAAAGGAAAGGAAGAAGTAACAAGGAGTTGTTTAATCCTTCTGAAACTTGATCCAGACCCAGGGAAATCAGTAGCAAAGCTGCACTGACTGGTTTGGAGTAAATTCCTTAGAGTATGCCACTGAAACATTACAAGATAAATTAATTCTTGGTGTAATTTTGTTAAAGTAAATTGAATTTATCTTAAGGGTCTGTTATGTCAAATATGCATTCATTCTTTCATTTACTTGTTCTTCCTTTCACTCATTCAAATGGGATCTCAGTGTGCTGTAAATAGTGTGCTTACTGGAAAAAGGCAGGAAATGTGCACTGCGAAGAAGAACATTAGCTAAATGAAAATATTATTTCAAAAAATACTTGTTCCAGCACATATTTTTAAATACCTTTCATAATTATGAAACTTGCAAAAAAAAAAAAAAAAAACACCTTGCAAAAAATCCCCCCTACACCATCAAGGGGACACTCCTTATATTCCATTAGATTTGTAGTTCCTATCTGATGAAAACAGCACTGAGCTGGAACAAACAATGCGTCAAGGATGATTATGTAACATGAGATGAAGAAATATTTCTCAACCCAGTGCCAGGAAAGCTACAAGCAATTCTGGAAGTCACATGCTTTCTGGTGGGATTTTTTTGCATTTCTGTTTTTGTATCTTGCACAAAAGGGTAGCCCTGTTTCGGAAGTCAAGTTACAGGAGGAAACAGCCAATAGAGAGGATCTTTTCTGTGTTTGTGAATTCCGGTTGAACCACAATGAGCACATTCTTCCTTCCCTCTTTTGTGTGTGTGTTTGGAGTTTTGTTCTTGTAGTAGTGAAAGTTAAACGGATAGAAAGGGATAAATGGGGACATTGTTGAACCGACCTCTGATGACCATCTGAAAATGAAGTAGATGGATACAGCCTTACCTAACCATATCTGCAGTATGTGATATCTATTTTCAGACAAATTACTATGTACTGGATTCTATACTGTTATGTTTTGCTCATGATGTCATTAAAGCCTAGATGCCAGTGAGAGACTAAGCACTGTATCCTAAGGAAAAAGCAGATAAATGTCTGGGAAAAACAAATGAAAACACAAACAAGGGATTTTTCAGAGTGCTATGTAATATGTCTGAAAAGCAGTAATCAAATGTTAATTAGAGCTATGAAGTATTTTAAAATAGGTCAAAACAGATTGCTGTGAACATTGTGCCAGTTTCAGCTATCCCAAGCTGGCAGCAACGTGCCTGCATGAGGAAGGCAGGGGCTGAACAAATCCTAAACCTCAGTGCAAAATTCAGTCAGTCCACAGATAGGTTGCTTACACAAGGCTGGCAGAATAATCACACTAAGTAGTTCTTTCTAACCCCATAGTCTGGAGCTAGCCCCAAGATTCAACTATGTAAGATATTGCTGCAATATGGAGCAAAAACTACGGCAATTGTTTTCAAAACTAGAATCCTTTTATACTAGGATTCATCCACTAATTTTTATCTTGATGATTTCCAGAGTTTGAACAAGTGTCAATAACTTCAGTTTGTGAAAGGCTTTATTAAGTTGCCTCAAAATACTGTTGTACGCCATTTGAGACTTCAGCATTTAGATACTCAGTGACAGCTGATGTGACATAGGACCTATGAGAGACAATCTCCTTCCAAAAAGGGTAGCCTAATGCAAGAGGAACAAAATTGTATGCTTGTGCTCTGGTAGCTGAATCCAGTCCCAGGGATGGTACCCAGATCACAAAGGAAAACACCTGTATTTAGGTACCTAGGCACACAAGATGTCACCCAGACTTGTAAGTTTGGTTAATAACTCTTAAGTTTCCATTGACAGTAGTGACCAAATCTCAGTTATTCACAAGCAGAGTTTAGACACATATTTAATGCCTGCACAACTAGATTTGTGTGTTTTGATTTGATAGATAAAACCTACCTAAAGGTTCATTTTCTGATAGTATTTGTCATGTTAGATTATAGCTTTGTCACTAAAACATAAAATTCCTAGAGAAGTACCTAACTATTGTCTTGAAACCAGAGTTATAATGAGTGAAAACTTTGGGATAATATTTGAAACAAACCTATTCTTATCTATTTCTCTCTTGGGAACTACTCAGATGCTACAAAACAAGCACTAAATATTAAGTGTCAGAGAGCTATTTCAAATTTGCACCTTAACTCAGATTCATTTGCTAAGTAAGTAAACAAGATTAATCATTTGGAGTATATTGTTTTGTGTTGTGGAAATGAAAAAAATTGTCTAATCATGTGAATCACTGGTGGTATTAGCAAAAGCCTTTACTCATTTCTGTGGGTAAATCAGGTGATCAGAAGCAAAGACTGTTAAGGGACAGGCAGTGGAGGAGTTTCCCATCTCGTGAATCAGGAATCTACTATGGATGCTATAGTGTTTTGTCTCTTTATTTTCCATGTCACTTTCTCTTCTCAGAAAAGGAGAGATCACAACAGAGAGGCAACCTCCCCTTCTCCTACCCTAGGTGAAAAACAAAAAAATAATAAAAAAATAATGGAGCCTTTTTCTTAGAGAATACCTTTCCTTTCATTTTTCTATGTTCTGTTCTATGGAATTACTCTGGATGGCAAAACCAAAACTTAAGTCTAAAACAATATTTTATTCTCTTCTACTGAACTCTAAACCAGATGGTGTTTTTGATTCAGACTATACTCTGTATAAGAAGTAGGAAGATTTTTATAGAGAATTCCAGGTAGTTTCCTTCCACTTTTTCTTCTTGCTCTTTTTTTTCTTTTTTAACTGTCTATTACTTATCATTAATGAGCAAACTGATATTAGGAGAGACATGCATTGTCTTTTATCACTCTAAATTTAACTATACATAACCACAACCTGTCCAATCCCACAAACTGTCCAAAAGATATGATTCAAGTATATTATGTATCTTTCTATTTTGCAAACCCTTTGAACAGCCTTTATATTTCACTTTTTTCATTCACAGCTGGTGATCCAGTGGCTCAGGAAATTATGGCCACCACACAGAGAGACTTTCCTAACTTCACAGGCATCTTGCAGACATCTGATTATGCCAATAAAAACAATAATCGAAAAAAATGCCAAAAGGATGTGTTAAATATTTTTGATTGAGAAATGAATCAAGCTATTTTTGAAAATCTCAATATGACCATATTCATGTTCTGAGGACTTCAAGACTCCAGTCCAAAAAATCAGATAAAACAAGTCAGGTCAGATTCTTCTCTCAGTTATACTGTTATACAGGACATCTGTATTGAATTCTGTAGATTTACAGGTAGATGTAAACTGAGACAGAATCTCCACCGTAGAATATTAAAATCCTAGATTAAATGTTCTTAGCCATTTTGATTGCTCTTACATATTAGTAAATAGAATATTTATTTAATGTTTTCTTTTAATATCCCCTTCAAAAGTACTATTTAGTATTTGATATAATAAACCAAGTTTCAGCAATGAAAAGTACTCATACCTCCCTAACAGGAATAATGCCTACAGAAAATTCTCAAAAATAATGTAATATTTTCTTGAGTCCTGTGATGGTTTGGCCAGTGATGAACTCCTTTTCTGGGAAGGAAAAAGAACAGAGAGGAAGTATAGCCTATATTTGTGCTATATACTTGCTACCATTTGAGCCCTTCACACAAAAGGTGGTTCAGATCAGTAACATTAACATGCCTGAAAGGCATCATATTGGAATGCTGAGAGTCTGATCACACTATCCTCTGAGCACAGGATCTATCCTTATGGTTTCTGTGAGTCAAAGTTAAAGGTGATTCTTAAGAGGAAGTTAATGGCTACTAGTTTTCCTCCTGCTTCACCCCGTATTTGGATCATTTGAAGCACTCTAATGTAAGCACTAGGCACTCTAAGTAAATATTAGGGTGTATTACCTTGCGTCTTTAGGAAAATCTATCCAGAGGAACCAACCAACAGTCAAGAAACACATTATTGTTATTTATGTTCTGACAATGGAGTCCAGTTCATTCCTGTTTTAAGGATTTTATGTACACTTTGGAAAGAGTCTTGTTTTCCACTCTCATAAGTTCAGGGTAGCAGAAGTGAGAAATCCCCATTTCACAGAGGAAACAGAGCATTTGCTGAAGAAACTCTTCATTGAAGCAGCGATTAAGCCCATCCCACAGTCCATGTATGAGGTAGAAGACCTCAACAACAGTCATCTTCCAACCAGAAAAAATCAGTGTGTTGCCACAGAACACTTCCTGCATGAGTGACATGAGTGTAAGCTGATATTTCCTTTGAAGATAAATACATGAACTTGTCGCTTATTTTCTTAATGATGGCAGCAGGGACTTCTTCTGTAGAAACTGCAGGATGTGTCAGCCAGAAGATGTTTTCTGTACCTTTGCCTGTGTATTTACATTCTGCACACCAATTTATTTCTCTCAGAGAGAGAGTATTCCAGACTTGCAACAGATTAGCATAGGTCTCCTGTACTGCTTTTATTTAATCTTTAATATAGACATGTTTCCTCTTCTGGCCCCAAATACAGAATTTCCCCAGAACTACCCTGGCCTGAAGCCCAAGATGAACAAAATTCAAATGAAAGTCAATAAATATAATGATTTCATCATTGTAATTTCCTGAATCCTAGGAATAGCCTACATTTTCTGAAAGGTCACCTAGATTTGAGCTTTCAGGGTCAGGCACTCTTCAGTGCTTGCTACCCAGTGGAATTTTCAAACTAGTTTTAGGTTCTCAGGTAAGTGCAGAGATTTTAATACCTGAAAAGCCAGTGGCCTGGAAAGGGTTTTGTTAAAACTATTTTTTGAACACTGTTTTTACCTCAGTCTCACAGTAAGGAAAACAGCTTTTCATTATCTCTTCCGTATGTAAATGAATAAGAAATGTAAAAGCATATGAAGTGACAAAAATACATAGTATGCGTGGAATTATATTCTAATGTTTACTTTTATTTGCTCACATTTCTAAATAAATCAGTGGAAAATATTATTTTCTATATTATAAGTAAGCATATGTTTCTTGTGAATTTTAAATTCAAAGCATCATCCTCAAGTGATTCAGATTTCATATGAAAAAAGTCCACTATGATTTAAATTTGTTTGTTTCTTAAACATGCTAATATATCAAAACCAGAGAGATGCTGAAAGCCTTCTTTTCCAGTTCCTCTATCTATTACACAGAAGGAGATAAAATGGAATTCAGACTTATTCCTAAGGAAGTACAGATGCATTCAAAATCTCTCACTCCAGCTAATAGTTTGTTATGTCAAAATTAAATCAGAAAACTTACTGAATTTATTGGCCCTTTCATGGACACGTTCCTGCACACAGCATGATTTCTGATTTGTAGTAAATCAAGCATGCATAACTAGGAACTAACTTACTACTCTTATATGGTGGCTCTCTCCGATTAAACAGATGCATGGTTTATCTCAGTAAAGATTGATCAGCAGCCAGCAGTTGTTATACTTCTTTTTCTTTTAGCTAGAAACTCCTCCTGCCCTCTCTGGATGGTTAATTATATTACTATATTTTCCCAGGTAAAATAGGTCTTTCTATCATTTTCTCCTTAGCTACTTCTTTCCTGGTTAATCTTCCCATATTGATGCATTTCTTATGAAACAGAGAGCACATACTGACCATTGCATGAAGTAGATCTGGAGGCTGGGCTGGAGGCAATGAATAAGGAATAATTAGGATCAAACAGGTCGTGATCTGCTTCCATCTTGATTTTGCACTAGCCAGAACTAGCACTGAAAGGAAGAGGCAGGAAAGCAGAAGGGAAAGTGGGGGAGTGAAGATGTTATTAAAGAGTGTTTTGATGCTTACATATATGGAGCAAAATGATATTTGTGCAGGTACATGTGGTTTTTATCATTTTCTGCTTTTAAAATGCACTACCTTCTAACATGAACATTCATTTAATGTTGCTGTATTCTCTATAGACTTCAACAATGATAAACTGCACTTCAAGTCTCCAAAGCATATCACAAACACTATTCTGCAACTTCAGAAGAGAAAGCGGGGGGGGGGAGAAGAGAAAACTGCATATAGATGTTTTTGAGAAGTGGAATTTGGGGAAAGAAAATAAAGGGAAACTTTATGCAAGGATCTCAGCAGTTTTAAATATGTCAGGCACATTCTTCATAAGTATTGCTTGCATGTTTAGAGGTCATCACAGTCAAAATAGGACATTCAAATCTTGTTCTTATTTAAACAATACTGGAGTGTATGAACTCTGAATGTATTAGTTCAAGGCCAACAAAGCTTCTCAGTCATTTGTGTTTTAATTTCATTTATGTATACAAGAAAAAGTTTGTTTCTTCTGTGAAAATATGTGAGAGGTTTCTCAGAAGGTTTTGTATGACTAGGGTTCTCTAGGCCACCATGGCATCATCTGCAAAAGCCTGTACTGCAGATATCTGCTTTAGTGACACTCCACAACACGCACTTTTGTGTGAACACTTTTGCAAAAATGAAATATTTGTTCAGGTCCAAAGGCAGCTGTAAAAATTTCTCTGAAGAAAGTGGAAACGGATAGTGGAATCTTGTGGATGGATGGATGTGAACACACACAATGATAATATAACGAACAATAATAAGCAAGATGGGTTGGATTTCACTCAGTTGTACTTCCTCCTGAACATCTATGAAAAAAGAGGCAACATTTTTTACAACTTTTAGTTGTCTTGTTGAGTGAGACAAGGAGGTCTGACTTTGGCAGTGCCAGAGCCCAGGTTAAACGGTTCACTTTTTTCTCTATCTCCCCTCCCACTGCAACAGTGGCAGCAGCAATTTAGAGCTTTGCCAGGCTGCTCCTGTTTTCTGCAAGCAAAGTTATTATTACCTTATAAGCATCATGTATGAGAAAGAGGTGTGCCTGCTTCTTACCCTGGTCCAGGGCTCTGAGCTGCCTGTGCATGTTACTTGGGCTATATTTGGTGCTTGAATACCTCTTCCCCTTATCCCCCAGAAAAAGTAGGGGCATCAGACAACTCTCCCTGCAGCTGCAGGTTGCTGAGTGGGTTATGCTGAATAAATAAAATTCACCTTACTGCAGGGGAATATTGCACAACTTAACAGAGCTGCAAGACTGAAGAAATGAAAAGCAGACACAAGGTGAGGTGTTATGGTAAATGTTGGAAAATTTTGATCCATATTCAGAGAAATGAATCTTAGAAAGGTTCAGAAATGTGAAGAAAAGGGAAGAAATGCCTTTTCCTTTTCATTTTCTCCAACAGCAGAGGGTGAGATAGAGGTAGAGTCAGGAGATGAGCTGGTGAAAGGGGAAAGTTATTCCTTCAAACTCAGCCCTACAACAGGCATCAGGCCCAGAACCTGTGAGAGAGTCCTTGTGTTTCTAGTTCTCATCATCCTGTTGGCAGGTGAAGGGCAGTTAAAGCTTCCATGTGTCACAAATAACACATGGCACCTGAGCATCTGTCATGCCTCCTCACATCCCAGGTAGAAGGTCACTGACTGTACTCCTAGGGAACACTATTTGTCTCACAGGAACGTGCTGCAGGCCAAAAGTCAGGCAATCACAGGCTCCAGACTCAGTTGACTGTTGTTAATAATTCCTTGTAGTTCACAACCTTTGTAACCAGCCCAGGCTTAATTTCCCTAAGCAACTCAGCAGGTAGCTATTGGTAGATCTGCAAAAACAGAGACAAAATGAATATTTTATTAAACAAATAGCCACAGGCTTAGGAAATGTAGACCTCTTAAGCATTAAAGGGTACATTTGCAGGTTCGCATTGCGATTTAGGACTGACTGGTGTGGCAGGTGCTGGAATCCCCCCAGCCTCACCTAGAGCTCAGCAGCAAAAAACTGAGCTCAGAAAAAGCAGCATATCCAACATGGCTTCTCAGAGTAACTGGATCCATACAAGTGAAGCAATCCTGAGCAGATGCCCACAGCCACCAGTAAACCTGAAAATCCTAGAAAACTGGGAAAATACTCACTATACTAATCTGGGACCCATTGGGCAAGTGAAAGAAGATCAAGTCTTTTGGGATTTATCCTAAAAGATACGATGATGCTCTTTTCTTAAGAAGCTATCATGTGCTGTGGTAGGGAAAAAAAAAAAAAAGCATAAACAACAAAAATTAGGTTGTTCCCATTTGGTTGAAATGATTGCTATCTCTGCTCATTCTGTTTTCAGTGAAGTGTGCTGTAACTCTAGCCACTGAGCAATTGAAAAGAATGAATGTATTAGTTGCTAAGCTGTATTAAGTGTTTAAGTAAATGATAAGTTTGGAATTTCCTTTAATGGCTTATTTACTATACTTACAGTAATATTTTGAACTATGTACTGATCTTTTAGATCTGTCATAAGACTTTTCTTACTTTGCCTGGAGACACATAACATGTCAGACTACTGCTGTGAGCTGTTTTGCTGTGCGGTGCTGGGGATTTATTCACTCTTACTCAGCACAGACGGGATTGTGCTCACAGAAGATTTTTGTTTTCATTAAGCAACAACAAAAGTTTCGATTAGGAAACAAATTCAGGTTTTCTAGGGTGAAATGAATTTTACCCTGTGAAATCTTAAAGCCAATGAAAGGCTTAATTTTCCCATGCCTTAAAAGGAATAAAGATTAATTATGAGACTTGCAGTAAAAGTTGCAATAGTAGTTGCGAATTACTACCTGTGAAGACAGAAGGGCAAGGTGCACAGAAAGCTGATATATTTAGAAAATATGAACAAGGTGTTAGACATTAAAGCACCTTTTCAGTTACCAGAACTTCCTGGAGGTTTATATTCACTGAGATGTATTTGCTGAATTCTGACAGAGGAGATACCATACAGATAAATTTATGTGATAACTACTACAGACTGACACAAATTATAATACATAGGAGAGGCTGCTTTCTCAATGAACTACCCAGTGGGATTTTGACTAGGATAGAGATGAGGCAATGCACGTGACAGCATTTTTGAGCTTTAAATATTACCTTTGCCCCAGTTTAAATTGCATTTTTGCACGATGGTCTATAGCTTTGGTGTTGCAGGAGAGGTTACAGAAGGGCTTTAGTCAAATAGTAATGCAAAGGTGGCACAGCAACTTAAGCAATAACAGTTCATTAACTAGCTGGAGTCACACAGCTTCTCTGACCTCTTTGGTAACCAAACAACTCTGGATAGTTTGAAAGCTTCTCTGCAAATCTACACTTACACAAACTAAGTTGCCCGAAATCGTATAATCAAGTGTGCTTAGTCAAGTTAAATCTTCAGCTCTGTGAGCAGGTATCATACATGATACCAAACAACTCAAATTCAGTAGTGATAGACCTACTAATGCATCCCAAAACACTATCTAATTTGACTTTAAAATTAAAGTAACTAGAGAAAAGAGAGGTCTACAAAGAGAAAAAAAAAAAAAAAGCTCAACAGAAGAGACTGTGACATTCCTTTATAAATCTTTGTTGCTTCAACATATTCCAAGTTGTTTCATTAAAATAAAAAAGACCTGTTGATTATCTAGGCTAAGAGTCATTTAACTTAACTTGAAATGTCTAAAAGATAGACGTTTCAGTCTGAGTGAGACATTTCAGCTTTTCCTTATAGACAGAAGCTAGCAAGAAGATGATACATGTGACCTGTCTTTCAATCGCTATTTGAACATGAGACAAATCTGTCTCTGCCTATTTCTTCTTGTTGACTGTAAAGAGATTTTAAGGCGAATAGTTCAGTCTTACATGTTTAAGTTTTAGATGGGTAAATTGTGGTAGTATAATTTAGTATAATTGAGGAAGTATAAGATTTAGTCTACTTCCTCTGTCCTCCTGTCAATATTATTTCTTTCACAGAATCACAGAATCACAGAATGTCAGGGATTGGAAGGGACCATCTAGAGACCATCATCTAGTCCAATCCCCCCACTGGAGCAGGAACACCTAGATGAGGTTACACAGGAAGGCGTCCAGGCAGGTCTTGAATGACTCTAGAGTAGGAGACTCCACAGCCTCCCTGGGCAGCCTGTTCCAGTGCTCTGTTTCATTACATTTTCTTCTGTATTCACTCATCTCAGCAGTAAAATTTCCTCAACCTACCTTGGGAATTGATTCTACAGCATGGCAAATCAGAAGTCACGTAGCTTACCCTGATACTCAACAGTATCAAACTTCTTCCACAGATTATCTCAGAAGCAAGTGTCTTAAAACACTCTGCTGTCACTGACTTTCCCTAGTTATCTCCTTTTATTTCTTTATTAGTTTCCCTTTCTATGTAATTATTGTGTGATAGAAGCTCTAAAAGTTTAAATTATCAAGCCATGAATGTAATGATTGGAAAAATATATAATGGTAACAAAGATTTCAGTCATACAATAGATGCAGTAAATAATCTGTTAATTTTCTCACCTCACCCCTTAAGCCTTGGCTTTAGTATGTGAGAGCTTGTTCTAGGGATGAAAGAGGAGCTCAGTTCTCTTGCTTTTGAAGCTTTGAGTTTTATATTTTGTTTGAACAAGTAGGCAAGACACTAGCTACTTTGGAAGCATGAAAATTTCAGAAAACATGAGCAAGAGAGCATGCATATCAAATAAAATGGTTTATTTTCACACAATCTGTGATATCTAGAAAATAATTTCTAGTGAAAATTGTTGAAAAAATTCCCACTAACAACACTTACCAGACTGCCTGACTTCTGGCCTTATTTTAAAAATCAATGCAACACAAAACAGTACAGAGCAAGCAACTTCATCAAACATATTTTTCCCTCTGTTGTTACTGCTACCTTAATACAAAAGCTCAAAATACATAATCAGAAATGTAAATAGCTTTTTTCAGTTTTATTGCATTTTCTTTTTGGAAATAATGTTAATTTATTATATGTGAAACATATTGTATTATTATATGTGTGTACTATATAACTTGCCACATTTCTGTACAGCATGTGTTACTGTAAGATTTGTTAATGACACTAATTGCAGTGTTTTTGTGAGTTGGGTTGCCATAACCTCTCTGAGTGCTATAGAAAGACTAGCCAATGCAAGCTCCCACTGGGAAAGAATACAGAAAAGAATACAAAAAAGAAAACCAGGCTTAAATGACAGAAAATTAAAACATCAGAAACAATGCAAAACATCAGAAACATGCGAAAACATTGCATTACCTACAGGGAAATTTTGCTGGATTTTTTGGTCTATTTCTACTCTGCTTAATCCAATGTTCAATAAGAATGACTGCAAACCTTACACAGGATCCCACAGAGTTTGTTCTTGGATGTATTCACCTAGAAAACAAATAAAATGCAGGTTCGTTTGAAGTCTATAGAAAAACTGTTGGGAAAACTGCAGGTAGCTGAGGAATTTGACAAGGACTGCAGTGCTCTGTGGTATGTTCCCACCATCTTCTGTGCTGGAGAGAAGATGATGGTTCTGCTTCACAGCAAATTTTGAGGTTTAGAATTTGTGGGCTTGAAACAAAATATTTGGAACACAGTCTCAAAATGTAGTTGCACCAAAACAGAGGCCAAAGGCTTTTCATTCAGAAAGCTCATTGAAAGCTTCTTCAAATTCTGTTCAACTCCATTAATGATTCAGCTTAAATAACACCTTTCAAGAAAAAATACATTTTGTCAAAAACTGCCTGACCAACTAGGCCCTGTGTTTAGAGAGGCCATTTAAAAATAAGTTTAAAGGCATTTTTAGAATTGCAAATTAGGGGAAATCTATTTACTTGAGAAGTGTAGATCCATAAATAATGCTGAACTTCTATCTTCATCTAGTAACAACTGGTATTTCTGACAAGTTGCAATTACTTTTCAAGGACAAAAGCTGCATGTGACTTTTCAGGACAAACCCTTCAATTCCTGCTCAGAACCCAGTGACCTTTCTGTTACTGACCTCTGCTACAGAGCTATCTGCCTTTTTTTTTTTCAGTTACCTGACCTTTTGCAGAAAACGTAATAATCCTAACAGACAAGGAATGTACTACAAACAGAATAACTTATAGATGTGCCCATAAAGCAGGTCTGTTTTCAGTTTGTGTCTCTGCTGTTTACTTGTAATGTCCCTGTTCTCCTTTGCCTACCATCATCTATGATAATTACTTTGTTGTTCTTCCAGAAAAATTCTCCTTTGGACAATATCCTTGTATTTTTACATATCTGCAGACCATCTTGCTCACAGTTGGAGCATTAATAATAACAGAGAAGACTTGACATACCAGGATTTCAAACTGTCCTTGCAGAGACATGAGGCAAATTTACAAGGAGTAAAAAAAGTAAAAATTTCTGTGTTGAGTTAAATTCTTTTGTGAGACCACTGTTCTCAAAGATAGTGCAGAGTGAATGAAGAGAGATACACATTTCTGCCTCTGACAGTACTAACCAGACAGCTCTAGGTTATATGGAGTGTTTATTAGGTCACTTGAAAAAGGCAAGGCCATAAAAACCTCTACTCAAATTATAAATTTTTCATACTGACCCATTATCTCATAGTTTATGATAGTTCAGACCAACAAAAATTATAGATGGCTTTGCTAAATATAAGCAATCAGGATATGAGGCCACAGTGCTAAGGAATTCTCTCTAATGTCTTTGGGTCTAAAATGAGGAGATCATGTAAGACTGAAGCCCAGTTGTCTACTCCATGAACCTTCCATCCAGGTTTGAAAACAGGTTTCTTAGCCACAATTAAATAAGATAGCATACTTCTTTAAGTGAAAAAGTGCACAGTGAGTGCTTGTGAGAGACTGAAAAAGTCTGATTTTTAGAAATTAATTTTGGTGGATTAAATAGCTCCATCTGTAAATAATTTCAAATTCAGACTAATAGGAGTTGAGAAAACTATCTTCTCAGCCACTGTATGTTTGAATTTAGGAAGCCTAAAACACCTTTTGCCATGTTATTATCAGACCTTAAAGGTACTAAAAGCACAAAAATCCTTCAGATGACTTTTCCCTTCTAAATGACTTCTTGTTCTGAGGTGCCTGGAAACAGGTCTGTTTTTCAGCTCATTATCTGTTTAGGCCTCTGTGAAAACCAGGCTAGAATGGCGTTTTATGTGTTACAAACTCCCTAGGAGAGATGCAGGTCATGAGGAAAGCATGGCTGACAGATAATTGAAATTCACTTTAGGTATGCCCTCGCAAGCTGATCCCAGGGGCCTGAATCTTCCAAGCACACAACATAACAGCCACTGGACTGCCATGAGATTGCTGGCACTTCAAACCCATGGTATGTGAACACAAGAAAGAGTGATCGATAATCAAAGTAGTGCCAATTTAGAATTGTTGAAAAGTCTCAAATATAGGTATTTCGAATGTTTTGGACCTGACAAAGCAAAAATCCCCAAAACTTTGCTTCCTGGTAAATTTTCAATATATTCTGATTAGAGAAGATGTATTGCTAGGTGATAACTCAAGAAATATTCAGGGAAGAAGCATAGTGTTTGAACTGGATTGAATAATGCATCTGACAACACAGAAGTAATTAAAAAATAATAAATCTACTTTTTCTGAAAGACAAGTTCTTACCCTCAAGTCAGTTTTATGTGCAACCTACACATATGATTACAGAAGGAAGCTTTTTGTGTACTACCATAACACATGATTCTTTGAAAGAAAGAGGTATGCAAATATATATAAAAAAATCTATATTACAGATAAGTGTACCTGTCATATCATTCTTTATTCCAGTCTGAGAATCTTTAAAAGCACTTTAGAGTGGTTAATATTTTGCCTCCACTGACCTGTGTTGAGCTGGCTAAAGATTTATGATCAAATACAGCGTTTTTCAAAATCAATAGTTTGTTGGTCAGAAAGGGTTTCCTCAAGCATGTACAGCTAGGAGGATGCTTGAAGATGCTGAACAATTCGCTGGTCTGCAACAAAGGGCCATAGAGGATTTTATCATAAGGTCAATTACTTATGGGTGGATGGAGTTTTCAGGTCTTTTGCACAATTACTTTGGTCATCATTTTCTGTAATCAGGAAGGAACAGGAAATCAAAATGTCTCAGTAAGATTATTCAATATTGAGGTCAAATTCCTGTTATAAATTGTTGTAATTTTGTTTGCTTCAAGAAAGCAGTGTTGATTTACCTCAGCTGAGTATACACTGGTAGATGATTTTCTGTCTTCTTGATCTCACTTTTCAGATACCATGTTGTAGAAAAACATAACATTTTGTATTACCTTTGGAATTTGTTGAGGGGTTTACAATTTCCATTTAAATCTTTACTGCAAGACTGTACTGCTATTTGATTCTTGCTATTCATTTGCCAAGCAAGACTCAAGCCCATTGTTGGAACCACAGGGATGGGGTGCCCAGGAGGTCCATGGGTGGCAGCAAGAAGCGAGACAGCATCAGTGCAACAGTGCAAGACCTCCCCTGTCCTCCAAATAGCAATGCTGACTGCAAAGAAGCACAGCCATGGTTGCCTTCTCCCATCAATAGACTTGAAGGGGAACCATGGTGAATAATCTCTTCCGCCTGCATTCAAATGAAATGCATTTCTGGTGAGACATTGAGTGAGCCACTCAAGAGTATTAGCACCTGCTACACAATGTATGTTTTCTGAGATGAATTTTAAAAATTGTCAAGCACCTAATTTCTGTTGAAATCACATTGTAGGTTAGTGCTTTTTATAGCATCTCCTTCATTCATGTAAAAAGATACCTCACTGAGGAACAAATGCTATCTCCAAATTATCCAAAGAGAATGTTTTAGAGATAAAGTACAGCTCTCCATACTATACCTACTAATACAGCTGTACTGAAGGGATGATGAAATAGCTACCAGAAGAAGCCATTAGGAGAAACAATAAAAGGGATAGGCAAAACATAAATCCAGACAAAGAGAAGGTAAGTTGAAATCAAGGCAATAAGAGAAGCATTTCTCTGGCTCAGCCATATTCAAAGCATACATCTAGATGGAAGCAGTACAACATTAATGTCCACAAAAGGCATTAATAGAAAATTAAGACATGAGACAGAGATTCAGGATTATCTAAATAAACATCCTACTGCAATCAGAAAGCACTGAGTGTTAGACATGCTCTCTCCTGCATCAGAAGCGGGAGGAAGAAAGAAATGGGTTCCTCCATCTGGTAACTCTGTGTTTGCTCTCATCTTCTCCCATATTTGTACTCTGGTCCTTTTTTCTCAGAATTCCTGACATAATCACAACTCTCAACTGATCTATTCTAAAGCTCAACTTTGTTTCTTTACAGCAGATAGTACTGTAGGACTGTATAAATTTAGTAGACAGATTTTTTTGTTCTACCTTGACTGTACAATATTAGATGCTGGACTTCTCTTCATTCCTACTTACTGCTTAGTTTTGAACACAAAGTCAAACTTTATATGATCTTTAGGAACTGACATTGGTTTCTTTTTTAAAAAAAAAAGTTTTCCCACTTGCTACTTTTTCAGTACTCAGCTGGACCTACACATTCTCTGTCAGCTGCTTTGTTATGTATGAATGAATATTATGTATAATCTGCCTGATTTTTAATTATCTCATGTCCTTTTTGTTTTGTTTGTCTTGCACACCCTGAATTCCTGCTACAATCAAATCTGCGGTAATGAATGAAAGATTGGCCCTTACTAATTATGTCTAAAATTTGCTCTTGTGCAAGAAACTACTGGAAATATCTGAAATTAACAGCTCAACTCAGGACTAAAATTTACCAGATAATGAATACTTCCCAGTCTTCTAAAGTTTGCCTGTTTCTCTAATTTTCATGGATAGGTCTATGATGCTGCATAATTTCATGATTCTTATATTTTTTGTTTGTCTGTGTTTTTATTTGTTGTTTAGTATGCTAAAAACCTTCCTTAGTATCTGCTTTCAGGGAAAGCATTAGTATTTATAAAAAGGAAAAGAAAGAGGGATGGAGAGTCTTCTTTCCAGGCCTGGGCATTGTTGTCATTGTTGGCTCAGTGCTCTGTTCTTGCTCTGTTCTGTTTGTGTTTGTGAAGTTCAGAGTTTCCTCTCACCAGATGGTCTTCTGCATCATGTGACATCTACATCACATTTACAGGTGCAGGCTATATGTGCGCCAAGTATCCAGGTAGCTGCCAGTTATATATTAAAGCTTTGGATGTTATTAGCAACTTTAATTACCAGAACATGAATCATGTACTCACATGTCATCTAGTTATGACCAGTTAGCTGAAACCCTTAGCTACGTTACAAACTAACAGCACTTAAGAGAACACAATATGCCAAAGTATTTCTGATTTGTAAAAGAAACAACTTTTACAGAGCTATAATAATAAATATTGGTGAGAATAATTTCCTTCATCAACTAACAACTTGTGAACTGTCCATTCAACCAAAAAGGTCAGCTGTACAGTTTGTTTACATGAACACTGATCTATTTCAAACTAGTGTTGAACTGATATCTTTTAAACTTTTCCATCTGAACAAGCACAAACAGCTTTCCAGTAATACAGACAGCTGAGGCATAGTGAGGTTATTTTCCTTAATGGAGAAATAATTAATTACATCACTAAAATAAACATTTTCTGGAATTTATGACAGGAAGCATCTTTTATATCCTATTGTATTCTCTTATGTAGAGACTGGTTTTTCCCAAATTTTCACTAAGATTAATAAAATAAATCTGAAATTTAAGTGTTAGAGAGATTGCCAGAAATCTCTGAATACCCAAATGTATATCACCTTTCCTCCACTAAAATACTTCGACTGTGTTAAAAGTGAATAACGGTGTAATTAAAGAAAACACAGATAAGGTAATGGAAATCCCCTTGTTACTTAAAATATCTGACTGAGGAACTGAAATATTCTATAAAATGTTGGGTTTTCCCTCTTCTGTGATACGTGATTAAGTTCCCTTTGATGCACAAAAGTGAGCAGTCAGTGATGTTAAGTCCTGCAGGCATCTTGTGCCTTTTCCTGGGGAGTTCTGTGTGGAGGGGTCAGAGAGCCTGGGGATTTGGGTTCTCTCCAGTTTCTCATGTCGGCTCTTGCCGATGGGAAGAGAGGGTTCTGTAAGCCATCGCGTGGAGGATGGCTTCCCCAGGCCCTGCTGACCCAGCTGCTCCCGGAAGGTTAAGCTTGAGTTGTGCAATGGCTTTTCCCTATGTTTGTCCTGAGACTTGTCCTCTGCCCCAATTCTCTACACTTCATCTTTTCTCCAGAGAGCCATTCCTTACTCCTCCTGGGCCTGATCCCAGAAGCACTGGGATGACGAGAAATCACAGAAGAGAGTTTCACTATTTTTAGTAGGCTTGGGAACAGCTCTCGTGGAAATCAGAGAGAACAAGCCCTCAAAATACATAAAGAGAAAGATGAAAAAGCTATAGGTGAAGTCCTATTTCACAATGAATTGAATAGTAATAATTTCTGACTTCAATAATGTTAGAATTTAACTTTGTATATTCTTGAGTATTTCTAGCAATCAATAAGTTATTTTAGCAAACAGAAAGCATTTTGATTACTTCACCATTAGATCTCTTCAAAATGTTTGTGGAATTTTATTTTGTCTTTATGGTCCTAAAAGGCATTCAGTAGATGAAAAGCCTCTTTAGCACTAGGATGAACAAGGATCCAAGCATTACGTGGTGCTTGGTTTATATTTTCCTTCCCTAGTCTTTGGGTTTTTGCTCTTCCTGGAAGAAATTAATAATTTGATTCCCTGTGTGTCTTGCACTTACTAATAAATTAAAAAGGAAAAATATGTCAAATTGATCTCTTCAGTAAGGTGGCTTGTGTTGCAGTATATATAAATTAGTTTAGGTAATAAAAAAAGTAAATCAAAACAATCATCTCCCAGTCTGTTGTTCTCTCAAGTAGGTACATTCATACATACACACACATGCACACACACACACAAAAGTATTTTGGTATGTATGCTTTCAAATTTTTTGCGAAAGTGGTTTTATATTTGTAGGTCACTCTAAATGACTTTTTCATGTATGAAGATCCCACTGAAGTCAAACTAGCCTGTAGAAATTGATTTTTCTTCTTTTTGGAATTGTTCCTCTCTTGCCCAAGGAAGATGTGACCAACCTTCCAGACCTGACCAGCCATGAACTTAAGTCTTCCCCTAGTGGAGAGTTGTATCTCATTATTTGATGAGGCAAGATGGCAGCGATTACCAACTAGTTCACTTCTCCACTGTGGAGGGCATGGGGAGCAACCATCAGGACTTTGGATAGTTTGTCAGTGCCTGACAAATCTGATATTCCCAAAGATTAATCTGGTTCAAGTGTAAGAAGAACTTGAAGTGATTATTCAGTAGGTCTTGGTGTAGAGGGCAGAGATAAAGGGTGATGATTTCACAGTGGCATCTGTTGCTGAGCTAATGGGCTGTTCTGTTCTGCACTAGTTGGAGCTGTTTCTGGGTGTGTAGACTTCATTTCTATGCTTCAAAGCACTTCCATTATTTTATTTCTCCGTCAGCTGAGACTGGAAGAAATTACATGTAAATGTTCAGTAAGCACTGAGGAGTCCCTCTGTGCCAGATCAACCCATTCTGATGGAATACTTGCCCACTGAGGTTTTATTCTCCAGTGGTGGGCAGATCTTACCTGGCTTTGCTGATTATACTGGTCACTCTGAAATGAAGTACCTGCCACCATAAGCCCCCTGCCCCAACCTGCACTCCACAATGAGCTAGAAATGGGGTCCCAGAAACAAAGAGAAAGATCTTATAATTTGGATTCGTGATTATCTTTCCTTCTGACAGCAATGTTGATCCTATAGTCACAAAGGCAGCTTCAAACAGAACAGGTTAAGGTGAGAATGTTAACCAAAACCAGAGAAGAATGAGTAAGAGGGCGTGTGTATGTGTGCAGAGCAGATATGTTCGGAGTCACTTCTGTTGCATTTATCATTTCATGCCTATTAGCAAATTTGTGCTCACAATACTCCCGCAGATTAAGTAGCATCATCTGTGTGTGTGAGAAACAAGGAGGAAAAAAGAAAGAAAGAAAGAAAGAAAGAAAGAAAGAAAGAAAGAAAGAAAGAAAGAAAGAAAGAAAGAAAGAAAGAAAGAGAAAGAAAGAATTATTGGGGAACTCCCAAAACACCAAATATTTGTTGTTACTTAAACTATGTAATTTCATATTGACCTGTCTCATCAGAGACGGGTGTATCTTCCTTATGATGTAACAAAACTCTGTGTTCAGTGAGATTGACCCTGACTCCAAACCCACAAAGCTATACCTTGCCTATGAATCATTACTCCAAAATAAAAGAAACATATTTATTTGCAAAGAAGTAATGCATTTTAATAGGGAAATAAATGCTATTTAAGCTTGGGAATGAAAGGAACAAACTTACTGAAACTGTGAGCTGGTCCAGTGCTTCATCTGTAACTGAAGTATGGAATTTTATCTCTGTATTCAGAGCCATTTATTATTAAATGGTTGATGCTTCTAGGTCAGGCTTTGTTAAGAAAGTAATATTTAATTTGTTGAAGACCTAAAAATTTGATAGGGAACCCAACCTGAATTACTCTAATCCTGTGGTTGGCATAAATTCTGCTTCAGTGATTGAACCCCACTGTGAACTTATCCACATCAGAAAGTGGTGAGGAGACCTGGTTATCTGAGAGACCAGATCTGTCAAAAAAAAAGGATTTGCTCAGTATATGCCAATTTTTCCAAAATCCAGTCACATCACAGTAGAATACAATTTTGGATATAAAGAGGAGGGGGGTAAGCTGAGGTTAGATTTTTCTGGTCAGGCTGGGAAGACCCACTCCAGAATTGCACTTGCTGGTACTTGTCTGGTCAGCAAGAGAACAAAAAAAAACAGGCTTGAATTTTTATCTCTTGCATCCCAAGTAAGTGTCCTCATCATAGACATACCTCCCTCCCCACCCCACTCCTCTCCACAGTACCTCCCGAAAGGCTTTGAAATGTTCTCATTCCATAATGACATGGAAATGGAACATTTTTGTAATCTCAGAATGTTTCACAAGTTAGACAACTTGTTCCCTGCATAGCCCCATTGTCTTGTGCCCTGTGTCTTAATCAAGCTCTGTCTATAATTATAATTCATCTAGAAATAATGCACATAGAAAGTGCCAGCAAACACAATCAGTAAAAAAGTAAATGAGCTAACTGCCCTGTCAAGTAACCAGTTTATTCATATACTGAACAGCATATAAATAAACCCTAACTTACCTACATGATGTGTATATGCCATCTTTTGTCTTTAGATATGAAGTATTTTGTGAACAATAAATCCAGGATGCCATTTAAGCACATGTTTAAACCCTTCTTCTGAAAAGGGCTTAACTGAAACACTTGTTAAAGTGTTTTCCTAATTAGAGGCTAATTGATGAAACCGCCTGACTTTCCTGTGAAGGGCTATTTCTCAAATGGGAAAATGGAAGCCAGACGAGTTGTCTTGCCAAAGACTGCACAGAGAGTTACAGACGGAGCAAAGATTTGGGCATCTATCACCTCTCTCCAGACAGAACTCTTTTCCTAAGATCCATGCAGCTTTATTTCATGTATTCATAATACGTTCACAGGCTAACTGGTAGAGCTGTATCACAGACTTTGAAGTCAGGAAGTGTGGTAGACTACAAGGATACAAGCTGACAACTTCGGAAACATTCTTTAATGTCTCTTTATGGGTCAGGACACAGCAGAATAAATGAGAACCTGGGTACTATTTTATTGACACCTTTCTTTGCAATTCTCAGACCTTGTAAATCACTCAAAAAAGTCTCAATTTCTGCACATCATACAAAGAGAAACGCAGAAGCATTTTCTTTGACAGAGAAGGTCAAGGGTATTTTTCACTTCCATATGCAATTCTGTCAGCCAAGGGAAATCCAGATTCATGAACAAGGAAAATGATTCTTACGGTCAATTAATCTATTGCTTCAATTCCCTTCAGATTGATTGCTGTGATCCCCAGGTGTTTTTTACCCTAAGCAGGGACTGCCTATCTTAGTCTTTGATGACAGTCTGAGAAATTCCTTATGGACGGGTACTTACTAATACACATGTTAATGCATCAACCACACAGCAAAATATTTGTTCAGTTAAATATAAGCCTACCTATTATTAGTGTGAAAGGGCCAATGCCATATTTCTGTAAATAGAGCTGGGTCATTGTTGTAGCTGAGTATTAGGAAAATTATACCTTAACAAAGTATTATCTTCAAAATATTTCATTTCGAGGTATACTTCTCTCTTTGACAGCGGCAGCCTTTCTGAATAAAGCAGGGATTTCTGCAGCAAATTTATAGGCACATTTAACACAGTACTAATCTGGGATTCAACACTTTACCAAACGTATTAGAATGCAGCAGTAAGAAATATTCCCAATTTATGAATTAATTCAGTGCTTAGGGAAGTGAATGAGCCAAGAAAAGCGTGGGTAGAGGGAGGTGTGTAGTACTTCACCCTGCCTTCCCCCTTCTCCACAAGATAACTTTCTCAAAGTTGGACCCATTAATTTTGAGGATTGGTTTCAGAAACAAGTTATTTTCTGAGCAAAAATATTTTGTGTGGAAGGTCAGGTTTGAAACGATTAGCCTTGAAGGAATATTTGCTTTAATCAAACATACTTGACTGAATAATATCCAGCAGAATATCTGTGGCCTAAAAATTCCTGAATCTGCCTTCTTACACAGTTTAGGCACCTTCCTTTTGATTCTGCCTTTTTCCCAACGTCAGAGAGAGTAAACTAATCCTTTCCACTCACTGGCCCAGATTCTGGCTCTGTTCTCTCCCAGCTGCTCACCAAGCTTCCTACTCCACCTTTGTGCTTCTGTAGCATTTGTGTTCAGCTTTTTCTTACGTTCCCACGTGTTCTCCCAAGTCCCCTTCTTTCAAATGGCATCTCTCTCTTCTGCCAATTTTATATTTTATCCTAAACCCTCTTTTTAATCTTTCCCTGTTTATGTGGTTATTTATAGATAGATTAGATACAAAGATCTTATTGTCTTTTTGATTTTTTTTTACTCTTTTTTACTTGAACTCCAAAACAGGTGAAAACATACAGATTTTATATGTATAAATATATATTTTTTTTTAAATGAGGGAGTATTTTTTCCATGAAAATGACTCTACTTTTGCAGATAGTTAGCTGATATTGAACCACAGATAGTAACCTGAGAATGACCACATGCTTTCCTTCCTTCCCAGGAGTCCTATTAATCAGACCCTCATCTTGCTTTAACTGGTACAGTTCTGTTGACTCAAAGGCAATACACTGATTTACCACCGCTGAAATATTGTCAGATGATAGTACCTATTTTGATTGTGTTCCTTGCATTCTCCATAGGCATATCACATAAACAAATTCACAAAATACATTGTCACACAATAAAACAACATGGCAATAAATCTATTTCATACCTGTGCACTGAAGCGTGGTTCTTCTGTTGTGTAGATGAGGCCAACATGTTTGTCACTGACATGTAGACCAAAGCTCTTGTGCTGACAGAGTGATTATACAAGAATAATTCAGGGCTCAGAAATCTGTCCAGAAAAAGTCACTGAGAAGAAATTCTGCTCAGCAGTGATGTACATAAATACACAGGTATTTCTGCTGCTGGATCACCACCTCATTTACTTTCTTGAAATTGTACATAGGATGGGTTTAAATTCTTGTGCAGGAATCCAAATTTGTACCTTTAGTTTTCCCCACTTTCTTAGTTCTGCTTCCCTCTTATAAGCTAATACATCAGATATTTTACCTCACTTACTTTTAGTTGTCTAAAAGCTAAGTATCTCTTCTAAGCTGGTTGATCACATCCCCTCCAAGGTTGATGTGAAGAGCTTAATTCCACCCAAAAGTACTTAGCTCTTCATATACATCTCCATAGCTTACATACATAAGCTAGACAAGCTTACACACCGAAATAATAAATATCTGAAACTGTGTGGGAACAATCTCATAATTTGTGACTGGATCTTAGCACAACAAGTCTGCAGTTATAGTACAGACAAGTATTTTAAGTATAAAAAGGAAACATCACAAAGCTGAGCTATGATGTTTATGTGCTCCATAGATGTGAAATGGCACACTTTTTTCGATACAGACTTGTTACTATATGCACACGTACCTAAAAAAAAATCACAAGAATTTGTTACAATCCATCTAATAACCATTTCATTGAATTATTCTTCCATTTGTCTGACATGACTTCAGTTAAATGCTTCTGCTTCCCCAGTGAATGGAGGGCAGCCTCATCCCAGGTGCTTCATGACTCCACTGAAATCATATCTAAAAACTGAATTTATTTGTAACTCCATGGGCAGTAGAAAACACAATCTGAGATGAGTGAGTTGAAACTAATTGACATTGGTTCATTTTTAATTCTTGTCCTGAATCCAAGTGTCTATATTTCTACTTTTTAATGTAATGAACTAGATGGAATTTGTTCCTTTGTTTCACTTCATACAGTATTTTCAGTTCTTTATAAGTATACCAGTCATAGTGGTGGGCATGCGTATTTACAAAGAAAAAGTGTTAAGTGAAGTTTAAATGTACAATGGTTTGTATGTATATAGGATTAATTTCCATTATAGTTTTTCAACATCTGTTTTTCAACTCTCAGATGCCAAAAGGCACATAGTTCCTGTAGATCCAGACAGGTACATGCAACACTGGCAGTCCCAGCAGTGACAGACCTGACGTATCCCATCTGTTGGGAGTACCAAAAGTCTCTGTTGAAGTTAGGCAAGCACAGCAAGAATAACACAGTGTGGAAGCATCAGACTCATGTACAAATCGCCTTCCCCTTGCAATACAAATAACTTCTTCTTATATTTCTGAATGTCTAAGAACCTGAACTGCTGGGTATCTGTAAATCTCGGGAATCCCTAGTCAAAATTATATAACTGCTTACTACAGAAAGAGGCTAAGTGCTCTACATAAGGGTGAAAAAGATATTTCTGAATGAATAAGGGAACGAGTATTAGTTCATAGAGAATGATTTAGGAGATACAGGTGATCAGATATGATCTTACATTAACATTATCTACTTTCACAAAAGGGTGAGCCTTATTCTAGGTTGGGTAATCAGCAAGTCATATAAAGTAATCCTTCTACTCCACTAAACATTTTTAAGGTCTCAGCTGGATTATTGTACATGGGTTTGAGTGCAACAGCTCTGAAAGAATGGAAACTAACAGGAAAAGTTACTAAGGATCTGAAAGACACAATAACTGATGGAAGGGTTGGCAGCGTTTATTGTATAGAGGACAGAAAATGGGATGTGAAAATAGTTTTCCAGTTCATTTGCTGCAATGGGGACCTGTGTTCTCTCTGTGGTGTCCATTACAGGACAAGAAACAGTGGCTTTCATTTCAAAGTATGGAAATTCCAGGGAAGGAGCTTTAATGGAAAGGATCATGAGGTACAGGAATATATTGCAGGGCAAGATGTTGGAGACTCTAGGACTGAAGTTATTTTAAAACAGGTTCGAAAGACGTCTCTAATGAATGCCACAGTTCAGCTGCTTCTGTGTGGGTTGAGGACTGGCCCATGTGGCCTGTCCATCCCACTCCACAGGGTTTTCTAGACATATATGTTGAAGGTTTACTCAGTCATCAAAACTATCAGAATCAGCACATATCAGCACATAGCACCTGCCCAACATCAGCCAAAATAGGCTTCATGCAAAGGAGTCAAAGTTTTATGTCAAAATGAACAAGCAATTAAGATAAAAATACCCTGAAACCCCTTTCCCATTAATCTTTGCTCTTCAGTCCCTGGTATGGCTGAAAGGGCTGGACCTGTCAAGTCACTAGTTGCTACCAGCCTCTGCCACCATGTACCTCCTCCAACTTCTGCACCCATTTTGGCCTCTCTTGCACAATACCATGTGCACAGTCTCACTAAACCCCACTTCTAATTAAATCCCTATTTTTTCTGTATGGAGATATAAGCAGTAGACTGTCTTGTACTAGGTGCAGGCAGCAGTGGCAAGGATGATGCGGGCTACGCAATGAAGTGACTGTCATTCTTTGATAAGGAAGAATACAGCATGCTTCTGTGGAATGGCTACTATACAAGGTAAACTACTCCTACGACTTTTTAGAAGCTATACCTAAAAAAACCCACAACCAACTCTATATGAGTCCTCAGTGTATACTTTTTATTTTGAAAACTACAGTTGACAATGTGACATGTATCTCTAATTAAAGAGTACAGGAAAAAAAAGTAAATGAAAAGGTCTACTCTTTTGGGTTTGCATTTTTCCTCTTGTAAATATTTGTGCCCCATCTAATTATCCCAGAAACATAAATAAAACAATAGCATTTAAGCTGTTTGAAATTATTTTTCACATTCAAACAAAAAATAATTGATTCCCAGTTCCTTTAATGACATGTAGTAAAACAAGAGAAATCTGGAAAAATACAGGTTTACCCAATAAAATAAATAATCTGACAAATATAATTTTGTACAGAGCAACATAAAATATCTTTCAATAATTTTGAGTAATAGCAAGCACAAATTTATTCCTCATGACCTAGTACTTTTGTCCAGAAGCAGTAGTAACTAAAACAGTGTTCACATCTTTTAAATTATACAAAACCAGTGCAGATGAAGGATTTTGGCCATATAGATGGGCATATACTTCCAGGGAACCTTTTGTTACAAACAATAGTTTCATTCATACAAACAATATCATCATACAGAGACATGACTTACTATCAGAGTCTTTGAGTCCAACCTTGTCCGTCCTGAAACTACTGTTGACTTCAGTTAAGACAAAAAGTCGCTCTGTATTTTTTAAAACTCAGAGCAGACCTTATCTCATGTGTGTTTTCCACTTAGAGAAACACATTATAGGAAAAAATTTGCCCTACTTGCTCTTCATTTGCATCTGTGTACCAAGCTAAACACAGTCTTGACTGAGCACATGTGATGCATTTGATGTTAGGAATGTTGAATGGATAAGGAACGTGACAGGCAAGTCCTTAAAAAAGAAAATTTGTCACATTGTATTTTAAGCTTAAAAAACCCCCTCTATTCAGAAATACAGTTCATCCTATTTTTAAGGCTGTTAATATATTGCAAACAGCAAGTGGAAATAAGGGAATGATATAAAACATAGATGATCACAAAACAAGAACATTGGTTGTGAGTTAACTTGACTGAACCTGATGAGCTTGTGAGGATCGGTGCAGTATTAGTGTTTTGAGAAGTATCTCAGATCTAGTTCACTCATAATAGACTCACTTTTTCAGGCACAAGATAGATATGTTGTTTCTGAGTGGATAAAACTGGTATCTCATTTGCATGTGACACATAAGTCCTTAGTTCAAAATGTTCTTCATTCTCCTTATCTCTCTTTTCTTAGGAAAATGGAAAATGTTACCATGAACTGAAGGACCTAATTGCAATGAATCAGGAATAAATGCACTTAGAGTGCATGTCTCATCACTGGCTTGATGTGCAGTACTTAAGAATAGCTGTTCTGCATTTCTTGGTAAAATGTTCTGCCATCCTGTTTCTGCCATGCAGGACCCTCAGCATCACCAGTCTCTGTTGTGCTACCAAGAAAGCAGGACAATTGGAGTCACCCAGAAGAAAGTATTCAGCTGAAGAAGCTGAACTGACTTCCTCAAGCTTCTTCAGGAGAATTACACTGTGACTAGGCATTAGGAAGGTGTAACATCAGGCACCTTGGGGCAGTTTTATCTTTTGCTGTTTGCAAAGCGTGCCAGGGAGCAGCTGGGACTGCTTTTCTCAAAGACTAGCTCAATAGTATCTCTTGCATTGGCCTTCCTGCCAGTATCTTCTATCCTTAAGGCTTATCTGTGTTTAAAAGGGAAAGCTGTACTGCTGGAGCTATGCAACCCCTCCTCCCTCCAGTGCGGAAAACAGCTTATACAAGAGCAGGAGTTCCTTTGCTAGTACCATTCTCAAGATAGTCTGCACAGACAAAGGAACTGTTTACTTGTTTAATGGACTCTGTTAGGGTTTTTTTCTGTTTGGTTAGTTGTTTGGTTTTGTTTGTTTGTTTGTTTGTCTTTAAGCATAGTTTTATTGGTTAAAGCCATGAGATTTCTCTACTTGTAATAGACTGAGTTATGCCTGCAAAAATTCAAAATGTAGGTCTGCCTTGGGTGTGTGATTCAATGGCTAATTCATTAGTAGCAAGAAAAGTTCTGTGGGTTTTTTTTCTTTTGCATAACGTCTAACATTTTTCAATGAAAATACCATGTTATATTAACAAGGACTCCTAGGAAAATTCCCAAATGGTTATTCCTTAATTTTATGCAGCCTGCAGCCACACTTCTCTTTTTTCATGTTATTATTAAATAGTGGTGTGGATCACAAAAGATATAAGAAGGCTTCCTTGGCCCTCAGGATTGAAATGGCTTATTTTACCTATTTTAAACTGCATAATTATGTTAATTATGTGCACTATTAGAAACGTTTTACATGACCTTCAAAAAGTCAGATGGGTTCAGAGCATTGGTTTCAGGGGAAGTCAAATTCAGAATTACTGTTAAGGAAAAGCCTCTGCTGTAATCCTACAAACACCATGATCTGAAATAAAGCTGCTCTGGTACATCCTCTTCTCCCCCAGCTCAGAGTTCTGCTCCTTCCCCCTCCTGCCCTCTCTTCCCTCTTGCTTATGGAAGAGTTTGTGCAACTCTGTAGTGACCTGGAGCAAGAAAGTCACCAGGGAAAAACTAACTTGCCAGAAAAGTGGTTAATTTTAACCTGAATCAATTCCTTGACAGAGTGGACTGTGTGGCCTCACAGCACAAGTGTGGCTGTGATAGGTGGGGAATAAGGCCTGTGTGAGACGGCTCCTTTCCCTCAGAGGTCCTCCTTTGGTCCTGCCTCATGGTCTGGGAGCTGTAGTGAGATGTGCACATGCCTCAGTTTCTCCTCCATAATTTGGGGAAAGCAGTTACTTCTCACCTCTCATTCTTTCTGTGACGGTAAAATTTTACATGATCTGTGATTTTCAGTTTTAACAGCTATTAAGGCATATATGTTCCACAGGTAAATTAAAATGGTAGCTCCAATAGTAAAACAAACAAACAAAAAATCTTCAGAAATAGAACAGGAATGGAACTATCAAATTTCTATCCTTTAACTCACTTCAGGATGGGAGAGTCACCCTGGCTCTGTGCACCTGATCCTGTGCTGCGCATAAACATCCCATGGTCCTCAGTGTGTACAAAGCCCTTGGACCTAAATAGGAGAACTCATGGACTTACGCATTCATAGAATCAGTTTGTATAACTCCCCTGGCAAAAATACTGATTGTGGGTGTTACTTCTGAGAATAATTCAGAATTATGCCAAAACATCCTACTATTGATTTTATGAGAATTAAAATCTGTCTTTTAGAACACTCTCTTTTCAGAGACACTTGAATCCTTTTGAAGTCTAATGTAAAATACCCTTTGGGCAATTGGACAGTCACTGCTTATACATATCAATAAGAGGTTTCTCTAAAGTAGGTCCTCTAAAACTCATATGGCAAAAAATGCTGCCTTTTAAGAATTTTAATTGATTTTGGAATGGTTCAAGAGAGGCACTATGAATGCACATTTCAGTTAAACATTGATCAGCCTAATATTGTGTTACTATTAACTTAAATGTGTGGTTATCAGAAACTATATTATTTTTATTAGGCACAGAGAGTGCATAGGCTTAAAACCAAAGGACTCAGTGGATCCCTAAATTATCTGGGGCTATCCTGTCAGTAATGAACACCAGCTCTTCCACCCTGCTGGTCAAGATCCCAAAGGGTAGGGCATGGTTTGCTTCATGCATTAGGCATTTGAAAGAGCATTTAAAAGCAGTTACTAAGCTGCTGAGTTTTTCAGCGATAACAGAGTCATTCTTATAAACTGTTTCATGACAGCCTTTCACAACCAGAGTCAGTCAATAGTCAAAGCTTTCTCAAATGTATATACCCATATAATGCAAATTTTCATTGTTTATTTTACCTGAAGATCAGGTATGTGAGGCTGGTTTTGTTCCTAACAGCAGTGAAGGATATTTGCAGATTTGGAGCAAGAAGTAGCCGTGATATCTGTTCTGACTGGAAAATTATAAATAACTTGGATGGAATATTTCAATACTTGCTGAAAACTTTAAGTTCAGCACTTCACCATAATTGTATATCTCCCTTGTTTTGGAGAAAAATTTACATGTTGTTTTCTAACTGTATATCATATTTTGAGTGAATGACTAGATAGACTGGGCAAAGCACTAAGAAAAGTGTTGAAGAAATGTGCGAGAGGAATGACATCAGAACTACTTTTTATGTAGGTCTAAATTCCTAGTCTATGATAATATTGTTTCCTTCCTGGTATCCATCTATGGTGAACCAGATTCATAGAAGTATCAGACTCCCATTTTTTGTAAAATCAAGCGATCTGAAGCCATACCAATAGGAATTATTAAAATGTCTTCCTGTCAGACATCTGCATGCTGATGAATTAATTGCATTATAATGCAGATGGGATATTTTATGAATAATCTCAGAATCTACTAGAGCACTGGCATCATGACAGAAAGGATGTTCACAGATGCCTTTTCCATCTTTCTCTTCATTAAAATAAGGAAGAAATGCAACAGTAGGTACATCTGAAACAATCTTCCATTTTACATTGCTAGTAAGGCTTGACTACATACCAGCCGAAATCATTGGAAAGACTGCCACTCACCTGAAAAAGCTTTGGATAAGCTTTTTGTGTAGCAAAACTTCACTCCTTGCCCTCATCTGCAGTGCCTAGAACTGAATTTTCAAAAAGACTTGAGACTGCTAGAGGAAGGAGTAATGTCAAATGATGAAACCTAGAAAGAGAAATAGGGAGTGGATACACCACCCTGCAGCAGAAGAGGCTGAACTAAACCAGGTAACAGGTTTCCTTTCTACAGGAAACACAGCCATGTAGGCAAGTTCGGATGGTGGATGAGTATCTAATGAGTTTTGTGTCCATGAAGGAACATCTAATAAAATGTGTTTGGCTGATGATTTAGTGATGCAGACATATAAAACAGATGAATCATTATGCACCTACCCATGGTCTTCCTGTCAAATATTTCCTTTTACATTGTTTCTGCTCTTTTTGTTAATCTACCGGCAAAGCCGCCATAAAGACTATCTCCTGAAGAAGTTGTGGATAATTCAGGCAGCTCTGATGGTTACGGTGATACCTTTGAGTTACTACTTCCCTGATACATTAGTTCCTATATCTCCAGACTGATTTTCACATGAATGCTAACAGTCTTTGCAGGTAAAAACACAATATTTAAATGATCAGTTATGTCTTGAGGATTTAACTATACAAATATTTGACATATTTTCACATGTTGTTTCTTTTGAAATGTACTATAGTAAATGATCTGTAGGCTTATCTAATAATCTGAGAAGGAACATATTCTATTTCCATACTACTTTCATTACTAGTTTTGTGGAATTTAAGAATGTGGATATTATGAACCTGGAAATCAAGATCTTATGTTGCCATAGTCTGATGTTGCCATTACAGCATGTGTAATTCAGAAATTATAATGATAGTTGTTTTGGTTTGGTTTGGTTTGGTTTTTTAAGTAGCAGTTTCACTCTTTGTGTATCATATATAATACAACTCAAAAACTCAGGGAAAAGAAAAATTAAGCTTCCTAAGAAACCATATCTTTTAGTTTTCTACTCATTATGTAATGAAAAAACAATGTGTTTTTAATTTATCACCTAAAATTCATTCTAGAATTCAAACTTGACACTGAAGTCACCAGCTGGTGTATTAAACATGTCATGTCATGTCATATCAGTCCCTAGGTTTGTCCTACTAAAAGTCAGTATTACATGTAATTGAAGATCTTTGATATACATTTCTTACCAAGCTCTGTGTTCATTACTGAAATGGATTCTAGGGTGTTAAATGATGATGCATATTATATTACACATATTAAAACTCATCTTTCCAGAGACCAGCATCTGGTTATTTGTTTGCATTTTGAATATTTGCTATAATTATATCAATTATTTACTTTAATAAATGTTGCATTTCAAGTTATTTTTAACTGAATTGATTTTCAATAGTTTATATATCCTTACAAGCAACCTGAATGTGATACGTCTATTTCATTCCAACTGATAAAATAAAATGGTCGTTAGTATGTGCATGAGAAAATTACATGACTACTAAAAGCTGAAAATCCTAGCTCCTGATAATTTGATTAGGAAACACTAGGATGTTCCCTCCCTCACCAAAACACATATTTGTTCATAATGGACAATGAGGCTAATTATACAGTATCTCCTTGCATGCTGACTGAAGCTGGTTTGCATGTTAATGTGGAGAAGAAACAGCATTAAGACTGTCAGTGCTGGGCATGCTTCAACGTTGCCTTTTAATTAAAAGTTCAAATTTCTGAAAGAATAGCTGGAAAAGAATGTACCGGAATCTTACACAAGAGCTCGACTTACAAAACACAGCAGTCACGTGGGTTTGTTCCCTGTCACACACTGTTAGCATCAATGACATTGCTGCTGCCAAGTTCACTTGATCTATGCATAAAAGAGACGCTTACTTTTCAAGAGTTATTTGCCCAGCAATAATGAAAACATCCCAAATTCCTTCATAGCTAACATGTCCCCACCCCCATCCATTATTAATATGTGACCATACAGCTTGAGGAAAACAAAATTTTGAATTGCTGACCTCACAACTTTTCCTGTGGGATGGGGGTTGCTTTGTTTCGGGGTGTTTCACTTTTTCTCACAAGGAGCAGGGTTTTCAGCAGGGTTTTCTTTTTACGGGTGTTAGAAGAATGCACATTTTATGTACTTACTAGCTTATCTGCAGCATTTTGCATGGGTTTCTAGATTGAAGTTCCTCTGTCATTAATGAAAATTGAGATGGCTGGCAGTTCTTTCAAGGGTAGATTTATGTCCTGAAAGTGTAACAGCCCGAGGAAACAAATACTTCGAGTTTGCGATTTAAATAATTCCTTCCTAGCAGCAAGTGAAGATAATATTTTCAAAGATAACGTGTCAAAGTTTCCCAGAGATATTCATTACAATGGGTTATGTCTGATTATCTCTTGCACTGGGGTAAATAAGAAGTCATTTTCCTTACACAAGTACGTCTGTTCTGTCATCACACAGATAGAAATTGGAGCACAACTGGCCAACGCTTTTTTGATCTTTGGAGTATAATGGCTTAGCTCAGAACAGCAGTAGAATAATATTTGCATATTTGGTCCATTTTAGAATCACATATCATTATTTAAATGATAATTGGAATCCTTCCTTTAGAAAAGACAACATAAACGATACAGACATGAATTAATCATCTTCCTTTATGAACTCCACAGTTCAATGAAGAAGATCATTTAACCAATGCAGAGCAACTACATTAATCAGCATAATACATCTAAAGTTGCATTAAATAAATAAATAAGTTGATTTTAGTGAGGAGGGGCTTTTCAACTTAATCTCAATCAGATTGTTTTTAAAGTAATTTTTTAAAGAAAAAAAAATCAGGTCAGATGAAAGGGCAATATAACCCAGTTCTGACCATGGCTAGAAGAAGATTGCCTAAATAAGAATAATATTCAGTTAACCTACCTATTTTAAGAAGCTCTTACACATACTGTGTTGTGTGATTTGGCTCTTCTGATGGACACTGAAGGCATATGAGGATCTAAAGACACCATACTTCTCTTAGCCCTTCAAAAGTTTGCTGCCTCTTAAATTTCTTACCTTAAGCATAGCTCTGTTGGCTTCTCCATTTGTCTTTTTTCAAAATATTTCAATTTTTCCCTCTTTCTGAACTTCAGAGCTGGTGTACACATTTTTGTTGTATTATGAATACATGGCAGTATCACCTGACCACATCAAAAAGAAGTATAAGCTGAGGTCACCTTTGGCATCCTTACCTTTCTAAGATATTTTGGTTCTAGATTCATCTCCAATAACTTTTTTTCCAGAGTACTACAGCTCAGAGGCTAGTTCCTCCTTACAGAAGAGTCTCCAAATGTTAACATTTTCTGTTGTTTCTGTTTTTTCTAGGTATCGAAAACCTACACTAGTTAGACAAGTAACAAAGTAGAAGAAAATTAAATCTGCGCAGCTGTTCAGATGTTACTTTAAAGAAAGGACACTGTAATTTTTGCATTTGTCTGAAGCATCTAGGGCTTAATTGCCCTAGGCTTTTGATATGTTCAGTTTGTGGAGTGAGGCAGCCCATGACTGCAGCTCAGACCTTAGGCAACCTGAATCACTTCCAAGGGGCAAAGCTCTCTGTATCAACTGGTCATATCAGCTGCTCCAATTGCAGATAAATCTTGTTCAGATGTATGAAGCTGGGTGATATAAATCCAGGCTGTATAGTGGAAAAGCAAGTGATGTTAAACATTTTAACAAATATTTGACCATTAATTTTATCAAGTCTTTTTTTCAAATTCATTTCCTGCAGAAGTTTCAATAGACTTTAATTGTTGAAATAGGTGTACATGAAAAGCAAATTTGAAAACTTGATGCCCACAGATCGCTGGAACATATTTCACATGTGCATGTGGAAGAGTCCTTGCCAGACGTGTTCCCATGCCCAGTTAAACACCAGAGAAAAATTATCCCACTTGAGTGATCAGATTAACCATAATTACAGAACACAGCTTGATTTTCAAGTGTCCATGAAAGGTTATGGAGCTAAATGATTAAAAAAAACCAATTACTGAAAAAGTTAGATAATTGATTATTTTTTTGAAACTGGATTATCTACATAGATATTCTACAAACAATAAAGATACTAAACTTATCAAATAAAGCTTTTGTTGTGAATTAGTCACTCCATGACAGCTACAAGCACCCAAAGACATAAACACACATCAAGAATTGCTTGTGAAATTTGTCACAATTGACAGCCTTCTGTTAAGGCCTCTGACAAAATGGAAATGGGGTCTGTATTATCTGACTAATATAAGCAAGAGGAAAATGTCAAGTTTGTTGAATTTATTCAGACTTTATCACTCTAGATCCTTCACTTATACTAAAATAACCAAGTGCTTCCTACAAAAATTTTGCCAAAGACAATATTTTACCATTAGTTAGCAAACAACATATAAAAAACTTTAAAAATCTTTAAGATAATTTTAGTTTTTTTCCATTCTGTTTGGTTTTTAACCTCCAAAATAGAAATAAAAAGATACACTTAAGCTGTATTCAGCAAAGGAAAATTAGCCAAAAATTTCCCTTTACCCAGCAACAGAAAAATATTTTGTTTTATTTATTATTTATCTGTTTATTCATGTGCTCATGTATAAAACATGCCAGAGAATTAATAATATATTTTGCGAATAAGTTATGATCTCAGACATGAGTATGGCACACATGCACACACCTGATCAGGAAAGTACTTAACCATATATCCAGCTTCAGTAGAACTTAAGCATATTGAATGGGATCCTTTCCAAAAGTAGGGTCTCAGGTGTCAAGTGAGAAGGCTCACTCAGGTATTGGAAAATATTAGTGCAAAAAGTCACCTGGACTAACTCATCCTACAGAGTCAAGCTGACCATTAAATATACTCAAACGTCACTCAAAATTATACTATTTTTTAAAATAAACTTTTTAACAATCTCCTTTCTAGCACAGGCCCCAGCATAACCAAGATGGTGGTATGATGTGGGAAAAGGGTAAATGGTGAGGGAAGACTGGGAGCTCAGGACTAGGACTGAGGGATGAAGAGGGAACCAGCACCATCACTGCCACCACTTGGCTGGAGCCTTTCACAATGCCTCCAATACTGTGTTTGATTGCTCTCCAGAAACTCCAAATCCAGGTATTTTTTACCTTGATTTGCTGGATAATATTTTTGCATGTCCACTATCATTCTTCAGTTTATTGGGGTGCAGTTTTGGGTTTTTACGGGTGACTCTCCTTCCCACACTTACAATCTTAATTTTATTGATTTAAGGAATTTTACATGCTCATGTTACTGTTATATTTAGAAACACCAAACTTGGTCTGATTAGACAAATGTTTGATTGCTCTAAATTAATCTTTTGGCTGATCAGTCATAAAAAGTTTGCTTGGAATTAGCTCCTCTCTTTAGTGCTCTAACGTTTATGAGGATACATTTTTTCTCCCCCTTTTCCTTGTCATCAAGGTTTTTACTGTGAGCTACTTGTAAGAATGTTTGACTCTGAAGTCCATTTTTGCACCTACTAAGCAAATTGGCTCTGTCACTGATTTGCATTGAAAGCAAGCCCAGAAAGCAATAAAATCAGTGTATAAAGAAAATTGCAAGATTTCTGAAATCTAAGGGCAAGCTCAGCATCATCCTCACAGCAAAATGTGTTGCATGGGGAAATACTGTTTGGGATTCTTGGCTCATGCCTTCCCTTCTTGACTTGGTATAGACTGAAAATTGAAGAATGACTATCCTCAGGGGTCTCATTTCTCAAACATACTTAGTACACTTAGGCACCAAATGGAGAATTTTTTTGGTGCTCAGAGGAAAATTCTGTGATTTAGGCAGTTGAGAATGTGGTGCTGACAAGTTTGAAAGTAAAACAGGAAAACTAAAGGTACAAAATCCTTGATTCTCTTTGAAATCTATCTGTGAATTCTTGTGAACAAGACAAACCTTCCAATTTATTTGAATTCCCTAATATTTTTCCACAGTGTGAGATGTTCCTTTGTTAAAGTATAAAAGAAATAGCTACTAAATCTGTCATTTGACCTGTATTTATTTCAGCTATAATACAGCACAAGCAACCCCTACTACTTCATACCTCAGGTTACTCATTACCACTCTTCCATCACTCCCTCATTTTGTCTGTAGAGCCTTTTGTAGGGTTTTGCAGAGAACTTAATTTTATAAGCTACCTGAGTTAAACATAAATCGTTCTCATTTATTTATTTGCAGAGTTAGTTTTTAGCCAGATCAACTCCTGATCCAGATGACCACCCAAGTGCCAATCTGATGAGAATGGGAGGTGGCAGGGGAAACACTTCAGGTGCCTGTCAGTGCAGTTGGCACTACAACTGGTTTAAACAAATTGTGAAATTGCACCACCCTATCTGCTCTCTCTCCCCTCTCCACATGGTTGTCAAACATGGACCACTTCCTTTCTACCCTCCAAAAGAGCTATTTCTTAGGTCAGTTCTTCAGTCCACCTCATGATGTTGCCACTGGAGAAGCTGAGAGGGGGCAACATGTAGGCCTGTGTTTCGGGGATGAGCGGCCAGGTACTATCATATATGATGGGGCCCTGTGCACAAGCAGGGTGAGGAAAGACCTGTATGACCACCAGTGCATGAGCAGTGCTACTACAGGTGAAGAAACACCAAGAGATCTTCCACCTCTGGGACACTGTAGGGACTGCCAGTGAGGATGGAAAGGAGAGATGGGTACAGATAGCTCAGTCTGGCACAGATGGTGAAGAAATACACATCAACCCATTCTGTCTAAGCCTTTGCAATTTTTGAGCTGATCACTCTTTATACAAACTCCTGAAATCAGGTTAAGACGCCTAATTCTGGGTGGAATGTCCACACTGTAGCTTACTGCAGTTTAGCTCCCTTACTCAAATTTCACGGATTTGAGCTAATTTATTATACTTTTCTTGAGAGAGACCATTAAGGAAAACCCCAGGTGGAACTCTGTCCCTGGATCTTGTGCACCCTATATGACTTCAATACCAGGCTTGTGATAGCATCTTAGCTTTTGCATTGCTGTTCTCCGTTTGGCCAGGCCACTGGCAGTCCTTCTCTGTGGTCTGTGAACTAGCTGCCCACACAAATGGGTTGAGGAGCAGGAGAGAGACTATGGTCTGCAGGCAGCCCTGAGCTGTATGTTGCCTGCCTGGAGAGGTTATCCAGAGCAGAGCCAACAGAAGACGTGATGCAGCCCTAAGACATGGAGATGAAAGCCGGTTCTCCAGGTTATGATCAAGGTACATTCATCATGAGACCCATCACTCAAGTGTACCCCTCTCTGACCCTACATATCAGGTTTCACAATGCAGGGGCAAAACACGCTAGCCAGAACTTTAGTGGAAGGTGTTGGTGGCTGAAGGAATCCAAATAATTAACAATTACTCAGAAAAATGTGTTGCTCATATTTGAAAATAATTGAGTCATGGACTCTCGAATTTCTGTTGGAAATTCTTATTAGATATGACAATCATGGTTTGAATTTACAATAGTTTCATTGAGGATATTCTCTCGTCATTCACTGAAGTCTTTTTACCCCAAGGTAGCATTTGGCAGCTAAGATTTCTTGGACTGTCTTAACATTTTAAGAATTATTTTTATTATTTCCTGTTTTATTCAGTTAAAAATTATCTAATTCAATGAAACAATGAATTCAATTCAGGCTCAATAATTTTGAGCAGTTTTAAAATGGTCAGCCCACAAATTTGCTTATTGTATGAGATTTTCAAAACTCTTAGAGTTCTAATTAAATCACACAGCCCGTTTGGACATGACCATCATGAGTGTTAAATTAACTTCTTGAGAGCCATTAACTAGAAATGATAATGTCAGGTTTTTTACTTTTTTTTTTTTCCAAGTCATAGAAGAAATTCAGCTACTCTGAGCCTGAGCTTAAAAAATATTAAACCAAAATAAATTGCTGTTAAGGGTTCACTTCTTTAACCTTTTGTTCAACAAAAGCTCAGAACTGGTTAACTCAGCAGCTGAGAACACATTTAATCTTGATTACTTCATTCTCACATTACTTAATTTAATTTCTTTTATCTTTATCCCTAGCTTTGAAATCTTACTAGCTCTTTCCAAGCCACTGTGATTGATAGTCATATTACTCTCATGTGTATTTGTAGTGAAGTTTATGTTTCTCTGCTTTGAAAGCAATACCACAAATGGAATTGAAAACCATACTTTTAAAAGGAGAAAGAGTATTTATGATTTGGATAAAAATATCAACCTTGGGACCCATACAAAATTGAATTATAAGAGTAGCCTCATTTACTCATATCCTACATTTAATTTACATTTTATATCAACCCTTAAGTGCCAATTTTAATGCTAAATGAGCTGTTACTTTGGAAATAGATTGTCTGGTTTGATGGAGTGGCAGAAGATTTGACATCTAGCTCAGCACAAGGATAGTTCACGAAAGCCATCTTAAATGCAACGATTTTCAAGGACAATGGGAATATATAGCTCTAATCAGGAAACTCTGTATGCTGGACACATGCTGCTTATGGCTTACATGGACTGAGAAGTGGCAAAGCACTCTACAAGCATTTATCCAATGTCTTTATTACTCAAACACCTCTGAGCATTAATTTGCCCTAGCATGTGGATTTTTAAGTTATTCCAGCTCAACTAATTCTGAGATTTAATTTTGCTACAATATATTGACAGTAAAAAGAGTGAAGAACATTAAGGTCCACATTGAGGTTCAATTACTGACTTTGTGTCAAGGCTGGAAACAGGACAGCATTCTGCAGATTGAGTCGGAGAGAGCAGCCTGTGTTGCTTCTCCAGAAGCACCTGAAATCAGTCCACAGTGGTGCTCCAAATCCTTCCTCTGCCTGCCTGGACACATCCCAGTTTGTACTTCTGGTCACCTACCTTTTGGGTAAGCAGTTCAGATCTGGCCATGGAACTATTTAAATGTCTCCTAACTTCCCTAGGTGATCCATCAGGCATATTCAGAGTGTGTCTGACACACTGGACAAGCAAAACCTATTATTTTCTTTCAAGAACAATCATTCACCATCCTTGTGGGAGCTAACCAGTTTGATCACCATCCTAGAATGTCTCCATTTGAGGGGTGCGATTCTACAGCTCCTACTGCCAAGGAAGTGGATGTGATCGCTATGATGGACACCAGCCATGGGACTGTTTTCCACAGTGGCTGGGCTCCTTCGCAGAGAAGAGTGAAGGATTTATATTGTCGCAGAGATAACACATGAGAAAGGCACCTCTCCATTCACCAGCACAAGGGGTGACTACCCACAAGGAAGTCTTAGACTTTGCTTCCGTAACTGCTTGTTGTTTTATTCAGGGATTAACTTCTTAATGCAAAATTCCTAGACTAAGTGCTGCAAAGAAAATCATACTGATTTACATAGTTTGTTTTATATTAACATCTGCTGTCCTTGACAAGGTTGATGTCTAATGTTCTAGTCAGGACATTAATTTGTTGAGGGACAGTCCCTAACAGTTTAAAATCTAACAAAAGAAACCCCACAGCAGAGTCAAGAAAGGACAAGGTTTTATGATTTATATGGGTTTAGGCCATTATGAGTCCTTTCACCCTTGTGTGAACTTCACTTAAATTTCTATGGTTTTGTCTCTCCCTTTTTTTGTGGTGAACTGAAGGGCTCTGTACACACCAAAGCATCCAAAATGCTTCTAATATCTACCATCATGCAGGTGTTATTTCTGAAAGGCATTAGAATGACATGACATAATAAAACTAATCTTTATAACAATAAAGAGAGACTCAAAATGAGGTGCATAAACCAAGCTATGTTACATTTTGTGTTTGAAAGATATACAGGATACTAAACACCCAAACTACCCTAAATCTGTAAAGAGCAGTAAAATATCTGCCTGCAAACTGAAAGCATTAACACTTGTGGGAGCTTAAATTTGATTAATGATATCAGTTGCTGTAGACATTTGATTCTCAGATTTTGACCTTAAACAAAGCATGAGCTACTAAAGAACCAGTGGTCATCAATAATAATTTACAGTTATGTCTTTTTCTGCTGTTTTTGTGATTGTACTCTAAGCTTTGTTAGGATTAGGCCAAATCACTTTTTTTTGTGTGAGGCTTTGTCACAAGCAGAGTTGATTTTGATAGTTTGTCAAAATAAAATCAGTGCTGAAGCCATGACCCATCGACCTTGGAAGTTAGGGTCTCAGTAGGAAATATATGAATTGCAACCTCTTCTATTCTGTTTCTAGAAATACAGGGGCACATTTTCACATGAGTAGACACGTTAAATATGCCATTCAAGCTGTGCAAGTTTGAATTTACTCAAACTGCATGAACCCAAATTAGTGGGCTGCATTCACTGCTCCTGAGATTTACTTGGAATGAAAAAATCTGTGTCTATCCATGCACCAGCACTCTACCTCTTTGTCTTCCTTCACTCTTTGTGCACACTTAAAATCTTACAGCAATTAGCCAATCTGTCCCTTATGTTTTCCCTCTCTAGACCCACTTATGAGCATCAATAGAACCAGGTTAGATTTTGCTATCAGTGAAGAAAAGATTCTTTGTATTATTAGGTTGTCTGAAATACTCTCTATATAAATAATTTAAAAGAGAAGCATAGAGAAACTCATCAGTTCAACCACAGCTCTTTCTGGGTGAACTGGAAAAAAGGTGTCATGTCTCCTCTGTGGTAGATACAGGTAAGTGGGAGGCTATACAATTAATCCTCAAAAAAAGCACTAGATATACATATATATGTACAGAATCACTTCACTGATGCATGAGAGTGCATACTGTTGCAATACTCCTGTCTAGGTGATGTCATACTGGTGATTTTATAGTTAAAATATTCAAAGTAGATGAGAACTCAGAAGAAAAATGAAAGAAGAAGGTATGTTTGGTAGGAAGGGTCCTACAATGATAATTTCATCCAACTGCCTGACCAGTGCAGGGCTGAACAAAATTTAAAGCATGTCCAAAGTATTTTCCAGATGCCTCTTTAACACTGACAGACTTGGGGCATAGACCACTTCTCTAGGAAACCTGTTCCAGGGTTTGACCACCCTCTCAGTAAAGAAATGCTTCCTAGTGTTCTTTCTAAACTTCCTCTGGCACAGATTTGACCCATTCCAATGCGTTGCATCTCTTAAACTAGAGATAAGGAGAAATGTGCCACAGTTGTGAAAGAAAAGACCAGGAGAAGGTAAAAAAATATTTTAGGCTGAGAACACAAAGACTTTTCCCATCTTCATAGTTTGCAAACTGATTTAAATCCTGACTGTAACTCCCACAGAGCAAGTGAAATTACAGTGAACTATGACATAATTGAGGAAAAAAACAGGATCTTGTGTGATGATGACCATATAATCCTGTCTGCCAATAAAATTAAGCAGTCACATTTATTTCTGCTTTCACTGTAACCATCCATCACACTTTTCTGGTGTTTTGTTTCTAAAAGTTTAAAGGGTCTAAAATAGTACATTACTCTTCTCTTTCCACATCTAAGCAGATTTTCATATGGACTTCAACACTGAATGTGCAAAAGGACTGTTTCAACAATTATTTGCTGAAAACTCTGTTATAGTTTCTAGCTGTGAAACTGAACTTACCTCAACTGACCGGACTTGTAGCAGACTCTCAAATGGAATGTATGCATCACTCTTTGCCAATTCAGAGGTTATTTAATACAGTATGTCTGGAACTACTCTTTTTGTTGAAATTGTTTTGGCTAAGAAACTATCCAGATGAGTCTATTGCAAAACTATGTGCTTTGACTGGGATTTTCAAAGTCAGTCTGGAATCGCTCCACTCAAAAATGGGCAGTGTTAGAAATTGCTTCTTTTGGAGAATATCTCTTAAACCAAAGGTTTGGTTTTGTTAGTTTTTATTTTATTTATTTTGATTTAGGTTCACTACAACTCATGCATGTAAGCAGTATTATATGCAAAACAGCTTCACCTTTCTTCCTCTATTTCTACACTGCCTGTGTGAAAATTATTTAATGAAACAACAACAGAGATGATAGGGAGATGAAGACAAGGAAGAACTTCAATTTAGTCATGTAGATGGGAGCTATCATTTTGCAGTACTCTGTTTAGTCATATACCATACTATCCAGAAATGGTTAGTTACTATGTTAATGGAATAGCTGATGTATTGTGGTAAGTGCTGGCATTTTTCTGCTGTGATGCTTTTTTATTCATACTAATGAACATTTTTCTTTTAAATTGGTTGCACTGTTTAATTCATTGTTATACTTATTTGACACCCAAGAACAAATTCTGCTCTCAATTACACTGGTGTAAATCTAAGATAAGCCATCTGTTGTCATCAGTGTTAGACCTTGATTTGTCCAGTGATTTAAACAAGTCTTTAACCTTAAGCACATTTCCATCACACACTGATAGTTAAGGAGACTCTGAAGTGCTGGGGTTTTTTTCTTCTTTATTTTGAGGAAAGGGAGAGAGTTTGAACTTGTATAGTTGATTCTACCACTTCATAGCTAAGTGTATAGCTGTGTGTAGCACAGGCTGTACTAACAGAGGCTGAACCATCCTGGAAAGCAGCATTCATGGTGAGTGAAATATTAAGCCCAAGTCAATAGACATTGCTGAGAAAGCAGAGCTTGTTAACCTGGGCATGACAGCCTCACTTCTGCTGCTATTTTGCTTTTGAAAGGTGACTGAAAAGCTGTGGACTCTGGCAGGAAGGCTGTGGTGAAATTAGCTGTGGCAAGCTCAAATGTAACCTCACCCAGATACCTGTCCCACAGCTGGGACTCAGTGAGACCTGGCACCTGTGGAAGGAGCAGAAGGAAGGAGTGTGTTAGCTCCACCCTCAGCCATTGGAGTTCACAGTCTGGCATATTAATTTGAGCTACTTTCCTTGGCTGAGAATTGTCTGGATGGTTTTTCAAGTCCTGCGAGGTATACTGGCTTCAGTTTTTCATCTTACTCATCATTAAGTGGGTAATGGGCAGTTTCAGGCTTGTAATGAAACTGGGTCAAATAGTAGCCTGCTTGTATAAGCTCCAAATGTCTGGTTCACTAGAGTTTGGTACATCTCAAATGACAATAGATGGTATTTTGATGTACCTTACAGAGCAGAAAGGATAGACGTATATTAGCCATGAATAGATTTTTCTGCTAAAATATGCTGGAAATTATGTCCCAAGTCCAGCATTTCATTCTTCAGGCCTTTGGGATATGGTCAGAAATGCAATTTCAATGTCCAAAATTCAATTTATGGAGTTTAAATCCTGGCAGCTGGCACTGCACTAACTGTAATCACCATTTCAGAAAATAATTTAAGTCTACGTGGGAATATAATGCAAAGCAACATAAGACCTTTATATAGCCACCCTCCTCACTCATTCAATGTTATAAGTACTTGTGACAGAATACATAATACACAATGCAAGCCTCTGTAGCAAATCTGATGCAAAAAAACCCCAAACCAAAACAGTTCACAGTTCACATTTTTGAAATTTTAAACAGGTCTGCCATGACCACCGATGAAGATAACCTCCGAACTTCTGATTTTTAAAAGGCTGCACATACACATCTTCATACAAGCTTCATAACAAAGGAAACACAGTGAGAAATGAATGTGAGACACCAAAATATCAGATTTCAAGGCATATTCTGGGGTTCTCATGTGATCACTCCTGCTGAGCCCACAGCAAGTCACTGAGCTGGTCTTTTCCCTTTCTCTTAACTGCCTTTTACTCTGTGTTTATAGTAATCACACAATCACAGAATGTTAAGGATCGGAAGGGACCTCAAAAGATCATCTAGTCCAATCCCCCTGTTGGAAAGAAGAAGTAGATGGCTTAATCAGGAACCAGATTATGAATCTGAAATTATTATAATGGCACCTGGTTATGAAAGACAACAGCATACTCAGTCAGTAGATGAAGTATGAAAAACATGTAAGGCTTCACAGATTAAAAATGAAGGCCTGGAGGTGTAGCAGCAACAGAAGCCAGGATATTTACAGGTTCACAAGGAATTTGAATGTGTTAATTTTTCAGAAACTGCTGATTCCCAGTCTTCAGGGCCCTAGGGTCCTTTTATACAACCCACACTGTGAACCCAAGCACAGAGTACTGAAAATGAAGACATTTTGTCTTTCCTGGACTATATCCCAATCAGATTCAGTCTTGCTCCAGTACTGTAAGTCTTATTTTCCCTTCTGAGCAGCCTCGACCCTTCACTGGCTTCAGGGATAGGCCCTGCCTTCATTTTAGGCTATTCCACAGCCTTGCAGTAAGAACACCTTAAAAATGGGATCTGCAAATTCAAACCTACCATGGGCCAAACAGATCCAAAAGCATAGGTTTCCTATATTAGAAATGTTAGTCTATTCTGCTTGGCTATTGTCTGGAAGTCAGTGCATGACCTGAGCATGTCTAATGGATCAAGCTATTCTAAGGAGTCAGGGTAGATTTAGCTGCGGTGTGCCTTTTATCAGCTTGCACTGGAGTGTAGACGCTTTATCCCCTCAGCCAACATATCTCTGAGTGATATGCCAGTCCTGAGGAACTTTGTGCACTGAAATGGAGGAACAAATTGATTTTAAGCACCTCCAAGGCTTAGATGGGACTGAAGTGTCAACAGTCTGAGAACTGTAAACCTGGTATTAGGGACTCGGATAGTGAGAATGAAACTTAATCTGAGGGGCAGGCAGCTGGTCCCTGGGCTTGGTGCAACAGTTCACATTAATACCTGCACTAACCGTTCACATTCTTGCTTTATTTGTAAGGAAAAATCAATGCATTATTTTGTTCTACCCTGACCCAGCTTATTACTTGAACTGAGTGAATAATTCACAGTATATGTCTTCCCTGACAAACAGAACTGCTTTTTCTGCTCTTGGACGTGAATCTATGAAATCATCTGCCTGTAGCTATGAATAGATTGCAGTTTCTTCATGTTTATCTGTCTGCAAAAATGCAATGATGTTTTCTCTCACCCCACCCCCAACATATTATCTCTATGGATTGATTGTGACCTGATCTCTGAACTGTGTTTTCTGGTCACCGAAATCACCAGGGTGATATATTTCAGCCACAGGTACAGAGTGCTCACATGTGTTATTATTTGCCATTGTTTAACCTTTTTTTTGTCTTGATAGATGTTCTCAAGATGTATGATGAGGAAGTTTACGTATTTCTAATCTATTCAATATAGGAAGAGCTCAGGGAAGATACAAAAACAAATGCAGCATAAAATAAAACTGAAAAAGGATCATTACAAGAATAAACAGTTTTCTGAGTCATTTCTGAACCCCAAGCTGACATGGAAATTTCAAGTCAAATGTGTTCAAAACCTTGCAAATACTACTTTGAAATTAAATGTCTGGTATCCTTTATTGTAGTAACATTCTGTGACAAGCAAGTACAGCAGTGGCAGCATGCAGGTAACCATAACAGATATGAATTATTGAAAAACTCAGAAGTATTTCTGGAAGAATTTAGTTTTCGTTTGGGATGTATTTTGTTATAGTCATTGCAGCCTTTTTTATGCTTGATTAATCATTGCTAATTTGTGAACTGGCTAAGACAAGGGTTACTTCTCACTGCAAGAATGTGAGTCATCTTGGTGGATCCAAGGCATGTCACTCTCTGTCTGCTGTAAAATTATATTTTTCTGTCTTTCTAGAAGTCTGTTGTCTAATTCAGCCCTACAGCTGGATCAACAAAACAGCACTGAGTGAATCATCTGCTGCCATCTCTGTAAGCAAGGTTCTTGCAGTAACTCTGAGTCAGGTCTAGAACTAATGCCAAATTTAAAATAGGGCCTCATCTAAGCTATTTCTTTACAAGTGACTATGAAAGGTCTGTAGTTATCTTAAACATATATTTTTATCCTCTGAAAACAAATCTGGGAAACGAGATCAGAAAGAACTAATACTGCACTGAAACCATGTGAGCTTCAAACAGAAAGGCTGATAATAATAAATATATATTATAAATTTTTATATCCTTAACATGCTGGACACTTCGTGACATATTGACGGCCTTTAGTTCACTAACCTCAATAGCAGTTCAAAGAATTTTATATAGGAGGAGGTAATAATAATTTTACAGGGTGGACCTTGCCAATGTGGCAACTTGTGTGAAAAGCTGTCATGTTAAACATGGCATCGTGGGTTTCATGTTGAATCTTACCACACATTCAGTCTACTTAAGCCCATCAAACTCTTTCTATCAAGAGGAAGATAGAGATGTTCAGGAGTGGCTATTCAGTTTCTCAGATTTACATTTGGCACTTAAGTATGCAATCTGAATCCTGATTTTTTTTATTTACTTCGGCTGGATGTTCAATTATTTTTTGTTAAATTTATTGCTCCTTTATGCAATCTGAATCCTGATTTTTTTTATTTACTTCGGCTGGATGTACAATTACTTTTTATTAAATCTATTGCTCCTTTTTATGAAACCTCTGAAAAATGAAAATTATTTTGATAAAAATTTCGGTAATGGTTGTTTTCATTTCTGAGGTACTTGAAAATATTTCTGTTATTTTCTGTATTTCTTTATTTTAATTTGGAGCTTTGATAGTTATAAGCAGCCAAAAGTTATAAGATGTTTTCTGATTATCTGGACTATCAAAACATGGTCAAGAAGTTTAGCAGAAACGGGTCTGATTTATATTCCTTTGGGATGATGCCAGCACACTGTGATCAACTCTGAATTGATGAAGGGAGGCAATCTACCTACAACCCTGTGAACTGCAGCAAAATTAGGGAGAGCAGTTTGTCTTCTTCTATTCACTTTCTATCTGAGTGTATTTCTGATCCATTCTTATGACAATTATCACGTCACTCCACACAGTAGTGCTGTACTTTTCTTCCTGTGTAGGAAAAATGGCCTGGGGTCCAAAGAGTAATACAGTCTAGACAGATTTGCTGCATGACTTATTTTGAACAGCTGAATTGTTTCTGTTCTTTGTTAATATTAAGGTCCAATTTCAGTAGTCAGGTTGGCTGGTTTCAGTACTTTTTAATTTTTTCCTATAGCTACCTATAGGGAATCTGGCTTGCAATATGCTCTCACTTCTACTCTGTTTATGACAGTGTTAAGATTTGTACAGCTCCTTCATTTATGCTTCTAATATTTTACTGTCCTATATCAGTGCCACATCAGTAAAGACCCCTTTGTCTTCATATCAGCAAAACTTTGGCCCAATGTAGTGGAAAGTATGGCTCAAACCACAGAGATTCTAAGAACCAGTAATTTTTCAGTATTTGAGTCATTCCTGAATCAGAATCATAACACCTTCATCTTACAAGAGGTGTGTTGACTCTACAGAGATGACTCTGATAATTATAACTCATGTGCCAGCAGTTCCCATCCCCTTTAGCAGGGTTTAACAACACAGGTTTCATACACCAATATTATAGAGCTATGTGTATGTATAACAAGCTTATTGTATTTTATTGTAAGTTTGTGTACTCAATTCCAACTTGATGTGAAGTCACGGAGAGCCTTTACTGACCTTTAAACTTGAAGTGATGAGATGCAATGCGATAGCAGCTCAGGAGTGGTTTAAAAAACCACAAACTGCTGTAGCAGATGTAATTAAGGAGTCAGTTATCAAATACCACTGTAACAGACTGAAGCCAAGACATTTCTGGAAAAGTAGACATCTCTCTTCACAGAGAGATGAAAACTTTATAGCTAAAAAAGGGGTTATAAGTAGAGAGCAGCTCAAAGATGCAGGTAGGATTTCACAGCTGCCAAAATCAGGGGGTCTGAGTTAGGAGCAGAGGAAATTTTGGGCCTGAATGGCTGAGTGTAAATTTCCTCTATATTTTTATTTTGTTTGAAATCTTTGTGAGAGGAAACACCCAAATGGGCTGTAGAGAAGGGACATGAGGTGACAGAGACAATTTCTGAACTAGCTGGACTTGAGTTTGACTCATTTTCTGAGCTGAGGTGCTTGATTGCCTGTTCATAAGACAGTTTAGCACCTAAGCTTCACTGCTTGGAGATTTAATGATTAGTACCTCTCAGCAGAGGAATCCTCCTTTCTTTTCCCACCTAAAAGTCCACCATAAATATGGTGACTTATAACTGTATAGGAACTGACACACTGTCCCCAAAAGAATCTAGTCATTTTTTCAGATTTTCACAAACACAGCAATTCATTTGTCTCTTTTTTTTTTTTTTTTCCCCCACAGGAGATTGAAAGCTAATATATACACAGACTGTGAAATAACAGCCTAATTCTGCCATGGTATCAAAGGCACATATCCAGCAAAACGAAACTAAATGATCACAGACCTTATTCCTTAATGATTTACCTATACAGGCCCTGAGAGACCCTTTGGATAGGAAAACATCTGTCAGTGAGAAGTTTTTATCTGGAGAAAGTAGCGTCATTGTTTGGAGATGTAGACACCTAGTCATGGTTAAAAGTTCATGTGAATTCAGGGATATGTATGTATGTATATATGTATGTATTCATTAAGAGTAGGATTAACTAAATGGCTAACATAACAGGTGATCATCCTGTGAGACCAGCCCATTGACTGACAAAGATTTCAGATTGTACAGTAAAACCAAAAAGTTACTCTGACTTGGCAGGGAATTCTTTGGGAAAGCATGTTCAGGAGCAGAACCTTGTGTTGTGCTTGGGAAGCCCCATAGTAACATAGGAGTGGAAAGCCTTGAGTTGCCAGATGAACTGTAGCTGTTTGATACAGCGCTTACCAACATAGTGGACAGGAATCCAAGTCACCTTCCCTGTAACCTTTCAACCACCCAAGTATGCAAATGTAAGAATATTACATTAAGATATTCTAACTGAAAGGTAAAGAGTAGAAAGGAGAACTCCACTTGATTAGCATACAAAGATGGCTCATTAGGCACTCTACTAGACTTACCACCACAAACCATGTATGAAAGAGTAATGGGGAGAAAAACATATTCCAGGTATGCTCAGAAGCAGGTAAACTGCTGACCAACTTCTTGCAAAATACCCCAGTTAGGGTGGGTTGTGTGCAAGTTAATTCTAATTTTGCAAAAGCGGTGCCTTTAGGAATGGACCTTACATTTATGTGAGGAGGTACCTGTAAATGTTAACACATAAAAGAAACATCCTACATGTTACTAGAGTGTGGAAAAACTTTACTAAAAACGCTGCCCTAATGTTTGGTAAGTAAAGAAAGTGACAAACCGAATGAAACAGATGCATCAAAGAGCTTTCCTTGGGCTTCTAGTGAAATTTAAAAAGATGGTTATAAAGAGTTGTTATCTGGAGAAAGCGATGTCATTGCTTAGAGATGGAGATACCTAGCCATGGTTAAGAGTTCAAAAGGCTGTTTAAGACAAAAGGCAGTGACTTCTATATGAATAGCACCTTCAAGTGAAATATATTCAGTTAATTGGGTGAAAAAAATGTTTTAAAAAATATAGTCAAAAGCGTGAACAAGGTTAGGTCAATGGTAGGAACTCTTGAAGAATGATCCTTTAAGCTTCCTAATCCCTTCGTCTTAAGAAGCTGTCAATATGAGCGTCACAGTAAAGATATTTTGGCAATATAATCTTCGTTTGACACTAGAAAAGATATCTTTACTAAGTTTAATAGGATCATCACTTTACAAGTTTATGAAGTGATAAGAAGTTTGAGTTACTTTAACAACATTTTTACAATATTTCAATTCTAATAGAAAATATCTGATAAGACTACAGGTAAGGTTGAAGTTATTTTGCATATCTAGATGCAAAAATTATTTTCTACTTATTTTTTAACATTGAAAACACAGACAACTATGCCAAATTTTATATTTTTAAACTTTCTTTTGAGTTTTAGTTATTTTTTTTTATCTTATAGCTTTTTACTTGTTTGCTTAAGCAAACTTTTAATACTTATTTAATTAAGCTTTTAATCACTTTAATGTTCTGTTTTCTGGAAATCTCATGGTCTCTATCTAGATGACATATTTAAATAAGGACATCAGAGAAAAAAATTAAAAATGGTATATCCCTGTGATATAGGAAGAAATGTTGAAATCTAGCATAGCATCCCATGTTTGAATAACGGAGTGGCTGGTGGATTATTTAACATATAGTTCTAATGGACTTTAGTTAGTTCATGTGTACTATGCGTGCTTACATAACTTCACTGAAAGAGATAACTCCTGAACTGGAAACCAAGAGACAACTGAATGACACAGGAAACAAATAAAAATATATTAAGAAACAAACTTTTATATGCCTATGACAGGAATAAACTGCCAAAATACTGCAGTGAGGAAAAAGAATAAGGCAAGATGGAAAATAAATTATCTTTTTGTGGCAGTTTTTTTTCCTCCCACATATCCTGCTGACAATTCAAAGCCAGCAACAGATGCAATTCTTATTTGTCTCACATTGTGGGTGACAAGACTCAAATACCTCACTTCTAAAATGTATACTCTTGTCTCAGTCTTTCGAGGGATTATAAACGGGGAATGAGGAAAGTTTTGGGAAGGGTACTCAAGGTTTAAGGGCTGTGAGGATATTATAGAGAAATTAGTAAGTATCTTTTACCTTATGCAGTGGATGCTAACTTGTGGAATAGCATTACAGAAGTTAAAATATTTTCTTCACATAGAAATGAAACTTAGAAGCATTCTTAATACAATAATAAAGTAAAAACATCTTTTTGTCATTTACATAGGCTTAGATCAGTTACAAGCTTTCATTTTTAAAGGATCATTTCATAAAAGATCACATCCTGATTGAAGTATAATAAGAAAAAGAAAATGCCCAGTTAGACTACCAGAAGATCCAAAATTAATCTCTAACAAAGCAAGCAGTTCACCAAAGTCCAATCTGTATACTGGTTTATTTTCAACTTAGAGTTCAAAAGAAATAGCAACTCTGTGGTTAAGCAATGATTGAAAAGGTTAGTAATAGATCAAAGCAAAGGATGGGAGAGACATGGGTGAGCATCTGGAAGGGAAAACGGATAACATTTTCCTCTGTCTGATCTGAGAAAAAATGAGAATGTGGGGGAGAGAAGGGGAGGAAAAATAAGATCAGACTTCTCAGGAGAAACACTTTTGCTCAGAATGAACCATGAAAATTTCCAGAGAAAATCTTGAAAGATGCTATTGCTGTATTTTAATCCTTCAAAATGCTTTCTGTAACTAATTCCTCATTTGAAACCTGTTACTTTGTTTCAAAATGCTTTACACAAGTTAAAAGCCCCAAAACTCCAAAACTGCAAGCCAGATTTATTCTTTCTCCTTAGTGCTCTGCTGTGTTGTACTATATTACAATGGGATTTTTTTAGTCCGTCCCCCCACACCCCCTTTTTTCTTTTTTTCACCTGAGATTTTTCCTCTGGAAATGAAAGCTTCGTCTGTATTGGCCTTATAACGTTAGGTCTCTATTTGCACAGCATTCCTATGACTTCAAGATATACATTTCCCATTTTTGTTAACGCTTAAAAATATTTTTCTTCCAGCTTTCAACATTTTAAAGTTAGGAGGCAAAATATTCTTTGTAGTTTACCATATAAATGGATTTACAGCTATTTAGCATTACTCACTCACTATTAAAGAATTTGTGCAAAGTAGCTTTCTTAAAATAGTGAAGTTTAATTTTAATTAGAAACTAATTGTTACATGTATCCCAAGTTTTTGTAAAACACTTTTGGTTTTGATATTGGGGAATATATATATTTTTTGTACTTCAGTAAACACCTCTGAGGCTAATTCCATCCCTGTTTTTCCTAGTGGACTTTTATTTACATTCCCAGTTCCTTCTGTTCATGGTGCTCCTGACCTGCACATGGTAATCATGTGCAACTTTATTTGGAAGAAATGTGTCATCCCTGCTGTGTCTGCCAGTAAGACTGTTTGTGATTTCACAGGTGAAAAATATAAAGTGCCTCAAATGTTTTACTTTTGTATTACAAACCAGAATCAGACTTAAAGGTAATATTACATACATGACCTCCAAAAAGTGAAGGAAAGTATTATGTGTATCCTGTCAGTAAGATACAGGCTCTTTATAAAGGCAAATTCTGTGGGTCAAAGAGGGAACAAGGGAATATGTTATAATACATAATTAATGAAAAGTAAACATGTTCCTCCCTGTAGCCCTGAGGAATTTATCGTGCCATTTGATAAGGGTAATGGACACGATGCCTACCATTTTTGTGGGAATATTGTACTTAGGCATTTTTACCGAATTAGTTAATTATTTTTTTTTTTTTTATAGGATGAGGGCTCTAATCACTGAGCCACTGAATAAAGTAAAGCTCTCTTTTGGATCATTTTTTTTTTTTAAAGGCATATCTTCTGTTGCATTTTGTACAGAGCCCAATTCCATGGTCATGACTTAGGTCTTGGGAGATAATCGTTCAGTCTGAGCATATGCCCCTAGGGTTGGCAGCAGTTGAGCAATGTGTTTTGAAGGTCACAATTTTGTACTTAGGCAGAATTTAAGTACTAATTTGTGGGATTTGGAAGCTTTCCCAAGATCAGAAGTTGTCGTGTAGCAGAGAATGAAATCTAGTTGTCTTGTGTTGCAACCCGTAAACACTGGACTCAAAAAAAGACTGAAATCATGTGGATGTTAAATCACTGTCTTACTGGAGGGAAGGAGGGAGGAGGGGAAGTTAAGGAGTGAATGTTTTAGGTAATTTAGGATCTAGTCATCAACGTTTTCTTTTTATATACTGATACAATAGATGGTTTTTGGCCTGTAAATATGCTAAGCTATTGAGGAAACTATTGTGAGGGGGAGGATTGCTACAATATCTGTGACTGGCTTAGAAATGGCTTTTCATTATTATAATTTAAAATTATATTTTGCAACTAAACAGATGAGGGAAAGGAAATCAGAAGACTGATTTCTTAAAGGCAGATTCGTGGTAAAGAGTGACATGAGTGAGTGTGTTTTTAGAATTCTATCCTTTGCCACTTTGCTAAGATGACAAAAAGCAATAATTTATTACCCTTGGAAAGGTGGAAAAAATTATACTGAATGGATATTTGCAAAAAAAAAAAAAAACCTGCTCAGCAAAAAGACCGAGCTAGAGCAGGTAGTCTCTCTGACTTAGATACACTAAGTCCTCATTCAAGTGTGTTGTTATTACAGAACAAACACAAATCCTACTGTGTCTTGCTGTTTCACCATGACATTCATCATGGCTAAGAATGTGCATGTTAGACATTATTTTAAAAGCATTTGTTGGGAAGGAAAACATGACTTAAAAATAGACGTACATCTAAAGGGCTGCAGCGACTGACTAACTTTTGATTTCAGGCTTAGATTCACTTTTCTTGGTAAATCAGTCTGCATTTAAATTAACATAAGTAAAAGAAAAGACCCTTATATTGACTTCAGTAAGGGCAAAGATAGATTGTTCAGTTTTTATTAACAGGAAGTTATTCAGTAAGGTAGTTATACATGTGTGGATTGGAGTCATACTACTGTAAATTCCTTTTTAGAATACCTTTTATTATCTGTATTTCTGTATAATCAGACAGCTTGTCAGTCTTTCTAAAGGAGAGAACAATTACATCTTCAGAAGTCACACAGTGGATACATTACATTTTGATTAAAAACAAACCCACACTTTTCCCCCAGTGAAGGATCTTCACCTGTGAAAGTGCTCAACTAACTTAAAAACATATTCCGCATATTCAACAGATTTTAAATGTGCCTGATACTGAATGAGGGAGCAAGACTACAGCTGTATTTGACAAAGTCTAGTTTAATGACAGCTAAGGGAAGAGCAGATTATTATACCTGCTTTTTCCTGCCACTTCTATGTAGCAGTTGGCCCTGTGATGACTTGATATTTCTGAAACAAATTCCTCATTCTGATAAGCAGTGAAAAGGTATTTCCAATGGTAACTGCTGGTTGGAGGTTTAGTTTAGCTGGAAGAACAAAGGGTTAACAAAATCTTTTCTCCACTTCAAGTGCTAAAAGCCAAGTGTTTTCACTGCTTTCATTTGTAAGAAGAGTCTGATTGAATTTACTTCTGTTTCACTTTTAAAACTTCCTGGCTTTTCATTCACAAATCACACGTTTGTCTTCCCCCGGAAAAGCTTTGCTTTTGTTTTTGTGACCTACATTTGTAGGGTTCCTAATTAGCAGGCAGCACTGGGATCTGCTGTCCCTCAATAGCTCTGCTGCTCTGGGATTCTAAACTAAACAGAAAACACGTTGTCGGAACCTGAATGAAAGTGACTGTCTACTACTGGTTTGCACCTTTACGTGAACTGTGTAAAACAAAACTGCATCGTAACAGCAGATTGCCCATGTATTACATTCATGTCCTAGCGTGGCAGCTATTTAAGTTAATATGAGAAGGATCAAGCATAGAGGTGAGGTGAGGTAAGTTTTCATTGTCCTTAAAAATAAAAATGTACCAGCGTTATGTCTGTCAAAACTTTCTTCCTTGCATTAGTGTTTGCAATCACTTCCTTAATTTTCTCTGCTTTATTTTTCTCCCCCAAAATCTTTCCTTAGCCTCTGTAGATAAGTTGCTCATTATTTTTACCTTTGTATTCAAATGATATTTCTGGCTTAAGAGAAAGTGGCACAACATCCTACTTAAGCAGCATTAGACCACACAAGAACTAAGTCTTCTCTGTTCCAGTTGTCAGAGTAAACAGGAGTTTAGCTGGAGCCAGAATGCAGCATTTGACTCTACTTTTTGTGTTAAAAACCACGTTACATATTGTGGTGGATTGTTATGAACTGCTGCATTCAAGAACATCAAACAGGCAGCTACTTCCATCACAGGACCTTGTTACTTGCTCGATGACATTTTTAGACTTGTGCTATTCCAATCCTGAACAGTGTCATGTTACTAGCTTGTAAACCTAACACTTTTCAGCACAGAATAAGTAATGTAATTGACATTAGAACAAACAAAGCTTCATTTTCTTGGGATTTGCCTTCTGCTTGGCTGCATACTCTGAGTTTGCTGTGCTCTTTTTCTCTTATAAGTTTGTTTATGATGAAGCCTTTTCCTAAATCTCACCACCTGCAACATTTCACAAAATTTATAGGAACTTTACATCTGTGGCCACTGTTTCTCAAATTCAAGCTAAGGTGAAATTAGCCAATGTTCTCAAAAGCCGTTGGGAGAGAGAGACAGTGACTGGCTGCTTTTACACCATGAATTTAGGCTACAAAGACTTGTAGCTGGAAATAAGTACAATGTATCCCACAGTAAGGTCTGTACAATTTAAACCAGATACTTCAGGCTAGAACCTCAAGGGCAGGAAACAGATACAGAGACACTTAACTTCTAAGTAACCTCCTGCCTAGAATATGAGACCGTCAGTCTTTCCGTGTTCCAAGATTAGCTAATAGTACAGCAGAAAATCTGTGCTAGTGGCCAGACTAGCTTGACTTCAGAACCCATTTTCCTTGGGGTTTTTCTGCTCTACACGTACTGCATCATATCGCACAGGAGTGGAAGGAATGTGCTGTATGTCAGGTAGCTGTTCTGCAGACACACTGTTGTACTTGCTTTTTTTCTGGGAAGCTATAGGGTTCATTGCATACGTGCTTTAAACACAGAACTTTTTTCAACTACCAGATCCACTGTACATATACAAAACTAATCTAACCTTTAACTCCTGACTCCCTTAAAACAGAAGTCACTCTGCATCTGGCACACCTACAGGCCCTGTGACATAAGGCACAGGGTCAGAAACAGAGGCTGCTGCACACAGTGCTCTCCCAAGACTGTGTAAAAAGGACTTTGCAGCCTGGATTCATGTACATGACTCATCCAGTCAGAAAGGTTGCACGGTGGAGACTGAGAGGAATTGATGCTCATGCTGAGGAGCCTCTACAGTGCCACAAGAGACTGGGCCTACATGTCAGTCCCAATGGCAAAAGGAGGAAATATTCCTCTTTTATTCAGTAATCAGATGGTTTCAGGAAGGGGAGTTGGAGTTCTATCTATGTAAATGGATATTTAAGTGTCTTCAACAACATGGTAAAATTTCACTAGCAGAAAATTAAGTTCGTTTGCTCAAGTGACAGTTTTCTTACCCAGACAGACAAATTAGTACATGAATACAAGTCTCCCATTCTGCCCTGGTTTCTAACTCTGAGGCTGTTGGCTATAACAGGATGATTAGCAGAATATTGGCTTCTCCTGCCTTGCGTTCTTCAGTACGTTAGATGTGCTTCTCCTCCCATATGAAAAGCATACCCTAGCTTGTCTGTGGTTTAATTGGCTGCTTAGAGCTTACAGACTTTAGACTTCTTGGTGCCTGCTTTCTGGCAGAAACACAGGGCATGCTCATAAACCACAGTGGAGTAAAGGTCTGCAAACTGACATGTCTGTATAGTGCAGTGCAGTGCCAGGCAGAAATATGAAACTGAAGCTCAGAGCAACAGCATAGTGTTACAGTGGCACTGTGGTCATACTAGTACACCCTCCTAGAAGGAAAGGTTAACTGGCTCAGGCCCAGCAATGCTGAAGCCAGTAAACTGCTCTGATTTCTTTAAGAAACTCTGTCACCACCAGTTTAGGACTTTTTGTGCCATATGTGATGCACATAGACATGTGCTTATTTGCAGTTTTATAGTCGCTTAGGGCCCTTGGACTTCTCTAATATTCATCGCAAGGCACTTTGCCAGTGCCAGAAAGATTTTTTAGCAGATGCTGGCTGCTGAAAGGGAGTTCTTCCTCTCAGACCTTGCTTGTTCTGTCAGCTCCTCTGGAGCATCTGTACAATGCACATCTTGGGCGGGATTTTGTCTCAGTGTCTGCAGAGCATCTAAGCTCTCACCTTAGTCAATGGACATCTAGTTAGTGGAGTACAGGAAGCTATTCAGCTGACCAGCCATAGGTGTTTGTTTTAGGTGATCTTATTTTGCTCTCCATGTAGGATTTTTAATATGTCAGCTTCTAAGTTGTCTACTAGTGCCAATCCACTCTCTCTTAGCCAAAGTGACTGATGTCAAAGGAGCAATATAGATCTGTGGTTACAAGGATTTGCACTGCACAGGAGTGATGCCTTGATGTTAGCTGTTTACCCTGAAATTGTCTTTTACCTGGAAATCACCTTCATTCAACTCACATTATGGCAAGGTCAAACAATACTTACCTGAGAAATCTGAAATAGCAGTTACAAAGGTTTAGAAAACCTGATGGGTGACAGCAACGAAATTATCTTTACTGAATTAATTTCTTCTGTGTGTCCTGCAGATGGATTACGTATGGTCCAGTTACAAGACCTCATTTTAGGGTCTTTTGTACATGAGGGTCAGCTTGTATTTTCCATCTTCTGCAGATTCACCTAGAGATTTAACTCAAATCCCCTTTTGCTCTCCCTTGAAATGTAATTGCTCCTTTTTTACAGGAGACAAATATAAGCCTTATTTTTCCTTCTTCTTTTTTTTTTTTCTTTTTTTCTTTTTTTTCTTTTTTTTCTTTTTTTCCTCCTTCTGTTTATTGACAGTTACCACCTCTTTAGAAATCATAGTCCCAGTGTAAAACCTATTATCCCAGTATCCCCACCCATGAAAGCCATGGGATTTGAAGCTCTTTACTTCCTTCTTCGTTTCCCTCCTCCAAGAATATCAAGCAATCCTCATGTAGCTTTTCCAATCCCTGAATGTTATTTGTCAACAACATAAAATCTAATGCATAAATGGAGTTCTTGGCATGAAGTTTATTAGTGATTCTTGACTAAGATTAGAGAGAACAGGAAATAGCCACTTTGGAGTAATAACAGATGTGGCATGGCTCAGCTACCTCCTTATCCTTTGTAGATGACATGGCAGCTTCTTAGGTGTTCACTGCAGACTTTAAGTCCTGGAGGTCTCTAAGTGTCTCCCTGGGGAGGCAGCTTTGCATCTGTGCTCACTGCCTGCCATTTCAGCAGTGGGACTTGGTGCCCAAGTGTTTTCAGTGTTTTTTTGTGTTAAAGAGAATTATGTTGGGTGCTGCTGAAGTTAACATATTGCTTACTTTAGTTCATAGTAAAGTTAATGTTTCTTTCCTCCCACCTAATGTTTCTTTCCTCCTTTTTATGCCATAGTGCACAGAACTGACTACCCTACAGTAAAGAAATGCACCCTTTTAAACTCTGAAAAGAAAGTTACTCTCTTCTTGTCATCAAGCCACTTGTAGGTACATATATTTGCACACTTGAATGCAGTGTTAACTACAATAACAAATGGGCAGGTGAAATTAAATTGTTTCAAAGACTGCTAAACTTGGGAATTTTCAGCTGACTTTGAACTTGCAGCTTGATTTCTTCTGTTCCACATAAGTTCCTAAGTTAGGAGCTGGTCTTTGTATGCAAGTGGACTCCGATAGTCCCTTTCCCAAATCACCTTCTGGAAAAAAACAAATTCAGCAAATGTGCCTTCTCCCTTCTGTTCCCTGGTTTAGCTCACAGCATCTCCTTGGCAGTGAATGGCAACTGTCCTATAGCACTGCCTGAATAATCAGATAAAAATATCTCCATTTCCTTTGCTCTTCTATAAACAAAAACCCCTATTCAGGAATTCAAAGGTAATTCTATTTCCTACTTGCTAACAGAAGTCTTGTTGATAGCCTTTACTCAAGAGGTTTTCCATAAACCTAGCCACATGAAAAGCCCAACTACAGGATGAGAGGCAAGATACATAAGACTGATTCATATGGAGAAACCTGCTATAGCTACAGAAACATACATGTTAATAAAAGTGTTGATTTTTTTCTTTTTTAAGTGAAAGAATTCTAAGTTGTTCAGAAAACCTAGAATTAAAACCTGCAATTGCTTCATACATATGGCAGTGATTAAGTGCACAGTAAAACCATCCTGACAGCAGTAGCAAGTGTATTGTATTTTAAATGGATAATTAGTAAAGAACCTGAGTCCAGCTTGGGGTTAGCAAAAGCAGTCTAAGTGCTTTATCTAAAAGTTTCGTTTTACACTTATGTGTCTCAAAATACACAAAAATGGATCTCTGACTTGAACGTTCTATTTTGGTTTTATGTTTCTTATATATTTGTTGATTATTTTATCATCAAGATTATTCATCAGTCTTTAAAACATAAAGCACATACAGATTTCTTATGCTGAAACTTCATGTTGAAAGAATGCTAATATCTCCTTACACCATGATGAATAAAAGTTGGGTTTGGTAAGAGAGATATATCTGAACTGTTGCTAAAGCTCTCACTTGCATAAAGGATCTCACATTTGATTATCTAAAGATATGACTTCTGGAACCATTTTACTGCACAAAGATTCCAGTTTTCTTTGTATTTTTAAATTTACTTTCTAGATCTCCTAGTTTTGGCAAAGATGTTCTCAAAGTTTTAAATTAACAGTTCTAAGTTGAGTGAGGTTTCTGAGAGAGAGAAGGACAAGGAAGATGTAGCTTAAGAGGATAAGCATAAGAAACAGGAAGGAAGAAAACAGTGGAGAGTTTTATAAGATTTGCTGATTTACCTTCCTAGGTCCAGCTAGTATGATCTTCATGCCTGTGAGCTCCACACTTGACAGCTAATGGGGATGTGTATGTTTGTGTTCTACTTTGCTTAAGTCACATTAAATGATGAAAACTTCCACGCATTTAGTAGAGCAGGCTCGTCAAACCTGGGTGTTTACATTCCAGGTCAGTTCGTCTTTCATCCGAAGTGGATATTTGTACACAATTAGATTTTTTGAGTGAATTTAAAATAAGATTTAGGTGGTTGTCATGGTTTAACCCCAGCTGGCAAGAAAGCACCACACAGCCACTCACTCACTTCCTGCTGGTGTGATGAGGGAGAGAATTGGAAGAATAAAAGAGAGAAAACTCATAATAGAGGTAAAGACACTTTAATAAGTAAAGCAAAAGCCATGCACATAAGCAAAGCAAAACAAGGAATTCACAGTATCACAGTATGTTTGGGATTGGAAGGAACCTCGAAAGATCATCTAGTCCAATCCCCCTGCTGGAGCAGGAACGCCTAGGTGAGGTTGCACAGGAACATGTCCAGGCAGGTTTTGCATGTCTCCAGAGAAGGAGGCTCCATAACCCCCCTGGGCAGCCTGTTCCAGTGCTCTGTCACCCTTACTGAGAAGAAGTTTTTTCTCAAATTTAAGTGAAACCTCTTGTGTTCCAGCTTGATCTCATTACCCCTTGTCCTATCATTGTTTGCCACCGAGAAGAGCCTGGCTTCTTCCTCGTGACACTCACCCTTTATTTATTTATAAACATTAATAAGGTCACCCCTCAGTCTCCTCTTCTCCAAACTAAAGAGACCCAGCTCCCTCAGCCTTTCCTCATAAGGGAGATGCTCCACTCCCTTAATTATCTTTGTTGCCCTGTGCTGGACCCTCTCCAGCAGTTCCCTGTCCTTCTTGAACTGAGGGGCCCAGAACTGGACACAATATTCCAGATGTGGTCTCACCAGGGCAGAGTAGAGGGGAAGGAGGACCTCTCTCGATCTACTAACCACCCCCCTTCTAATACACCCCAGGTTGCCATTGGCCTTCCTGGCCACAAGGGCACAGTGCTGGCTCATGGTCATCCTGTTGTCCACCAGGACCCCCAGGTCCCTTTCCCCTACACTGCTCTCTAATATGTAATTTCCCAACCTATATTGGAACCTGGGGTTCTTCCTGCCCAGATGCAGGACTCTACACTTTCCCTTGTTAAATTTCATTAGGTTATTCCCTGCCCAACTCTCCAGTTTGTCCAGGTCATTCAGTACTTTCCACAGGCAGGCAGGTGTTCAGCCATCTCCAGGAAAGCAGGGGTCCATCACATGTAATGATTACTTGGGAAGACCAATGCCATCACTCCAAACATCCCTTTCTTTCAAGACCCTGCCTTACAGCAGATCTGGGCTGCCAGTGAAATGCATCTACAAACCACCATCAAACCACTGGAAGGTATCTATTATGTGATCTGGAGAAGCTGTATGGTGCTGTTGGGACGTGTGCCTTTCTGCTCTGATGACAGACCTCTTGTTGTGTGGCCTGAATCCATCACGTGGTCTCTGTCACAGGAGCCAGGCTGAAACGAATTTATGGTGACACTCATTTAGATGATGTGTGACATCTTCTAAGCATGGCAAAGCAGAGACTGTGGCATTGAGCCCTGGATACCTGTATGAAAGGGTTATGTGACCTACCACAGCCAAAAGACTAGGCTCAAATGTGCGTGGTCTTCCAGGGTTAAGGCTATCATGAAATATATACCTTAGAAAGAAGTTTTGACAAAACACGTGAAGCACTGTGTTTTCAAGCTGTCATATTAATTCTTCTCTTCTATAAACATGTTTTATTGCTTAATTTTGTGTGTGGGACTAGATGCTCATTTGATGGTTATATGATCTGGCCTGATTGACACCAGTTGTAAATATGATCTGTAGTTTGTTTTGGAGTTACACTGAGAAAATCAGTCAGGTTTTGGTCTCCTTATCCCCTTATGTGCAGTCTTTGTTTCTATAGTGCTTTGGCTTTGTAAGAGAATTGGAAGATTTGACTACCAAACAAAGCAAGCTTTGATTTGGGTCTGGCTAAAAACATCCAAAATTAATATTTTCAACAATGATACTTTGTTCCCTGAAACTTTTACTTTTTTCAGATGGACGGAAGTTAAATATAACCTGGATGGGGTTATTCTAAAGAACTATATGCCAACAATTGATTAACTAAGCTTTTTGCTTGGTTTTCTGTGGAACATGATTTATATACAACCACTCTCTGAAAGTCTGTGCCCAGGCTCTTGGTTAATTTCAAACCAGTTTGATAGAAGAAAAACATTCAGAGGTAACTACTTTTTAATAAGTTTTGTTCAAATAGGGAAATGAGTCCTAAAAGTATTTAGAGTGAACGTAAGATCACAGACTATTTCAGGCTGGACCGGACCGCATGAAGTCAACTGGTCTAAACCTCTGCTTAGATCAGGTCTAAACAAATCAATTTGTCTAGTTGAGCCTTGAACAAATCTGAAGATGGAGATGCTATAGCGTCTGTATGTTCTGTTCCTGTATTTTACTATACCAATGGTTAAAAAAAAATAAATCCTGACATGTGATTGAAATTTCCAGTGCTCCAAGCCATGTCCTTTGCCTCTTGTCCTAATCCTGTGTACCATCAAGAAGAGTCTGGCTCTGTCTTCTCTGTATCATACAAAAATGCAGTGTAAATTCACACTTTTTCTCATATACAATTCAACGTTAGCATGTACTCAGTAGAACTGGTTGAGAAATATAATTGTTTACAAACCACATCTTTGATAGAAATAGATTTGGTTACCAACCATCCTTAAATTTTTTATGTAGTAGGAGACAAAAAGATTCTTCAGATTTGTGCTCATGCATCCAGAAAATTTAACGAATTGTAACATAAATGCAAAAACATATATCTGTAGAATATTTGCTATTTTTTTTCCAAGGGGCTCATGGTCTGTAAATATTTGAAGACTATCAAACTGACAAGTACCAATCACGTATCACAAATGAATAATGATTGAAATGAGCAATTCACTGGTCATCAAATCTGTGACAGCTAAATTGTATCTATGAATTGTTGCCAACTTAGAAGAGGTTCAGAACACATATTAGAAAAAGCCAATCAAAACCAAAACCCCACAGATTACACAGTGATCACTACAAACTCTTTTCGTGTTCTTTCTGGTGCAAATGATAATAGCTTTCTAAAAGTGAGGCAGGCATTATCTCTATATTATCAAACCTTCTAGATTAGCATTTGTCCTAGTCTTGGCAGATTTTTCAGAACTGAATGAAAAGCTCCAAATGGTGTGGTCACTAAATTTAAATAGACAAATAACACTTAGGAAATTCAGTGGTTGTTAGATTAAGCAGCTGTGGTAAATCGTTTGGAAAAACTTGAGACAGATATTTTTTACTAGGTCAAATCCCAAGATTCTTAATGGATCTCGACTGAGTTCTCTTTGACCTCTGCTAGTACAATATGTAAGAATTTGAACCACATATTTTGAACTCACACTTCAAAGAATGTTTAAAAATGGACTAAATAAACAATTTCCCCTACTAAATGGAATTTATTTTCTTATAGAAGTAATCCTGTCAATAATACAAGATATTTTGGAAGAGATAAGAAATGTGGAACAGGAAAAGGAAATAGATCATTACTCACAATAAATGCATCATTAGCATAAACAACTCAGCAGGCTTTAATCTTGTATTATTATTATATTGTAATACAATACTGTTATGGTTGAAATATAGCTGAACCAAAATGGTGCAAGTAAGTTGTCAAATATATGTATCTTCAGGTAAAGGCATGGAGAGGCAAAGGCAGATTAACAGTAGTTCAAGAGAAACTTCTCTGTTTAATTTTGTGTTTCCATTTTAGTGATGTTTACAATAGTGCTTGAACACTGGAAACCCATTCTCATTCATATGATACATGATCTAAAGATACTTAAATAATTGCCTTTACAAAATAAGAGTTGTCATTTTTACTGCAGGTGATATTTTTCTTTCACTTTTAATAGTTTGTTTCATTTACTATTGACATTCTAGTTATTTGGTTCTGAATTTTCCTGAAATTGTGCAGGAAGTTGAATTTAGATTCTCACAGGTGGAAATCTGACATAGTAAGAGTTCAGCAACATATGTGAATTTTGATTTGTTCCCAACTAAATATAATAGTTAATACTGTCAATAGTACAAGTATGTTGAATTCCATAAATGCAATGCAAGGGGTTGTGGTATTTACAAGCTGGTAGGTAATTTAGACAATTATCGCTACATGCTGTCATGTTTAGATGCTCCCCTATGGCTATAAAATAAGGCTTTACAACAGAGTTATATTTCTCTGCCTTTGATTAGAAAAAAGGCAGTGAATGAACAGCTAGTGTTTTACTTCAGGCCTTATCAAGATTTAGCTTGCCAAACCTGATTCTGCATTGTTTTGACTTCCAGTCAGCAACCGAATCAATATTCTCTGAGCTCCCTTTATCATGTTGCTAAGATTGTCTGTGAGAATAAAAAGCTCATAAAACATGTCATTATGAAGGGCCTGAAACCTGAAGTCTCCCCACCCTCAGTATTTGTTGTACCTCTTTACTTCTACACCTTGTAAAGAGCACAATTACCAAGAGATCTGCAGGAGACTTTTCAATCCCTATGATGCCTTTTTAACATCAGAAGTGGAAACAAATTTTAGATGCAAACCTGAAAATAACCTGAACAACTTTCTGTAAAATATTAATGCTATTTTTGAGTATAAAGTGGAGCTTAATTTATTTATCACAGAGATAAATGATGTTAACTAATGCTTGGACAGATCCCACTCCTATCCACATAAAGCGCTATTTATCAAAGTCATGACCATACGCTATTTAAAGACCAGTCAAATAGGAGCTGGAGGTTTTTCAGGCTGCACAGAGGATAAGCAAATAAGGAACCTGGTTAATATTTTATGTTCTATATAAGGACTGATTTGAGTTATCATTTCTTTCTGTAAATTGGTTCAAAATAAAGAGACAGATTGAGGGGAGAGAGCAGCAAGCTGAAGATGAAAATGCTTCTCTCTACTCATGAATCTTAGTAGCTTTGGGAAATTCTATGAGTTTTCTTCAATGGAAAACCTGTCCTAATGGTAATTTTGGAGATGGTATGAAATTCCACTGCTTTAAATCAGTCTGCAAGGTCAATCTAGTAAATTTTAACATCACAGAATTTGTTATCAAGGGTGGATTTTCTTGGAAACAGGGAGCCTACAGAGTGGGTTACCAGATCTTGTGCCTCACTAACTCATACAAATACATTTTATAGTGTCTTTTGTAAACAGTATATGCAATAAATCTTTTGTCTTCAGAATGCCTTTGCAAAAAACAGTTACAGAATGTAACTTCTCTGAGAATTAGAAATCTTTCATTTGAAGCCTAAATACAGAACTAGATTGTTTCCAGTTGTTCTTATACACATAGTTTGTCTCACTATTTTTGACCCATATGCATTAAACCTCATAAGTTTATAGAGAGAAATCATGTTAACTCAGCCTTGGTTTTTTTAAGATGAAAAGTCCAAAATATTTGAGCTGCTCTCCCGAGAAAGGCTTTCCACTCTTAAGATAGCACAAAGGGCACTTCTCAATACATCTTTCACTTTCAATTTATCTTTTCTGACTGGTAAGATTTTCATGTAGTACTTCTCCTCAAGCTGGAGAAGATTCCTGGTAGTTAGGGGGTTGGACTAGATGACCTTTAAGGGTCTCTTCCAACCCAAACTATTCTACGATTCTGTGATAATGTCAGCAGTTTCTTTGAACTGTACTGCAAATGCTTCAACTCATGGACCCCGATGTTATCTGTTTTTCAGTTACGTAATGCTACCAGCTCCCAGTAGTTCTGTGATCAACTAACATACAAAAGTGCACTTTTCTTAATGTTCATTTCCAAATTATGAACTCTAGGATAACAGCAGAACTCCAGGTAGTAGTGGCAAAAGTCCAAATTCAACCTGCCACACAACAAACTAAATTGGTGCCAAGCATAGTTTCAAATGACCCTCTATGAACACCTGCATGCAAATGGAATTCAGGAGAATAGCTATCCTATCTTAGATGTTTCAGACAAGTGCCTAAAGTTAGGTGGGATTAATCTAGGTTTAACTGTATACCTTCCTTAAATAAAAAGTAATGAATCACGCATTTAGTAATTATCACCACAAAAGGTTTTAAAAAAGTATGAACTTCTATAACATCTTCTGATATTTACAGACCGGTTTTCAATAATCAAGCTATTAATTTTAAACATTTTCATGTTTAATCAAAAAGAATTTTTCCATGAGGCATTTTAAAGGATGGAAGCAAAGCAAAAATTTCTGTAAATAATTTACACCAGGAGAAACTTTTAAATCATATTTCTATCTACCACCTAGTCTACTACACTCCTAGATTTTTTTCTCAGTGAAACTGAACATATCTATGACCAAACATTTTTCTTTCTCTTCTTACTGTATTTTTATTCTGCATATCATTTTCCATTGTTTTTTTTTTTTTACCGCAATATCTGAAAGTAAGCAAGCTACTAAAATGTTTTGAGGTCTTTCTAATGTCATAGCATTTTAAACTTCTTGGTTAAATCTCACTAACATACACTAGAAACTCACAGAATAGATTGTATAATGTGGAAAAAAAAAATTATTAACAACATTTCATGTCAATCAGTGTCCAATAGATGATGACATTTCAGCACCTCTGAACTTCTTACAGGCTGATGCTCTTGAAAGATACTTTGGGCCAGGCTGATATTGTTTTTCTTTCAAAGAATATGGATTTTTTTTTTAACATCCAAATTCTTACCAGGCAAGAAGCATTCTTATTGCTCTGTATAATGGAGTATACAGTTCATTTTTATTTGGAATGCAAGTATGACTTGGTTATCTTCAATCAAAGGAGTATATCAGCTTAATACAATATTGTCCTAAACAACTGTGTTTCTGTAGGGAAAAAAGGTACAAAACCTAGGATACTTGGAAAAAAGGTGTCCTTTTCACAATCCCTGTGCCCTCCACACTCTCTTCACATTGAACACAACTGCAGTGTTATTACAGATTAAAAAGATGTGCATGATTTTGTATAAAAATGTTGTGGTTTCCGTAGGAAATCTTAACCCCCTTGAAGCCAAGGGGACCTCAGATCTGGGTTGCAACAGGTGACCCTTCAGTGCCAGCCCGACATGCTGCCATGTCCTTGCTGCTTCCCTTGCACCCACATGATGACTAACATAACAAGGAAAGAGATGAGCGTGCAAATATATATTGGAAGTATTTTTTCAAATATTTGAAGGGGCGTAGAAAGGAATGGTGAGAAGCCATATTTCTTTTAGGAGAAAGAGCCTGATACAACCTGGGAGCTACTGAAGAAACACTCTGGAATGCCTATGTACTTTCAAGAGAAAAAAAAAAAACCACAGATATTTTAGATAAAAGAACTCTGAATATTGCTGGTCACTGATAAAGACAATCTTCTGCTCTGGATTTTAAAAATATTATCATACTCAGTACCGTTCAATAGCTCTAATTTGGCCATTAAATTCCTGTCACCTTTGCCCTTTCTTAATGATTGTGACAAAATGCTGTCTGCAATCAGCAAGACTCAATCGTTGTTGGAATAATTTGAATAAATAATCAAGTCTGCAGCTCATCCATCACTTCGACTGATTTCTCTATTCCCTCTTCACCTCTTCATCCTATTTGGCAGGTCACTTGGTATAAAATATGTGACCAGTGAACTGGAATAGCCCAAGTCTACTGAAATATGCTGACTATCATCTTAAAAGTAGCTAGACATCTTTACATGGCAAGCGCATGTATTTTCTGTAGTCTTTTTATCCTTACCAGCTTTACCTTGACTAGGATGGTATTTGTCCTCTTTACATTCATAGAGCTTGTACTATCTCATGTGAACATGAGGATTACCTGTTCAGTCCCTTGGATAGACAACTTCTAAAGAATTAGAAGAAGCGAACAATAAGCAGGAAGAAAGGCAGTGACAGGGAAATCAAAGGTCCAAAGAAAGTAAGTAATGTGAGGTGGGAGATTAAACTGACAAAAAATATGTCGTTTATATTCTGTTTTAATGAAAATAGTGTAGATATCTTTAATACAGTTAAATAGGTCTAAAACTGAGTTATATTAAATGTACCTCAAGATGGGATTATCTTAATATTTCCTGGGCTGTTTGGGCACTCATTGACACCCTGGTATCCACCTGCCCCTCTGCCAGACTTTCTGCCTTGGATGTGTATTGGGCAGCAGGCAGCACGCGCCAGCTCCCCTGCAGCCAGCTGCTGCAGAGCTCAGCCTGGTGTATGGGCACAAAGCTGAACTGGAGTCAGTTCAAAGTAGTATGCTGGGCTGCAAATTATGCTGCTGAGGTCTGGGCATATTTTCATTTCTGTCAGCTGTGCTACGTGTGGCAAGAGGCTCTTCTAGCACAGAGGCAGGATATCAGCTGGGAATAGCAACCTCCAAAGCAGTAAGAATTCAGTTGTAGGCTCCTTAAAACTAGTACCTCAATACAGATAAAGTGACTTGAGTATCTCCCTAGGAGAACTATGTCTAAACCATTCTTTGCATCTGTTTTTTTGTTTTGTTTTGTTTGTTTGGTGGTGTTTTTTTTGGTTTGTTTTTTTCCCACCATACTTAGACCATTCTACTGTCTCCTCCTTTTTTCATGATCTTCATTTTCCTGTGCTAGTATGTTTGTAGGCATTTGTGGTTCTTACAAGCCTCTGAAAGAGAGGTTGAACCAGCATGTGTTACTGTTTAATAAAGCTCAGCATCAAACCACTTTAGGAGACAGGCCTTTTTCTGTTAGCTTCTGTAGGGAAACCTACATAGTTAGGGCCAAATTTATCCTACTGTGGAATCAGGAGTCTGCACAGGTGCTAGAACACATCAGTGATCAGCTGTGAAGTACCTGTGAGACTAAAGGTTAAGAATCAGGCTTTTGCCAGTTCTCTACAAGCAGTCCTGATTCCAGAATTTAGGGCTTAAAGTACCAAACCAGACTGGTTTGGGTAGGTACAAAAAACAGTTTACATTTCTGGATGTATCTCAAAACAACTTTTTCTCTGAAAGCACTGACCAGAACTGGCCCTACTTGCTGATTTTTGCCTTTCTGATCTGTGTTGGTAGGCTCTGTGATAGTTGTATTATGAACCAAATAATGGAAACGAAGTCATTTCAAAATAACCCCACCAAAGGAGAGGTGCTTGGAAGGTCTTTTTCAGTGGTCATTTCAGTTATCAGCACAGATTCAGCTATGCCATTACAGGTAATACTCATGGAACTGCATCTCTGATCACAGAGGGAGTGGTTAACCAGGTCTGTCTCAGCAGCAGGGGTGCCTTATGCAGGTGTCAGCCTGGCTGCTCATTCCTGTCCTCTTCTTACCATCCACACTTCAAAGATACAACCAACAAACAGTATGTTAAATATTTTCCAGCTAAAAATAAAATAAAATAAAATAAAATAAAATAAAAATATTTTTCCCAAGCCTTTTTTCCAAGAGTTTCAGCCAGCCAGATCAAATACATCCTGTGGTTACACAATCATCTCTACATAGAGGAGGAATGAATGGGGAAAGTTTCTTAAACCAGCTGAAGAAGTACCATCTCTAAACAAGTATCACAGACTGAGGAGTGGGATGAATGACCCAAACAAATTTTGTGTTGCCATGGCTGTATTTTTATCAGGAATCACCACAGACGGCTAAATTGTTTTCTCTATGTCTAGATTATACTGCAGTATAGGCATGTACAATGTGTGGAGCTGTTTATTAGGTCAACAAAGAAAGCATATATACCACTTTTGAATTATTTGACTTTTATTGCGCTGGATAGCAAATCTGTACAAACTTATATCAAAATGCAAATACATAAAACAGGAAATTATGCAATAATTTTATGCAAATAGAACTCAATATAACATGATTTAAAGTAAATATGTTTTTCATCTTCTAAGTTTCCATCTCAAGTATTTAAAAATGAATTTTAACAGAACAATAATTTAAAAAAAAAAAAAAAGAAAGAAATCTACTTCTTTTGGGAAGATATGTTCATAAAAGCGTAACTAATAAGCTCAGTGAGGTATGACATATATCATGAAATAACAGATACTCACTGGTGGAAATCTTCATTAAAATGACAGACACTTTTGTTTGAAAAATATTTTATTGCATGTCTCACAGCTATTAAATAATTCCCAGTTTAATTTCTGTTGTGTCCTAAACAGTCAATAGTAAAGATCATATTCCCTTGGTCTCTTGTATTTTCATGTATACTCACAAATAAAACCTCCAGTTTTTCTGTTGTTTCCTTTCTCATTTTATATGCAGAACACTGTAACTATTTACCCTGAGGCTCAGTTCCTAGGATATATGATGACAAACTTTCTAGCCATCAGATACATATCCTGCATATCTCACCCTCTCTTCCAGGCCAAATAACTGGAATGTGTGAGAATAAGGAAGCTCATTGTGTACAGTTAACAGTTCATTCTTTGTTTCTTTCTACTTGCCCATAATGTATGGCGAACTCCTTAGACTAATTCTAGGTCTCATCAACATCATCCAGAATTGTATGTTTTCCCTATAATGGTACCAAAACATGAAGACTTACTTTAGCATGTTACAGGCGGACTAGTCAGATATTGGACTATATCAGGAATATTGGACTATATCAGATAAGAGGAACCTTCCCTGTGACTGCAAAACATTAATCACGTGGGAGACCTGCAGAAGCTGTAAGTTTTGGCACTAGTACCCCTTGACATTGCACTCCTTCTGGGGCACTCCTTTGCTGTGTGGTGGGGGAATGTTCCTTATAGCTGACACTTGAATATTTCGTGAGTTTTGAGACAGAGAGCAAACAACCTTGTTGATGTGTCCCTGGTGTGCTCAGATGGGGCAGTCACACCTTTCTCTGGTTAATGTTTCAGGACTGCTTTGAAGTCAGGAACCTCCAGCTGGGAACCTGCATGCCACTCTGCTTCATTTCTGGACCCTGACCAGACAGAGGCAAGAAATAGAAACACAGCTGCTTACTACGGGGTCATCCCAGACATGTACAAAAGCATTTGGAGAGCTCTCAGGTCAAATTGGGATGCCCTTACTAGGATGACTGACCAATGGCTTTCTGGACTACGGTGTTGAATAGGCACCTGACTTCTGCTCTGACAGGATTTTTCAATGTATTAGAGCAGCTGAAATGTATGTGACTAAACAGAAATTAAAAAAGTCTGCAAGGACAAAATGCTCCACCCACTGATTCATCCATAGCAGTTTCTCTTGATTTCAACAGAGATAAAACTAGATCCCAAATAAATAATTAAATAGCACAAACCTTGGAAGTGACTTTTGTCTGCAGTGAATTATAAATAGGGGTAAAACACACATGGCAAGTAGCTGACCCTTTTCTGTTTAATCTTAATATTTCCCTTTAACACCTGACCACCCTTCTCTAGTGTGACATGGTCAAACATCTATCAGATTGTGGTTCCACAGTTATTGTTACCAGATTTATGCATTACTACATCACTTCCCAGTATAACAATAGTCAAAAATAACCTTGGCATATGCCAGCCTTGCAGTTAGATTAGGTAAAATATGTAATATGTAGTTTATACTGAAGAATGGAGAACACTTAATGCAGGACAAAGCCTGCCAGAAATTCAGAATGAAGTATGAACTGCCAAACTCATACACTAAATCAGAACTGCAGAGTGGCCACAGTGGTCTTAATCTAGGCCTAGGGTCCCTTACACCAGATGTACTGTACTGATAACTCCGAGTCTTTTTGTCTTCCCTTGAGAGACATGAATGTAGGAATGAAGGATTTTATTTTATAGGGCGATCAAGAAAATGCAATGCTAGGAAGCATCACAAGAATAGTCAATCATATATTTCTTAGTTCATTTGTTTGAACTCTTTAAGCATCAGTTTGTAGCTCTGTTATCCTTCACTGCAATATATTCTAAAGCTCGGTAGGTTGCTCCTGGCTTAATACCAGTTTCTTTAAATGTTTGCTTTCTTAGATTATAATGATACAGATTTGAGATAAGAGAAACTGAAAAGAAGCATTACAGTTGTCCTAGAAAACAGATGATGGTACATACTCAATGTTCATATATAATTCCAGTTAGATAATACTATTTCTGCTGAGAGGGTGCTTTCATTAGTCTGTAGCTCTCAATTTCTGTTATGAAATACCACAACCTTTGTCTTGCAGACAGCAAAACCTAGAGTCAAAGAAGCTTAAATGACTTGTTTAGACCAATGCAGTGAGTCAGCATTGCTGCCAAGCAGGAAAATAAGACTTTCCATGTTTCCATGGTAGTACATAGTCTACCACAAAACATTAATAGTCTGGTCAATACTGTATAATGTGTTATAATGCCTGATTTGGTGTCTGTTATCCTTTCCAACACACAGCACCTGAGTCATTCTACAAAGATCTTTCAGTTGTGTCTTCAAGCAACTTGTGTAGTAGAGTACAGAAGTGAACTATTTCTACCCAACTCACAAATCAAATAATCAGTGTACTGAATCTGTCCACCGTGGTACTCACTGATGTTAAAATAGTGTGCATCTTCCCAGCATTTCAACATACAGGTAGCTGAATATGAAATTTTAAGGTTGGTTTCTGTGAAACAGGAAAACTGAAAGCAGTATCATTTATAAATTTACTTTCACTAAGGAGATTAGGAAGTTTAAATGCAAGACCTGTTTCCTAAAAACAGCAGAAAAAATGCTGTGCTATTACATTTCTTATGTGTGCTATTGTGTTTCTTATGTTTGCTAATGCCAGCTTAGCTTCTTCTCAGCAAAGAGCTATCCTGGCATCTTGCTCAAATTCTGGGTGCAAACCGAAAAACATGCTATTTGCTTCATGATGGAATCACCTGTGGTTAGCTCCACACAGTTGGAAGAGGGAGACTGAAGAGGAACTGCAGGGCTCATACTAACAAAAAACAACCCTCTTCAAAAACACAACCAAACAAAAAAACCCAAACCAACAGCTCTTTCTTGCCTATCTTATATAATTTGTCATAGGCTGAAAACTACTTCATTAAATGTCCTTTCCTTTCTAGCAAGGTGAAGGTCTGTTCTTTACGCTGTTTGGAAGCCAACATGCTGGACAGAAGGTTAAAGAATAAACACTCAAATGAACACATCACTTTTATTGACCAAATTATAGTCTTACCAGTATAACACAGTAGTTTATGTGAACACCAATGAGTTGTGTTCACTCTTTTATTTGCAATATAGGATATTTCAGAACTCAGATTTATAAATTGATCGCTTTAAATAGTGAGAGTACAATAAAGGTATCAGCAAACAGTGTGATGAAGGTGGTAGCCATGGCTAAGGACAGTTAGAAGAATGAAATTTTGATTTGAGTTGTGGTACAGATGCCAAAAAATCAGGCAAACTGTATCTTGACAACAATAGTTGTTATGATGGATTCCTCTGGTTATTTGTTTTATGAGGTACAAAAAAATAAACATCATTTTCAGAACAAATAAATGGTATTTTCTGAAATAAATAATTAAATTTATGCTACAGAAAACATTGGCAGTCCCTCTGAAGCAAAATTAAAGAGCTTTTTGTACACTGTAGATGAATTTAGCATGTCAATTGTAGGATTTCTCTTAAAAGTTCACATCAAAAATGACAAGCAAGAAAAAATTAAAATTGCAGGGAAGAATGTGGTATTTGCTGGTTATGGATCAGTTTTGCTTGTAGGTAGAAAAGGATACAGTAGATCACAAGATATATTCATTGTCAGCAAAACTGAGGTGAAATTTCTGCTATCCTAAATTAACTAGTTGTTAAAAGCTACTGTTGACAAGATTGTCAACAAGACGAAATTATTTTACCTCTTTCCAGAAATTGAGTAGCTACATATGGAAAATACCATAACCTTGAAGACTGAGTTATGTTTCTTAAATCAGCAATAAAATATATCAAAAGTTGGCTTCAGACAGCCTTTTTAATAGAGTTTTGCATCTGAAGTTAATGTCAGTGTCTAAGATATAGGCATCATGGAGATAGCAAAACCTTGGCTTTGATCGTTAAAAATGTAAGGGATTAATGCTATTCAGAAATAGGTTCTAGTAAAGTGTCTAAACTGAAGGCTGGACAGTGCAATCACATATCTACAGACATTTCAGTCACTTCAAAAGAATCAATACAAAATCTGAAAACCTTAACTTCTGACATCAAAATATTCTGAATTCTTTGAGAATAAAGAGAGAACATTGAAAATGAAAAACGGTGCTAAACAAATTGCACAAACTGTATTTTATTCAACATTCAAACTAAATTTTACGGTAAGCACTACTAAACTCAAAGCAACTCGTATATCTGAGAAAAACTTTGTTCCTACCTGTGTCTTCATGTTGTCCGCTGGTACACCATTGTTATAAAAAAGAAAGTATTAAAAATTAATATATACCTTTATTAATGTAAACCACAACAGTACATTAATAATATTTTTAATTGTAATTTATCAACATAAAGCAGTGCAGGACTAAAATATATGACCTTGAAATCGTTTTATATAGGTCTATATATATACAAAAACTCATTGAAACTTGTGGTCTGTAATTTCCTGTCACTGTCAGTGCAAACTGCTCATATTTATTCCCACACTTAATCTGCTTTTTCCACTTTGTTCTTGTATAGAAACTCATAACATAAAGAAACCTCTCTGCATCTCTTGTCATGAGAGCAATGTTCTGTTCCCCCCAATTAGTTTTGGCTTTCAGCCCCACTTCCGATGTACTCTCCTTATGAAGGCAGAAATGGACTTTCAGAGGTCATCTAGTCTAAGGTGGGATCTACTAAACCTACGTCAGTGCTGACATTCATAGAAAATAAGAGCTATTGCACATCGTCCCTGCACAACCTACTGCAGCACTTAACTGTCCCTGAGACTGAGACATTTCTTCCCAAGGACTGTACTAGATTACCACTGTTGCAAACCCATCACCTAAAATTCTCTTTACACTGGACAAGAACAATTTTTTTCTGTTTTTGTTGTTGTTGTTTTGTTGTGGTGGGTTTTTTTTTTGCATCCTTTTGTATTTGAAGATTATTATCGTACTTCCCTTCAGTCTTCTCTTTATTCTGAATAACTCTATTTCCTTCAGTGTTTTCTGGCAGTCTGTACCTTGTAACTAACCTTGCTGCTCACCTCTGAACTTACTACAAATCCAGCTCAAGTGCCTCTGACCAGATATATTAATCCAACTACCCCTGGCCAATGCAAAACAGGTGGAAAGACTAAACCATGTTTTGCAGTCTGCACTTCTGTTTGTAAACCCCAGTACAAAGCCTGTGTTTTTCACAATAACACAACATTCCTGATTTGTGTTCAGCTTATGGTCCACTAATGCAGTTCTTTCCTTAAAGAATTAGTACTATACCAGCTGTTCTGCTGTATGTTATTTTCCACTTAATAATGCTACCTAAGTTCAAAACCTCATATTAGTGCTCATGTTAGAACTGAAGTAGCTGAAGATAGCAAATATTTCTGGATGCAAGAGACCCTTCCAAAGATCTTAATTCAATAATTCTTTTCCTCCAGACCTGATTTCCCTAATGTGTTAATGAGAATGCCACATGAGAATCAAAAGCTACATTAGAGTCAAGCTGTGTTACATCTTGTGTTTTCCTTCTGCCCACCAGATCTGTTACCTTATCATAGAAGAAAATTAGATTGATTTGACACAATTTGTTCTTGACAAATCCCTTCCGGCTGTTGTTCATCTCTTTCTTTTTTTTTTTTTTTACCTTCAAAGTGCTTACAGTTTAATTATTTGTCCCAATGTTTTTCCAGGAACTTAAGTTGAGATGATTGGTCTGTAATTCTCTGTGTCTGTCTTTCTCTTGTTCTATCTCCTCCTTCTCTGTCTTTTTCTTTCCCTCTAATCCCTCATTACCTTGCTATTTATTAAACAAGGCATTATATTTACCCATTCCAGTATTTTGAGAATTCATCCCTTTTCCTGCGTTCCCAAAGACAACAGATAACAACTCTGTTTTCTAAGAGATTTTATATGAATATGTGTAATCTCTTCAAAACAATTAATACTGGAATATAAGGACTCAGGGCTACTATAATATTTAATCTACCTCCACATCCCAACTAACTCAGTTAACTTCATAAGAAGGTACATTTGCATTAAGATGTCAAACCATTAACTGAAGCAGCTTAAGCTGCTTTTTCTTGTTCTGCTGTTCCTGCTGCAAGGACAGTGACCTGAAACAGAAGATGGGCTTGACAAGCAGAGGGGGTTGCTTCACACTGCTCCTGCCATGCTCATCTGAGTGCAGTGTTATGAGCCCTAAGTATCATTAGACCGGTGCTGTACATTAGCAATCTTACTGCAGCTAGAGCCTCAATGAAATGGAATAATACAAGACATTTATCTCCTTTCTGGTGACATTTACAACTAGACTTTCCTTCCACTTAGTAGTGAATCAGCTCTTCACTGGATTTTCCACACACTAATGATGTATTCACAGATATTTTCTTTTTCCTCTCTGTGGTCTTTTCTGATTGTACTGTATTTCTTGGCTTGGATTTTCTAATTTTGTCCACGCATACTCACACTGTTCTTTTATCATTGTCCTTGGTATACTGACCTATTTTCCAATTTCTTCATGCTTCCTTTCTGTGTTTGAGGTTAATGAAGAGCAGAAGATTTAGCCAAGCTGATCTGTTGCATAAGAATAGTTTGTGATTGTGATCTTAATAGTGTTACTGTGAGGAACTGCCAGATTTTCTTTTTTCCTTTAGCCTTGTTTCTCAGGAGAACTAACCTAACAATTCTCTGAGGGCAGAGCTTTTCTCAGAAGCTTTTAACTCCATTTATTCTCCATTACTTGTATTTAAAACAATCTATCCTGTTTCAGATGAGACTATTGGGACAAGCTGTCTAAATAAAAACAGTCAGGATCAAACACATGAATAAAATTCAACTGTTGTCTGTGAAATAATTCTTTGACGTAAGTTTGTACAGGTAGACTCCAATTTGAAAATCGTGGAGTACATTTCAAAAGTAAAATAAGAAATTGTGACTCATGATGGCTGGACTTCTCAGTTTCACAAGAAGAATGTGCAAACATTAGGTTTCCCTTTCAGCAATTTTGGAAAAGTCAATGTTACAAGAAAGAATGCAAAAAGTTGTCCTTTTGCAGAAAACTACTAATGCAACTCTGATATTGATGTTCTACATTAAGAAATCTTTCTCCATTTTATTCTCCATGAAATGTGTGAATTTCTTTGGGCTTTTGTGCCTTTACAACAGCTGTAAGGCTCTAAAGTAGATCACTTTTTAACATTAAATCCCATTACTCATCCTGTAAGCTTCTTTGATACAGGATGGAGTTTCAAGTATCCATATACAGACTCATAGCTTGCAGCAGTCTGCACCACCACTTAGAGGTTATTATTACGGGTTTTACATTTTGTAACATTCTTTTAATCTTTGAAGTCTCTCTAGGGAAGTCAGTCATGTTTCTCAATAAAACAGTTAAAACAGTAACAATCTTCTGAAAGTATTATATAGATAATTTCAGTATTTTTAATACCATTGATTACCTAATTGCATTTCAACTCCTAATATATAAAGTTTCCAATTTCAGATAATGGGCTAATGGATTGCCTATAGCAATGCGTAACTAATGTTTTTTATTGCTGTGAAACCCTGCCCTGAAACCATCCAACCTATTCCAAGAAGATAAACCAGGAAAAAATTCATCTACTGTTCAGATACAGTCAAGATGCACAGAGTCACTCAGAGAACATTGCATAACCTTTCTTGCATGCAGATGAAGAACTTATTTATTCATCCATCAACTTTAACAGTTCCTATACTAGGTTATTAATTGTATTAGAATCAAATTTTGGAAATTCATTGTAAATTATCTTGGATTGAGAATAGTTTTTTGGAGGTGAATGAGAGAAAACATATCTGGCATCATGATCAGTCAGAAAGGAGGTGAAGCTGATTTCCTTTGGTCTGAATTCTGCTGGCAATCAAAATATGGCAAGTTAACATGCATGAGTGTTCTTACAGTATTTTTCTGGTGAGATCAAGCCTTGAACACTCAAGATGGAATTGTGGAGCATGAAATATTTGACAAAACTGTTACGGGTTGACACTTCAATGAATGAAAATTGTCTCTGTTACAAAGGTACTTTACTATATATGAGACATCTTATTACTTTAAATGAGTATGTACTTATAGAAGTTGCACACATGTAAATAATAATCAAATATCTACTTTTTGTGAGGTCCTTAAATTCTCTTGACACGTAAGACAAACTATTGACTAAGGCAAAGCTAAGGTCAATATTTTCTTCAAGGGGCAATAAATCTCTGTGGTCACTGAAACGTAGTCAACGAAATGTAAAAACCTACCTTAATGTAAAGGTAATATGGTTATCACAGGCCCTGGAAAATAAAGCTATTTCATTGAGAGTTTTTTTCTTTCAATGGTACTGTTTTACAGAGGAGGAACAAATAATTGTAATGAAAAGCAAAACTAGGGAGAATTTTGTTACTGTGGCACTAATGGGCTTGCACAATAATATCTTCTATAATCATTTATGGAATGTTAAACTCCATCTGTATAATGGCAAAGAAGCAACAGCCCTGATATTTATGAAATTTGACTGAGGATAAAGTTATGGCTTTGGGTACATAATCAAGACCTGTCTTAGTTAGATCTGCTCTCTACCTGAAGCTCCACTCAGTTTTGGAGATTCCAAAATAAGCAAAGGTTTGTCTTTAGTGTCCTGCCAAAAACTGCAGCAGTTCAGAAGCAGATCAGTGAGCTGCTTGACACCCAGGCTGCTGGAGTAGAGGATACCTCTCACTGTGCAAACCTCCTGGGATGCTTCAAGCTAAACTGCAAATATGTGCTGACCCAAGCTTGGAGTGAAATTGCTGTTGTGTTATTTTGTCTGCCTTCATACACGGAACTCATTTTTCTAAAACCTTTTTCACTCAAGTATGTGAGCTTTTTATGAAAGTCCTGGACTCTGACTTTGCAGGTATTCAAAGAGATTCCAGGTTACTTCTGCAGATTCTGAACTCTTATCAGAGCTGAAGTTTCTAGTCTGAGCTCTTATGGATGTCATCTTGAGTTCATAGAATCACAGAATCATAGAAAGTCCTGAGTCGGAAGGGACCTACAAGAATCATCAAGTCCAGCTCCTATCCCTGCATATGACAGCCCCACAGTTCACACCATGTGTCTGAGGGCATTGTCCAGTCTCTTCTTGAACACTGTCAGACTTGGGGCTGTGACACCTCCCTGGGGAGCCTGTTCCAGTGCTCCAGCACCCTCTGGGTAAAGAACCTTTTCCTAATGTCCAACCTAAACCTTCTCTAGCACATCTTCCTGCCATTCCCTCGGGTTCTGTCATTGGTCACTAAAGAAAAGAGTTTGGCGCCTACCCTTCCTCCTCCCCTTGTGGGGAAGATGTAGACCATGATGAGGTCTCCTTTTAGTCTCTCTTCTCCAGGCTGAACAAACCAAGTGGCTTTAGCCACTCCTCATATGGTTTCCTCTCCAAACTCTTCACCAACTTCATAGCCCTCTTCTGGACACTCTTCAGTAGCTTTATATCTTTTTTATACTGTGGCACCCAGAACTGCACCCAGTGCTCCAGGTGAGGCTGCGCCAGTGCAGAGTAAAGTATGACAATCACCTCCCTTGAGCACCTGGCAATGCTGTGCTTGATGCACCCCAGGACACAGCTGGCCCTCTTGGGCACAATGTTGGCTCATGTTTGACTTGCTGTTGACCAGAACCCAAAGATCTCTCTCCATGGAGCTGCACATCATCTCGTCCCCTAGCCTGCACATATAGCCAGGGTTGCCATGTCCCAGGTGCAAAATCCGACACTTGACCTTGTTGAACTTCATGCGATTGGTTATTATCCAGTTCTCCAATTTGTCCAGATCCCTCTGCAGGGTGTCTCTGCCCCCCAGAGTGTCAACAGCTCCTCCCAGCTTTGTGTCATTAGAAAGACCCGCCTGGACACATTCCTGTGTAGCCTCATCTAAGTGTTCCTGCTCTGGCAGGGGGATTGGACTAGATGATCTCTTGAGGTCCCTTCCAATCTCTAACATTCTGTGATTCTGTGATTCTGTAAGTCATTTATAAAGACATTGAAGAGTGCTGGCCCTAAGATGGATCCCTGCGGAACCCTGCTAGTGACTGGTTGTCAGCCTCACATAACCTTATTTACTAGAACCATTTGAGCCCAGCTCATCAGCCAATTGCTCACCCACTGTCCTGTGTGTTTACCCAGCTGTATGCTGGACATCTTATCCAGGAGAATACTGTGAGAGACAGTATCAAAGGCTTTACTGAAATCCAAAAAATCATGTTGGCAGGCTTCCCTTGGTCAACTAGGTGGGTAACCTTGTAATAGAACAAAATTAAGTTTGTTAAGCAAGAATTTCTCCTCATGAACATGTGCTGGCTGGGACCAATGACTGTGTTGTCATTCAAATGTTTTTTGATAACACCCAGAACAATCTTCTCCATGATTTTGCCAAGAACAGAAGTGAGGCTGGCAGGCCTGTAGTTGTCAGGATCACACCTGCTGCCCTTTTTGTAGATTGGGACAACATTTGCCAGTTTCCAGTCTTACAGGACCTCTCCAGATTCCCAAGAGCATTGAAAAATCACAGAGAGAGGACTCAGTATGACATCAGCCAGCTCTTTAAACATCCTTGGATGAATCCCATCAGGCCCCATCGACTTGTAGGGATCTAGATGGAGCAGCAGATCTCATTCAAGTTCCAGGTTTATTGGGAGTTTATCATTTTTGCAGCCATGGTTTTCTAGCCCAGGGTCATGGAGGCCCTGAAGTACATTATCAGTGTTGAAGACTGAGGTGAAGAAAGCATTAAATGTCTCAACTTTGTCTATGTCACTGTTAATAAGGTGACCATGCTCCTCAAGTAATGAGCTGATGCTATTTCTAGTTTGTCTTTTGCCATTAATACATTTTTTAAAACCTTTTTTATTGTCCTTCACAGTATTGGCAAGCTTTAATTCTCATTGAGCTTTGGCAGCATGAATTTGGTCCCTACAGTGATGAGCGGCATCTCTGTAGTCCTCCCCTGTTGCCTGACCTTGCTTCCAATGACCATGTAATTTCTTTTTTTTTTTCTGTATTTCAAGAAGAAGATCCCTGCTCAACCAAGCTGGCTTTTTTTTCCTTGCTTGCTAGGTTTTTGGCCTTTTGGAATCGATTGGTTCTGTGGTCTTAGTAGATGATACTTAAAAAACAGCCAACACTGATGGACCCCTATGCCTTCAAAGTCTTCTTCCCAGGGAATCTTAGTAAGTACTTCTCTGAGTAAGCTGAAATCTGCTCTCCTTGTTAAGGTCTTGCTAGCAGTTTTCCTCCTGCTGGCAAAGATTTTGAACCTGACTGCTCTGTGGTCGCTGTGACCAAGGGAGCCACCAGTTCCCACATCTTCCACAAGACCCTCTCTGTTAGTGAGAAGCAAATGTACACCCATGCAAATAATAAGTGGCTTTTGTCCCCTGAACTCTTTGACAAACACAGATTCTGTATGTAGTCCTTGTTTTTAAAGATTGTACAGTTAGTGATTTTTGAAAAACTGTTAGCACATAATTTGGGGTTTTTTTCTTCTTTGACACCTCTTATTTTTGTGACTTTTCACATACATTGATGCATGAAGCTCACAATTCTGTAAGATTAAAAGCTAGTATAATCAGCAGGACCAAAAGAAATGGATAGTAGAAGCTTTTCAGTTTCAGCTTTCCTTGACAGAAGCAGGCAATGTTCAAAATGCAATTATTTTTATTGGATTAGCAAATAAATTATAATACAAAAGCTTTTTAGGACTGGCAATTGAAACAGGAACTGCAGAAGTCTGTAAAGTTATAATTGGTTTGTCAAATTAAATCAGATAGTAAAATATTGGGTGTCACAACCTCTTCTATAGACTGGCTATTAAACAGCCATTTTTTATGGGATTCATCTTCTGATGAGATGAGATTCATCTTACCAAACTTTAAATATCCACTTTGTAGCATTCTACATCTGAAGTAGTGTCCCAAATGTCCCTTTATATCAGTGGTAAAAAATGCAGATTAGAGTTCAATTCATCTGATTTATTTTGATTGCCTACTTTGACATGAGACGAATAACACCCAAGAAGAACATGCTTTTCTCCACAGATTATGAAAAAAAGGTATGCAAAAAAAAAAAAAGATCAGATATTTATGTCTACATTGTAGAGCTCTGAGTTTGAGTAAGCTCATTTGCATGATCCACAGAACATCATTTCCATAAACCTTATTTATTTTTTCTACTGGACTCACTTATCACATGCATAATGGTTTGTTTGAAGGTAAATGGTTTATCTGAAATAAAAAGATATAGTGGTACAGAATGGTTTTTATTTAGTTTGTTGTCTTCTAAGAGCATTTAAAATATTTCAACTCTTATTTAAAATTAATTGCAAAAAGTCTCTGTCAGTAAAGGTGTATGCATGCCTTCACCAGTATTCATTACATGGATAAGACCAACAGAGTCTTTGTGTGGGGGAGATAATCCTATGAGACCAGTTTCAAAGCTTCATAATGTTTTGGTTTTTATGTTTGTTACAAGAAGCCATGGTTATGATGTAATATCTTTTATTAGATCATCTAATATAGTTGGAAAGACCATACAAGTATCCAGCACATCATCTTGTCATATGCCTGGCTTCTTTTTTTTTGTATTGTGTCAACTCTGTAGGATGACTAGATCTCTATTAAGAGCTGGAGACACTGAGCCTGTGAAGGACAGCTTTTGATTGCTTACACAGGAAGAATATTGTGATCACAGGCCTTGGGCTGGAAAGCAGAATTTTTCTTGTTGTGAGCAATGTTTAGGGCAGCCTTTCATTTACACATCTGGGATTTCTGTGTATTTATTAGATGAGTATTGTGTGGCTTTTGTTTCACACATTAAGCAGGTAACTCTTCTAGCTTTGCAGTAAAACAGGGTAGTAATTTAACAGGCAGAACTGAGATGTCAGACTCACACAGATTTCAAAATTTTACCATTTACGATTTGTAGTGAAACAGTGGTTAAAAACTTCATTCACTGATCAGGTGTTTATTGTATTGGTCATTCCAAACACAGAATTATAACAAGCTTACACAACCCATCTCCGTAACTCAGTTTGGAAACAATTCATATTAAGTGCATTACATGCATGTCTCTGTCAAGAGATGACTGTTGTATCTTTCCTCCGTATGTATTTTATGTCTCAATTAAAGTGTACTTTTTCTTGAGCCTGGTGTAGAACATCTTGAATTTTCTAGAGCTCACATTAAAAATTAAGCTACTAACATTCACAGCAAAGGAAAAACAGCTCATTTTTGCCCATTATCCAATTAATCAGACAAAAGTTTAAAGCAAGTCAGATTTTCTTCCATGTCTACATAGAAGCAATAGAATACAACTTTTCATTTTAGTACATGCATCATAAGGTAAACCTTCTATTGATTGCTTCAAGACCTCTAATCACAGTCAAGAAAACATGAATCTCAAAATCTATTAATAGAATTCACTTCCAGTAGCATGGAGCAGAACTCTATAAAATCACTTCTTCAATATCAGTGACTTCTCTGATTAGCATCTAGTAACAATAAAAGGAGCTGACAATTCAAAGCTAGCAGGCATTCCTCAACTTTTAAGAGTGATAATCCACAGATGGTAAGACTGACTGGAAAATTCATAACTAGCTTGAAAGAGAAGGAATGACTGAAGAACACTTCCAATACTCTCAGCTATTTGACGGTGATCAGGGCAAAGCATAAACATATTATCCACTTATCTCAAGAAAGGGAGAGAAAAAACATGCTCTGCGTATTGGTTGCTTTTACATATAAGATTTAAAATATAAAGGTAAAAACAAAAGAAGCTGCATTTATAAGAAAGGCTACTTTGAAAAATATTTACTTTCATTATATTAAAAAATAGCATCATTATTCAAGAGAAAGAAACAAAAAGGTTAGAAAATAAAGTTTTCTCACACATTTCTGAGTCTCAAAGAAACATTTCCACAGTAAAAGATTATTTAGAAGAAATTTAGGGGAGGGCTCTCATGAAACTTAAGTTAAGCTAAGTAGTATTAGAAATGTCTAGCAACTTTAGGAAAGACAATTAGGAAAGACAATTTGTTCTTTTTGTGAGACACAAAAAATCTTTCTACAAAATAACTCATTTCATATGAAAACAAAACCTGAGCTGCTAGCCTTGCAATAAAATTTCAACTGGAATATTTAGTCTCCCTTAAATGAGAAAACAAATCAAGTGTTTCACAAAAGTAAGTAACATAACAACAATGAAAATATATGGTTTTCACTGCAGATCAAATAATATTGGAAAAGTAAAATTAATTAGCTGCACTTATTAAATAGAATTTAAAACTTCAGGATACTCAGTCTAATGATTACCACTGTAAAAAGAGCCACGTATCCAAATATAGTTAGCTGTTTGTTTTGGAAATATGATTTATGACTCAACATTCTGCTCTCATTCACCAGTGGAAATATATCTCCGTGTCTGTAGCTTGGAGGAGCCATTATGTGGTGATATTTACGACAGTTAAGTATTTACTATAATTCCTGTACTCCAAGTGGAACTTCTGGTTAATTTTTTTTTTGAGTGATAAACACCCAGACTACACCCACTGTTTCTTCTGATACCTGGCTTTTTAGGCTTATGATACAGGCATAGAAAAGAATGACATGAAGAGACTGCTATGGCAGCAGAAGCTATTCTTAGCTAGTCAGCACTATCTGCAGAAAAAGACTGATTCACTTTGATTGCCACTCAGCAGGACTGAAGGTAGAAGTCATATGTAAATAGATGGGCTAGAAATGGATGCCTGTATTCATTAATCTTTCATTAGACTCGATCTCAAAATTACCCAAAGGTTTTACAAGGACTTTTCAAACTCTAATTTGGCCCCTGGCCTTTAAACAAAATGAAAGCTATTGATTGATGTTCTGGCCAGGATGCAAATGAGCCCATCAGTTCCTGAATCAAGCTTTATTGGTTTAGATGCACTTTCTTATAACTGAACAGGCAAGCTACTTAGAAATCAAAATTTTTATAAAGCTTCATAGTAGGGCTAGTGCTGTGTTAAATTTACTAGTTAAGCCTCAGTAAAAGCAAAGAATTATTCTATTATTTCCATAAACTTACCAAAACAAACAAACAAACAAAAAATCCTTCACTGTCTTTTAACTAAAAAGAGGAAAAACACAACACAGGTTTTAAAGACAGGTAGATACGTATTTCCCTAACTAAATTTTAAAATACTACTTCTCTGTGTTCCCCAGCCCTGAAAAGCAGAGATTTCTGGATGGAATATATCTTTCATATTCCTTATGGAATGATCCATACCCCTAAAGTAAATATTGCTGTGCCCTCTACTATAAGAGGACAAAGTGTCTCCAAATTCAGAGCAGCAGGTTTATTATTTAGACATTTTCTGTGGTGAAGTGTTAGGATTTTTTCTTTCATTTTTCAGGGGGGCATAGTGTTCCTCTGTCTCTGTGCCATTTTAATAGCCTAGGAGTAAAAAAGCCCTGACAAATGGCCCCTGGATTCCCAGGCTCTCTCAGTGTGAGAAGGTTTGACTCTCCTTTTCCAGAGACTACCCAGCCACCTATCTCCAGGATGTTCTCAACAGCAAATCAACTACAGTGGAGAGGAGTATAAGAGAGAACAAGCAAAAGGAGCTTTATCTCCCACTATGATAAAGAAAGTCAAGTTACTTGAGATTTATTTGACACAGGACAAAAAGTGTCAGGAATGATCTTAAACATAGAGATTGCAACCTTCTGCAGCTTTCATCTCATCTGAATATCTGGACACCAGAGGACAGCTGAATAACCCCCAGGTAGGTGTTCCTTCTCATACTGTGACTCTCAGATCCCTGGCTTCACAGAGTCTCAGCCAGCAAATGAAGGATGGACTTAGAAGAACTCAGTAGCAAGGGTCATCCCTGAAGAGATGTGAGATTCAGATCTTCCACACCTTGAAGAAATATTCTAATCTGTAAGATCGTAGATGTAATCAGGACTGTAACCACATTTTCAGACGTCTTCAGTTCCTGCAGGGATTATCCACCATAAACTGGATACAACACCTGTTTGCCCAGAGCTGGTATATGAGGACAACTACAAACAGCACTCTGATATTTTAGGCCAATTATAGAGACACTTTGTAAAGTCAGGAGTCAATAAATACAGAAATTGGGTTGTTATCAGAGATAGGGATAGTTTCAAAATTTTTTAAATCACTGAGGTTACTTAAGTAAGTCTTGGAGTAGATTTAAACTCTTCTTGTGACTATGACACATTATTGTACAACTAGATGTGATTGCACTTAAACTTCTTAGATGTCCCTGTGTGTGCCCTGAGCTTTAGTAGTGGATAAAAGTAGCTTTTCTTGACATGACTGAACAATTCAGAACCTATTTCAAAGCTCAATCTTATTGAGACTTTCAAAATATAATGATGCCTTCTTAGTACAGAACAATTCAGTTAGGCTATGGGAAAGCTGCAGGTTGTCTCACCCCTACAGCTGAAGCTGTGTCACTGTTTTAAGAAAGCAAAAGAATTAATGCCGTGCCTGCTGGAGAGTGCAAGACTGAATATGACTTTTGAAGGCACAAAAACTTCTGCAGGGAGAAAGAATTTACTGCTAGTTACTGTTGTAGGAACTGCCTGTGTTCAATCCAGTGATTTGCTGACATGACGTTCAGGAAAAGCCTGGGACATGTCAGAATTTACAACACTAGGCAAAGACATGGCTTTCAGCTCCAGTCAATGTCAATAATTACAGCACAGGTTGGTGTAGTGACCATCCCAAGGCCAAAGGGAGTGTCAGACATTATAAATTATAATATTTTTGCACAATAACATTCAATTTGGAACATTTAAAGCTGATAAAGAGAGGGAAAAAATAAAGGGAATGAGGAATTTAAAATTTTTATCCAAGGAAAATAAGTTAGTAAGTTCTAATTATAAAAATAAGTTAGTAAGTTCTAATTATATTTAATAGAAAAATACTAGTGACAACTTTATACACTGTCTGTGTCAGTGAAGTTTTGATGTGTGCCTGATTAATTACTTGGCTTTATGGCAGGCAAATATACATTGCCCATAGAAGTACAAATCTATTCCGACCAGTTTTAGGCAGCTTTCATCAGAAGTGATAATGTTTGCATAAATAGGCTCTAGAAACAGAATGTAATGACCTTTGTATATGAATGACCTATTTATTATTTGGAAGACAAACAAAAATCAGACCAGGGAATAAGGAGTGGTATTTATTTTACTTAATGTAGTATCTTCCTCACCCTAGATTACCTTGAGTCAACATTTTTATGTTTTTGTCTGAAAGCTAAAAAGTTTAATTTTCACCACATCAGCTGTTAAAAAATGAAGTTAACTACAACTAGTCGGTGTTTTACAAAAACTAAGTTTATTGAAACTACAATTCCAAAAGCCAGACTTAAAACCATAAAGTCAATCATAAAGTCAAACATGAACTAAAGTAATGCATGGTAACACAAAATACAGTAATGGTTGGTAATATACTGCTGGTGATATTAAGGTCCTCCTAATTTTTTATTTTCAATTTTCAATTGTTGAAAATAAAGGATTTCACAAGGAGCAAAAAACCCCTGATTTTTGTGATATGTTATGAATATCATTGGACTCTATTATGTGTATTAAAGTATCCAGGGGTTAGATATTGAAAACTTTGATCATACTAGGGTCTTCTTTAACAGACCACTTACCTGAAGTCATATGGATTTTCAAATTTTTGCCACCTGAAATGTTCTTCTGAGTATTTAAAAACATCTGGGTGGTGGTATGAGTCTGAATTACTGTAAATGTAAAAAATGCAAAAATCCAAACTGCTGCCATGAACTTTGGAGAAAAAAAAAACCAAAATCTACCCTATATAGACATATACAGTGCTTATGACATAATTACTTTATTGTTTAACCTTCAGGTCTTACTACAACAAAAAATCATGGCTATAGAAACTGACTATTGCTCATCATAGTCATGAGAGTTTCTCAGAAAGGGTGTCAGAAGCTGGTGGAGATGGTCGTTGTCCTGTACCTGTCCTGTGGATAGCTTTGCTTTGCAGAGCTGTTGAGTTGGCATTCTTCCATAGTACTCAAAATTCATTTTGGCTCCTGGGTGTGTTTTTCTGTTAATCAGCTGCCAATCCATTGTATAAATCTTTCCAGCCTATTTTATATAAAAGTTTCCAGTCTAGCAAAGCAGGGCTCTATAGGCTATTTCCAGACTTGCTGTCTCAGTTGTGTTGGCAGGATCCCAAGCTGTGGACAGGGAGCGGCAGAAAGCCTGCTCACAAAAGGGAGGTGGGGGGAAGAGGAGGGGAATACTGAAGTGTGAGGTAGCTATTACCACTGCAGAAGCAGCAGCTAAATTCAAAGGAGTTGGCATAACCCTGAAAATTAGCAGGGCCATGGAGAAACAGGATGGAGCAAAGGGTTTTGGAATAATCAGTAGCCAAGGAAAGAGTTCTCAAGGTGGTAGTCCACCCTTCCTTCCCAGTAGAGTCCAAGGGGGAAGATGGTAATGCCACGATCTCCCTTTGCACTTCCTTGGTAGCCATTTCTAGAGCTACAAGCAAAAGGGAGCAAAGACACCATCACTTCCAGTGCCATGAATTTTAGCAATCTGTTGAATAGACTAGGTAAAATGTCTGTGCAGAATACACTGCAGAGGCTGAAGTAATAAATTCTTGCTTGAGTTCTTTTAAATAATTCTATATAACAGTCTCTTATACCTCTGTAAGAATGGCCAGCCCAAAAGGCAATGGTGGCATACAGCTGCTTTTCATCCTCACATCTTCTGAACTTTCTACAAACAAGTTAGCAAGTTTTATTTATTCGTTTGTTTAAAGCTTTATCCATTTTAAGGAAACTGGTCCCTCTCCTTTCCAGAATTAGAATGCACACTCTTTCACACATATCTGCACACGTGTGCACATCTGTTCCTTCAGGGAGCAGAGACTGCATTTACTTCGTATGCCACAGAACATAGAACTTGTATGATAAGCTAGGCAAAGTCTTGTTCTAAATGTGTTTTACAGGTGTAAATGTTAATACAATAAGATCTGGGTTATTTTTCATGTTCACATTATGAAACTATTTGTTTCAAACCTTCTGTAAAAAAGAATCACTTTAAAGCTAGGGTAGAACATGCAAAATTTCAGGCTCTAAACAATTTGCCTGAGGCATGTGCAGTGTGTGTCAGGCAAGGGTAGATGCAGAAGGAAGCGTAACTCTGCCTTAGTTCAACACTTGCTCTTTGAAAATGGCACATTCACCACTGAAATTTCAGTGAGCTTAGAGATCTGACAAGAGGTGTCTGTCCAGTTTTATCAGATCTATGTTTGAACACATATTAAGACCCTAATTTTGTTTGTGGAGGTCTTTGCATATTACCTTGTAGTTACTGGTTTGGATTTTCCTTTTACTTAATTAAACCAAAGAAGACCAACTGCGTGACAAGCTTAAAGCGGAAGTATGGTATTCAATACTGTAAAAAGGAAAAGTTGCACAGATTGGAAAACTTTTTCTAAATGAGAGAAAAGGAAACCTCTTAAAATTACTTTGCATTTGTAACATGACAGTTGTATTCTCAGGGATAGTAAATATCACTTACAGGACATCACTTTGACGGCAGTTGGGCAAATTAACAGGTTCAACAGAATTCAAGCTCCTTTTCCAACACACACTGAATATCCGTGCTCTTTCTGTAACAAAGGCTTTAAATGATATTTCATTTGCAAATTATTTTGAAGAATTTTTTGTTGTTACTGTTTTGGGTTTTTTTCCCCGTGAAAAAATATATACCCTCTGCATTTATCCAAACTTCTTCTGGATGTTAGACTCTGAGGTGTTTTTGCTGTTCTGTTGCATGACAGTTGAAGTAGAAGTTCTACTTGGCTAATGGAAAACAGGGGCAATTTCCACTGATAAATCTTCCATGTTAGATAAGGTTTATTCTTGTCATTCAGGGGAAAAGAATAAACTTCCTAGCAGTCAACTTTTATTTTTCCTTGAGAACATAGCTAGTTTCCTCCCCAGGTATTTGTAACTCCTTGCCATTAGGCACACATACTTTGATTTGCTTCATCCTAATTTTTTTTTTTTTTATATAGTTATTTAATGTACTGACATTTATATTCAGAATATTAATTGGAGTAAAAACTTCTTCCAGAAAGTATGGAAATCCATTTGTTAATAATATCTGTACACAAAAATCAAGTTAGAGTAACTTGAGTCATGCACCCAAACACTTTGAAAACAGAAAATACAACTTCAGGACTTGCACTGCCAAGCTCAAACCATGTTAGCCAAATGACACAGAACGCTGATATGAAATAAATTTGTCCTGACTGTTCAAATTTGTTTTAAAGTGTTGACAGATTATTGTTGTACTAATAAGCTTTGTGCTTGATCAGGTATCATCTGTCCATGGCACTTCAGCTCTGTACTGGCTTAGGTTTTGTGAGCATGAATTGTAAAGCCTACACAGACAATTGTGGTTTCGCTAGTTCAAATTTGTATTGTTGAGCAATCCTACACCTAAACTGGCTGTAAGTTTTAACTAAACCTAAAGCTTATCTTTATAGTATAAAGTATCTTTATAGAAACACAGTATATGTATAGCTCCATCTAAATAAACAGTGTGTCTCCTCCTATATACTCTTCTAGATTGCAGTGTAGTGTTTGTTTTATTTGACTAATTGTAGCACAGCTGATTTTCATCTGCCACACTTGGGTAAATCTCAGAAGCAGTTGCTGTGTTCAGTGAGACAGAGATGTCAACTGAAAGGTAATCTTTTGATCTGTGACTGAAGTGGAACAAATAACGCAACTTTGGAATTATATTTTTCCCTTTTTTTTTTTTTTTAATATTCATAAGCAGATTGATAAACTTTAGTTTTATTATTTTAAATTGTTTGAAAAGTATTCCAAAACTAATTCATCAGCATCCTATTGTGAATATCAATATTCCTGTTTCACAATTTCTATGTTGTTGGTTATTCACACAACTTACATGCTAGTGTCACTTTCCTGAACGATGGATTCATCTGTATAACCAAGCATCAAAAATCAAGCTGTAGAAATGAATAGAAATAATAAATTTGTTTCAGCAAACACTTTAAGTTAAATTTTTCTTTTTTTTTTTTTTTTTTTCCAAATATGTCATCTTGGAAAGCTTAATGCCTTGAATGTTTTTTTAATGATCATGAAAGCATGTGAACACAACTGAAGTGACATTTTCCTGACTCAGTATTCACAGAATAAGGAGAACACTCACAGAAGAGCTGATGATGCTTTGGTGATTCAGCCAGCAAAACACATTTCATTGCCTTCTCAAAAGTTATATGGTAATTTTGACACCACCAAGACAATACAGTTCCCTTTACAGTGGCCTAAATTCACAGTACGAAGAAGTGCCTTGTGAATTCATACTAGCTAGGGAAGAATTTTGTTATCTTAACAATGGAAAAATAAATATATTAAAACATCTTGGCTTATAGGACAGGTTGGATTGGACATGAGGGCATGTCTGCAGTTTATAAAGCACCCCTAAAACTGGTGGCACACTGAGGTGAAAGCAAAACTGTGTCATATGCCAGAGAACAGTCCACTAGCTCCATTGCAGCTATGCAGGGTGCATTACTCCTGTACTGCAGTTTCTTTCAACATGAGAACAGGGTCGATCTCACTGATTGCTCCAATCTGGAATTAATATGCCTAGAACCTTGTGGTTTTGTACATTACTCAACGGATACAACCCAGGAGAGGGAGGCTCCAGGAAGACCAAGTGCTGACTTAGGCTGTGCTTGTATTAAGTTGCATATCTCTTGAAGATGCCGCTCAGAAACTTGCTTATTCATTTTTTGTCACCTTTCTCCAGAAGTTTACAAATTGGATAATCCGTTTCTTGCATTATCTTCTGAATATTTTTACATGATATTATTTCATTAAAAAATCGTAGTGGCTATGTTGATATACTACTATGTATTGCTTGGTTAAATTTTGAAGCTGAATATAATTTGCAGCTCTGTATCACCATTGAAAATATTTTCTGTTCACTCTCATTTGTACTCTGAGTATGTGGTTGCAGGGGTTTCCTGTGCTTTTGATGAGTTCTATATGAGTGGCAGGGCTGCTTCATTTCCTGCTCAACTGTAGGACCGGGAACTACAGACACAAAATATAAAAGTCCCATTCTGTAGTGGCACCAAAGATGCTGGGCTTGAAAACTCTGTACTTCACTCTTTCTAAAAGATAATATGCATTTTTCTGTGAAAAACATATAGAGCTTTTCAAAAGTAAGTAGGACCATAGCCCAACTAAACTGTGTTTCTTTTACTTCACCATTACAGCCTTCTGCCATGAATTTAAATCTCTACTGGACATTCAAGACTACAAAGAATGCAGTTTCACATCGCTGGCTTTGGCTTGGAGTGAAGCTTGGTAGTAATTGAAGACTCTTGTCATGATCTTCCACACAGGGAGAAAAAATATTTTGTGGTAGTTCAGTCAGAGATAGGTGAATCAAAGCAGTAATAAATATAGAAAAAACTTGCTCTGCTGCCTCAATGAAGAAACATGCTTGCTTCCTTCTGTGCTTATTGGGGGGAAAAAAAGTTACAAATGTTTTGTTGTTTGACGTCATGGGTGATTTGTAAGGTATATAGAATTTGTGATGTGTGAGATACTGACACACATTCTTCCAATTATTAATTTCTGACATCAGAAATAAGTCTCATTGCAGACCATTTCTGCTGTTTTATGCAATAAGCAGCTTAGACTGTTGTCCCAAAGTGTATTATGGAATACGTGCCTCTGAGTTTTAACATCTGATCACTGCTTAGTAACTTTTTTCATCATGACATGAGAGTGACTTGGGGTATGTGATTCTGATTGCTGGATGGACATAGGGAAAATCCAGGAAGCATGAGTCCAGATGTCAGTAGCAGATCAAAGAGTAGATATTGAATTCATATGAATTGTCTTTCTTTTTCAGGTCACTTTTAGGTGTCTGAGTGGACCTGCTTGCATAGGATCTGTCAGCTCATTATGAACAAAAGTATAAATGCTGGCTAGACACAATTTTCTCATCATCTCCCAAACAAGGATGTTTATGAAGATATCAAGCAAGCCTTGGTGGTGCAGTTACCATTCCCTGGCAGTTCTTGGTCTGAAACAAGAGGGAACTTCCAGGACTAGAGGAAAAAGACTATGCATCAGATTAGTTATATCCATCAGAGGGTCAAGAATTTAAGACAAGCAAGTGACCAACATGAAGCTAATGCTGATTTCCCTCCATATCTAACAAAGCAAGCAACCACTTGCCACTTGCCATTGACACCAAAAAGAGGATGGTGACCAAACCCCTGTTAGCAGTTTGTAGCCAGTCTATTCAGATTTAGAAGATCTGTAGTTGGATGTGTTTTTTGAGAATTCAGTGTCATAAAGAATTTTTCACACCATGCTACCCATAGATTACATGGCTTTATATGAACAGGATGGCTCGGCACTCATAGGTCTATCCACTCATATCATGGCTTTTCAGGGCATATGTATCCCCATACTGTGCCTGGAGACTTGAAGCAACACATCTGTAGGAAAATATTTTTCTCTGCAATTCTGCATGCCTTGCATACCACCAGGGCCACTTAAGCTCCCTCAGCTGTAGCTCACCAGCCTGAATGTACAGCTCTCAAATTTTCTACAGCTCCTCTGTGGATGCAGAAAGGGAAGTGCATGCATTTCTAGATTTTTCCTATGCAGATAAATAGCTTTGTATTCTTATCAGCATCTGGTGAACTACTCATTCCTTTAAGTCTCAGAAAACCAACAGAGAGAAATTATCCATCTATCAGCTGAACAGTTACTGTATGGTGATGGAATGTGTATCTGGCTGGCAGTAATCTAACTAGCAACTTGTGTCTCACTTATCAAAAATACACACTTTTTCAACCTTATCATATGGTTCTTGTTAGACAGTGTTCACAAGAGCCCATTGCTGCTGTGTATGAGTATCAAGTCACAAAAGGATGATGCTAAGGCAATAAGTATCATTTGGATAGCAAGGTCATAAGGGACATTGTGAAAGGCTAATTTAAATCTCAAGTGGGGATATCTCACCTGCACATTCTCTACCTTCCTTCTCTGCCTGAGCACAGTCTGGAGCATCTATCTTTTCCTCAAAAATGTAGACGTGGATCCAGCTTGAAGTGTTATCCTCCCAAGAAAGACATGTATGCCTGCTGAAATCCTAAAAGGACAGAAATTAAGAACAACTTCCAAAACTCAATGTTCTTGAAATCTGCATCTAAAGTTCAGCAGCTCCTTTGGATAGTGGTTCGTATTTACAGAAGTGGCAGAAAAGAAGGATGTGTTTGAGACTGGGGCCTTGGATTTTGGCCCAGTGATAATTAGGTTGCTAACAAAAGCTGTTTACTGAATCTGCTGAAGATATCAAGCTAGACAAAATGACACAAATGAACGTAAGTGGAGAGGAATCCACGTGGCACATAGAAGCCTGAGACCTGGACCAAAGAGGAACACAAGAAAGTTAATAGCAAATAGGGTCAGGTAATGAAAATTCAGGTATCACCGTATAGCAGGAATCAACAAACTTAATCTTTGAGCAGCCACATTACAAGTAAGTAAAAATACACAACCATTAAAAAGTATCACTTGTTATCTGTTTCCTTCAAACCTATTGATTTACTCAGACTCAGGAGAAGCAACAAACCTTTCATATCAGTAGAAACCCAAACTTCAGGGCTTAGAAGGCTGAGCTGGCCCTGACCTCAATTAAGATGTGAAATAGAGTTTCTGACAATAATAAATCTGAATTGCTTTCATCTGGCAAAGGTAGAGGATACCACAATGTTCCTCCTCATTTTATGTGAGGAAGAAGAGATGAAAGTCTGTGTCTACATGTTAATGAGACTCAGCTCCTCATCAACCCAATGCTAAAATGGTCATATTATGTTTTACACAGTTGTAAGAATCTTTGTCTTATCCCTTAGACAATCAAGTTTCTGGGTATGGCTACCCACCTTCATTCAATGTAAGGTTATTTTCCACTGGAAAAAAAGGAGCTCCAGTGCAGGTCACAGTGGATTTACCATGCTCCATCTTCTGATTTATGGCCCATTCCTAGTTTTGAACATTTAATTTTTCATTACACTGGGGTCACAAAAATGGTCACAAAAATGGCTGGAAGGCCAAATAGTAGCTGGAGAGCTGGGTGTGTTCAAGAAATCAGAATTCCTAAGAAAATCAATTAATAACACCTTAGATGTTAGTGTCTGCTGATAGGTCAAACATATAGCACCCGTAGAGAGGGATAGCTGAAGAAGAAAGGGAACAGTAGCATTCTTCTCTAGTTCCCAGAAAAATTAAATACTCAAACCCCTAGATTTTTAGGATTTTTGACTTTTTTTTTTTTTTTTTTTAAACAATGGTGTCCATACAAATGGAACAAGAAACAAAGGTAACATAATTCTGCAATTCTCTAATGCCTAAAGGTCAGCTTGTTATTTGGACAACTTTTCTACTCTATCTACTAGCTACATCAGGTCTGAAACTTCAGCTCTTTGATTGGTGAAGGCTTTATGTATACTAACACTTGCATATACATTTTTATATGCTCTCATCTATATGTCTGTCTGGAAGATTATTACAGTTATTAAGTACAAGTATGAAATTCCAGTACAAACAAACCAACATATGTTATTTTGGATACAGGAGCAAAACCACATAAAATCTGGGTAAACATTTCATTTCTACATTTGATTGACAGTTAAGCAGGTGACCTTTTCCATTTATGAAGAAAGGTAAGTTTGATGTTGCTCATGGAATGTCTTATCTTTGAGTACTATAAGTACAAATACCAGATAGATAATTGAGCTGTAAGGGTAATTCTAATTAGGGCATATCTCCTATATTTTTCATTTTAGCTTTCTTTTCCTGCACAGTCCCTAGTTACCCAGGGAAGCTCTTCAAACTACAGAAAAGTAGTTGTACTCTCCCTTCACACAGAAATAGGAAGAGGGAGCTGGGGAATCTCTGCATGATAGAGTTCCCTCCCTAGAGCACCTAGATGGTGCTTCATTCAAGCCTGAAGATGTAGTAAGAGCAGAGTGAGCACCATGACTGATGAGATTCTCACAAATAGCTAATTTTTTAAAAGCAGGTATTTATAATGTTACTTTGAGAATCATCATAACATCATTTTCTTCTTACAGAAAACAATAATCTACGTTTTCCACTAAACGTGCTTCAGGAAAAAGATTAAGGTGGTTCAGTTAAACGTAGTGGAAGATGTGCAGCTGTTGAGTATCATCACATTCAGAAAGATCAGAGAACGACCCATGATGATACCATGTGGAAAGGAAAAGAAAAATGACAGTATTTTTCCTAACTTAATCTCTCAAAGTAAAAATTACCTCTGTATTACCTTGGAGATACATTTTAAGGTAGCATGCTTTCTCCGGCCACTGAGCTTCAAGATGTTAGCAATAAAAAATGTTTATTTTCCTAGTGGGTATGTCAAAAAAATTGGTGCATGAAATGTGGTGGTTTGCCGTGGAAATCACTTTGAAGGCTGGAGTACTATAGACCATTAGTCATCACAACCCTGTGAGTACGTGGTACTTGGCAGCTGTACATGAGAATGAGGGTTATACCAAGAAATTGCAAGGAAAAAATGATCTTTGTCTTGGAGTCTTTCCATGACCAAATGAGGAACGAAACAGTTAAAACATTTTCCACTTTCTCTTGATGAAAACATGTAGATACATTATACATATTGTGGCACATTGAATGTTTATGCTGGCTTTTAAGTCACTTTTTTTTTTTCCTTATGTCATATTATTTTGTTTATTCTGAACGTGTTAAAAATGGGAATAAAAACCTTTAAGAATCCTCCCAAGCACTTTTTGTACATATTAAATAAGAGGCAAAGGCAGGCTTATTTTTAAGACTCCTTTGCAAATCACCTTTAACAGTATTAACTTTTCTATTATATTTTAAGCTCTTTCATTTACTCTTATGATAGCCGTTGGTTTATATGCATCCAGCAAAATATGTGCTAATGGAAGCCATAAGTTCTTCCCTTTATGCAGACATGTGGCAAAGCAAACAGAAGAGTCTTTATTCTTGCCTGATAAAAGCCACCATAATGGTGCTATTTATTCTCAAAGAAGAAGTTTACCTCCTTTGTGACTTCTCTTTTCCACTCATGGGCCACTTGTAGGTTTCATAGAGCACCACAATCTTGGGCTTTCCGGGACTCTGACAATGACTTTTATCAGGGAAAACAAAATAAGGAACTGATATTTCTCACATGAAAAAATAAAATAAACTTTTTTAGGTTATTTTAATGTGCCTTATGAAGGAACAGTTGATAATAGAACTGTATGTTTCATTTATGTTTTATAGTTCACCTTTACATAGCATCTCTTGCTAAGGTGAAGAGTAATTAAGCGGGGCTCCTACAAAATCTTTACTGAAGGTCAGACTATCTGGGTTGGCAGTGCTAGTCAATGGTGTTTGCATCACAAAATTATGAGGCCAAGTGAGGAAACATACAGGGATGAGAAAACATGTCGTGCATGTAAGTTTTTTATATGTACACATTAAAATATGTTGTTGTTTTAGAAAGGTCATCAGTGTTCCTTTGAAACATTTGCCTTACACATATAAAAGGTGGTCTAGTATTAGGTTTGTCAGGTTTTATGTTGGAAGTGCAAGTAATAAGTAGGTTAGATGGCTACCCTACTTAATTGTGGGGGTCTTTTTTTGATGTCTTCTTTTCTTCTAAAAAGTGCCATTTGGATTCTGTTTGTGCCTCTCTGTAGCAATGCTACTGTTACATAAATAAAAATAAAGTGTTTGGATTTAATTATAGCTCATGCTCACTGCTGAAATGAACAGGTTGTGTTTTAAATAAAGTTTTAAACAAGAAGAATGGCATGTGATTTAATTTACCTTTGAAAAGATTATTTGTTGTTTCTGGTATAAATCTCAATTTGCTCCAGGGCAGAATCATGGATTGTTCAAAGTGCATTTTATCTTGGACAAAAACCTGAATTAACACCAGAAAAATCAACTCTATATAAAGATACTTATAGCAACATACATTATTAATTTTTGTTTTATTATTGTGACACTTCTCTTCAGAAAAAAAAAAAAAAAATTAACACCAAACACACAAATAATATTCTGGGAATTCATATATTTTAAATTGTCTTGCAGATAAAAAGCATGACTAGACACTTAGCTGCTGAAGTCTCATTTAGTGCCGGGTGCTTACGCACTGTCACTGTCTAGACAAAGCTCTTGGGGGGAGCGGGGAGTCACCTCCCTGGCAGAGCCGCGTGTGGCAACGTGGCTGCCGCTCGGGAGCCCTGACCTCGCTTCCTTCCGAAATGTTCTGCAGTCTCTCAGCCTAATTGTACTTGAAGCGGTGAAACTGATGTGTTCCATGTGACATGTGCAGGGACCTAATTGAATATTTTTAATGAAATTTCTATAAGTACTGAGCAGATATGCAGGGGTTTATTGTCTTCCTTTCTTTTTAACATTTAATAGCATGTAATCATTGATATTTTTTCCTGTCTTTGAGTATCTAATGATCAAATTCCAGCGCAGCTATTTGGATAATAGCTAAAAAGTCTAAAATAAATGTGTGACCTTGACATGCAGAGATCTACTGCAAATGCAGGTGAAACGGCCAGAAGATTATATCCCCAAACTTCTTTTCATTTTTTAATAAGACAAAAGAACACTTCTATTGACTGGGAGTCAGAAAGAGATGACATCTTTCCTTTCCAGGCTTCTACAATAAATTTAAATATGTAAAGACAGCAACAGCAGCAAGTGTTGCACTATTAAGAAAAAGCCGAAAGACATTGTTTTTCCAATACATTTTAGCTAAAAATGAGTCATACAACTTTTGAAATGAGGAAGAAAAGTAGGCCAACACGTGTTACACATATGATTCAGGAAAACAAAACCTCAAAGCTTGAATGAATACTTTTACAATAGAAATGGGGAAAATAACCTGTATAAAACCACTAATATAAATTTAGAGCCTTAAATTAATGGCAATTAATACAGTTTGGAAATACTTGTATTGGGATTGCTAGAATCAGTGTGGAATTAATAACTGATGTTATTGCCTTTATTGCAACATCACAACAGTATGAAGACATAAATTCCTGCAAATGCACTTTCAGACTCTCCAAACACATAGTTTCTCTGTGTTTGCTCTTTGCCAGCAGCAGAGGCACATCCCAATATGCTGTTAGATGCAAGTATGCATCAGATTAAAACTCTGAACATTTAAAAGTCATGACTTCTTGGTGGTGTTAGCTGTGACCCAAACAATTTTGCAGAGAAGCTGGAAGCCACTGGTGGCACTTCAACTACTCTGCAATTTCAAGTAGCTACAGTGGTAAAAATACTTGTTCGTGTGACTTTAGCAGCAAAACTACCTGATGGTGGTCAACAGGCAATATCAGAACAGACAAAGCCTGGTTTGGTCATAGATGATAAAAAAGCCTTGTGAACTTTCTGCTATGAGTTCCTGTTTCTAGGAGAAAGGAAAAGCATGTCTTTCCCTGGCCCAGTTCAGCAGCATGGAGCAGATCTTTCCTTTGTGCTGACTGGAGCATTCATCTATAAAGATGTTCCTGAACCAACTGATCAGTCAACTAACATAGACAGTGGAATTGCTACTAAAAGAAGATAGTCTATTGACAGTAGCTTAATGAGAATTTAAATAATGAACCCAGTACCATATATTCATTGAGTGGCTGAAGAATATGTGACTTTCTTGCTTTTGTAACATTAAAGAGATAGTAGGCTAGGAAGTTGCTATTGACTGAGACCACTCAAGTCATGTCAGTGTGATGAGACGGGGAGAAATCATGACAGTACCTTGTTGAAATGAGCCCCTCTACTGCTAGTATTACATTTTTTGTCAAACACCATAACTGCTTGCCAGATGTTTAAACATAGTCAAAATACACAGCTCAAATAGTACTCAAACTATTTTGAAAAAAAGAACTAGGTGTGCACCTGTTTGCTTGGGGCAGGCAGTGGAGGAAAACAGACAGAGGATGTGAGAGAAAGGATCTTAGGGCAGGGTTGTCTCAAGTGTTCCCAAGCAGAGAGAGGAGTTCACAAGGGAAAGGGATGAGACAGGACAAGGGGAGGATGGCATGGAGGAGAGAAAACTGAGACATATCTTTAAGGCCAAATGCATGCTAGGAATGAAACAGTGGGAAGAGGATATCTGTCCTCCCTCATGAAAACAAGGGCAATAAAGGTCCCTGTCTCTTGGACTCTCTGCATACTTGCCCAAGGAAACTGGGGTCAGACTTCTTATATCCCTTTTCTCTTATTAGTAACAATATCTGATGAATCCCTTTGCCACTGAGAGTGCCCAAAGCCCTTTTCCTGTCTGTCCTCGGAGGGTTCAGTGGCTCATACCTCTCTCTTTAGGCAGGGGCAGGTGGGGAAGCAGAAGAGGAGGGAAAGGGAGGACTGCACTTTTCCACTTGGGTGTTCTCTGGGGTTGGGAGCTGAGGCTGTAGTGACTGTCGTCTCTGACACACTAAAATCACCTGAGTCGTCCTCTATCTTACCATGGTGGAGACATCTGTGACATAGGAGTATGATGTAAACAGCCACCAGGGCTCAGTGTGCTAGCTGCTAAAAACAGACCTGATGAAATCACAGATTGTAAACCCCTGGCCTCAGGCACATGGGATGAGGACCCACCAAGGAGAATGGAGCCATTTACACCTCTCAGAGCTGCATTGTTTTCTTCCCCTGCTCATCTCCAAGGGGTGTTTTCATTCATGAGAAACTCCTGCTGAGAAGATTGGAGCACTTAACACCTACTGGAGAAGGTCTCTTTAAGTGTTGATGTCTTCCAGACTGGCTAGGGGCTTTGCAGTGCTACATAAGTACTTTGATTGCCTCAAAATTGGTATGACTTCTCACGGTGCTGGAGAGAAGAGCAAGTTACTGAAACCTCCACCCTCTCATTTTCACGTGTTGGGGTCTTGCTTATCTTAACCATCTGGAAAGGCTCAAGATCCAACGATGTAAATGAAATCTATGTTAACAGAATCATTTGCCATTGAACGCTCAAGATAAACAGACAGCATTTTACTAATCTTTGGCTTTAACAATTTAACAAGTAGTGAAACCTCCTGAGGAAAAATTACAGCTTTTTTTTCCTGTTGTTAAGGCCTGAGCATTTATTTTCCATGTGCCTTCACATTTGCACCTGAACAGGAGCTTACTACATTAATGATATGCTGATGAGCCCTATTTCAGTAATATCACATGAAAAAGAAAAAAAAAAAATCAAGAGATTTTATCTAATCACCTTGAAACCTGCCTAATCTAGGACAAACTATCCTCGACCTCCAAGTCTAGACAGAAGTTTAGATAGTGACATGATTAGTTCTTAAAATCTTTGCGGTACTGATCCCTAAACCTGTGATGAAAAGACTTTTCCGGGACATCATCCTTGTGCATTGTTACCTGACCGCAATTCCTCACCTTGTGTTCACTACTTGTTCGGGTGATTCTCACTCACCCTCTGAGCTTTTATGCTATTGGTCAATCTTTCCTTGGTAGAAAAAATGGGACCCAGATACATGAACTTTCTTTCTAAGTGTCACCGGGCAGGAAGATTCCAGTCAAATCTCATTTCTCCCCCCAGCTCAAACAGCTCATGAAGTTATCATAGTTAAGGTAGATCTACACCTTTGTCTTTGCATCTGCATCTATCCACTTGGTATTTTTCTAACATTTAATTTCATAGGTCTTCCCAAGTTCTCTGGAGGGAGTCCATGGCACGTCTAGGAAGACTATTGCTCTGATGTGCTTGTGCTGTATACAACAAATAGTCATTCCCACTTTCCCTGGACTTAAATGATACCAGGCTAAATGAAATAACCTGCCTCTAGCTCACTGATTTTTCTGAAAGCCAAGCTTTCTTCCAATATGCAAACACTACCCTTCTTGACAACATTAATTTCTAAAGTGAAGATAAGTGAGACCCAAGCTGAGATCCTCTCCAGCTTGGCAACCCAGTTGCTGGCAAAGTGTGAGCATATTACCAACAGGGACAATAGCAATGGGTAAGGAGATGGACAATGTGGTATATTTCTTTTTAAGAAATGCAGGCATAAAGGAAAAGAACACAGAATTCATGTGCCCAAAAAGTAGTAGTTTCTAGAAGACATTTATATGAATAATCAGGTGTTTTATTTCCAGCAGGAACATGTGGACTTTATAGGCACCTGTACATGTAGTAGGTTAGACATTTTGCTACAGATAATACTAACATGATGAAGCTACAAAATGAGGAACATTAAGTTAGGTAGTGAACAATCTCCTCCAGCAACCCCATTCTGCCAGGGCAGTCTCTTATGTAGCTTGAAAAAAAAAAGGACCATCTTATACTCCCACTTTTATCACTGGTTGCTGTTTCTGTATGTCTTCTGGTTTAGCAGACCAACTGTGGCTTGTATAATTTCCTGTTAGAAGTGAAATGGTTGCTCTGACTGGCTTTTTTTGGTTGATGAAGGGAAGATGAGATCAGCTACCAGCTATGACAAAGTCTTTTAGCTGTCAAGAGATAGAAATAATGTGTAGATGTCCAACACGTAAAAATAAAGTGCCTGTGTATGTAGCAAAAGTGGACCAGTTCCATTGGCTGCTGTTGTCCAAGGTTATCCTACATTGTAAGATGATGTAGATGGTTATTGAACAGATTGGGGCCATCTAGCAACACCAATCCCTCTGTTCACCTAGCAATGTCAGAACAAGGGGGCAGTTGCCTCTAAAAGCCCCTTACCTATTAATCCACTCAACTGTTTTCTGCTTGTACATCTGGGGATGAGGCAGGATCAGACTCTAGCCATGACCTCACATAATCCTCTTTCTGTAGTGACACCCTTGCATAATACAGAAGAATATATGTGCTGTAAGGGTCATATGTCACAGCAGTACAGGGAGTCACAAGTGCCATGACTGTATCAAGGAATTTTTAAACAAGTGTGACTGGCAGGGAGCCTTACATGTCTGTCACATGGCCTTGTAAGAGGCAGATTTGGGAAGCCCTAGGCAAGGCTGTTCCCAGATGTAAGGTCACCATCACACAACAATGATGTCCCTGTGAGCTGATCCAATGGACAATCGTCACATTTGACCATTAGATTATCAGAGTGGATGTTGTAACAACATAGTGTTGAGTTTGAAAGGAAATTATTTACAAGTCTGAGCCAAGAAAAATTTTCCAGTAACAGCAGGAAGATTCAACTTGGCTGCCTATGATCTATTGAGAGTTAATAATGGCTAGGCAGAGGGCCAGTGAAAATAGATGGTATTTGTTTTAAAAAATATATTTGTCTCTCTTCCCTTACATTTTGCCTGCTGTTTGTCTTCCTGGACTGCAAGTGCTTAGGAGCTAAGCCACACTTATTGCTTGGAATCAGTTGCATTACTTAATCAATGATTGCTAATGATAAATAGTAATAATATAAAACATTAATGTATTTTTACCTACATCTGCGTCTGTCTCTTGGTGAAGTACTGCACTTATTACTGCTGCATCTGACCATATGTTCATGGTGCAATCCCTTTAATACCTGGAATGTGAAAGCTGTTAGCAAATTCCTTGTGCCAGGACTGCAAACAAGAGACAGAAACTAAGAAAGTCAAGAGATACACCAAACTAAAGAGCATAGTGTAAAAATGGCAAACAGAGTGAACCCTGGGACAAGGAACAAGCAGGGACAGAGCAAAACCTGGCAAACTATATAACAGCAGGATCCTACAACACATAAGAAACAATGGGCATAGCGATGAGATTCCCTTATCACTGACCAGTCTAACAAGCCAACTCTTAATCTCAGCTTTGGACAAATGGCTGACTGTGGGTCAATAGTCTTGATGGGTACAGTAGCATCCATTACATGCTGGCAAATACTGGGGACACATATGACATTCTGCCAAGAAAAAAAGTAATGAGATACAGAGCTCTTACATGCTCCTGCACCATAATAACGCAGCAGGACACCGATGTATGTAAAGAGCCATTGAAAACAGTGGTCTTGCAAGTCTTTTCACCTCGCTGTAATAATAAACAGTAATCAGTCATCACAATTTTTCTATATTTTTACTTTGGAGTCTTTAGAGGAATATTACACTAGAACAATCTGGTTTCATTATTTTTGAAAATACTGCTGTAGTTACTTCCCTAGAAGTGGGAAATATATATAAAATCACATTTTTAATGAGTGTTGCAATAAAGATTCAAGCAGGAATGACTGTGTAAATTTCTAGTGCCCTTATTATTAATTAGACCAGACTACCACAATGAATCTCAAAATCTGTGAAGCAATTTTTTCCCCCCTCACTATTCTTCACTCTCTCATCTTAAGCCCATTCAATTTCATTAGTATTCCTTCACTGTGTTGTCGGTCTGCATTATGGTGGGGTTTTGGAAGGCCTTCAGTAAAAGAATACTTGACTGTGCTACAACCCTCACCCTTTGTACCTCTGTTCAGATCCCAACAGAATGAATTTCTAAATGCCTGCATGTTGCAGGAAACATGAATTGTTAATGAATCTTAGGATACAAGTCTAAACAGATGACAGTACTTTCCAATCTGCTACGGAAACAATATGCTTTAATTAAGTATAAGGTTTAATAAAATTTTCACTCCTTATACAAAAATGAATGGTGATTAACAGACGGCTGACAAACCAACTCTAATAATTTCTGATTAAATGCTTTTGTTTAGTGTTTTCAGTTACTTTCTACAGAGAATTAATTACTGGAAATGAAAAAAATTAAGGTTTATGACAGATATTATCCTTGAGAATGTGGAAGATAAACAATTGTATAAATTACAGTGGCATATGCAGGCCAGATTGTGGTCAAAATTTGTACAACATAACCCAGCTAGGTTTTAAGTTAGTTAGATTGAAAACTGGGGGTGTGAAGGAAACTGTCTGAAGTAGCTGCTTCACAGTTTTAAGTAAACAGTGAGCAACTGTATTCAGAACAAGATGCCATTGTGACTTATGTTTATGATTTTTTTCACAACATTAACTTATGTACAGCGGTCACTACTATTGTAGGTTTAAAGCATACATCTACATTATTCTTTCATCCTTCAAATTGCTCTTTAAATAAGCAAACCAGCTTCCAATCCATGGAAATATGCATGAGGAGAACAACCCACTAGAGGGTTAATCTGAGGGATGTGAGCAGATGGGCAGAGAGTGCTGTCACCCTGCTCTGAGGAGTTGTTTGCACCAGTGGACAATCACCTACCCATTCAGAATGACGTTTCATCTAGCCTTACTGAGGCCATTCCAGCTAAACTGGTATAACAGGTACTCCAATAAATGCCCCCAAACAGGCTTTGTATGAAACTAATAAAAAAAAAAAAAAAAAAAAAAAAGAAGAAGAAGAAAAGGAGCCACTTTTTGTTATCCATTGTCCTCAAAGAAATGCTAGTTTGAAAATTTACCTGGGAAAGTTTACTTGGCAAAAAGCATCAGAAGACAATCCCTTAGCTGAAGTCTACTGATCTGGACTTTTTGTTCCTCTGAGTTGATTGGCAATTAACCTGAGTTAGTTAACAGCTTTGTAAATGTTAATCTAGATATTTCATGACCAACTGAATACAAATGTTTGTGTTTTTCTCCAGGTTTAAGCCAATTGGCAATCAATTAACTTGAATTTTAGCAACCCCAAGTGCGATACTCTAGAACAAACACACGCCCTCTGTGCAAAACAAAGGCTGATCTTTCCCTGCAGAAAGCCGGTACCAAGGCATTTGATGTCTTATCACTATGCTATTTGAAGTGTCCTCCATTGTAGTTTGTATCCAGTGCTGCATAATCTTTATAATGGCCCTCTGCAAGAGCTAAGAGGGAAGCAAAATGTAAGCAAAGGATTTCTATCATATGTATAATCACAGTCAATCAATGAAGTTTCTAAAGTGTTGTGAAAGCTATGTGGACAAAAAAGGTCATTGGCATCAGTTCAGTTTTTGCCATTGTGGACGTTAGTTTTTTAAAAAATATCAATTAATGAAAACGTAACTCAGTAAAGAATATGAAAGCATGTATCTTCTGTTTTCAAGAGTGACTCACACATATTCACTTACCACTTATGTCAGCAGGAGTTTGTCATATGTCATAAAAGGAGTTGGATTGTACCCTTGGTTTGTGACATGAAAGGTCTGTTCAGTAGAGGAAGAGAGGTATCAATTCTTATCAACATTGTTATGAAAACTTCCTCACACTAACAGGCAGATACATGGGAAAAAAGGCTTCTAGCGAGCAACTGCTCTTTGTGTTATTAGCAAAAAACATCACCCAGGCCTCAAGTTTTGAGACAAATTTTTGTTCTACTTTTCTTTCAAATCACCTTGCCTTTGCTTGCCAAATAACTCATTTGTTATCTTACAGAGAGATGCAGCTCTGACTTCTGAAAGAGAGAAGGGCTCCCTTTTCCTCTCTTGACTGTATTTCAGCATTGCAGTAGAGGTTTTTTTTTACAGCTCAGGCCTTCTGATTCATTTTCTCTCTAAGGAAGACTTTCTTTTGTCACCAGCTAAGAGATAATCCAGTAGTCACTATATAGGCAACAGTCCCCTTGAAATGACTGGAATTTTTACACAAGAACTGCAGAAACGGGTCCAACGCCACCAAGAGCACTTTGGCTATGAGTTGTCAGGGGAATGATGATACTCAGCTGTTAGAGCCACTTGAGCGGATCACCACAACAAGCACTAGACTGGGGACCAGCATATCTTAAAAGTGCACTCAAAATGAATGGTTTACATAGAGACTCACCAAGATTTCCAAGATCAGTTGTTGAAATTCTGCTTTAAATGTGTTGGAATACTACATATCAAACAATGACCATCAGCAGAAATGTCCTAGAGATGACAAGAGACCTCATGCCTGCTGAAGAGATTCAAGATGACAGAGAAACAGTGAAATCATAGTTCTTGAGATAAAACAATAAATGTAATTATGTTCTCTCAACTTATTTGCATTACTTTTTCTCACTGCATTTCTTTTTTTCGTCATGCATAGCTGTGAAGTGTCATTATTTATTAGCTCTTCTGAAATGTTTCATGTATTTTCTCATTCGCAAATGTACCTGTGAAGCTGGTTAAAAAGTAGGGCATACTGTTGAGATGTGTAAAAATATTCATGAATTAAGTTCTGATCTTTGTAAGATTCTGAGTGATCTGAGTTCCTACACTTCATCAGGAGGTGAGGTACTGTGTACCTTTCAAGCAAGTGCTTAACACCTGATTTGAAAAAAAGCCACCTAAAAAATTTGCATGCAAGGTTAAAAATAGTAGGATTTGTCAACATTCCTTGGAAATCCTTTGTTGCAGAGGTTATAAAACATAAGCTAGGGGATTCAATTGATGGTAGAGACTAGAGAAAATCAAGATTTTTATTACACACACTCTTTCTTCAGCAGTAACATTTCTCTTCCCCCACACCCCAGTCCCAAGTGGTTGTGCATATTCTCTCACTTATGCTGGGTCATTATCAGAGTGATCAGTTTATTGATTTGAATATCAGTGCAGCAGCAGCAAAAGGAAGGGATGGTGGAAGGAAGGACTGGTTTAGCTAACGCTGGCTTTGAGAAAAGGTCAGTAGTCCCATAGCCTCACCATCATGAGAAACGATGTTACTACTTCTATTGATTAGGTCAAATCTGCATTAAAAAGTGTTTTGCCAGTAGCAAAAGGAGAACCGTCAATGAATTTTATATTGCTTCAACAAGCAGAATGAATGTTGTGGACTGAAACCTCTTTTTGTAAACTCATGAGTATTAGGCTGATCAAATACAAAGTATTTTTAAATCAGCTGTAAGTTCGGAATGCTTTATGAAATACTTGTTTCGAAAAAAGATGATTTGATATAGACCTCAGTCAGTTAACACTAACATTCACCTATCCTTACAGATATAAAGCTCTTCCTTAACACAATCTAATCTGCCTTTCTGTAAATTAAGTTTATTATATATTCGCCTCTGCTTGGACAAGTTATCTCTGGGAAGCTGAGATTTGTTATGCTTTTATACGCTGATGTAAGTCTGTATATTGTGAGGCTTTCACTGTTACATAGGTATTTGAAAAACAGAAAAAAACTTTGCATGGAGTCTGAATATGGGAGTATTTTCCCATGATTAAGAGATATTTTACCATAGGATGATCTTGAAAGAGACTGTTCCCTGTCATGACACTATTAGGTTTGGAAACTTTTGGAAAAAATAAAACCATCTGGGATATCCCCCCCTCCAACATTTTATAGCTTATGCTTGTTAACATATTTATTTATTTGAACTGGAATAGACTGATATTTGATGCTTATGTTTTCCTGGACTAAAACAAAGGAAGCAGAAAAAAAGAAGATATAAACTTCAACACTGAAACCAGGCCATTCATAATTACCAAAACAGGTGTTGCAAGGAAAACTTGATTTCAACAAAACAGCTTTTTCAGAAGAACGTATATATAGGAAAAAATATTCAGACAATTATTCACAAAATGATTAAACTTTTTTTTTTTTTTTTTTTTTTTTTTCCCGAATTCTGCACAGAATAGAGCAAAATACCTTTCAGTTTTCAGGATAATTTTCTGTAATCTTTCATTACTATTTCCTGTAATCTTTCATTACTCCCAATTGGAGACTTAAAACGACTGCTGAGTCATTAATAGTAAACAAAGAAACATATTGATCCACAAGATGCTGTGCTGCCTATGACTTAATTGTAATTTCAAGGTTTAACACAGATTTACCTGAGGAAGAGTGAAAGTATGCATCTCACTAATTCTCTTACTGGACTAGTGTAAGCAGCTTTTTACATAAAGGTTTGTGTAGTCAATTAGGAGAGTATTAGCAATAATAGATGACATTCTTACTAGTATCATAATAATTAGAGCTTAAATACAGCTAATCTGAGATCTATATTGAATGTATATTATTATGTAAGCCTGTTACTTCCATAGGCAAGTAATTTCCTTTATGGTGTTTTCAAGGAAAAGGAAATCCTAGCATCTGAGATATAAATATGCAAATTTTAGCAGATATTGGGAAACCACATAACATTTCTTAAAACCTGAGTGTGCCAAACCATATTACAAATAAGAGTAAGATTATGAACAGGAAAGAAAACAAAAAAAATTGAATACCTTTTATGTTTATTGGAACAGCAGTAGTGGGATTGCAAGCTAAGAAAATCTCTGCAAGAATTTAATGGATTGATGTTACTGCTCCTCATTTTGCCTTGAGTAAGACCCCCACTTCTGCAGTTCTTTAGTGTAACTTCTCTTTAGCAAAAATAGAGACTGGTTTATTTCTATGCCCACGTTTTTTATTGACCCATGTGAATCCACCAGTTTTGAGACAAACATCATCTGAAATTAAGTAGGAATCCTAAGTACAGATACGAATTTATTTTTAGTTGCATGGTTTTGTGGCCTCCTTACCGCTTTGTTCAACAGTTCTGCAATATAAAAAAAGGTTAATATATATCTGGTATATCAGCTACCTGAAGGAACCCCTTAGGTAAAAACATATTACATTTTAAAATCACAGATAACTGTGAAATTAAGCAATTGCAAATTTATAAGCATATCAAGGTTCAGTACATGATCAGAAAAGCTGTGTATTGCAATGAAATTAAAATACCATCATCTCGAGTTCTGCTATCAACAGCAGCATCACTGTTGTTAATATAAAAAAATCCACTAATAATAAGCTGATAGGGCCACAATGTTCGTTATGTTTTGTTGTCTGGTTACACTGCTGAAAATCACCGCCTATCAGTATGCCAGGAGACAAGCGCTTCTCATTGTGACTGAAATGAAGTGGAAGGAGGAGGGCTAATATGCTCGTAAATGCTCATGCCAAGAGTCATGTCACTGACTGGGGCTCACTAGGCAGCTTACCTCTGTGACTTCAGATGGAGAACTGACAATCTCTTGAATTTATAATTCCCTCTCTTGTTTCTACTGAAAAGCTATTTTCATATTTGTAGTATATATATATATATATTAATATTTTTTTGGTAATGGTAGCATTTCAAACATTGCGGAATATTTAAGAATTAGTCATATTCTTCCGTATCTGAAAGTATCAGTCAGCAGTGTTTTAAAATCCATCTTCCCAATTTATGCATCATTGTTTTTGGAATATATACTTTAATCTCACCAACAGAGGTCAGTAAACCACTGAAAGAGAACTGTAGGTGTTTGACGAGAACACACCCTCATCAATCTTTCTAACATCCTTCTGATAGTTTTGTTCAAAGGGCTCTTGTTCAGTTGCTTTAGTAAACACAAGCTTAGTTAGCTAAAAAAAAAAAAAAGCAAGCAAGTACATGCTTACGCCCACAGGAGAATGAGTTTTATTAATGAGATGAATTACACAAAATGGTATATCGTTAAAGATCTTTCAGCATTAGAATGTATTTGAAAGAACCATTATCAAGTCAGTAGCACACATATATGCATAGGTGTGGTCATAGCTATATCAATTTGTCAAGGTGAAAACAGGTTGTGATTTAAATGGTAGTACTTTGAAGGTTCTACAGAATTCTACTTTTCGGGCTTTGTGCTGTTGAAAATCAACCTAGTGTGGAAAGAGTATGAAGAGGAGGATCCCAGAGAAGCAACATTTAATTATATTAAAAAAACAGAAGCGCAGGAGAAACCAAGAGCTGTCACTGACTTGCTCATTTTGACAGTAACATTCAGCTAATGGAACTATATTAACACATCATTTTCCAACTTTCAAGTGTAATGAAAAGCTATTTTTACAAATCATTTCTTTCGGTATATGGTGTTTCAGCCACGTGGCTTCTATTAGCGTGCAGGGAGTTTCACAATGCGAGCTGCCTGTGCAGTACTGAAAGTGTACCTTTTATGTGGAGCTAATCCCAGAGGGGAGCCAGCACTCCTGCCCGTGGCCTTTTGACCTTTATCCTTTTAAATGCATTTTGCCTCAGTAGCAAAAGGTGAAAACCTAGTTTTTATGTTGCAAAACAGGCCGTTTCAACAGCACTTCTCTATGAAGCTAAGGAAAGTAACACACCCTCCTGTGGAAAAGTTGAAAGTCTCTAGTTCAGCAATCAACAATAGCTTTACAAACGTATTTTTAGGATTGCTTTTCTGGTAGCCCTTTGAAGCTCACCCGTATGGCCTCGCTACCACCCCTCTCAACAGCTGCGAGCATGCAAAGCCACTGGAGTGGAAGATGTTAATTATCATCAGCTACTGGAATTTCTCCAGGGACCACTTGTGGTTAGAAACACGTTTCCCTAAAGAACTGCACTAGGTGTTGTGATTATCTCTTCTGTAGTTTGAGTCCCTCCTCTTAAGCAAAAGACATACTCGGTTAAAACTTCTAGTCTTCACTTTGAAGCATTCTTCTCCTAGGACACAATTGTGTGATTTTCTTAAGCATTCTCAACTGTATTTTATTTCTGTGAATAGAGCTCCAACAATGCACATTTTCATGTATATGTGACTTTCCCAAGGATTAGGTTTAGCATGCATACAGATTTTGATTAAAAACTGGAGAAACATGTCTAAAATGAAAAAGAAACAAAACCAAAAAACATAGAAATCAGACAAATTGGTGGACACAACTGTGTTTTGGGTTTTTTTTGTAGGTTTTGTTTGTTCATTTTTGTTTTCTCCTGATAAGAGTAATTTGAACTTTCTTTTTATGACCAAGAAAAAGCTGCGCACCTTCCCAACACATCATCAGAAAGCTGTACACACAAGTGGTCTTTCCCCTTCTGCTCATGCTATTCAGCCGCATTTTGAGCCTAAACTAGTTAGCATCAAATAGCCTGATGTGATGTCAGAAAGTGAGAGATTCCCTACAGGGAACCAAAATCATAGTGGGTGAGCTGACAGAAATATCCCCAGAAAGGGAAATAACAAAACCAATAGATTCTAAGCCTTGGTGACTGCTACAAAGCGCCTTTAATGACTGAACACATCCTTAAATGTCTTGTAGATCCCTGTGTGGTATTTAAACCTAGTAATTGCTACCACCCCCGCAGAAAGACCAAGTCAGGTCAGTCTTCAGCTGCAGAGAAACCAAGATGAACTCACTAATCTGCAGGACTACTCACACCACACCAAGGTGAATGCTGAGGACATTTCTCTCACCCTTTGCTATGGATGAGAACAGCACATAGTTCTCAGTACTTTATGAGATGACACAGCAGTCTCTTTTGATAAGCTAAAGGAACAGCAGAAAAACAGGCACCCCACTCTCCAAGAATGCTGTCCCTCTCCTGTAAGGGCACAGGATATCCCCCTCCACCCCCCCAGGAGGAAGGACACTGAATGTAATGGAAACATGTAAACTGTGGAAACAGCAACCACCCCTAACTACAAAAATCCTTCCTTCTTAAACTTAAGGACAAGGCATACAGTGGTGTTTCAGTTCTTTAGTGTTTACAGAATTAGAAATCCCACAATTACCAGCCAATTCCCTTCCTTGTAGGCCATTAGTACAGTTGTATTGTGTACCATCTCCAGTTCAACACCAAATACAGTGATTGAGAAGTAGATACAGTCAAGATGAAGGATTGCTTAATTCTTCCAAAATGGTCAGGGCTTAGTAGCATAGACCTAATAACTCCGGGTCAGCTGCTGTAGGCCTTTAGTAGCTAGAGAGGGTAACAGAATGTGTTCCTCAGCTGGCACCAAGAGTAACCATGAAGACAAAAGTGAGCACACAAACACAGAACTGTTATATACAAAAAAAGTTTAATTGAAATACCTGTATAAAAAATATGATCTCCATACATTTCACACTGTTGAACAGAAGAAAAAAATCCAAATCCAAGCTGCATAAATGCAACCAGATCACAGAAACACAGCTATTAAAATAAATTAAGGTTTATGACTCTGCCACTCTACCTTCCAGAGCCAATGCACGGAGACTGTACAATGTCAATAATTTAAAACCCTTCCAAACAGCATTACTTTACATTTCTGGTACAATAATACCAGACACAAGGCATACTGACTAACTTTAAAAAGTCATTCTATTTCCCTTAAATTAGACTTTGTACAACAATTTTCCATCTTCCAACAAAAATTGAAAAGGTCAGAATTTTTTTTTTCTTTTTTTTTTTTTTTTAAACAAAAGTTGACAGGAATGCAGAAAAAAAGTGCCATGGGCAAACCACTAGAATTCCCATGGGGAGAAGGAGGGGAAAGCACAGTGTTGAATAACTCTAACCAAATAAATTAACCAAATAAATAGCCACAGATGAAACCTGTGGTAGGTCTTCTAAACTCCAAACAATAAATAACTGTATAATACATGGGAAAAACCAAGTTTACAGAAACACATTATACAGGTATGGGGAAAAAAAAAAAAAAGTAAAGTCCTTGAATATTGCATTGATTGTGCATTCAACATGCCCATACGTACTTTAAGACTCGCAGGGTGACAAAAGGCCAGGGGGAGTTGAGAAAGGGGCTTCTCATGCCCAGTGGTAGAGATGATAAAAGGAAACATGAATAAATGTTTCTGATAAAAAAGCTGATATACCTGTTCATATTTCTGTGCAGGCAGGCTATAGGAAATATTTTGAGCAGCAGAGGTGGGTTGGATTTGGAAAGGCTGGGGGCAGGAGTGAAATGTCTGTGTTCAAGTATTCCATCACCAGTGGATGGGACTACTTCATTCAATCACCGAACATGTTCTCCAATGCATCATAGGAGCTGCTTCCTCCAGCACTGAGTCTAAAGGGAGCAAATTCCTATAATGAACTGGATCTTCTTTGGACATACACAGCTCAAAAAAGAAAGTCCCACTGAAGCAGCTTTCAAAAAGGCACTCAAAAGCAAATAAAATCTAGTCCAGGCTCTATGAGAGCAAAAAAGTTTACCATGTATTCAAGAGGTCACTGCTTTCTTAATAAGGTCAGTCTTTGACTAAGTACTGGCCTGCAACTCCCAAACATCAGCGTTTCCAAAGGAAATCTCTCATTCCAAAGCAGAAACCAGCAAAGGGGGAAAATAAAATCAAGTCCCTCAGACAAAGATTCAACTACAGAATAATGAATGCATTTTTCTAGCCCCTCCTACGTATTGGCAGCAGCACTGTGGTCTTTCTGCTTGTAGCTCCCCTCCCAGTGCGAGGTCCTTAGTAATTCACAGACTCTCATTACTTGAACTTGTGCTAGATACATCAGTATCAAGGGTCCGTAGCCTTATGTCACAGTCCTCAGACTTCACTACTTCAGATTTGTGCATCCATTGATGATCAAAAATTTGCTCAAGTGTTGGTCTGTCTGAAGGCCTCAGTGAAAGGCACCATTTGATCAGCTGTTGACATTCTGTAACAAACAAAAAAGCAATTTTAGACTAGGGAAGTGAAAAGACAACCTTGAAGAAGAAAATCCCTCCCTACCTGTACAAATTCAAATGTACAGGACTAAGAAAAACAAAACAAAACAAATCCCATTTGACTCCTATACAACTCACCAGGTGAAATTCTTCTCCTGAAATATAATCGTCCCCTCAAGATTTCCTCATCTTGCTCAAAAGGGATGTCTCCACAAACCATATCATACAGCAGAACACCCAGAGACCATACTGTTGCTGACCTTCCATGGTATCTGTGATATCTGATCCACTCTGGAGGGCTGTATACTCTCGTTCCTAAAAGGGAAAAAACCCAAACGGTTAAAAGTGTTTCCCCATTGTTCATCTCCTCCTAGTAGAGCTAAATTAAATTCATAAACTTGTCATTTGGGAGTAAAAAAACAAAACAAGCTTCAAATTTCTTATGGGCCAAAGCCATTAGTGGTGTAATTTCAGGTCATCTGCGGGGTTACACCATTACCAGACTTGGCCCATCCGGTTGTGCTATTTTGTTGCAAGAAACAACACAGCCCCATCAGCTGACTGTGTACTGAGGCAGCTCCCTTTCACTGACCACGTGGCGTCTGCAGCATCACACCAAAAATAGACACAAAAGGACAAAGGGGGCTGGCGGGGAGGAGACGAGAGGGCAGCAAGAAGGTGAAACTCCGGTCTGCCCGTCTTACACGGCGCTAATCTGCTTTATCCAATTCCGCAAGGCAGTAAACAAAACAGGAATGCTTACGATTTCTACGTTTTTAACAGCCTCCCCCCCGCCCGGCTTCTCTGCGGCAGCTTTTCCCAACCCGCCCTCCCCCCCCCCGCTGCCCGTGGGCTCCTTGGATACCAAACAAAACCGGGAATTTGTGATGCCGAGGGTCACGTGCAGCGGAGCTTCGGGTTTCACAACAAACAGATGTGAGTGCGGCAACGGGGGGGGGTGGGGGGGAGAGGAGGGAAAAGAGTCCCTCGTTACATCAGTCACGCTCAAAGGGCAGGGGGAAATACTCCCTCCTGTCACATGGAGGATTATTTTCAGCTTTCCCATCCCTAAAGCACCGAGCCCGGCCCTGAAGCCAGTATCAAGACATTTTGAGGGAGCGTATCCATCCCCATCGCTTTAAAATCTGCAATGCGGGATTTCCAGGACATGGACGGAAAGGGAGGGGGAGAGCTACTGCTTGAGGTTAAAAAAAGCAACGCATATAAAAACTGCATCTCCACACATGGAAACATCCGACACTGGTGAAGCCTCCATGTAAACAGATCTCCCTCTAGGAAAAAAAAAAAAAAGCTTTTTCCAAGGCATGGAAATATAAACTGCTGCGTCACTGCCTGGAATCGCTTCTTTCCTACGCAACTGAACACCCCTAAGCTACTTCGGGTCCAAAGGTTTCCATTACCAGTAGACCTGATATGAACCCCTGCGTCAGAGGCACCACTTGCTACTGTGAGGTGCCAGAAAGGGGATAAGCAGCAGTTACAGAAAGGGCATCACCATGGGAAGGCGTGTGGGGGTCTGGCCAAACGTGGGCTGCCCTGGGCACGGGAACGGCACGTACCATCGAAATCGGTATAGACTGTGTCCTTGAGGAGGGCCCCCGAGCCGAAGTCGATCAGCTTCAGCTCGCCTGTCCTGAGGTCAACCAGCAGGTTCTCGTCCTTGATGTCCCGGTGCACCACACCGCAGCCGTAGCAGTGGCGCACCGCTTCCAGCACCTGCCGGAAGAACCCGCGGGCCGTATCCTCGTCCAGGGCGCCCTTCTCTGTGATGAAGTCGAAGAGGTCCTTCACCAGCTCGGGCCGCTCCATAATGATCAAGTACCCGTCGGGCCGCTCGTACCAGTCCAGCAGCTTGATGACTCCTCTGAAGCCAGAGCCCACCTTCTTCAGGAGAACGATCTCCAGGGGCACCATGACGCCGCTCTGCGCAGAAAAGGGGGGCGCGGGTCAGCGGGGGCGGCGCGGCCCGGTGCGCCCCCGACTGAGGGGAGGGGGTTGGGAGGAGGAGAGGGAGGGAAGGGAGAGAGGGGAGGGCGGGGAGGAGGGCGCGGCCGGCGGGCCCCCTCCGCCGCTGCCGCAGTCCGAGGGGCGGGCGCGGCGCTGCGGCGGCGAACCCCCGCCAAATTCTCCCCCGACGCAGAGGCCGCGCCAGCGGGGCGGGCCCCGCCGCCCACACAATAGCCCCACCGCGGCGGAGCCCCACGGCCGCGCAGCACCCCCGGAGGGCCCCCCTCGGGTACTTACAATCGTGCCCCACTCGGTCACCCTCTCCTTCACCACATGCTTCACGGCGACCTGCGGAGGGGGGAGGAAAGGAGGCGCCGTGAGCGGCGGGGCGGGACCGCCTGCGCCCCGCCGGGCCGCGCCCGCAGCCTCCCGCGCTGCGCTCCCACCCGCCGCCCGCAAAGCGCTGTGCGGCGGTCCCGCGCCTCACCGGCAAGCCGTCGGCGATCCTGCTCCCTGCGTAGACGGTGCCGAATCCCCCGCTGCCCAGCACGGAGCCCACCTGGTAGACTTTATCGAAAGGCTCCTTCTCCACTTTCACTGAGGAAACGAGAGGGAAAAACACCGCGTTAATGTCCGCAGCCGCGTTTCACCAAAAATAAAAAAATAAAAAATATTTTTTTAAAAGCCTCAAAATGCTCTGCCTGGTGGACGTGTGTGCGCTGCCCTAATTGTACATACTTCTTTTAATAAGTCGTCTTCTTCAATTAAAAAAAAAAAAAAAAAAAGGAAAAAAAACGCACCCCGAAGTTTCGGGGGCTGCCAGGCGCCGTCCCCACGCACCCCGGGGCAGCACGGCGCCCCGCCCGGCGCGTTGCGCTCGCAGGGGGACACCCCAGTCCCGGTCCCGCCGTACCTGGCTGGAGGATCTTCACCGGCAAGTGATCCATGCTGGTGGGGCTGCAGATGTGAGCCAGCGAGCCGAACTTGGAGAGCAACATCTTCCGACAAGGGGGGACGGCGAGTCCCCCGCGCTGGCACCACCGGCGTCCTCCCGGCTGAGCGCTCGGCGACGCGGCGCGGCTCTCCTCGCTCCGGAGCCGGTTGGGGGCGGCGGGCCGCCGAGACCGTCTCTGCGGCTCCTTCCCTGGCCGAGAGCGAGCACCAACGGAGTCCTCGGGGGTCCCCGCCGGCACAGATCCACGCGGCGGTCGCACCAAGTCCTCCGGAGAAAGGCAGTCGGCGAGGGCGCCGCTCCTCTTCTAACCGGCGAGAGCCTCTCAGGGCACAAAAACGCGCAGGCAGAACCAGAGCCGTCCGCGGAGACAGGCGGGTCCGGGCGTTGCGGGGCCACGCGTGAAACCCGCCCCTGCGGGGGCCACCGCAGCGGGGAGCGGGCTGGGCGCCGCAGTGGAGCCGTGGCGGGCGCAGGATCCGCCGTGCCTGCCCGCGCGCTTCTGAGCCGGCGGCGCCGCCGAGCCGCCTCTTAACGCCCAATATTTTGGTCCGGGCAGAGCGCGGCGAGCGCGCCGAGGATATCCCTCCGCGGGGGAGGGGGAAACACCTCTCCCTCCCGCCCCAGCGGTCCCCTCCCTTCTGCGCCGGGGCGTCCGCCGTGCGGCGGCCGGGACTGCAGCCTTCTGTCCCGCCCCATAGTGCGGGCGGGTGAGTGAAGGGCGGGGGGCTGGGAACTACTTATTTGTAGTAACTGGCGCGCAGAGTTACAGGCTGTCTCAAGTACGCATCACTCATTAGCGGCGAAAAAAAAAAAAAAGCGGGAGGGGGGAGATTCTCCGATTTGCGTTAACGTTCCTCCGCGGCCAATCGCGAGGGGCCTTTTCGAAGGGCTACCGGCGCGGCCAATGAGGAGGGGTCTCATTTGCATGCGGCGGAGCGGGGCCAAGCAGCAGGGCGGGAATGCCGCGGCGCGCCGGGCCCAGCCCCGCCCCGCGGCTGCGGGAAGGTCGCTCTGCTCCGTTCCGCTCCGCGCCGGCCGAGATGCTGCGTCTGGGGCCCCGCGGGGGAGGGGCGCCGCCATCGCCGGGGCACGCCAGGCCGTGGCTTCGGCAGACCCGGCGTGCGGTGCAGGCAGCTCCCGCTGTGGCGGCTCAAAGCTCGCTTGTTCATAACGTTGGTGCTCGCCGAAATAAAACGTGACCCGCTTCTCCTCCCCGCCCAGCCTCGGCGCAGCGCGGCGGCGTAACCAGCGCGGGGGGACGCCGGGCGCCTGCCCTCCGTGCCTGCTTCTGTCGGTCAGCTCCCCTGCGCGGAAGCCCCGCGAGGCCGATGCGGCGCGACGGCGGGCGCCGGTTCGCCGGCGGCGCGCCTCGGAGGAGCTGAGGGCTTCCGTCCCCTCCCCCGCCCCTCTCGGCGCCGCGAAAGGACACGACGCTGTTTGTTTCCCGGCCCTGGCGCCTGCTCGGGTCCGCCGCGCCTCGGGCGCCCGGCAGCGCCGCCCACCCTGCCCCGCAGGGGGCGCTGCATCAACAGGAATGGGGGCGCGGCGGCGACGGGGCGGCCTCCCCCTCCCCGGCCGAGTTCAAGGCGGCTTTTAAGTGTTCTCTTCCGACGAGGCTTTTACAGCGGCTCTCCATGAGGCTCCCTTTTCCATGAGGCTTCGGCCTCCGCACCCGGAGCGGTCCCGGGGTGGCCGTTAGCGGCTCTTGGGGCGCTGCCACTGTGAGGGCCCCGGCACCGGCCTCTCCTGAGGGGAGAGGGAGGCAGCTGGGAGAGTGCAGGGGGAGAGGAGAGCCCGAGGGCATCCTGCCCAGTGTCTGTCCACCAAAAGCTCTGGGCCAATGATTTGGAAATTAATTAGTGCTGTGCTGGATGGGAAACAATAATAACTGTTAATAGCTGTTCCAGCAGCTACCTAGAGTACTACGTGGATGCGAGTAAGTGCAGAAGTGTTGTGCGAGGCCAAAGCTCAACAGGGGAATACCACGACGACGTTTTCAGACAAGTGGTCAGCACCTCCACGTCCCTGGCACTGCCACCCCTGTTACAGCACCACAGTCCCAGGTGCATAACAGGAGTGTCTCAAATCTCCTCTATTGAAAACAGTGAAGTTGGAGATACTGGTGCTGCACAGGGATCCCTAACGTGAGGGTATTTTTGGACAATCACTTGACTAGTTGGCAGTCCTTCCCACCCTGGGCACTGGGAGAGCCTTGCAGTTGGCATTGTCTGATAATAGTAGTGCTGTAATCTCAGGCAATCATGGCTATAAACAAAGCAAGGGCTTCTAGGGAGCCGTAATATCTTTTATTAGATAGACCAGCTGATGTAAAGGTCAAGTTTTCAGGCGCAGTTTCAACCCTTCATGTCCCAGAATGTGTTTTTTGAAGCTGGATCAGTTTGGCTATAAAAGTTACTGCCTTTCGTATAAACCATGGTATTTGCAGAGGAACCAAAATAAACTATTCCATTTATTGAGCAGCTGATGGATTTTGGAGGTTTCATGTTAATGACTTGGATTTATCAGATAAAGAAATAAGAAAGTGCTTTTTGTTTGTTTCTTGGTTTTGTTTTTGTTTTTGGTGTGTGTGGTTAGGTTTTTTATTTGTTTTTGTTTTGTTTTTTGTTTGTTGTTGTTGTTGTGTTTGTTTTTGTGTATGTGTTAGATATCCTGCCTTTTGGCTATCTCTAGTCACATTAAATAACTTTTTAGCAAGTTTCTCCAGATTTCTACAGATAATGGCATATGCATACTATACTTATGTTCATTGATCCTGAAATGTAAACAAATACAAACAGTAGGATGATTTCATGATCTCATAATACATGTTCTAGGTTTATTTTAAGGAATTTAGCTGTATCTGCCTTTTGCTTAATTCTTGTCAGTGGTTTCTTATGAGTATTTTTTAAATTGCGAGGAAATATTTCTCATTTCCAATAAGAAATCTCTGGTTATTGAAACAGTAAATATTTTTAAGGAGAGAAAACTGGCATTAAATATTGATATGCATGATTGCTAATTATTTAGGGAATTAACACTGCAAGTAGTTGTTAATTCCTATTTTTTTATGTTGTTAAGCAGAAGGATCATGCATATATCACTACTCTGCGAATGTAAAACCATCAGGCCTTTTCATTCCAACTGAATTTGCCATTTCTTAAAACTATCTTTGTGTTGTCAGTCTCTGGTAAATCAGTGATATACTTGCCTTGAGCCTGTTCAAGAAAATACGCAGTTTTCCCCAAATCCTGTTGAGTTTAAGCTACATTATCTTCTGCTGTGTCAGCTGTAATACTTGGAGTCAGAAGAATATAGCATACCTTTACACATCTATGTTTGAAGCAAAATGATATCTAAAAAAGGCCAGGATCAATGTCTGCTATTGGTATAACTCCCGATCTATTTTGTATTTTCACAGAAGTGTAAAATGAAGGGTATTTATAGTTAACGTTAAAGAAAACAAGGTAGTTACTGTAAAAAAAAAGTGATAAGAGGGTATTTGTTCTTCATTCACTTAATTTTGGCAGACAGACATTTAATTTGTATACAGCTACAAGAACTCTTGGTTTGACAGAATTACAGATGGATCCCAGACATGGAATTTACCCTGTCTTTACACATAAGCCTTTCATGGGTTTGTGGTGCTCCCTTTGATCTGGCTTGGAACATGCAGTTCAGTGGTCCTAAACAATTATAGCTGCAGAAGTGTTTTATAAACTAGTTTTGGCCTTTCTAGCAGTGGCTTTGCAACTATAAATGGAAAATCATTCATGGGTAGGATGCCAGCTTGTTCTTTGATGTTTTGTAAAACATTTTTCTGTGCAACAGCCCCTGAGCACGCATGACTTTGTCAGGCACAGAAATACGGAAGATCCATGGAAGTTTCTGCTTGCAGCACAGAGACAGTACTGCCTTCAGGCTACCTTTCAACATCTTATATGGAACCCAGTTCAAAGTTTGCTGTGGCACATCATCACGTACTGCACCTGTGGCGTTAATGTACTCTAATATATATTATACCTATAGCCATTGTAGGTCTTCTCGATGGTACTATCAAAATGCATCTGTTTGCATAGTGTGACCATAACATGCTGCTAGGAATACTCTAGCAGTAAAAGTCCATTAAAGTTGACAAGAATATTGATATTCTGAGATCCCTCAACCTCCTTGTATGTTCAAGCTCCTTGCCATCTTAATGACTTGATTCTTTTCAGTCTCTCTTTTATTTGGTGAGAGAACAAACTGAACACAGTGCTCCAGATGTAGCTTCATATGTGCTGAATAGAGGGCAATAATCATGTCTCTTGACCTGCTGGCTATGTTCTTGCTAATGCAGTCCAAAGTGTGGTTAGTCTTCATTACCGCAAGGAGTATTTCATCTGGGTAGGAACAACCCCAGGTTCCAGTATAGGTTGGGAAATTACATATTAGAGAGCAGTGTAGGGGAAAGGGACCTGGGGGTCCTCGTGGACAACAGGATGACCATGAGCCAGCACTGTGCCCTTGTGGCCAGGAAGGCCAATGGCAACCTGGGGTGTATTAGAAGGGGGGTGGTTAGTAGGTCGAGAGAGGTCCTCCTTCCCCTCTACTCTGCCCTGGTGAGACCACATCTGGAATATTGTGTCCAGTTCTGGCCCCTCAGTTCCAGAAGGACAGGGAACTGCTGGAGAGAGTCCAGCACAGGGCAACAAAGGTGATTAAGGGAGTGGAGCATCTCCCTTATGAGGAAAGGCTGAGGGAGCTGGGTCTCTTTAGCTTGGAGAAGAGGAGACTGAGGGGTGACCTTATTCATGTTTACAAATATATAAAGGGTGAGTGTCAGGAGGATGGAGCCAGGCTCCTCTCGGTGACAACAAATGATAAGACAAGGGGTAGTTGGTTCAAACTGGAACACAAGAGGTTCCACTTAAATTTGAGAAGAAATTTCTTCTCATTGAGGGTAACAGAACACTGGAACAGGCTGCCCAGTGGGGTTGTGGAGTCTCCTACTCTGGAGATATTCAGAACCCACCTGGACACATTCCTGTGTAGCCTCATCTAGGTGTTCCTGCTCTGTCAGGGGGATTGGACCAGGTGATATTTTGAGGTCCCTTCCAATCTCTAACATTCTGTGATTCTGTGACACACTGCTGGCTTTGTTCAGTTTGTGGTCTATTGGGTCTTCTGCCGTAGAACCGTTACTCCCAGCCTGCATTCCTCTGTAAGTATATCCTGCCTCAGATGCAGCACTTGTATTTATCTGTTTGAAACTTCAAAATGGCTGTGTTACACACACATTCAGCTTGTTGAGTTCTCTCTGAATGGCAACTACACCCTCCAGTATACCAAGAGGCCCCTGTGATTTTGTCACCTTGTACTTACTAAGTCTCATCATGCAGGTCATTGGATGAAAATGTTAAATAACATCAGTCTTTGTCTTGACCATAGGGAGTACCGCTTGGAATCCCCTGCTAATTGGAATTCAAACAGTTATTAGCTACCCTTTGAGGCCAGTTTGTAACCCACCTTGTAGTTCACCTTTATCTCTTCCAGTTTGGCTGCAAGGACACTAGGAGACTGTATCAAAAGCCTTGCTAAAGACAAGGAGGACAACACCTACTACTATAACCTCACCTAGAGAGCCTGTGGTGTGGTTGTAGAAGGCAATTGGAGTGACTAAACACAGTTTGCCCCTGGGAAATTCAAGATGGCTGTTGTCGGTATCATTCTTGTCATGAGTGAGTGGAAATAGTTTCCATGAGTACTTGCTCCGTAATTTTCCCAGTGACTGAGAGAAGGTTGATCAACCTGCCATTCACCCAGAACCTTCTTCTTGAAATTTTCTAAGAAAGACATTACATTTTTTATAGTTATCAGAAATCTCCTCTGGTCAACGTGACCTTTCACAAGGGACAGCAACTGCTCTTCCAATGACGTTTGCTGGCAGTCTTAGTACTCACAGACATATCCTGTGCAATTCCATGGACTTGTATTACATCTCCAACTTGATCCTTGCTAGTTGATGTGGAGCTCTGGGAGGCCTGAGAGCAAACCTTGCCTGTAGAAGTGGAGGCAAAGAAGACACTGAGTACCTGTGTGTTGTGTTACAAGGTGACCTGCTGTATTCAGCAGCAGGCCTAGGTTTTACTCAGTCTCCCATTTTGCTGCAAAAGTGTTGTTACTCTTGAATTACCCTTCATCAATTTTAACTGCATGCAACTGTTGGCCCTCTAATTCCATCCCTGCATGCCTGCGCAATGCTACTGTGTTCCTCCTCATTGTGTCCCCACTTCTACCTCTCATATGCTTCATTTTTTGTTGTTGAGCTCAATCGTGTTCACACTGCAAGGCAAGCCCTTGCTATACCTGCCTGTTTACTTGCAAATTAGCATGGATAACAGATACATCTGACTCTGCCAGGTCTTGCAGACAGTTTTTTAGGGCACTTTTTCAGCAACATCACTGCTTTTCTTTTGACCAGTGTGTCTTATGAAGCTACAACCTCTCTTTATTTCTTTACATTTAAAGAACATGTTGTTACTATCATGAGTGATTAGAGAAGGATGTTAACAACTCCATCAGTAATAGACCTTACATTTCCAGATATGATACGTTCTCCTTTGTCACTCAAACTACTGACTGAATTCAGGCAAATATGACTCCTGCCACTAAGAGATTAAACTTCTGGTTTAGTTCATGTTTCTATATTAATAAACAGGACTTTTTTTCTTGTAGCCTGTCTAGGTAAAATCTACCTATTGTTTAATCTCATGCTTCCTGTCCTAGACACAGAGATACACAGTTTTGGTTGTACTTATATGTTATCATTGATGATATATATGCATCAGCAGAGGTTTACCATCTGCCACTGGGAATGTTGCTATAAGATTAATCTAATATAACTATGATTACTGTTTCTCAGATCAGGTTATATACCATATATATATGCATAGTTTGATTAGCTGTTTGGAACAAGGACTTTATGGAAGTTATTAGATTGTTACAGAAGCAATGCTCCTTTGATACAAACAGGATTTAGGATAAGTAACAAGTGATTAATCAGTGAACAAGGTATGACCAGACTTTGAAATATGATGCATATTTTAGTATACTCTGCATCTTTGAGAAATATCTTAAACTTCTGTTAGTAGTGAGCTGATAGGATGTATTTCAGCATTCATGGAGAATGGCAGATGAAATCACAAACATATAGTTAATAGGTTTTATTTAATGTCGAGATTAATCTGCCCATCCATATATTTTGTTCTTGGTGACATGTGTTCATCTCAAGATGGAGGGGTGGAAGAAGATGGGAGCAATCCAAAGATATCTCTGAGTTGAAGACCATCTCTTTATTTGGTGGTTAGTAGAAGTGCAGTAGAAGTATCTGATCTCTGATGGAGGCTTTTCCATGGTTAAGGTAACATAAATAATAGAAATGAGAAATAGCCTTTGCATATAAAAGATTTTGGAGGAATGTGGTAACGATGGACAGAGCCATGGGACACTTGTAGAAATAACCACCTGTCTGGTGAAGACACTTGTAAGCTGAGGGGGTGAACACCGACCTTTTATCAGAGGAATGTTAATTTAAGAGCAGGCAAAGAATGTAACTGCTTTGATACAGTGTCAGTGAGACCAGTGCCGGGGTACTGTTAAAAGAAGGTTGAAAAACTGGAAAGCCTTTCAAGGAGAATACAAGATCTAGGACTGGTGTCTTGAAACATGAAGCTTTAATAGTTCAGCTCAAAATTGTTTGTTTGGGAGAAGGTTAAGAGGTAACCTCTTATGGTCACAGCATAGAAGCATCTATGACTTATTTAATTATTTCCCCCCACCTGGTATTTACTAGCTCTTTAAGTCTCACACAGGAAGAGTTTCCCAGCCTGAGAACTCTTAAGAAAATAACAAACTATAGAAGTAAAGTACAGGTGGCTAACAGAGGATAACTGTAGATGTAGTCCTCTGTTAACTGAAGACCTCATATTTCAATTGGATTGAAAAGAAGGTAAGACTACATGCTGACATATAAAAAGAACTAAGAGATTTAATGCAGAGTTTGCATTAGATACCATGGCATTGTGTCAAGGGAAGTCAGGCTGGAAAGTCTCTGCAGCATTAATATTTATGACTCAAAGAGCATGGCTCTCCACAGAACTGAGTTCTCAGGACTTCATCATCCACCGTGATGCAGGTGGCACATTGTGTTCAATAGAGAGATTGCACAATTTCTGCAGCTGTTTACCCCATTTCAAAAAACATATTGGAGAACTAAAGCGGGATCAGGGAAGGGTAATGAGGATGACTGAGGATATGAAAAAAAAACCTCTTTTGAAAGATTAGGCCTTTTTTCACTTTAGAGAGAAGATTAAGAAAGGAGATGCAGTAAAATAATGGTCTAGGTACAGTAGATTAGATGACTGTGTTCTCTGTCATCTAACATGAGCAAAGGAACATCAAGGCCAATTGAAAGGTAACATTCAAAACTGATTAAAAAAAAAAGCCAACCTGTAATTATGTCTACTTACAAAACTTGTAATTAGACCATGGAAGTCACTGCCAAGTCACAAAGGCCAAGAATGTAACAAGATTAAAAAGAGTACTATAAATTTAGGGATAACAAGAATATTTAGAGTTATAATTGGAGGATAAAAATAACAGAAGGGCTATTAGGTCTCAAGTTTCAAGGTGGAAACCAACTATCTGTTTTGTAGAATGAGTTGATACTGACATTGCAAATCAATGAGTAAAGAGCGTGAGTAAGGAAGAGCTGATCCACCTCTGTCTGCTCTGTGGTTTTTGTACAGAATGAGGCAAAGTGCTGGAAGGGTTTGTGTAATGAGACTATTGTTAATAAATTCCTGTATTTGGGTGGTTTAATTCTGATTGTTTCAATAGTGCTATACTTAAACCACTGTAATGATGTGAAAAATTGGTCCAATTTTTTTGTTTAAGGGCATAAACTGGATGAGTATTTGTCAATCTATAATCTGTGCCAGTGGAAATAGCAAGACATCATAAAATGTTCTATAAATTTTATGTTTGCTCACATGCAACTAAACAAAAGCAGGAAGGGAAAAAAAGAGAAGTAATAAAAAAAGTCAAGCTTTACTTTTTTGGTTTTTTTTTTGTTACTTGGTAAAAAATAAGAAGTTGCTGAAGTAGATCAATAAATAATCCTTCAGGTAAAATTAGAATCCTTCAGTTAAAATTAGAGAAACACTGGAACAAATAATCTCTTAAGATTTCATGTAGAAATCATGAATTTAGAAGGATATTTACCATATGGGATGAAGCAAAAAGGCATTCTTCTTGTGTCTGTGTTTGAGTTTTAAAGAAATGTTAGAACACAGACTGAACCGGATTCTCTTCTACCTTCTGTTTTCAGAATTCTTTAATGAAAGTTTTGAAATGGGAAGGATAAATATATGAAAGCCTGATCTGATTTGTGACCATCATAGCTATAAGATTTACATCATTCCATTGGATCTGTGACCAGATCCAACCAGGCATATTGTTGTGCTTCCAGTAAAATAATTCAGTAATTTGTTAATCATAAATTCATTCCAAAAGTCACTGGCAGTACTAATGTGTCTTTCTGTACTCGAGAGCAGATACAAGTGTTTAATTTGTTTTCAATGATGATGATGATGATAATAATAATAAATAATAAAATCACTGAAGACTTGCAAAAGGAGACTTAATATACAGAGCTATCAGCATTTCACTTGATCTGTCCTGAATCTTGACATTAAATTTAAAATGAAACTTATAATACTAACATCATGAAACAAAATGTTACAAGCTGCTAATATGGATGTGGTAGAATAAGTTGACATTTTCAAGTGCAATAGGTAGATGCACTTTGGAGCAGCAGTTTTAGTTTTCAGCCAGTTTTATGGCTATGTGAGCTCCTAGTTAAGGCTTCATGAGCCAAAACTGAGTAGTGCAAAAGCGTTCAGACCTTTCCTACTACCTTGCCATTGCATCTTGTGTGCCTCTATCTCCACTTTCTCCACTTCAGCTTCTCAGGCACTCTGTAATGAAAAAACTACTGCAAAGTCACCGTAATCACAGGGATAAGGTCTGTCCTTTGAACCACATACAGGAGGGAACCACCAGATGACTTTCCATGGGTGCGCCCCAGCTTTCTGATTGACAATGTGCCAGTGCTCCTGATCTTTGCTAAGCTATAAGAATGTAATTATTAACCAGCAAAAGCTCCAGTCCTGCACATGCGTCCCACGTGTGGTCTTCTGCAGAACTGTCACTAGTCACTGCTACTTTCATTAGTATCAGAGACAATGTCACAAGCAAGCTGAACTGGTGTGTGTGCCTTTGTACAGAGGATCCTCAATACTGTGCTAATGCGTGTAATTGACAACAGAAGTTCATGTGGAGAAGAAGGTTACGTATTGAGTACATTTTCCTGTAAGTATAATTACTTTTGTCAACATAGGCCATACTCTTTATTTTTCAAAGTCAGATCAAGTCTATTTGAAGAACAATTCTTTATAGCATATACAGAAAGTTGATACCTGATTTGTTAATGTACTAATAAAATTGGAAGAAAAAAAAAAAAAAGATTGGAAGGAGTGAGTATCATTAAACGATCTTTGATCAAGGCTCAGTTGAACGCACTCCAACATTTACACTATAATTATAAAATGCAGTGACTGTCCTTGCTCAATGTTTTATTCATAGATAACTAAGGTATGTACTATATGACTGTGTGATCAAAGGACACTTTACTGTGTTATCAGTAGTAGTAGTATACTAACTTTATGATCATAATTTTTCCTTTTCTGTTGTGTTTCCATGGACTTTGTAAAGATTATTATAGTTAATGTTATGTTAATCAATATCTTATCTTTTTTTAAATTGCTTCCTAAATGTTAAAATCTAGCAACAAATATGCTACAATTTAACTATTACGCTTTCTGAAAGGATGATTTTACACATGTTTCAAGCTGGTAAGTCTCTTATGCATGATCTAAAAATACGTCCACAGAAAACCAAGAAAAGTTAATAAAATTGGACAGCAAAAGCTGGGACATACAAGATATTATGTTCATTTTGAATATTTTAGCCATATTATCTTTTATTCCTTTCCCATGTACTTGGTTTTTAGACCAGATATGACACTTCCTGGCTTTGAATATATATTGAGAGGCTTTCAAAAGGTCTGATTTTGAAGAGGTGGGGGACTCAGTATTCTGTTAGTATTTATGCACAATTAGGAAGTAATTAAAGTATGTGAAGAGATGCTATTTTAGATGCCAAGGGTATCCTGTTTCACCTCCTACTGCTGCTCAAGAATGATGTGATTGTTTTGCAGGTCCTTTGTCATCTGCTTTCATCTGCTTTATCACCTTCCTATGAGGAAGCCTTAGATATGCTGTTATCTGAAATTATTCAAGCATCTAATAATAGTTCAGATGCCTGAATAATTCTTTCTGTTACCATTCAGTAACTATGTTCCTGTAAGATGAGGTGTGTTCTCTGTTTACTGTGGATTTTCAGATGCTCTACAAATGCACAGTCAGAATCTTAACCAGACTGGTGTGGATGTAGCGTGTGGGACAGTCATAACTACCTAAATTTTGCTTTTATCTACACAGAAAGTAAGGATGTATCTTGAGGTAATTTTCAAGTCTGTTTATGTCAGTGAGCCACTGTAAGTCCTTACACTCAAGTCCTAGTAAGTCCTGATGGACTTCCAGGAGCGATCTTCACTTGAAAGCTCTGTCCTTCAGCCCTTCCCTTTCTGCTGTGTGTTAGAAACTGCCCGTGATCATGTCCTGCTAAAGACTGCTGCTGGTAGGCTTGTTATTCCATATTTCTAATTATGTCTTTTCCACCTTTCCATCTTATTTTCACTATTGGTTAGCACCAATGAATCTGAGTCAAGAAAGAGATGATTGTGCCACAGATCAAAGACTCTGCTTTCCAAACTCAAAGCATGAGGAGTACAGCTTTCATCGTGGCTGCCCACCCTGGGGTTGAAGAAAAAGAGCCTGTATTACTTGGGTTATTTTGACAATCACTTTTGACCAGCCCTCAATACTACTGTGACTTTCATCATGCAGAAGGGTATGTCTGAAGAGGTACCTAACTCAGTTTGGCAAAGGGCAACAACATCCACTTGGGAATTAAACATTGTCCTGTGGTAAGAGTACTAAAATACTCTTTGGTTGAGGCCTTACAATAGAAGGGAAGACCTGTGTTCTAGATTTGGCATTAAGAAGCGGCACAGCTCTAGCTTCCTTGGAAAGTCTTCTGGTTACCAGGTTGATGGTACTCGAGTGCATCCACGCTCTGAGGTGAAGAGTGTGTAGTTTTGAGTACAGGATTCCACGAACACCAACATGGAGTCCTCTAATAGCTTGTATTGATCTTAAGTATGTTCGATAGTAAAGTGATTCTTGAGGGTAGAGAGTGTGATTTATTCTTGAGCCTTGAGAATTTAAATTCCAAACGAAATCAAAATTGAAGCATTCTGAGTGTGTCCCTCCTAGTTAGGGTAATCTTGTGTGATGAAGGACTACTGGATTCTAAATCCTGGTCCAGAGGTCATTTCTGTGTTTATTTTGTATAAAAGGACACTTCTGTACTAGGATATAAAATACATATTTCATGTGAGATGAAAAGAAACAAAGTTATCTGCATTTAAGACAGTGACACAGAAAAAATGTATTGCAGGAGCTGGTAGTGGTGTTGAATATGCTGCTAAAAATGTGTTTTAGCTGGTACTGAAATAGAAGCTATAGATAATTGTTAGATTGATGGAACTGGAAACTGAGAAAAGACTGAGTGGCTTGAACTGCAAGAAAGTGAGTAGAAAAGCCAAAGGTAGGCCCAGCACTGCTTAGGCTAGAGAATGATGACTAGGACATCTTTCTGCATGACACCTGAGAAGGAAACTGATGATAAGCACCGTTCTCTCTGCTTCCACAAACAGCAGGGGCAGCTAGCAGTATTCTGCATCTGCAGACTTTGGTTCTGATACTGAGCCTTAACAGTTCAGAATCTATATTTAAAATACGTGAGAAAGCCTGTGTAGACAGTTCCAACTAAGGTCAGAGGCTATGTCTAAAATACTTCCTCTAGGAACTGTGGCCTCTGTTACTGTGTGTCCTTCACTCCTGTTACTGTTTCACGCAGAAGCACCAATGTATTGTTTTACTTAGGTGAGCTAGTCATGCAGTACACAATTTTGAGTAAATTGTTCCAGATCAATGCAGTCATCTTGCTGTAACACTTCAGTGAGGTATCAACCATGCTTCCAGAGTGGCAGCCAACAGGAATGTGCGCAATCGTATGTTGCCTTCATATAAATTTAGGCCATATAAACGCAAACTGGAATAGGCTGCCCAGGAAATGGTTGAGTCACCATGCCTGGAGGCGTTTAAAAGACTTGTAGATGTGGCACTTAGGAACATGGTTTAAAGGTGGACTTGGAAGTGTTAAGTTAATGGTTGGACTCAATGTTCTTAAAGGTCTTTTCCAGCCAAAATGATTCTGTGATTCTAAGAGTGGAACTGATATTTGATGGGATAAAATAATACACATTAACAATTCCCCCTTTCATTGGTGCTGCTGTTGCAGCTGTGCCATTAGTTTGCCTTGGAACTTAGCATTTCTATCTCTGAATCATTGGCAAAGAAAATTCTAAAAGGCAAGACAAAAAGCCAATTCTAAGTCTTCAAAATGTGCTGAAATTCTCAAGGATCCAGATGACTCCTCATTATTTTAGAATACTTGGGTGAAAGTTACCCAGATCTGCTTATTTTGCAGTGTTTTTTTTCTGACAGTTTCTCTTCAATATCACCCTTAGCTGATCTTGGAAAAGGAAACACCACCATTCTTTTATGGTACAAAGACACACTTAGCTTTGTTCCAAATGGAGAACAGAAACATGCTAAACACCCCTGCATTTCCTGCGTGATTAACAATTTTATCATCTGCCTTTTCTGATGTAATTGATATTCTTGCCACCTCTGTGGCAACATTCACAAGAACTAGGATTTATTTTACTCCTATTTTATTAAAAATGTCTTGTTTACTTTGGTCCTATTGAACACAATTTTGCTGCATGTAATTTAAATTTCCTTTGCTACCTGTTTTTCTGAACTTCTGTTTTACATTTCTTGATTCTATGTTTAATTGCTCTTCTTTGCCATCTGTCTGCAGGGAAATTGGGTATTTCTATATTACTAATACTGAAAAAAAGACAAATGTGAGAAACTGAATAATAAATTCCTACATTTTGAAAATGTGTGAAATACATGGGCTGAGGGTACTATCTCTGTAGCTTAAATGTAAACCATCGTCATTTCTAATATGTCCTGTAGTCAAAAAGAAGAGAATGAGTCAGTGTTGTCTTGTTTGCCATACAATTACTTTTCATACTGTTTCACAGAAGATGAAATTTCTGGCAAAAGGAAAGATTTAAATTTATGATGTTAATGTTGAAGTTCATTATTAAGTGTGTAAACAGTACCTGTCTGAGGACACTTACAGACTTGAGGCACCAGAGAAACAAACATCTAATGTTTGTAAATTCCTTCAGTTCTGTGCCTGGCCCCTGAGGAGGCCATTGCCACGCTGGGGGCAGAGGTGGCTGATGCACTTGTTGGTGCGTCTGCTACAATTTTTAGGTTAGATCATTAAGATACAGTGATCTCAAAGCTGAATCATTTTAGGTGAGATTTTTCCATAAGAATAATAGGTCTTACGTTATAAAAATATGCTTTAGTTATGGTTTCTTTAAGTTCTGTGCAAGGAAAAAGAGGCAAAGTATAGTGATATCAGTTCTGCCAGCCCACCTCTAATAGTTCACAAAAGAGAAGCTGTTGTGTCTGCTGCCATTGTTTGAACACTTTTTTGTTTGTTCCCACAGTGCTTCACAAGGATTTCAGGCCCAGTTATAATTTCTCACATCCTGGATTTTCTCCACTGAATTAAAAAGAATTTCAGTTGCCATAAGAGAGAGGTAAATAAGACCATTTCAGATTAATCTGTGTAGTTGTGGTCTTACTGTCCTATCACTTTTTAGGATTCCCATCACATACTTTATTTTGCTGGAGCAAGTGGGCCTTTTTTCATCCCTTTATACCCAGGGCAGAACAAGGAAACAGAACAAAGACTAACCAGTTCATATTTCTGAAAAATAGGCTTAAATAGTACAGTCAAATATCTTGTATTTGGTTTCTTCAAGTTATATTGTATTGTTTCCATATATATATGTAATTTTTTTTTTTAGATCCATGATTATTCATATTGCTGAACTTTACACTTTGATGGGAAATAATAATCAGTGAAATTATATATAAAGAACAAATGCAATTCATTGCCTGATCTGATTTCAGGATTATCACATTGCAGATAACAAAATGCCGTAACACATTGAAATCTGCTACATAACATCATAGAAACTTGCATGATTTGCTTTGAGAGAATGATAAGGAATCATAGAATGAATTAGAACTTTCCTCTTAGACTAGTTGTCACTGTAATGAGTCTGTTCTTCAAACTTCTAAATGCCATAATAATAGTGTTAGTAACAATGAATGCCATACCAAGACCAAGAGCAAAACAGCTTTCATCATTTATGAAGGAAGACAAATTTCATCTCATAAGCAATGTCTGTACACTTGTGTATTAAACTGTATGCATCTTACCACTTAGAGTGCGCAAACAGGATGCAAAACATTGTTTAATGTTTCTTTTATGGAGAAAAGAGATGGCAGAAACCTGTTTTGTATTCAAAATTTACTATGTATGCCTTCAGTATGTTTCATACCATAACAGGATGAGTATTATATTCTGATGGACCAAGGGTCCACTACAGACTATGCCTACTACTTCAGGACTCTGTATTGCAAATGTAAAAGTTTATTAAATTGCCTTTGATTCTGACAGTTCCTGGTGTGCCTGCTGCTATACTAATGGTGAAGAGCTACATCACCAAATAGGACACCTCCCTTCTAACCTCTCTGGAGATATCTGAGGATGAAAGAGCTGAACGTTATTCCCTCCCTGTTCTGATGATAACATCCTTTCTTCCCACAGATGTGATTATGCATTGCCAAGAGCAAAAAAGGGTCTTCTGAAACATTTTGTATCCAGTGTACGCTTGCCTTCCCCCAAAGTTTTTGTCCTTGTTGCAAGACTCATTGGCTCTGGCAAAGTGGTAATCTTACTCCTTTTTCTTCCTTATGAAGGGGAAAGGACAAGAGAGAAATAGTGTATTAAAACTTTCCAGGATAATTCTCCTTACAGATTCCTGGAAGTGTGACTTTACCCAATGGTACTATATTACAAGAAAGAGGATTGTCTGTCTATCAGAAACTCTGGTGTTTTTGAAGAAATAGGGGATGCATAAAGGCAAAAGGACATGGACATGTTGTGATGACAGAGCAGTGCACAGACTTTGGGATGTTGGCTGGTTTGAGCTCTCCAAGTGCACCCTAAGATGTCTCATCTGTATGTGGGTTTGCTCTGAAGGTCTCATGCTCTGGGAAATCAAGAAACGAGCTTTTTGGAGCTAAATGCTGAGATAGTCGGGAAAGTTGAGAGTTGATAGCATCACTGCTACAGGATCTACAGCTGAAGTATGTGAAGTGGATGAGATTTTTTTTTCATCCATCCACATTTCTCTTATTATAGTATTCCTTCTGACTTCAAAACTATCACCCCTGCTGGCAGCTATAAATAACTGTTGATCTTTCCTTGAACATGGACCATCAGTTTTCCTATAAGAATACCTATTTTCCTAATGGGTCTAAGTGACTGGGCTGTGATTGAGCACTACTGTGGAAGGAGGTGCTCTTTTCCCCTTCCTGCCTACTCCTACCCACACTATTCACTTGTATGCTCCCACTGCTTTCTTGCATTGATGTTCATGCCCAATAGAACCATGGCTGATTTATCTCTCTGTCATTATAGAACTAGACTACAAAAGAAACAACCAAACTCAGTGCACTTACACGTACTTTGTCTGTCAAGCGGCAAAGCTGATCAGGAACAGCACGGTAAAGGTAGCACTGAAACAGCCAGTAATTGGATTTACCTAGGCTGCTGTAGAGTCACATTTTAAAGTGTTTCTTAGTGGCAGTAAGAGATTATTTAAGTCAAAGCTCCTGTGGTCCAACCCTCTATTGTTGGCTGTATATTTTTACTTTTACCTTTGTGCTGACGCTCATGCTTCTCTAGCTGGGAAATGATCTCAGGAAGGCATCTTTTCACCCTTTGTAGAAATCTCTTGTTGAGTCATGAGAGCAGCCACTGTTTCTTTAGCTCTTTCCTACCCATTTCTCTATCTTCCATTCCTCATCAAGCCTTTTCTTCCAGGGAACAGAAAGTGACTTGGCCCGTTGCTGATATGTGGAGCATTATGCAGACCTGGGACTCAGAAGTATGTGCTAGCCAGTCGTTTAGGGGTTGCACTGCTTTATTTATTGCAGCTGCTTCACAAATGTTTGGTCAGTAGCCGTACTAAATGGTGCCCCACATGGGAAATATCTCAAGGCTTCAAATAGCATATTGTGTCACAGAGTATTTCTTCTGGAGGATCAAATGGGAAGGAATTTGAAAAACATGGAGGAATTTTCTATGGAATCAGAAAGATAGTGTATCCTACTTCCCTGTGGAACAGCTTTTATTTCTCTTCTGTGAGAGAACAACTCCAACACCCTGTTCAGATCCCATAACTTAGTAGGAGGAAATGTGTTTGTCCAAACAGCACATTTCAACAACACTGTAACATTTGGTTCCCAGGTTCTGTGGTTGTACAGAAGCCTGTGGGCTCTACTGTGTAGATAGAAGCCAATAAGCAGAAAATGGCAGATGGAACCACTGAACATACAAACCCAGTCTCCTGTACTGCCTGTTGCCTCACTGGAGGAACTGGGATAGACTGTGTAGTAAGCCACAATGAGTGTTGGGGTAGTTATGACTAGCAGCCTGGGAGCAGAAATGTTTGGCTTAATATGAGCTTGGGTGGAGATGGGGTGGGGGGAAATGTATTTCTCTGTTCTTTAATTGTGCTGTCTTTAGTGCAGAAGAATTGGTGAAGGAGTGCTGTCACAGAAAAGCATTAATCCTGTTCTGCTAGTGACACCTGCATTTTGTAAAGCAAATGAGGTTTCACTTTACGAACAGGAGACCGATTCTGTCTGTTGCTGCAGCACTCCATTTGCAGAACTGTACATGTGGTAATCTCCAGTGGCAGCATGATGATGGATAGCTGGGAGTCACTGTACTGTTGGCTGGCACAAGGTGTATCTGTTCTCATTTCTGGCTCTATACTGCTAGAGATTGATAGCACCTGTCATGTCTACCTATGCCAGCTGAAAAGCTTACTGCCTGTCTTCTGAATGCAATGAGTCTGTAGATCTGTGAGTATTCCCTAACCTATTTCAGGGAAAGTGGTTAGCAAGAGCTGCTATTTAAATCCATTAAGACAAATTACCTTTTTTGACCAAAATGAGTTAGGGGCTCCTTATGTGTGTAAATCTGAAAGTGGCAACTTGTTGCTCTGTCCAAGTAGATTACAAAGTAGGTTTAGACTGCTATCCTCTGTGGCTAGACTGCATTCAGTACCTAAAGCAAACTTCTTTAGAGCTACTTTTAACATTTTGACTGATTTATAGATACATTTTCTTTCCTCCTTTCAAGTTAGTTGTGCTTCACTTACCAACATGTTCTCCGAGTCGTGTGTTTTTCTTCATCTCCCTAGGCCTCTTTGGGGACAGAAGACATGATCATTCAGGAAGTCTCTGAGTCACAGACTGCTGGAGGCTGGGAGAATGTATAGAGGTTATATACTCTGTTTGTCCTGTTCATATGCTCTCCCCTAGGCATCTGCTAATAGCCACTGTTGGGAACTGGATACTAGACTAAAGACATTTTTGGTTTTACCTGTTTTGATTGTTCTTATGTTTTATCTCTATATGGCTTCAGTAAGACAGCAGATACTCTGTGAATTTACTACTTGTCATTCAGTATGAAGATGCTTCTCAGTTTTCTGTCTACGTACAGTCAAGAGGTGGGGAAAGCTTAAGAAATTTGTTAAACTGTGAAGAAAAATATTTGGCCCTTCTATTTACAGAAGACATGTAAAGCATACAAAAATGAAAGGAAGGACAGTGCAAACAGGGAGTACGATGAAGAACGAGGGCAGATGCTCTTCATTGACAGAGAAAGAGTGAAGGAATGAAGGATCTATTAATAAGGCAAGGCATGAACTGAGGAAGACACTATATGAAAGGGGAGCAGTAAGCACTGTAGCAAGCAATACAATAAAATATACAATACAAAATATTTACATGGAATTTTAAGAACAAATAGAGATGTTAATGCTTTAAACTTATTTTTGAAAATTTTAGCAATGAAACCATGAAATAAATGCATTTTGTAGATATTGTGAGTCCTCATTAACAGGGCAGTTTTTGTTGATGCACTAATGCACCTGTTCGAAATGCTTCAGTCATCAAATCATGGAATTTAGAATTGCAATGTTTGTGTGTATGCCTATGTGCATTTGTGGTTTGGGTGAAACTGGTATTTTTTCATGTGAATCAGACAAAGGTGGGGTCAGGGTGTTTTCTTTCAGGCATTAATTTATCATAGCTTACAGTTTGCTTTGTTGTTCAAATAGTATGTGACTCCACCCTTTCTTATTATTACTAAGCAGGGATATAAGACTGCTTTAGAGAGTTTCTAAGTTAATACTAATGAAGTCTGGTATCAAGTTGATTTCTAATACTTTTAGGAGCAAAACTTTGGAGTGAAAATGTTAAGCATAATATCATGACTGCAAAAATTTTTCTCTTTAGAAGGAAACATAATGTTGAAAGAATATTCTTATGCTAACCTGTTCCTTATTGGAAAGAAATTGTCCCCTTTCACTCCATTCCAAACTTTCTGTGCAGTTAGCCTGTGTGAGTCCAGGATTGCAACCTGCTATATTTAAGAATGTGGGTTTGATCTCCTGAAACTATTTCAAAGAGTTATGCAGACAGTAAGTGTAAGCATACTTTCATCTCCTCCACAGACTACCGGAAGCAGTTGCTCATGCTGGAAGGAAATAGTGCTTTATTCTAAGTGTGTCACAAATCACATCCAATGTCTCTAGTACAAATGTAGAGCTTCAGGAAGCAACTTATTTCCTTCTGTCCCAGTACTCCCTGCAGGGCGATGTAACCCAACTGTCTTTGGTGTAAAACGGTAGCTGCAGCCAAGGGTTAGTTCCTGAAAATTATGGGTGAGAAGGAAAATCAACCCTGTTAACTACTTCTATATAAGAAACTGCCCATACAATTTTGTTTTTCTTGGACCTTGTCTATTACAGTATTTCTAGATTTTCATAAGTCCTAAAATAGCAGGGAAGAGGGAGAGTAGGGTGGAAGAAAATGAAGGTAAATTGTCAGTCTCCTTGAGAATGCTGTCAGTATGCTTCCTGCTACTGGAATATGTTTCTTAACTTTTCTGGAGGTCAAAGCTCAGTGATAAACCTAAAAAAAAAAAAAAAAAAATTATGTTCCATGTTTCAGTGGTAGCTACTGGAAATTAGTTTATTGCAGGATTTGGTTGTGTTCAAGTGTAACACACAGATAATTTTGTCTTTGTCCTCTGTTATTAATACAAACTTTTTCATCTTTCCTCAGTAGAGAAGCCACTTGGTCTTTTGCCAGATATAGGTTTGCTCGCAGAGTTTGAACAAAGATTCCTCAAAATCAGTGTGTGCAGCACCCTAGCAGAGGGTGCCATATCCAAAATCAGGAGCAACTATGCAAGGGAGAGGATTCATCAGAGGTCAGAGTGAAACATTTCTCGTAGATGACTAATAGCAAGGGATGGGCAAACCTTGTGTTGTTTTGAGGTTTTGTGAACCTTTTGAACTGTACTTTTGGTTTTACAGGGTTTGTGAACTGTTCCCTCTTCCATCTTGTCCTTATCCACATGCTGTTTTTCAGGATGGGAGTTTTGTTGATGTATTTTTATTTAACCTGTAAAAGAGAGATCCCTTTATGTATCAATGCTTGAACAATCTTTCTGCTTCAGCAGGTTCTAAGCAAAATACTGGGTGTGAGCAGTTTCTGTCCATAACATCTCCTCTTTTTCTCACTATTTGCCTTTTAATGATATTTTATTCTCAGTATTAAAGTACAATATGAGAAAGGGACCTTCTGGATCAGTATCAAGGGGAACTACAGGTTATTCCTTTCATAGGGCTATCTAGTTTCCATTTTAAATGAGTTATGCTTCTTTCCTTTTCATTTAATCTAAATAATCTGTTTTTTAATAATTCTATAGTATATTCTTTTAACTTATGTTTGCATAACATTTGCCCTCTCTGCTCCCCTTTTCAGTCACTCAAGTGATCTTTGAAAGCACAAATCAGAATCAGGACCCTCCTGGTTTTATTAACTCCTTGCACTATTAAATCAGGTCCTTGGACTCCACAAACTTTAAGAGGATTTTAGAATTGACAACTGTATTCCTTCTCACTTGTCATCTGTAGGAAAGGGTGTCGTCAGACTGAATCTCAAATAAATAGTTTTATGTTACTATCCCCTCATTTATATCTCTGTTATACCATGCATGTCTATTATATGTTTAAACCAGATTGATTTATTGTGTATACTACTACCACTTTGCGTGTGATAAATTGTAAGGAGAGAAACTTCCTCAGACATGACCTTGAGATGATCTACAAGGTGACCTGAAAGGAAATAGTCAGTAATTTGGGAACTTTGTTTAGTGAATTGTGGTTTGAATATCTTTATCTTATACAGGGAATAGATTTATTTTTTCCTTTTGAGATAGTATTTTGGTAAGTCATTGCTGTGTTCTAAGTTTTACCTCTAGTGGATGCCAATCATGTTAATGGATTCTAGTTGGCCAATCAAAGAAGAGTCAAAGCTGTTTTCTGTTTGTAAAGTATACTAACTGAGATTGCTTTATGCAGTTCAATTCTGTTGGTAAATACTCAAAAGTTTCATTTCTAAACAGTTAATCTTTCATTGAAGGAGGAGGAGGAGTGGGGCTTTCAGTAGTCTGCTAAAAATGAAGACATATTTTCTAGTTACACAGATTATTCACTAGCACCACTGCTTACAAAAAAAAACCCAAACAAACCCTAAGGCACAAATATATATATAGAAATCCTAAAAAAAGGAAGTAAAGCTTTTATCTAAAATAGAACTTAAAACAGAAACTGAAGCCATCTTTGATGAAAGCTTCACACATTTTAAGCTGACTCTAGGGTACACAACAAATAGATGTGGAGTCTTGCAAAACTCAAGTGTTAAAGCAACAGAGCACAGTCTGTATACTGCCAAGGAAAAGAATTGTCCAAAAGCACTCGATGCAGTTATAACAAATTAAATATGCAAACTAGGCTGTGTAGAATTTCTGCACTGTTTACTGTCCTTCCATAAAAGGATTTCTCAGTGGAGAAAATGACTTTTACAAGGTCTGTAGATTTGTAACAGAAACAGGCATCTTTCCATATATAGCCTGAGAAAAATTGAGGCTTTTTAGTTGAATTGAGTTCTTTATGCAAGAATATCATTTTCATTTGCATTACTGCAACAACATTAATATTAGGACCACCGACAGAGATGTGATTTACTACAAGTAAAAGGATAGATTGGCAGATTTATATTCTCTAAGCATTTTCCCACAATAACTCTTCTGATGCCAAGCCAACCTAGCAAGTTCTGGCTTGCAGTTTCGGTGGTTTGCAAACTGTTTCATTTTGAAAGTATGGGAGTTACTCAGCACGGGGGCCAAATGATGATCTCAATTGTGATGGAGTTATGCTTCTCTGGTTACTATTTTGGAACAACTGCTCATGTACAATGCTGTTCGGGTCATGATCTGGTCCAGTTTCCTATACATGACAAAAGGTGGTGGAAAAAAGAAAATGAATTTCATCTCATCTGTGGTAGACCTTTGAATGTGTTTGTCTTTTTTGCATTAAGTCTAGGGAAAGCCTAGGGCACATATTTTATACACCTACTGAAATGCCCTGTTAAGATGCATATCTCTTCACTGACTGTAGGAGCAGCCTGGTTACCTGTCTACCTTAGACCAAAACCTTAACCTTTATACAGCTAGAATGAGGCAAAGAGAGTCCCACTCTAGGAAAGCTGACTGGAAAAGGAGATTGTGTATTGTTCATCAGTACCTTTGAAAGAAAACTGCCCTTTATATTAGCAGTATTTTTGTTTGTGAAGATGTTTATACTGTTTTTTTATAGCCCATATTAATGTTAAAAGTTTGCAAAGTCTCAGAAATCAATGTAATATCATCCTGCAATACAAAATTTTAAAGAATGTTTTTTAGGAAAAACAAAGTGCAAGAACATGAAATCTAATGCAAATGCTGCCTTCTGCTTTATGCTGGTTCTTCCCAGTCAAGAGCAGTAATTGAGGTACATCACAGAAAATACTTTTATGGGCACCAGAAATCAAGAAGCCTGGTTTTTTTCCATGTGATTGCATTTGATCGACTTTGTTTTTCATGGAAGTGTGAACTCTGATTGAAACTTTTCCCGCAAATTAAATATTTATAAAACCTTTCTGCTGCCTTCAGTATCTAACGTGGAATGACTTCATGCTACAGTCATTTCTTCAGTGAGATTCAAAAAGAGCCTATTGAATAAGTGAGGAAATGAAGTGGTACTGTAGGAAAAACTGCAAGAGCATAGCAAATGTAGGCTAGCTACAGAAGGTCTAAGGGAGGCTGGAATGATTCTTACATACTATATCAAAGCACTAATTACTGGTAGGTGGGAAAGGAAAAGAGGTGGTGATGGCCCAAAGTGAAAGTTAGTCATAAGTCCATTTAGACTGTGAATTTGAAAGTTTTTAAGAAAGAAATGATGCCCTGGAGAAGTCTTCCAGGGGAGCAAAAACCATAGCTACTGTTACGGTGAGCTTGATCACTTTAAGAAAAAGGTTATATGATGTTAGATAACAAGAAACTGCACTTGATGACCCTAGAATAATCTTTTGATAAAAGATGCTGAATGCCATAGAACACAGAGCACTCCTGTATTCTCTGCTTCTAGTTCAAGTCATTAGTAAGTATCAATATATACTTCAGGACACTTTCCTTCATGATAAAAAAAGCATCTGAAGATATTGAAAATTGCTGATAATCTCTTTGGAATTCTGTAAGTGAAGAAGCGTTCTATGATTTGATGGAGAAAATAAAAAAATGATATTAAGGTCTTAACTATAGTGGGAATAGTTTGTTACCTGTTTTTGGCCATTGTTCAACTATAGGAGTTACATAAGTGATAGTGCACTTAAAACTGAAATACCTCCACTATTATACCCTCTAGCTCAGAAAATATTCCTGTTCATGTTTCGATATTTAAAATTGCTTTTTGAACATTCCAGTTACCTCATTACTATGCCATTTATTTGGATTTGTGTTACGAAGGACAGACATGGGATGGTGTTGAAAGTATTTGAAATACAAGTATATGTAAAGAGTTTAGGTATAACTGGCAACTAGTTTAAAATAATGGCAGGATTTGGACTAGTATAAGACACTTTAGCTTCCAACTGTGCAAGAAGGTATGTGCACTTGTTCTAAAAGTCACACACACACACACATGCATGCACACTCAGAGATATGCTCTTAACTCATAAATATGTTATCAGTTAAGAGTCAGACTTCAATCTGCACATGCAAGGGCACTTTGGGACTATAACCTGTACTGAATTCACCCTGTTTTTAATAAGTGGCTTGATCTAAAATACATCCAGGCATTCAGATAAGTCAAAATAGTGATCAGAGGTCTTGACAAAATCCTGTATATTTGAAATTGTTTCCATGTATATGCATGTTTGTACTGCAAGCTGTTGTGTATGTACTTTGAAAGCAGACACCATACAATGACCACACTTAGAAGGATAACTAGAATCCTTTTTGCCAGATATTGGGCTAGCAATGTCTTAACTAGCTAGACTGTACAGTGAAGTCAGTCTATTTTCTTTGCCACACTGCATGTTATTATTATCTATATGTAATAATTAATGACCAGTGAAGTGTTATTTAACTATTCCTGAGCATACTGGAGCTTTGTCTTTAAATGTGATAACCATGGCTATCATAGTTGTTCTTCTGCTTTAAACAATGTCTCAATTGTGTACACGCTGTTCTCTCTATGTTGATACCATTCTTGGATCAACCAGCGGTACTCTGTTGAATCCTGTTGTAATGGTTTAAACTGTTTACCCCTGATGTCCATCTCTTCTCTCTGCCGAAGACTGTCCTGTTCAAAAAATCAACAGAAAAGAGTGTTTACCTGCTCAAAGACACTGTCCCACAGCATTGGTCGAACCTATGGTTATGAGAGACTTAAGAAGTTTGACTTTTTATTGGAGGTGGATTTATTCAGTGACTTTTATTTACTTCTTCCAAGTCTTTTCTGAAGACAGTAATCTCTCAGAAGGTGACAGGATAGTTTGGAGAACGATGCCTAAAATCATTAAAGCAAGGTTTAACATAAATTGGCAGTTAGGGAACTTGAATGAAAAAAATATTTGATGTCTACTCTTTAATTATTTTATTAGTCTGTTATCTATGTTAAATTTATCAACATGTGAATGTTTGACATCTACTGGTAAAGTAGTCTCAAGGAAGGACTTTCAAAGGTATGCATATAAGTATCTGGGAAAACCCACATCTTAAATTTGTGGTATATGCATCTGATTGGAAAGGCAAAACAATTCCAAGATATTTATTTATTCTATTACAACCAAAGAACAGAATTAGAATTTTCAATAACTGAGTTTAATCATGGGTTAGTTCATTTCTGAAGGAGTCTCAGGAGCTTCGTAGTCCAACCTTCTGCTCAAAGCAAGGTTGACTTGAGATTATATCAAGTAGTTCAGGGATTTATCCAGTTGGATTCTGAAAACCTCCAAGAACAGACAGAGCCTCCGTAGCATCCCTGGGCAGCCTGACTGTCCTCATGGGGAAAGAGTTTTTTCTTATATATATTTGGAGCCTCGCTTGTTTCCACTAATACTCATTGATTCTTGTCCTCCCACCACATGCCATTGTGAGGACTTTGGTTCTGTTTTGTTAGTAACCATCTTGTAGGTACTGGCAAGCTGCTGCTAGCTTCCCCAAAGCCATTTCTCCTCCAGACCAGGCAAGAGCAGCTTCCTCTGCCTCTCCTCACAGGGCAAGTTCTTCAGCTCCCAAACATCTTCATGTCCGCCCCACTGAACTCACGGCAGCTTATCAATGTCTGTCTTGTACTGGGGATTCCAAAACAGGGCACAGTACTCTTGCTGTGGTCTGATGGATCCTGAGTAGAGGGTGATGATCCCTTTCCTCAATTTACTGATTACATTTCTGTTAATACAATACAACCCAAAATACTACTGGAACACTTCTTATTTTTTTTTTTTTTTTTTAATTTTATCACCCCCTTTCCCCACCCCCCGCAAGGTAACACAGCTTGCTCATGCTTGACTTGCTGTCTACTAAGATTCCTTCCTACAGAGCTACTTTCAGCTAGCCAGTCCCCAACCTGTATCATTGCAAAGGGCTCCTCCTTCCAATGTGCTGGAATTTGCATTTGTCCTGGTTGAATTTCATATCTCTCAGTTCATTCCTTCTGCTTGTCTAGGTCCCTCTGGATGACAGCTTTGTCCTCAAGAATATAAACTGTTCCACCCATCTTGGTGTCACCTGCAAACCTGACAAGAGTGTACTCCAGTGCCTCCTTTCTTAGTTTTGCCCAGGATGAATTATCCCACTTGAGAGCCCTAGCACACTACAGTGACTGGGCACAGCAGAACTGGGTATGGCGTGGTAATTGTCTGCGAAGATTAAACTGTCCTTTAACTTTATTTTCTTTTGGTTAATACTATCAAAAGCTGAAATATGTGTGGTTTTTATTAATATTCATGTGATATGATCCAACAATGATAAACCAGCTTTGAAAACATAACATTTATCTGGTTTGTGAATTTTCTGTGTTGTCCACATAAGTAGTAGAAGTTATAGGTTAAGCAGGGTAACAAGACAAGTGGAGGATTGATGGTGTATGACTTTTTTTTTTTTCACCCTGTGCTGTTGATTTACAGCTATACAAACAAAATAGCATTCACTGCTTTCAATTTTTAGACTTAAATTTTCAGGTGATTCTGGGTACCAGTAATTCTGAGTACCATAGTTTAGCAGAGGCCAGCTTGTATCATATTGAAAGATTTGTGAAACCACTGAACACTAGCCCTCTGAAAATCAGTTTATCTTATTGTAATCTCATGTATGCTCATCAGTTCATGTGACACATTTGATAGGAATTCAGAGGAGAGAAGATAACAGGAAAATAACTATTGACATACAGTAGCATAGATACAATCAAGCAGGCTGGCCTAAATGATACTTCCACATATAACTCTAATAATTACAGAGGTTTTACATAGGTCAAGATACACAGAAATAGCAAACTAATTGTACATCCATCAATATAAGTGCTGGTTACTATCTTGTGAATGGGTAGTCATAACCAACTTTGATAACAGATACAGTAATTCAGTTAAACAATCAGTGTTTTAATTAGCAATTTGAGATTAAAGTGTGCACAAAATTATGGTACATGAAATTGAGAAGCAGGAATATGGAATTGTTCCTTAACTTTGTCCCAGGTTGTCTGTTGGTACCAATCATTTCATCAAAGCTTTGTCACCTTCAGTGAGTATTATGTATAAAACCTAAATTAATGCTTCCAACCCCTACAGTGTAGTTCCATGGTAGCACCTGTGGGATGTACAGCTCACTGGGTGAGAGAGAAAGTGATTTTGCAAACTTCACAAACAAACTCCTTCTTCTGCCAGAAATCCTTGGTACTGGGTATTGAGTGGCACTCTTCTTTTATAGGTATCATGCATGAAGGAAGTAATGTAGAGAGAGAGCCTCAATTCCTGTGTGTTTATGGTTACCGCAGCCTTCATTGAGGCCCAAGCCATCTGGATTTTCTGGAATTTACCCATGGAATTCACTAAAGGAGTACAGAAGCAGTTTCTTTTAGCTCTTGACTTGCCTAGAGTATTCACTTGAAACCACATAACATATAACTGAAACTTCACTTGCAATTTTTCTTACTTTTTATCACAATCTCTGCTATATTACATCTGCTCCTGTTCATCTCTTCTTCACTCTGACAATTCAGCTTCAGGCACAGCAGAACAGGTGGGGAGGTGGTGTTAGATATGGACTCAAAACAGGGTGAGGTGAATTACAGCGTTAATGTGTGATTGTGCTACACATAGATAAGACAGGGGGAGGGAGTACAAAAATAGAAATAAGTTGACTTAATGGGTCAGAAAGAACCTGTGTAATTGTTTATATGCCCTCTTTGAAACACATGCCAAAGAATACTGCCTAATAATTTATGCTCCATACCTATGTTTTCCAGAAGAGTTTTACTATGGCTTTTGTTGTTAGAAAAATTAAGGGTAGCATTAGACTAACTTTCTAAATATAAACTGGAAGGAGGTTTTAAAGACCTGTATTGACACGTCTAGCCACCTGCATGTAAGAGTTTTCACTACCTTATTCTGTAATCAGTCTTTAAGATTAAACATTGACTGACAACAGAAAGGGTGATCTAGAGCTCCACATACTACCATCACCTCCAAGAGGCTTTTCTTCAGACTCATTGTGACCAGCATTCTGAACAATTGAGGTAGAATTTTCTTGTTAACCCTGAAGTTAAATGTTTCCCATTTAATCAACATTTTTCTTGTAATGTAATAAGATGGCTCAAAGCAAACAAAATCACCTCTGGTATATTCAGAGCTTGATCATTTTCTTAATTAGAGTGCTCTATTTTAACGACAGCCCTGGAACCTTGTCAGGGTCCCCTGCTGGGATGTGCATGAGGTGCATGTGATTTACAATAATCTCTTAGCAACAACATTTCTGTGAATTGATAAATTACTGTGTATTTATTCTGCTTAAAAAATTACGTCCTTTGACAGTGCTCTGTAGGAAATGTCTCAGCAAGAAGCAGAAACACAGTCTTGAAAAATGGAGTATAGTTTCAAACCAAAGCAGAGCAATTTTTTCAGTCTCAACACTAAAGAGGTAAGCTGTAGTAGGTATTAAATCCTGTGTAAGTAGCACACATTAACCATTGCAACACCCAATTACTGTTATTGCTGTGTGGGTATAACACACCTACAGCAGTCAGTAGGGCCTACCTGGTGAACAGATCCTGTAGCTAGAACACCAAAAGGTATTAAAAATGGACCACAGCGATGCTAGTAATGGAGCCTCTGATCCACACCTTTGATGGTGTAAAGAAAAGTGACTGGAAAAAAAGATGCTCTCATCTGGCTCTATGAGGAGTTAGATTACTCTTCTTATGGCCAACTCTAATTGTTCAGCAGGCCCAAAACCTCAGAAGTTCTAGCAAAATGGAAGTGGAGATCAAGTGATTTCAGAGACACAACTGAGTGTAAGTTACAGGTTGACAGACCCCCCTGACCAAACCCATCCCTGATACACACATGCTGTGAGCAAAATGAGATGCTGCCTCTTCTGAAGATACTGTTAGTTTGTTACCAAGACTTTCATAAAGGTGCAAGTAGCAGTTTTTAAGTTTTGGGGTGAAGAAGTGAGTGAATTGCTTGAGATCAACTGTTTTAAGCCAATGCCAAAGACTAAAAAGGGAACCTAAATCTCCTGACCTCCAGACTGCTGTCCTACACATGATGTGAGGCTTCCTCATGTCATTGTTTTGTTCTGTTTTTTTCCAAAGATTTCTCTTTCAGCTTTGCCACATGACAGGTTGTTAATAGATACTTGCTTTTGTGTCAGTGGCTGAGAAAAACATAAGGGCTGTCGTTCTGTTTATAAAATGTCAGAGCGCAACACCTGGAGAGATAGTGTGCGTTGCAAATGCACTATCTAAAAAAGATTAAAACTGACCTGTCAGAGATTTATCTGAGGCCTTCAGGGTAGTAACTACCACTTGTGAAAATTCTTCTGCCCCCCACATCCCATTTTAAATGGCCAAACCATCCATATGTCCCTGAGCTTGGTGATAATACTCTTGGGTGTACTGACAATGATTGCTGAAGTCAGAAATGATCAACGTATCCAATATGTCACTTAGCGCAGCAGCAGATGTTTCTGTCTTTCAAATGGCAAGGGAATTACTGAGTAGTAAACCTGGATTGTGTTTGGTGTTTTTTTTTGTTGTTGTTGTTTTTGTTTGGTTGGTTTTGTTTTTGTTTTTGTTTTTGTTTTTATTTTCTTCTTTTTTTCCCATTCTATAGTGGAGATTAAGGTTGTGGTGGGTTTTTTGTTGTGTGGGGTTTTTTATTTGTTTGTTTGTTTTTTCCTCAGATAGTTATTGCTTCATATTTGAGTTGATTTTACTACTTTACAACAACCCTTTACAATATATTATCACAAAGTTATAGGTTCTCCACTGTCCTGGTTTTGGCTGGAATAGAGTTAATTTTCTTCACTAGCTAGTACAAGGCTATGTGTTGGATTTGTGCTGAAAACTGTGTTGATAACACAGGGATGTTTTACTTGTTGCTGAGCAGTGCTCACACATAGTCAAGGCCTTTTCTTCTTCTCACACCACCCCACCCGTGATGTGCACCTGGAGGTGCACAAAAATTTGGGAGGGAATACAGCTGGGACAGCTGACCCCAACAGACCAAAGGAATATTCCATGCCATATGATGTCATGCTCAGCATACAAAGATGGGGAAGAAGAAGGAAGGGGAGAACATTCAGTGTGATGGTGTTTGTCTTCCCAAGTAACAGTTACACGTAATGGAGCCCTGCTGTCCAGGAGATGGCTGAACACCTGCCTGCCCACAGGAAGTCGTACATGAATTCCTTGTTTTACTTTGCTTGTGTGTGCAGCTTTTGATTTACCTGTTCAACTGTCTGTATCTCAACCCAGAAGTTTTCTCATTGTTAGCCTTCTGATTCTTTCCCCCATCCCACTGAAGGGAAATGAGGGGTTAAACCACAACACCCACACAGGGATCTTGGTTGATACAGAGACAGAGCAGAGCAAAAATGTAGTAAACAGTCCTCTTCAGTCTGTGATACAATCTTGAGCCATGTGATTCCCAGTGCTGGGATTATGGTCACGCGGAGTCTCTTTTACGGTACAAACCTTTCCACTAATGGCATGCAAGCTGACACAATAAGACAGAATTCCTCTTGGGATTATCCAAAATCTCTGGGACAATCTGAATGAGGTACTTTTCAACATACAGATAACACAAAGTGTGCAGAAGTGGAGAGTATGACTCATCCTACTGTTTCCCCTTGGTGTGAAAGGTTCGCTTAATGGCCATAGTGTTGTAGTTCTTGTGTGATGTACTTTGCTGCATTTCCCACATGCTGTTTGGTTTGAGTTAGGTGGAAACTTGATACCTGAAATACGCTTCTCAGTAATGGAGCGCATGGTATCCTATGAAAGTTCTTATGGTAGCACGAGTATAGCAGGACTGGGAAGGTACTTTACATGTGATGACATTTCCCTCACTTCAGATTTATGTGAGGAAGAAGGGTTTCCGATTGGCTTCATAAGGTTCAAGACAAGATGACACTAGAAAGTTGGAATATAATTCAAAAATCAGTTCCCTAACTTTCACAGAAACCCCAATACATGTCTGTAGGGCTTCAACCTAATAACCATTGTCTAAATTTTTTTCTTGTTACTGAAAACTTGTAACAAATTAACCATTAAACTGTTTCCAAACTCCTACCAAATTAACTCCAATTGATGAGAAGGACTTCCCTGATACTGTTCAATTGATGACACTTTTGCTGCATGCAAAATTCATGTCTGATTATCCTCTGCTGAGGATGAAGAGTAACTGATGACATCACATCTGACATCTTATATGAATCATTAGATCAGTTTCTCCATTCAGATAAATCCCAAGAGATTAGAGTAAAATCTCACAGTTGCCCATTAAACAGCAGGAAACATATGGTTACAGAAATGTGGCTACATTTTGGTAAATTTATTTTTTAAAGACACAAGATATTAAAATGATTCTATAGGAACTATTTCCATTTTATACACATATAGTTTTACTTTGTTTAAAGTTCCCATACAGTAGAATCTTCCTTCTACAATGTAGTGAATTTTGTGAATATAGTTGACAATCAATAAAATTACTGTGTAATGACTAAGTAGCTTCCATCCATCCTGATTTATTTCTGAAACATGAGAAAAGCATCACAGATGCATGCTACATTGTTCAGAGAACATACATATGCATTTAAGTCACTTAACATTATACGTTTTAGTGATATAATTGTGAAATATGTTCCTTTTACATTCCTAATTATGGAGCAGAACAGATGGCAAAGACTTAGTTCAAAGTAATATATATCCATTAAAAAAAATGATGTTGCCAACCCGTCATCAGTGATAGAAGAATTTCATTCTTCCTTGGAATATAATTAGCCACTACTCTGGACTGCAAAAAAATGTCATTATTTCAAAGTTTATTTTCTATAGTAATTTACAGTCAAAAATAGTTAGGAAACTTTGAAAGCTTGAATTATCAGTTGCAAGACTTTTGACATGGGTTCGTCATTTGACAGCATGAGACAGTTTGCAGGGAATGTGACTCTGAGCAAGAACTACGGGTGACATTTATTTTGGCTCTGTACATGACTCATTGTGTTTACACCATTGTAAGTGTGTAACTGAAAGCTCAACTGAAAGCTCAACTGAAAGCTCAACAGGTTGCAGGCAGGATGTGTATTGTGGTGAATGCTCAGAAAAAGACCCTGACCAGGCTAGCACAGTTTGCTCAGTGCTGGGGAGTGATGTGCTAGACTACGAGTATTCCAAATCATGGTTTATGTAGCATCACTGACTCTGATCAGCGTTTGCAGTCCCTAGACAAAGTGCCTTGTTGCTGTGGTGCTCCTGTTTAAGATAGAAACAAGTAGTTGAGGCGACATGCAGTGCTGGGATGCCAAATCATTTCTCCCTGTAGATACAGTGGAGGTAAGTAAGTGCCTCTGAAAAGTTATCCAGAAGCCCTGAGAAAAATGCCAATCACTTTAAACTAACTTTATAAACAGCTATGTTTTGGCAGTTCAGTAAGGATAATTTCATTCCTTGGTTTCTTGACAGTAGATGTTATAGCAGATATTTAAATTTGATTTAAGTACCATACGACTCAATGTTTCCTTAAAATGCACAACGTCAAGGATTTTACCTATCTCTTCCAATAGGGCAAAAGGCTTAAAGGAAGCCCCTAAGCCTGAGGCTGGAGCCACACTAGTAAATTAAACAGTCTCAAGGAATTTTCCCAGGCTCCAGAACTCAAATTTTCTGCATCATTAAACTGCAGTCCCCAGCATGGTTTTGGCTTGCACCAAATAGCATTTTCGTAAGCAATTCCTGGACACAGGGCAGAAATAGGCATGGGCCAGTCAGACTGTTTGCAGCAGGCGGTTTGCATGCAGCCATCTTCTTGTGAGGGCTGGGAGAGGTTGCTGGTCTCTTGGCTGTGTTCTGCTGTCTGCCATCAGTGCCAGAGAAAGGTTTCTGTATATTTGCTTTGCTCGTATAGATAGCCGTATTAGATTAGTTAACCTTAGTTACCAAATTGCAGAGGACAAGAAAAGAAAAAAATTGAACCTTAGGTATGCAAGAGGATAATTTGTTGACATCAATAAAAGAGCTGCTGCTATCAGAAGCTCCATTCAGGAGCAGCACGGCAACCTACCAGTTTTCACTGTCTCCAAATGCACACAATAATCAACTTGCATGTATTAATGGTTAAGTTACTTGTGGGCCTAGAGCCTTCATCACAGGTCATAGTGTGTACTCAGGCCCCATAGATTTGGTCATAAACAGTCTTCATTTAAACATACGTCTGAAATAATCTGTAGATAACAATTATTTTTTTCTAAGCTGGCTGCCCATATGCATGGCTGAAACTAATGAACGAGCTTGAATGTGAGACTGTCTATGATGCGATTATAAACTTCCTTCTGTATTTAAAATATGACCTGGGTATAAATATAATTTTTTGTATTCTGGCAATGTTTTAGACACTGTACATCACTAGCTTCCTGAACTGTACATAATTATTGCTTTGTAGAATCACTGCTGGGATGTTTTCTTGGGTTACAGGATTTTTTGATCACCATGTGGTGATATTTGCTCTGCCTTAATAATATGAAGGCACCTTGTTTTTGCGAAAGGATGATTACAGGAATTGGAAATCTTCTAAGTGGAAATAGTTACTGAAATGAATCAAAACCCCTTCTGCTAATGCAGCGCTAATGTAAATCCTCCACTGACTGTAGTCAGGAAGAGTTTTGCCATAGATTTCAGTGCTTGAAGGATCAGACCTTAAGTGAAAAACAATAATAATAATAATAATAATAATAATCATCATCATCATCATCCATGGTTTTCATTCTTCAATTGCTTATTAATTACAGGCAAAAAGGGTAATAAACATGAGGCAAAGTCAATGGGTTTAATGTGACAATTAGTCATTATTGAAAGATCTATTCTTCTTATGGGTGCCCAAAATCACACAGAAACCCATGGAAAGTTCTGAAAAAAAGTTCCCACAGCTTTCAGGGTTGATTGTACTTAATAAGCAAAAATAAATACTATACAATACAACTGAATTCAATGCAATGCAATGCAATATGATGCAATACAATATGGTACAACACAATACAGTACAATGCAATACAATACAATACAATACAAAAATTAGGCCACATAAGTTTCTATTTGATCACTCTGCTGTTATTGCTGAATTGGTGGAAGTGTTTTCTATACCATCTTGGGCTTTTCTGTTGATTTAAACTGGCTTGAGAAATCCTTTAAAAAAGTTAATTCTGAAAAGATTTTCTCAACATAGGAAATTTAATGTCACTCAGATGGCAGAATTCTCCCAGATCTGCATGTGAATCTTCCTCCCTTTCATGTGCAGAACTGAACTCAACACCCTCAAGAAAACCTCTTTCTTCCCATTCTTAGTCTCTGCAGATGTCTCCTTGAGAGCAATCTGACTTGCATCTGTAGGCTGTTGTTCCATGTTGTGCAGGCAGATAATTGAGATATATATATAATTTCTCATGTGAGATACATATAATTTCTTATCCTGGCAGAAAATTTAACGTACTTCTCAGCAAAGTTGGTTGGTTTCTGTTAATTTTATCTTTCTGGACAGTTTGACATTGGGGAAGTCTTGACAGATTGGCATTGTGAAAAGCTTGCATGGACCCAGAGCTGCAGTTTCAGAGTCTATTTCCATAAAGGAATAAGCCATATCCCCACCAAAAATGCCGTGGGAACAAAAACTAAGGAGGTTATCAATAGAATTCTCATGACAGAGCTTTTCTTTGACTCCCCTTCCATAGTTTTTTATTCAGGAAGGTTGATGGAACAAAATCAAGTGTGGATCATGCGTCCCTGTCACATGTTGTATATCCAGAAAGTCTCTTTACCAGGTTCCTTTAATACTTGGTGTATATATACATACACCACAGCTGGTGATTATGCTTCACCTTTGAAACAGTTACTGGTTTTGATTAGATGCATCTGTTAATTTTGTCATTGCCTTTAATACTTCTTTCTTTCCACACTTCAGGAATGTCAAAGAACTTTGGCTACTTTGGTCACACTTTTCTCAGAGGAGTGTGCTCACTGAAAGGCAGATTTACCATACACAAGGACACAAGTTTATTGCAAGGTGGAAAGAGGAAATTTATAGTACTGCCTGCATCACAACAGTCACTGTTTTGAGCAATAGTTACTTAGAAAACTCTTTGAAAAAATAATGAACTATGCCACACATGGAAAACAGTGGTACTAAAATTCTTCAGTAACTGTGATTCTGGAGATGAACAAACAAAGCTCAATATGTAAAAAGCAAACAAACAAAGGAAACTTTTTCTCAAAAGAAAATAGGTGAAGTCCTTTAAAAGTCAGGATAGAAAATCTCTGTATGTAAAGGCATTGCCTCTGTATCTATTGACTTAGTATGACTGCTCAGTAGTAGCACAAATGTTTGATATTTTGTGAATTTAAAATCCAACAGAAAAATAAGTGAAGAAAGTTCCTTATATAGCTCAGAAACTGCAACAGACCTGACAATGACTATTTGGTTGAAAAATCAAAACAAAACAACAAACAAAAAAACCCAAACAACCACAGTATTTCTCTCCTACCCCATTTTACACATACCTATAGATATCATCAACTGCTGATGCTATTAGGCTTTGTGCTGACTCTGTGTCTGCAGTAGGAATATAAGCAGGCAGCAGCATATCAGCAGTTTGAAATTACATACAGACAACTATAAAAATGAATGCCTGCTCCTAGGTGCAAGTTTATTTATTATGGGAATGCTGTAACATAAAGGATACGTGACCTTATGGATAAATTTGATACAGTTTTGTAGTCTTTCACTATGTGGACTTGCACTCTAGTTAAAATGAAGATTGGAATCAAGTTTGGTGCTGAATGCTGATAATGATTCACTTTACATAAAACACCTGGTCCAACTCATAGAAGACTGGTATTTAGATTCATCTAATGTAAGAAGGGAACAAGCTATCTCTTAGTGTGTACAGTATTTAGCTAGGAATAAACAAAGCTGAAGGCTAGCAGCTTCTTGAGAATTTCTCAGCCTATTTAAATGGCATAAGACCACACTGAAGTGCCATGAGTAATCTTAAAAACCCAGTTCCTAATCCAGAGCCTATTGAATTAAATAGATGTTATTTGCTATCAATGGGTTTGAAAAGAGTTCCTTGAAATCACTAAGCCAAATCTGACTTTTATTTCCTCTGCTGTATGGCCAGGCTAGATTTTTTCTTCTGTATCTGACAATGATATTAGCGAATCTGCTCATGCAGGTTCCAGTGCCTGATAAAATGGAAACAGAAGGGCAAATTCAGTCAAGGTGTAAAGAGAACTGAGAGATGAGGGAAGGCAGAGAACAGCTACATGAAAAGGAAGGTCATGTCATATCAGATGGTGCTGTGGGGCAGTGATGGCTAAAGAATTTCCTTGCCCTTTAGTGATTTTATACTAAATGAAAAACACTGGCTGTAAATATGCTTCCTGGTGGGAAGGTCTTTCAGTACTAGTACACTTTTGATGCACATAATACTTTGTATTTTGCCTATAGCTTGGGCTCAAAGGCTAAATCTGCACTTGAACTAGTCCCACGGGCAGACTGCTCCCACAGGTGTCCTAAAGTGTGATATGCTCTCAAGATCGGGGTCTGCATACCAGGGTTTGCAAATAACACATGTCTGAAAATATGGACCCACAGCTGTCATGTCTGTACAGCACCATCACACGGCATCACTTAGGTTGACAAAACATGAAAGTGGTACGAGCACAGCATAACTGCAGGGAAGAAGTTTCCCTGTTAATATCCACATACTCTAAACCCAGTCCAAAGAATATACCTGACAACAACAGGATCAACTCCATTAAAACGATCTAGTCTAGTGTTAAGCCTGATATCGAAATAGAGAACTAATCTTGAGACATCTTCTGGTGTAGTTGAGCCTATTCCATGTCTCCCCTTTCTAGGTTTCATGAACAGGAGAGTGGATCCATGCTGAAGTGCTGGAGGTTGTCAGTGCCTTGTCTCCACCTCTGATGGGCCTGCAGTTCTCCAACTACATCAATCTACAAGCATGGGCTCAGATATGCCCCATCTGAGCAATACACAACTCTCAACTCTGGAGAAGGTTTGGAATGCTTCTTGGATAAATCGTGAATTTATGTTTGTTGATCAGATTCTGACAAAAAAATATTTAAAGATTTGTAATAACTGCCACACTTATTTGTCAAAAATATAATTTTAAATTTGTCAAAAAAAAAATTTTAAATACATACTGGACATACTACAGAGAGTCCAGCAAAAGGCCACAAAGATGATTATAAGACTGGAACATCTCTCCTTTGAGGTAAAGGCTGTGAGCGCTGTAACTGTTTAGCTTGGAGAAGGTTCAGGGGAGAATCTTATCAATATATGTAAATACCTGGAGGGAGGAGAGTGTAAAGAAGACAGAGCCAGGCTCCTTTCAGTGGTGCCTGGTGACAGCACAAGAATCAACAGGCACAAACTGAAACACAGGAGGCTCTGTCTGAACATCAGTAAATGCTTTTTCATTGTGAGAGTGGCTGAACACTAGAACAAGTTACCCAGAGAAGTCATGGAGTCTCCGTCCTTGGAGCAGTTCAACCATTCTGTAATTCTGTGATTCTGAATACATGGAATTGGTTATGCTCAGACTTACATTGCAATTTCACTGTGGAAACAGAGAAGCATGAGTTCACAGTCTTCTTCACAGTCTTCTTTAAAAGCATGTACAAAAATAAAAGATAAGGATGCATTATTTAACAATGGTAGTTCCAAAATTTAAGTATTAATTTGCAGTGGAATCAGAAAGGCAGAACTAAAATTATTATAAATTAATCAGCTCAGTTACGTTGTTCTCCATCTATATTCATGTATTTGGAAAAAGCTGTTTCTGCCATTGTTGCACTTTTTTCATTGTTTCATTTATCTCATCTGTTCCTACCCCATTTGGAAGTGTAGTAAGAACAGTGGATTACTCTGTAGAATTGATTAGTTGACAATAAGGATAAAGCTTGTCTTTTATTTATTTCTGGTGTATTTCTAAATTTTCACGTGCCTTGTCAGGTTTTTTTAAAATTACATTTTTCAGGAAAATGTTATACGAAAATGACTACATTCCACAAGACAGTAAACTGCATGATTGAGCTGAATGAACAAAGAAGCAAATTATATAGTAGGTTAATGACACTCCCAAAAACTTGGGTGAAAAGCTAAAGCAGGAGTGGAATACTAATCAGAAGATGCTCTCTAACCAATAATTATATATGCTTGTTAAAAATACTACTTTTACATTACATTAAATCCCCTTTTTTCAGTAGCGGCAGCAGCAATGATTTTTAATGTTTAATTCTTGCTTAGCAAGAGAAATATTTTATCTATAAAAAGCCATTATTGAGCATGAAGGAACTAAATACAGAATGTATTTCATGCAAGCACTACTGTATCTAAGAGGCTCTGAACATAAATCTGTGCTTACATAGGGTGTGGTTGTATAAGGCAATTTGTGGCAATTTGGCATTTCCCTCAGTGTCAATAGTGCACTGCTTGTTTCCAGCAGACAAGTGTCTGCGCTGCAGAAACCACCATAACTTCTTGCAGTAACTGACCCCTTTGTTGGCAGTGGGAGCAGAGCACAAGAAGGGAACGAAGGTGGAGATGATTACCCTGGCTCCACAGAGGTTGAGCCTGAGCAATGTTTGTGGAGTTGCGTCTGCTCGAGCTGACTGGGCTTTAGCTAACATAAAGATTTCATACAGGAGACTTCTACCACTAAAGTTATCTTTCTGAAGTAACCCATTTATTCTTTAACAGTGCAGTGCTCACAGATATTACAGTACTGGTGCTGTACTAGAGGTTACAGGTATTCTTATTCAAAGGTTTAACTATTGCAAAGTCAGCTGGGCTGGGGAGGTATTGTAGCATTCTCACTTGTTAATAATACAGCAAACTTCTGTAAAGAAACAGACAAAATTCCGTTTAACACCTTTGACTGACACAGACCCAGAAACCCCTGTGCCAGTCATAGCACACACACAGAGCAGGAGATGTTATTCCTGATATGAAAGACAGGCAAAAGATGGTGGGGGAGAAATAGGGCACTCAGAAATGATTTCCTGAAGATCACCCAGCATATTTGTTGCAGATCCGAGAAGAAAGCAGTGGTCCACTGGCTACTACTTTAGTACCATATCCACTAGATTATGGTATTTTCATGCATTCATGCACAATGCTCTGCATATTCTTTGTCAAGTAATGGTCCTAACATATTTCATATGTGTCAGGGTTACCAAACACAGAACAACATTATTAACAGGTTACAGGTTAGATCCAAAGTCTACCAATATGACTATATTGCCAAAAAATTTGGATGGATGGAGCTTATAGTAAACTAAAATAGACAGGCACTGCAACTCTGCATGCCACTTGACAGATGAAAGGAAATAGGACTTTTTTTTTTTTTTTTTTTTTTTTTTTTTTTTTTTTGTGTGTGTGTGTGTGTGTGTGTGTGTAAGAATTATGAAGTTCTCAACATCCTTGCCTTCATAAGAAAGCACCTAGTTCCCCAAGGTACAGAGTCCTTGAGACCTCACAAGGACAGGACTTCACACCTTATAAAAGATACACATTTCTGAGGACCTCATACGAAAATCTTGGGAATAGAGCCCACATTGTTGAGGTCTTGCAGATTTTTCAAGTGACTTTGGTTTGTCAGCTGAGTTTTGCTTTTTGCGAACCTTCCGAGTTACTAGTAAGAAGATAGGTGGGTGAGCAAAAGCTCAGCAAGAAATCTGAAAAATGTTTTGATTTCACTGAACAGGTGTCTTGCAAGGGGAAAAATATTGTTACATAGGAACATCTCTGATCAGTTTGGTTGTAATTCCTATCCTAATCCAAAGAACTTTGGATTCCATTTTTATACTATTATAGTCCTACTAGAGGCCAGTGATTATGTAAATGTGTGTGTACACATTGCGCAGAGGACAGGTATACATCATTTTGATATATCATGTTCACAAAGATAATGTAAGGCTTCCATATGAGCAATGGCACTTGAAGGGTGAGATGACTACAATATGATCAGTCTCCATTTTACTCCACATCAGTAGGCAAATCCAGGAAGATATTTTTTGCTAATTATTTGTTATTAACATGATCTGTACATTGCCAATCATTGCAAAAATACACATTGACCCTACAGTCAATGACTATATGAAACTAACTAATGAAGAAACAGAATTCTTAGAAATGGAAAGAATCAATGATATTTTCCTTTTTGTTTTATCAGAATAATATAATACACCGTTTTTAATAAATTATGTTAATGGAAAATTTTTACAATTTGTAAGTGGACCTCTCACTAGTTCAGTCTGAAAGAGATAAATATGTCAAGAAATGATAATAATTCCCTTCCCTAAATATGAAAAAAATATAAAGACATGATTTAAAATGTCAGACTTACAATCAGAACAAAACCCCTACAATCAGGAACCTGCAATAAATATTTACATTGTGTTTTTTGAAGACAGAGAGAGTACAAATGTATGTCAAGCAGACTAAACATGTCTGGAATAAATTCTAAAAATAATTTCATCTGAAGATAGGTTAATTGTTGTTTTATAGTGCAGGGTTACAGGTAACAAAGCCTTTCCCAACTGTCAGCTTCAAATGTAGAGTTTTTAGATAAACAAGTCGTTTACTGTAATAGACACATCTGAAAGCTGAGAAGACACAAGAGTAAAACCTAGATGCTATGAGCTATATATTTTAATGAAAGGCAAATAGCTATATCACAGAAAGTGTGTGTGGGGGGAAAGGCGTCATCATGCTAGTTCCAGTTTTGGACTACTGCTAGGGGTGAGAAATATCCGAGATGTCACAGAGCCAAAACTCACACGTGAGACTGTACAAGAGTGTTCTGCAGCACTGCTGAAAGCAGGGAAGGCAGGGAACCCCACCAGGCTCCCTCTCTGCCTTGGGGGAGCTCATGGGAGAGAAGGAGCCATGTGTAGAAACCCAGCAGCACACTCCTGGTATGGGAGTTCTTCAGTGCCTTAAGGACTCCTTATGGCTCATGTGTGCCACAGGAAAAGTGACTGGCTTGTTCGCTTAGAGATGACATTACCAATTTAATCAATCAATTAAGGTACTTTCCCAAGTCAATATTTCCAATAAAAAAAAATAAAAATAAAAAAAAAAAAAAATTGTAGCTGGTAAAACTCCTGAAAATAAGACACATGACGCATTTCCTGGTCATATTCAGAGTCTTGTATCTGGTGCCTGCAGATGTCACAGAAATATGTTTATCTGTGATTTGCTGTTCAGATCTGTCATCTCCTGCAGAACTATGGTGACGCCTGTCGTAAGACAGTGCACTTTTCCATTGCTCAGTGATTTTGGACCCATTTGGCTTTAAAAGAGGGATGAAAGCTTTCTGTCACATTAAAATGTCTAGGCAATCCTTGTTAGCAGGTGTGCTGCTCATTCTTTACAGTAATTGCCTATGACATTGCAGTAGGCCTTCCTGAGATAAAGTGGCTTGTCTGCTGTAGAGACTTGAGTTGCCATCTCCCTGCCTTGGTTTTATTCCTCTTTATGGTGCTTGTGTGATTGAGTCTGATCCTGAGTAGTGCTGGAAAAAGCAGAACACTGTCAGCAAGTTTTCAGTTATTAAATTAACAGCTTCCGCTGTAAGTACATCACAGCTGGGTCTGGAGAAACAGGCTGTGCTGCCAGACCTGAAGCAGGAGAATGAATTTGTAGTACAGAAACTCTGACAAATCGAGGACCTTGCCCTGGAGCTGTTCATGAATTTGGGCAGCAAGAATAAGCTGAGTTTACCTTTCAGATCAGCAGGGTGGTTCTGTTGATGGGGAAAGAGGTTTCAGATGGACAGTAGTCACAGCTGAGTCGAGAGTAGTATTTCCAGAGGTGTGTGGGAAGAATGCACTTAGAGTGATGCACAAGGATGTTGGTCTGTTGGCCTTCAAAATTAATAGAAACCTTGCACTAGGCTTCAGCAGACTGTCTAAGGCCCCATAGGCAACAGAGAAAGGTCATGGGTACTGATGCAGAGGTTCTGCATATTTGCAGCAGAACTGTGAAGTGTGTCCTGTGGTTTGGATCTGACAGGAAGTGCTGAAGGGAATGAGGTTTTGGTCTCCAGGTTGGGACATGGGAGATGTGAGGTAAAAGAAAGGAGTTTTTGCTACTTTGCCTTTCAATTGGTCACTGTATGCTTTTAAAGGGAGAGATTAAGAGATAAGGAAAAATGAGTAAAATGGTTTGTGATTTATCCTAAGATCTATGGTGCATTTATAAGAAATCTCACCATCAGTTTTCTAAGTCCTGTGAGCAACAAATACTGAGCCAAATTTCAAAAAATCAAACAAAAGATCAAAATTTGATCTTTTGGGTTTTTTTAACTCACTATCAGTAGCAATGTTTTGAAAACTATCTTGTCTACAACAAGAAAAAAACACCACAGGAACCCCAAATATACATTTTTGTTAATTATATAACTGTACAAACAAGCAATGAAACACTGAACTGTTTGCCACATGTTCGGTTTTATTATGTTTTTGGTTGTGTGTGTTTTATTTTTTTTTTTTTTACACAAAGAAGTACTTAGTAAAGATGAATTTAACAATTATTTTGGAAAGCAAATTAAAAAATGTTTTCATAGACAACTGTTACTGATGTATTTTTGCTTATTTATATTGATATAAAATAATAATATAATAAGCATTTTTATTATTTTTGAGATTGTAGTATAGCATCAATATTTTTTTTATTCCTGTGTGTAGCTGTGATGTATTTTATTCTACTAGATTAATCAATATACTTTTATTTTTGCATAATTTGTGATAAGACCATCAATTTATAATTCATCTTTTATAAAGCTTAAAAAAATATTTTTTCTTCTCTAAAACTTTGTTCAAAGCCAAACAGAATTTTCTTTGTCTTATTTCTCTATATTTGTAGCTTTTTCCATTACTGTTTTTAATTTGTAATGAGCAATATTTGTGCAGAGACATTTTGTTATGAAGACAGCTGAGCTCTGCCAAACATTGTCCTACTAGCTCAAGCTAGAATTGTGAGAAAACATTCCAGACTGTGCCCTTTTCAGTGACCATTTATTCCAACTAGTGATAAAATAACTTCTTTCTAGCTGGTGTTGCATATCTTAGACGATTTCTACACTATTTTTTTGTTCCTAAAACCAGAGAATAGTAATATGTTTCCCCTCCAAAGTTTATTTTCTCCTCTGGAAACTCAATAAAATTATGAAAAAAATAATTGTGCTACCATAAATGACAAATAGTCATTGGAGAAGCAATTAGTAAATATGAGATACACAAATGACAAAATAAAGGCACTGTTCAGCCATCATCTGATCTTAACATCCCAGTCTTGAATTCCTCATTGAAGATAATGGCAATTTTGTCCTGACTGAGGAATTTAGCAATATGGCAGCATTTACATGAGAGAGAGAATAATATGTTCAAGCTATATAGATAGCTGGTTTACCACAAAGGTGCTCTTTCTGTTTTGATTTTTTTTTTAAATATATTTTTTAATATACCCAGTGGAAGTGACAGTGGCAAGGTAGCACTGTTTTTCATAATTACAGTTTGGAAGATCATTTAAAAGCTATCAATACTTTTACACTAGATGCAGATCTGTTACTAAAAATATAAATTCCAAGAGTATTAATAATTTCTGAGAGTATAAGAAAATATATCTTTGTCTCAAAAAGCTAATCTACTGCTGCTATTTTACTATAAAAGACAGCAACTGAGAAAATTCAGGACTTTCTGTTGTGTATAACTGACTGTTTTGTAGCAGCAGTAGACTAGGTTAACGAATGTGGCATGAGTCTACTCTCAGGAGAGCAGCTTCCCACTCATCTTGTTATGGTGCCGACACAGTGGTCAGTTGAAAGGATCCGCAGAGAGAACACAAGCTCTTTGAAAAATCACTAATTACAAAGGAAGCAATTGCAATAGCTAAAGTTGCATACCTTTGAAATTGCTCGATTAACAGAATTGTCATCATAACTAAATTAAGTATTTTTGACTTTGATCTTGTAGTCTTACTACTGAAGCAGTCTTTGTCCTAAGCTTGTGGTGCTTTAAACAGAAATATCCACTCAATAATTATATCAACATTTCTTGTGATACTGACCATTAGAACAGGGAAAACAAAAATTTCCATAACCGTTTAAACTTTTAAATTAATATTTTGTCTTTATTTGTTCCCACTTATACTTACTTTTTGAGATACTTTCAAATTATCGTTTGATCACTGGTGGAAGCTGGTGGAAACTAGAATACAGAATTGCCCGACTCACTATTTACGGAGACATTATGTTAAAGTTTTGGAAGTACTGGCATGTCAAGCCAATCAAAGAACCGATTAACTGCCTATCGAATCTGGAAACAAAGCCCAACATTCCTTGCCCATAGTTAAAATATCTATTTGCAACCTGTCTGTAGAATTAAGCAGTTTCAGTAGACTGAACAGCCTGACATTTGATAAAATCAGGATTGGCTTTCAAATGTATACACCAACAAAGGTGCATTGGGTCTGACTGGGATGGAGTCACCTCTCTCCATAGCAGCCCCCACGGTCTGTGCTTTGTAGTTGTAGCCAGAAGGGTGTTGATAACACACCCATGTTTTGGCCACTGCTGAGCAGTGCTTGCACAGCATCAAGGCTGTCTCTCCAGCCCCACTCCAAAGGTCAGCAGCTTGAGGGTGGATAACATTTGGGAAGGGCCATAGCCAGGACAGCTGACTCAAGCTGACCAAAGGGATATTACATACCACATGATATTGTGCTTAGCAATGAAATCTAAAAGAAAGGAAGGGGGAGGAGGGGACACATTTTGAAGTAAGACATTGGTCTTTTGAAGCAACTTCTGAGTGTACTGAGGCCTTACTTCTCAGGGAGTGTCTGGACATTTCCTGCTGATGGAAAATAGAGAACAAATATTTTTTGTTTCCCTGCTGCCTTTATCTCAATCCATGACTTTTTCAACTTATTTTCTCTCCCTGCCTTGCTGAAGAGGGAGGGTGAAAGAGTGGCTTGGTGGCACTTGATGGACAGCCGAGGTGAAAAAGGACATTTTTTACAATTAATTATAAGTTCCTATTCTGAGCTTTATTCCAGGCATCATAAATGACGTTGAACTTCACACGCTTCCTACAATATTCCTTGTTTTAAAGAGATCTTATTTCCTCTGTGGTCTCCTGTTGAAAAAAAGATCTGGAGTATAATTATAACTTGGAGAGAAACAAAGCCGATTCAAGTTTATGAAGAGTCACAGCCAATAGTCAGGAGATGGGAGAGCCTGCAAAGGACATCTGGCAGTCCTCCAAGTCAGAACTGGGAGCTCTGGGAGGCCAAAAAGCTCAGAGCAGGCAGCCAGAAGAAATGGCAGTGGCAGGACAGGACACACCTAGTAGTGCTGGAGGCTAAAGTTACTTCCAATGTACTCTACAGGAATTTTTATTACATGGGAAACACTTTGTTCACATTTCTGCATTTCTAGCCCAAATGTGCCTGATGGCTGAAAGTGCAAGAAAGTTCCACATGCTCTTTTGACAAACTGAGAAACTGCTGTTACCAAGAGTGGAGTATCTCTAGAAGTATCAGTCATAGAGATCTTCATGAAGAGTTACAAAAATGCCTTGAGTAGGATGCCCAGATCAATTGTAGCTTGGGGTATGTAGAATAAATATAAAGTCCTGGAGCCCCAGAACAGCTGCTTCCTTCATGGAGAAGGCTCTGATCAACATGTACCATGAGGCTTTTCATGTAAGACGTTCTGAAAAAGTGCAGTCATGAAGTCTGAGAGTCCCTACAGTTTGGGACTACTCTTCCCATGTGGCTGGTAGACAAGCACCTTGTCATAAAGCATGTGCCTTAAATTTTGGCCAATAAATTCCGTGCAGACTTATGAATAGATTCGTGATTGGAATTGTAAGAGTATAACCTGAGACAGTAGATCCATAAACAAAGTAAAAAATATCTTAAAAAAAACCCCCACAATTTTGGGGCAATTCTCTAAATAAGCCAAAAGTGAAAATATGTTTAAGCTATGGAAGACTTATTTCAGGTCTTATTAGAAAGAGCATCCACCAAAAGGGATAGTTCTCCCTTTTCCTCATCTCATACAGTTTCTCATTCCAACCCATGAGATCCAACACATTTTCATTTTGCTGGGGTTTTTTGAAGTGACACCAGTTCCTGGCTATTTTGAGTGAAGCTACACAAACACTTTACCACAGCCTGAAAGATACGTGGTGTCATGGAACTAAGCAGGCTGGTGTTAGGAAAAGGGTGGGATGTCCCTTTTCAATCACAGCACTGTGTTTTGCTGTCTTAAACAGATCATGGAACTGAACTGCAAAAGACATTTTCCTCAGGCCATAGACATGTTATGTGCTGAGAAAATCCAGTCTCTTGCTGCTTAAATGGTTTGGAAGAGTGCACATATCTTCTGCTGGACTGAGACCAGTGTTATCAGACCAAAGTTTTATGTCGTATTTGCTACAGTTGAATTGTGCTAGATGAAACACACAAAATACTATCTCTTGCATTTTTACTGAATCATTTGATTTCTACTAGAGACGAACCAAGCTGCTGTGTACAGAATTTTGATTGTATTCTCCAGGGAAATAAAGAACATGTTTTGATGTCATATAAGGTAAAATATTATTAAGTTGAACTAATCTATGCACATCAAATTCATATTGTGTTTACTATGCAAAATACCCGTTCCGAATATTTGGGAGCAGATTTATGTAGATAGAATGGTGTGCCCTCTGACAAAAAAATAGTGTAATATAGAACTTGAAGATGTGAAGATGTATGTTTAGAGTGTTTAGAATTAAATATCTAAATTTTGACATGTAGACCTTATATAACCATCATCTTTCAATAAGTTTAACGCCTTTCCTATGCACATAATTGCAAACGAATCTTTACTCGTTTTTAAGTCCTTTTATTAAGTGGATTATTTAAATATGGCATATTAAGAAAAAATAGTGGGTATATAGTGACAGCAAGTTATATTTTAGATGATGACCTAGTAATCACAGTACTGACCTGGCTTATGCTCTCTTTGATTTTGCTCTGCAGATAAAGGCAAGTTACTCCTGCATGTGCCTCTTCTTCTTGTGCTATTTTTGGTATGTGTTGTTCCTAGACTCCTCAGTACATATGTATTTTACCAGTGTGTGTACATAACAGCTAGCAAAATGCAGTCTGGCTTTTAACTGAGGAATCCAGACATGAATAAATAATGCTGATATTATATAGTTATGTGTCTGTGTTGTTTACTGTGAGTTGAAGAATAAGAGCTCATAAGGAATCCCACAGCCTTTTTGTGAAATACAGGAAGGGCATGCAAGTGTGATTTGTAGAGACCTGATATAGGTGGCTGCAGCTGTCTAGTAACCCCATATCAGCCCTGTATCATGTGTGTGTCATTCGCTGTGACTCAGGAAAAGGACATGCATGAGAATCACTCAGGATCCTCATGAAGGATACGTCCTACTATACACTGCTTTCCTAATTCACTAGGTAGTGAGCAGTGTACACATATGGGTAGGAAAGACATATTTGCTGATAAAATTACAGTTTCAAAGTTAGTAAGACGGCTGCAGGAAAACCTTCAGTGAACTGGGCTGAAAAATGAAGGCAGTAAGTCAACAGGAGTACTGTTGTAAAGACACTTTTCTTCTCAGCTGTTATGCACAAGTAATGCACAAAACAGAAACAGCAGTAGTTTCATGTCCTTAAATAAGGCATCATTATGAAAACAAAAATAAATAAGGACAACGGCATAAACTTTCACAGATGTGTAATAGTTCCCATTTCTTCAGAGAAAACTTACACTTTCTGTAAAAATGTGTTCTTTATGTGCTTTCAAAACTTTTCACTGCAGAAAGCTTGTTAATCATTTCCAAGGAAAAATATAACTGCCTTTTCTGTTTTATTACAAAGCCTATAATTTATTTTATAGGAATTTATGGTTTATACAGAATAACTTTTATTATCAAGACTTCTTCCCACAGCAGAACTGTAAAGAAAATTAACAGACATAAAAATCAGAGGTAGAAAAGCAGTTGCTGTTCCCTGCCATCAAACTGGCTGTTCTCCACAGCAGAGCATAACAGGCTTTCTGCAGAATGCTCCTAAGAGCTCGATGCACTGGTCTGTTACTGAGACTGGCATAAAAGTGCCAGTGATTCAGTTCCTAAAATGCCCACACAGCAATGGGTTAGTGTTCCTGTTTCCTTTGCTGATACTAATTCAATGTATTCCCTTTGTTCATTTTATTGTATAAACCCTAAATAATATATATTCCAACCAGTATACTCAGATTGGTGCCAGGTCTCTATTACACTGTTTTGTAGCCAGACTAGGCTTTAAAAATCTTACTTAGTAAATTAGCACTTGATCACATTTCTCTTTTCTGAACATTCTCTGCTTTGGCAAAATCTTGCTGGTAACATAGATGTAGGAACTCGATAAGCTGTTTGAGTTTCTCTTTTCACAGGAGAGGAATTCTGTTCTTTCACTGCCTCTGTGATGCGTATATGCATAGGTAATCTTAGAATACCATTTCTAGTGGTTTATAGCTCCAGCTCTTATAAAACATAAATAACTAGGCAATCTGTTCCCAGTGAAGCAATGTTTAACCTTATCAGACCTTCAAGATCACAGAAGGTGAAAAAACCCCCATGCAACATGTTGTAAGAGGTCATTTTTTCCGTAAGTTATTCTTTCAACTGGATTGTTTCTGACCTTTGTCTGTGTTGCTGATGATAATTTGTGATCCAATGGCATCCACAATGTGCTCAGGATTTTGAAATGCAGAGGTAGAAATATGAGCTGTCTGGGTCAGCAGTTGGGGAATAGAAGACAGAATAATTAATCTAACGGTTCAGATCAAATTTGGTGAAGTGCTGGTTCAGCCTGACCGTTTTATTTGCGAGTAGTAGCAAGAGCTGAAGCTACTGTGCATTTTGACTTGCAAGGCAGAGATACCAGCTAGCTACATGTTGCTGAACCTCTTCTGATTAGGTAAAAGGCCAGCCAGTTGCCTGATGGCTCCTATGGAGTCTTTTCCACTGGTCCACTGCCATTACAAAGGTGTCTTCTTTTTCCTTTTCATTGCTGTGAAAGAGGATATGGCAAAGCTCAGCAAAGCCACAGAATAAAAGCATCCTCCATACTCAGTATAAGGAATAAGCATTAGAGCTCAAAAAACTGAGGACACTGAAGTAAGTGCTTAGGATCTTTTATATATTGTAAGCAGAAGATATAGTTGCCCTCTTCAATTGGCAAATTGAGGTCCCTTGGTAATGTAGTTGCATTTATATAATTTTATGGTGATAGCTGCTGAACAGAGCATTTTTTTCCTGCCAGCTTTCTTAATACAAGAAGCAACATACTCTTAATGCAGATTTTTTTTTTATATACTGCAGTATCTCACAAATCTCTCTCTGTAGGGATTTAAATGTTCAACAGCAAAACTATTTTCTCAGTTCTGAAGTCTTATACAAAATCTAAGCTCCATCACTCCCCAAAACCCTGCAAATCCTAATGTATATCAAGAATGAAAAGAAGACAAGCAGTTCTAATTGGAGGGTACGGAATAAAATTTTTTCATTTATACTTTTTTCCAGAACATGGATATTCATTACAGAACTTGAAATTATCTTTTGCTGCATGTCAGTTAAATGGATATTGAATTCAGGGTGATAAAATGTTACACTAGTCCTCTAGCACTAGTGTTTCTAATGTAATTGAAATTTGAATTGTATATAGCATGAAGTCTAACTACTATTGTAGATAATTGCAGTGATCTTACACATTTGTCATAAAGCAAATACACTAAAATAGCCTTAGATGACTTAGAGTGATGCATAGTTGACCTTATTACATGGTTTCTTGAAGTGTGACAGAAGACTAATACTTTCATGTGAGCAATGCACATAGTAAAGGTCAAGGAATGAAGATGGCAACAACAAATCTGACTTTCAGCGCTGTAAAGTGAAAGCCATTAATGATAATGTATATTATTACAGCCAAGACATAATGTAGGGCTTGAAACTATGCAATGTAATTTATTTGATTTATTTCAATTTACTCTTATTTTATTTGTGCACTCAAGAATGGCGATTGCTTATACAATGGGGGAGCAGGCGGATATATTGTTCTCCACCCTTTCTTTGTCTAAAAGGCAGTTTACAATTTTTCCCTAGTCTGAATTACTTTATAAAACAAAAAAGCTGGAAAATTATTTGCATTTTTTCTGTGTTCAGCATAGCTCAGATAAACTTGCTATGATACAGAAAGTCTGATGGCCTGTATATTAGAAGCCATAGATTGAGAAGGAATTGACGTTTCCTCAGAAACAGCTGAAGATGTTTTACTGTTTTACTGTTTTACTGTTTTACTGCTGGATTTCTGAGAATCTTTTTTTTTTTTTTTTAAAGTAACTCAGTAGGCCTGATCTAGTCTGAAGATTAGTGTTGCACTTGAAAGAAATTGTACTGATATGCATGCAAAAGGCCCTGACACACACCTCTACTGATTCTCCTTAGAGATGCTTCAGGTGTTACAGTGTCTTGCAAGCTTTATCATGTCCCCCTGACAGAGGTTACCAGGGAAGTAGGGAAGGCAGCAGAATGGTGTATGGGTCTGACCATAACTCAGTTTTCCATCTGGCATTTTGAATTAAGCCTGCCATAACTTTTTGCAGTTCAAATGAGCTGTGTTAGCAAAGATTAAGCAGTAGTATTTAAACGGTTTCAGATAAACTGCCTCATTGACTCATTTTGACCGAAACAGATTAGGCAACACTTGTCAGGACAGGCAATAAGTTTGCATCAGCATGATGAAGAGTAGGTAGGAGCAGACGCTTGCTCCAGTGGCATAGGAGAGGGTGTCCGTCCACAGCCACAGTCCTTGGCTCATGGCTCTGTGCTCATTAATACCATGTCCACCCATTCATGGGTCATATAATAGTGCAGATTTGAGCCACTAAATGCCAAGGTGTACAACCATGTTTTGGATGGGCACCACTGAAAGGAGCCTGGTCCCATCCTCTTGACATCCACCCTTGGGATATTTATAAACATTGAGGAGATCCCCTCCCAGCCTTCTCTTCTCCAGGCTGAACAGACCCAGCTCTTTCAGTCTCTTTTCATAAGAAAATGCTTCAGACCCCTAAACATCTCTGTAGCCACCACTGGACTCCCTCCAGTAATTCCTTGTCTTTCTTAAACTGAGGATCTCAGAACTGGATGCAGTACTCCAGATATGGCCTCACCAGGACAGAGTAGAGCAGGAGGATAACCTTTTCCAGCAGATCAACTCTCAACCTGTACTGGTGACTGGGGTTATTCCTCCCCAGGTGCAGGACCCTACACTTGCCCTTGTTATTTTCACATGCAGGCAGCCTCTCATTGCACTGTCAGATGTGACAAAGGAACAAGGACGGCTGCTTTGCTGTGGGAAACTGATCCTGTTTTGTTGTGACAGTGTTTGCATGGGGCTTTTGTAGGGGGTCTAGTTTTGTATTTCTGAAATCAGTCAGTGTTTCATATATAGCATCTAATCATTGACATCTACATCTTGCTGCTGCTGCAAGCCCAGTACACTATTTCCATCTCCTTGGTAAGAGCAACAGCTGCATGAATCTAGTCTTGTCACTGGCTGAGCAGCTGCTATACGCAACTGAGGCAAGACTCCTTGCTCTAGGGACAGGTTTACCTTATCCCATGACAGATCACACACAGCAAAGGAGGGCACATGTAGATGTGGAGTTGCAAAAGACTGAACTGGCCACTTTGCAAGAAATTCATTCTTGGTAGAAGTGGTGTCCATTTATAATGGCACTTGTCTTGCTTTTGATCTGGTGTGGGAGGAAGTCAAGGTCGGAATGGCAACCAGCACTGAGAGCAGGCATACTGCTGGACATTGAGAAGCTGGACAATCCTGAGTCCCTCTAAGGATGGTACATAAGTGTTCTTGAAACTTATTTTATGTACTTTCCTCAAATGCATGGGTACTGCTGTTCAGTTGTACTTATATACTGTGCTCTATAACCACAGCATTTTTACTGATAGCAGAGTACATCATTAGGAAAGGGTGTCATATTACAGCAGCTAGGAGAAATTCTTCACCACTGTGACCTGCAGTTGTTCTGGCCAGCTTTGTCCAAAACCTCCACAGTTCTTGGGTCGAGTCTGTGTCTGTCTGTATCAGGAGTATGTGCAACTGCTGACAATCACACCTGCAGGCTGCCAGGTGCATGATGTCAGTACCAGGTGCATGATTCTTGTCTGCAGATTTGTGACATCACCATTTCCACTCAGCAACCTAACTTGCTCCCAATGCCCTCTTTCACTGGCAGCTTCAGTGGTTACCAGAATCAGTTTAGCTACCATTCAAGCTGATGACTATTGTATATGCATCCTCAGGAGGCTGTCCTTCATACTAGTTATGATACTGATATCAGCCTCCTTTTGAAGACTCTGTTGTCTCTTGACAATACTCCAGAGATGCCATTTACTTCTCTTTCAGCATAACAGTAGCAATTTATGGAGGGCCAAAAGATAATCCTTCCATTCTGAGAAGTAGTATCTGGAGAATGTTATTGTACCACTTAAGGCTAAAGATTGGTTCCAGTTTTTCAGCTTTTGAAGTATTAGTAGAAATCCCATGCACAATCAATGACTTTTTGTTTAAGTGTTAGACACAGATGTAAGCTGCAAACTACTCCAACTCACTTTTTCCCCTATTTTAATTAAAGCAATTCTGATTAGGAAAAAACAATGGTTAGTTCTTCTATGAGTGTGTGCATGTGATTTCTGCAATGATAATAGTAAGCTGGAAGGGGGGAAGGGAGGTGAGAGGAAAAGGATGGCATGGATCTTCAGGTTGCTATGAGTACAAAGCATAGTTTGGGGCAAAGCCTAGCCAAAACCACTAGAGCAGGGCAGAGCATAAAGGTCCAGGTCATCAGGCTGCAGTGGTTCTGGAACAAGGCTAGCAGTGCTAGCCCATAGTTTTGGTTGCATGCCCAGACACTGGCTGTGTTCCCAGGGATAGAGAAAACCTAGAAAAAAACACAGTCAATGCAACAGCTAAAAAGTAAACAACAAGCAGCTCTGGAAGCAAGTTTCCTCACCTGAGGAATGGTGCTAGGATTCATCCTGGGGATATAGATTCAAAACTGTTCTGCTATCACCAGTTCTTTGGTACCTGGGGACCTTGTCTCACCTTATCTCCCACAATAGCTTCATCAGCCTCAGAGCCATCCGTCTCAATCACAACATCTGCTTCCTCTGAGGCAGCAAACTACTCTGGAATACCAAATCCTGTTGTACTCCCAAATCTCTTTGTATCTTAATTCAAGATATAGACAGGTTTCCTGTAAAATAAAGTAGTGATCACAAACTTGGTGGCTATGGAAGTATATTAAACAGATCTAGGAATGTTCTAGATACCAGGACCAAGTGCTAGTAAACAGACTTTGCCTCCAGAAGAAGGTAGACAAACAGTTTATTGGGAATTGTCACTGGCTAGTTACAGCTACTAAATGACCTCAGAGAATTTGAGGCGATTGTGGTAGCTGGAATGTGTCCAATATCTGCCAGGGAATAGTCTAGCAGTTTAGTATCACAGTGAGGCAAATTCATAAGCATGGTTTATTAGTACAGACACATCAGAGGAGTTCAGTATCATCCTTGTCTCCATTGTACCTCCATGTAGAACCTGGTTCTTGATTCTGTGTTGTTCTAGCTTTCTTTGGTGTCCATACTACAGAATTTATATAAGAATGATACAATAAGCATATTACCAAGTTGAGTCATTCTGCATTTTCGACCTGTTGGACAGAGTGTTCCACCCTTCTGCCTAGGACCATTTTGAATGACAGTAGATGGTTCCACATAAACACTGTTGCCATAAACATGGTTTCAAACATGACTGTCCTGGAGCCTATCTCTGATACTGGGCAGGCACAAATGCAGCATTGTGGTTGAATTTGCTGGATGTTGAGGGTGGGTCTTAGGCAAAAAAACATTGATGTTAGCAAAATCTGAGGAAAATGACCAAAAAAGAGTCACTGGGATTGCATTAACCTCTGCATATTTTCTCCAAAGAACTCCAGCATGTCTGTATATGGGAAGATGCTTAAGGGTGCTTTCATTCAGGATGCTTTGTCCTTACCTAATTGCATTATACAAGTAATGATCCAGTGAAGTAGAATCCTGGCATGGAGCCTAGCTGCAAAGCATTTAAGAGTGTAAAACATAGAAATAATATGATTTACTTTGCATTATTGGGAAGAACTTTTTCACTTTAAAAAGCTTTTATTGATTTGTAGAAGAAAGAGAGAGAAGAAAACCCATATACAGTCAGCATCACATATATCTTCTAACTCTCTTGCTGATACTGAGTAGCTCAGTTCCACAGTATTCAGTAGGACCACTCACAGAGTAACAGACTACTGTCTCTTTTCTCTCTGTAAGGCTGGCAATATTGAATAAAGAAATAAAGACATGTATTAAGAAATGTATCTTTAAAATATGAAAAAGATACCTGCAGATTTAAATAATTCTGTATGGCTAATATTATTACTTGGACTGATTATTCAATGAGTTCATATACCCTCTAATATATTTATTTTGAAGGGTTTACTTGTCCCTGATCAGAAGTGAATTTCATTATGTTAGAGTTGCCTGTTTGTTTGTAATTGAGTTTGTTCCTACTGTTGAAAAGCAACTTACCATCCAGATCCAGTACTTAAGATTCAGACTTGAGACCTTATTCTAAGCCCAGCACTGGGGCCTTATTTCTTGGCTGGAAGTGATGAAAGAGAACATTCAGCTACTAACTAGCACATCTGCCTTCTCTGTGTGTTTGGATATTACAGTTACTGAGCTGGGCTCTGGAAGGAACTATTTTTAGTCCTCATCACCAGAGTGGAGACTGCTGTGGATTGTAGTGACTGAGGAAAGGCAATAATAAATCTAATCCAGAGGGTTCCCAATGTAGGATGGCCAACTGACAGTTCTTATGGTGTAATTCAGTAGGAGTGATGTGTCATTTCATCTGTTTTAAAACAAACAATAATCCCTAAGACTAAGGAAATTTCACTCTTATAGTAGTAAACTGTGCCTTTGCACTCTGAGTTGCCTTTGCTGGGAAGTCATAAATATGAGATATATAGCTGCCAGCTACCATAATTTGAAGTAATTTCCTGGTTGAGTAGTATTAATGGAAGAGGTATCACAGCCATTTGCATTGTTGAAATACTAATGCTGGAGTTTATTCATATTAAGGTTGAAAATGTCAATTGTCTTGCTTTTGGTAGCAGTATTCTAAGCAAGTACTCTATAATGTTTAAAAGTTGTCTAAGTAGTAAATATGTCTCAGCTTGTTATGACTCAGCTCATAAAAGACAGAATATTTTAATACAATGAAAGAATGCTGATGCTTTTTTCTGAATTTCTCCAGTAATGGTTTTAATAGCACTAGAACAGAGTGTTTCTGATTGCTATTTGTCATCAACCCATCTGGCAGAAAAAAATAGTGCCTGGGATTTTCAAAGGGGCTTAGGAGGGTGAAGCACACAACTTCGTTTTAGCTTGTGCTGATGGCGTCCATTCCTGTTGAATGCAAACTGAGTCACTCTTCTCTATAGCCATACTCTTTCTATGAGCTTAGTGTGGGCAGATGTGCTTGCTAGATTAGACACTAAAAACAGACCATTCTTGTCAAAGGCTATTATCTTTATTAATTTCATATATCCATGGTATACACTAAAAACAGTAACTGGATTATTCACTATTTACTGCCTTGCTAACATTTTTCCCTTGTGAAAAGCCAAGTGTTAGTGTAACTGATGTCTTAGTTTGGAAAAACTTCCTATATGTAGACAAATTAGCATTAAAAAGGTGCAGAACTAAGACTTTTGGGTCTTGTTGCATACTCTCTTTGCCACTTGCAGCCACATTCTGATATGACAGAAACCCGTTATTTTAGTTGAGGCAAATAATGGTAGGGCACACAGCTACAGAGTGTCTGTCTGTTGTGCTAAGCTCTATTAACAGCCAGTTGTAGCTTTCCCCATCATTGCTCCTATTCAACACATCGATTTAAGTGTATATACAAGTACTTGGTTTTACAAACAAAAAGCATTATTGTCTGCCCTCAAGGCATAGGTGGAAAAGTACCCTGTTTTCATGCCTCTGCTTTTCCCTCCCTTCCAAAACCAGCCTTTCCTATATATCATTTTATCTCCTTGGGAACCTGAACAACCACTTACAGCACATTGTGATGTTCATCAGGTCTGGGGCTTGTCAGAAGAAATTTTGGAGTGTGAGACTGGGCTCCAAAGTCCAGTCCAGAATTCTCCACTTCTCTCTTTCTTTCTTTATTTGCTGATCATGCCCTGTAAACATCTACCACTTGAAGAAAACAGCAAAATAAGAATTCTGGAAATCTGGCTGGTGTCTGTGACTGTGGTATGATTGAGTGAATAGAAATCTTTCAGATAAGACTTAGACAAGTCAGCATGTCTCTTTAAGGACTTTTGTTATATCCATTCTGTTATCTTCATTCATCTCACAGTATTCTTGCTGGCAATGTGTTGCTACGAATGGGGTGTTCTATTAAAGAACTGACAGAAAACCCTCAATGAGCAACCTGCCAGACTCATTGCCATGAAGTGCATACTCAGAAAAAACTATACACTATATGAAGGTAAGAGTTTTAATAGTTAATGACCTTCTGAAATTTGGTCCCTGTTAAATGTGAAGTGATTTTCAAGGCAAACTTGCTATGATAGTCTCAATGTGTTGCAATAACCTTCCTGTGATCATGGTGAGGAAAGCTTTGGAAAAGAACGTGGTGATGATGTAAGACCATCATGGGTTAAAAAAAAGTGCTGGCCCTACAATAAAGAATAAATATTTTCAATCCTAAATGTATATGTGATATTGTCAAGGACTAACGTACTGGGGAAAAGGCTGAGGAAAGATAGGGAATTTATACTACACTTCTGCCAGCTTGTGACAGAGAAATGGCTTTTTCTCCCATCTTCCTTCAAGTGTTTCCAGACACCCTGCATGGTCACAGCTATCCCATGAGGACCTTGTCTATTTTTCAGTTCTGGGAATAGCATTATTCTGATGCATCCAACTGGCAATATTTTAAAGCACATAGTGAATTTTTAGGTTATCTCATATAAGAATAAAAAAATGTATTTTAAAAATATTTTAAATAGGTTCCTCTTTCTGTTAAAAGCCACCTCCTTCTTCTCAAACTCCAACTCCCAACCTCATAACTGATGATTTAATACAGGAAGCTTGGACACAGCAGTTGTTCTGCTGAAGTGTTATGCAGTTGAATAATAAATGTACAGTCAAACCTAGCTTTTGAGAAAAATGGGGATAAGAAACTTAAAAAGCATACAGAGGTGATGGGAAGTTGTATGTGAAAGGTTCAGAAAGGTCATAGTCAAACAACTCTGAAGAAAACAGGACATGAAAGTAACAATCAAGGGACAAAATTAAAGAAGAATTGGAAGGGATAATCTTCCACTGTGGCTGTGTATGAGGGAAGGTGATCTAACAGTCATATGTGTGTGTCTGTGTTAGTGTTTTTCTTCAGATCTGGACTGTGTTTTTGAGGTGACCCATGTGCACACCCTTGCTCACTGTACTTTGGTAACCTAATGAAAAATGAAACTAACCTCAGAGATGTGCTCTGGGAATGAACATACTGAACTTCAGCAACTAATGGACATTCAGTAGGAAGGACCAGACCAGAATCAGTTTGAAGCATAAAACTTCACAACATACATGGTGGGAACATGATATTCTCAGCACCAGCTGTTTTTCCCTGCTGATCTGCTTATATTGTACAATGAACTTGTTGCAAAGTCCCATAGTGTCTGAGTGCAGAGACATTTCCATTCATCTTTCCTAACTGTAAGCATTTACCTGAGATACCAGCGTTAGAAACATCTGGTGGAGACTGACTGAGCTCCAGAATGCACCAGAGAGCAGCTTAGCTCTGCAAAGATCTGAGTCAGCAGTGGATGTATCTGCCCTTGTCTGTATGCAGGGGTGACAGGGTGAACACAAATTTAGTCAGGGTGCTGGTGCTTATATGGAAGAAATATTGACAAAACCATTATAATTTCTGGGTATACTTTTAGTAAATCTTCCTGCCATCTCTATCATGCAATGTAGTTTTTAATGTTACAAAAGCTCAGTTCTTTACCTAGGTTCTTAAGCTGACACACCAGCTCTAGCACAGATACTCACAAGTAATGTTGTTTGTGATTCTGACAGGAGTTATCACAGTATATCGTAAAGTAAGGAAGCTGCAATTCTGGCAAAGTTGTTTTTTTTTGTTTTTTTTTTTTTCCTTCCTCAAAGATGAGGCTTGTTGCTCTGAATACAGGACACAAACTTCAGATTTCAGGGAATTGATTTTGTGGACATTACTGCTTTTATTGCTAAGATTTTTCTCTAGTCAGCAGTTTTTCACAATCACACATCTGAGCTTTTCAACACCAGAAGTTGAGCCATAAGGTATTTCTGATTCCACTAGAAGCTGAAAAGTAAAATGAAATGGATCTCTGCTAGGAAGCAATTTAATATTCCTGGGCGATGGTAGAGACTGGTATGGTGGGAATTATGAAACTTCTAAAACTTGCCTTTTGGAAAAGAGAAGCTGAGATACTTTTCATTCAGTTGCTACAGAAGTAATTTCTAAGACTAACAGTAGATCTGTTACCTTATGGCTATATTAATTACCTAAATGAATCACTGTACAAGACCCAGAACTGTCATTACCCTCATAATGCACTAGCGCAAGATACACATTCCCTAGATTTGTAAACATTATCTATCAAATAGTTGCTACTGAGTGTCTCAGAAAAAAAAAAAATGAACACTTACTTAGCATCGCCTTTTTCATTAGCTATTTTTCCCATGTGCACCTCAGATAAGCCTGAGAACCATTTTATACCTAACATTTGGCTAAGGGGTTAATACTGGTTTTCTAAATGTTTTCACAGGGTTCACTATAGAAAGGAAAGTTAATTCTATACCTATCCTTTAGTGATATGTCTGAACTATAACATAAGCTAATGTGAATTCAGTTATTTGATAGGAATTAATCTTCATTCCCACTCATATAATCATATTTCAATAGGCTACAAGGAAGTAGAAGTCCTGAGTAAACTTACAGGGGCACTTATCGACAAAGACAGGAGGTCTGTATGGGCTGCCTCCATAAAACTCAAAGTGTGCTTCTTTTAATACTTGTAGAGTAGGAAACCCCTGAGGTCTGTTTGAGCCCTGTGAGCACTCCCAGACTGTTGCCACCTTGACCAGCCTCCCTCTGGCCCCAAGTAGACACCCACCCCCACCAGGGGCTGTGGGACGGTGTCCATCAATGAGGACATGGCCTTCCTGTGGTCATGGTCAGCACCTGGCTTGTCCCACATGGAGCCTGGCAGGGTGTTGTCTCCTCAATCTTGAACTCTATTATATATTTTTTGAAGTCTGTTTGCAGAAGATATTTCCAATGAGCTGGTGGAATCTTCACTGTCAAAATAAAAACATTTCCATAAACCAGAAACTGTCTATCTGACATGAACGCACTGAAATAGTACTTTTCAGAACTCTGTCTATCGTTAATAACAAATAAATACTCTTATACCACTTTGTAGAACAAGACACATGCACAGAAATAGATATAGTAATATGTTCAATTACCTGTTTAATTGATACAAACTCAATAGACAGTATACAAACTTTCACCATGCAATAATTTCAGAACATTGACAATTTGTATAGGCTCAAAAGCCATCTATAAATTTTTCATCACCCGCAAATGTCAGTTATTTCCAAGTGATTCATTCTAGCTGAATGCTTTTATTTCTTCCCAGGTTTTCAAAATTTGGGGACAGCAGGTTTGATGGATAATTGCCATTAGGTTACAATATGTTGGTGATTCAAATACTAAACCTGGTGCTACACAAGATCTGCAGCAGCAAAACAGCCATGATTCTCGTGCCTCAATGGCAATAGGAAGAGCAGCAAGAACAAGTTTTCTCTGCTGGTTATTTGGAAAGATCTACCCTTCTTCCTTCCTTCTTTCTCTGCTTCCCATTTCAGAAACAAATCGGTCCAGAACTGACTCTTCATTCTGGGGATCTCACTGTTGTCAATCAGGTGATTCAAAGGAGGCACTCTGTGAAACCCATATGATCACAGAATCATGGAATGTCCTGAGTTCAAAGGAACCCACAAGGATCGAGTCCAACTCCTGTCCCTGTAGAGGACAAGCCCAAAATTCACATCATGTGTCTGAGGGTGTTGTCCAGTCTCTTCTTGAATATTGACAAGCTTGGGGCCATGACTGCTGCCCTGGGAAGACTGTTCCAGTGCTCCACCACCCTCGGGGTGAAGAACCTTTTCCTATTGTCCAACCTAAACCTCCCCTGGCACATCTTCCCTCCATTCCCTTGGGGTCTGTCACTGGTTGCCAGAGAGAAGAGATCAGTCCCTACACCTCCTTCTCCCCTTGCAAGGAAACTGTAGACTGTGATGAGGTCTCCCCTCAGTCTCCCCTTCTCCAGGCTGAACAAGCCAAATGACAGTCTGATTGGGATATTTTCTTGCTCTCCCTTGGAATTATCCTTTCTTCATCACTCTTACTGGAGAATTTGTCACCAACTACAGTTTTTGCAGAAATCAGGAAATATTTTTTTTCTCCTTTGCGTGTTCTTTGCAGCCTGAAATTGCCTGTAGATGTAGCATTTTGAAATGCAATCCATTGTCAACTCTTTGCAGTGGTGTAATCAGTCATGGTCAAGCTGCTTATTGCACTCCTCTGCCATTAAAATCCCCACAGACAACCAAACATATGAAGATTTTTATCCCATACTGTGTAATATCAGGTACCTAAACTTGGAAGATTTTAAGAAGATCATTTGGGCCAATGTGGGTGATTTATTGTTCACTTGCATTAGTTGTGGCATTGATAGCCTCTAACTGGTAAGCTCCTGTGAGAAACTGGAACAGTAATGTTTGTAAATTTTCCAGCTACAAGAAAAAGTTAATTCTTCTCAAAACTGCCGTCTGTTCCCTTTCATTTATCAGCATAGTAGATGCATGGCTTATCAGAAACTATTCCTCCAAAACCATACAAATTAATGATCATCTTACATCTTCATCTGTATCTGTTAAAAAAAAAATGATTATTTTTATTAATTATTACTAGTTACTGGTATTTCCTGTAGCTATGAAGTCTCTTACACTTTGTGCTTTAAAAATATTTTAAATGGACATAACAGGAAATGTGATTAGGCAAAACACTACTTGCAGTGCATCACATATAGCATATTTAGTACTGCATATACTACCTCGCAGTTTTCACATCTCTCTATCTGCTTTTAACACCTACCATAACACGTTTCTGGGACATAAGAAGGCCTCATTTTTAAAAACATCTAGGAATATTTTCTAGTTCCATTTTTATAATGAAAGCCATTTATATAACTATAAAACCAAATAAATAACACACAGCTGTCTGCTTTTAATCTTCACAAGCAGCACTTTACAAATATTAGCTATCAAATCCCTATAGCATCTTTACATAGCAGATAAGGAAGAGTATTGCCATTTTACTAGTCAAGAAACAGCTAAACAGAAAACACTCTACTTCCCCTACATACTTCTGACAATGAAAGAAAAACAAGCTTGGGAATGATTTGTCCAAAGCCACTCTGTTAGATCTGGTATTATAATCAAAGCATGCCAGGTCTCCAGTGCTGTGCCCAGACCAATGACCGAATTGAGAGTGTAAAATCTTGAATGAAGATTACAAAAATAATATTAAATCAGCCTTTAAGGCAGATGCTGTTCTCATTAGTTATACTTGTGATTTTCTTAATTAAAATCTCCCTATTTTTATGTGTATAAACTAGACTTGGTTATAGTTGTATTAATTTTTATTTTTAGCTTTACTATTTATATTATGTCTGTAAAGAGTATAATAATTAAAAAGGTTATTTACACTGGAATTTTTGCATTCAATAAATATCATGGGTTTTTAATGGATCTCTGAATTAGGCATTGATATTAAAGAGTGAAAGACATTAACATAAAGTAGTGCTTAAAGTAGGAACATGGTTTAATTAAAATTTTTATTTACACATTTTCAATACAACAAGCTTTAAAAGTGCCCTAAATGGATTCTATGAAGCATCAAATGCACTCATATAATTCAAAAATAAGACGTCTTAGTCTTTTTCACATTTTGTGATTTACTGCAGAGTGGTGGAAAATAAATCTGCAAGAACTTTAATTATACATACACTTTAGTTATGAAACATTGTTGGTGAATGCAAAACATTGATTCAGGTAAGTAATTAATATGAATGTGTATGTGTACACATATGCATACCTATGTATGCACATTTAAAATACATTGATTAATAATGAGTGATATTCTACCTCTGAAGTCAGTTGGATTCTGACTTCCAAATGGTCAGGATTTTGCCATCAAACTATATGTTTCCATGTTTCTTTTTGTTCCAGGATTTGTCTGTCACCACTGCCAAATCTATTTTGGTTACACCCTAGTTGGTGTAATGCTGTCTGTGACAAATGTTTTAGGTTTTGTCTTTCTGTTGACTCCATGGGAAGGATGAATGCAAGTATGAAGTCCCCCTTGAAGCAATGAGTGCTCAGAGCTGTTCAGCTACATAGTCGTTCGGGGTTGCGGTCTTTGCTCCAGGTGTAACTTCTCCCAAGGACCAAGGAAGTGAGTCTGGAGAACAGGAAGGCAGGAGATGACAAATTCTGGGAAGAAGAGAGCACTGCTGGTCTGGCCTACTCTCCCACATGGCTAACCAGACTATTCAGAGTTACATAAAAAGCAGAGTCAGCAACTGACTCATGGAGTTTAAAGAAACATTTTTCTGGAAATTGCTAATGGCAATGAAATATCTGCATGTATACTATAATCTAATAACATTTGTATAACTGACACTTACTGATGTCTTCAATGACATTTACTGTGTTTATTTCTTGTCTCTGAGATTGACCTTAAAATAATTTTTATTTTGTCCTTATTTTCTATATCTCATGTTAGGTACTTATGCATCTTTGCCTTCTTACACTCATCTCATCTGAACAGTTGACATTTGTGTTGTTGAACATCCTTCATCTGCACACAGTTTTAGACAAAAATAGGCTCAGTTAAAAAGAGAACTTAGTGAGTTATTAGAGTGGAACATAGCTATGAAGTATATGTTTCATTTTTTTGTTTGTTTCTTTTTTGGTGTTTTTTGTTAGCTCAGAGCATATAACCAACAGAAGAACAAGCAAAACATGAACACTGAACACTACTGAGATTTTTTATCTCTAAAATAGAAACTAAACATGCTTATTTACTGCTGTGTGGGGAAAAAACCAAACACAAACAAGAAACAAAGTATTACAACTTGTATTTGAAATCTCTCTTGTTAGTACACAGAATTCCTTCTAAAACTGGTGGAATGATTTTTACTTGCCCCAGAGCTACAAGTTTTGAAAATGTAGACAACATTTTTCTCAAAAACTTGTAAAACTCATAGATGCTTATACAATTCACTCCTAAAGTCATAATCTTAGAAAAAACAGATTTGATAAATCAGGAAATGAAGGCAGTGTAATTAAACAACAACAACAGCAAAAATTTTAAAACAAACAAATAACAAAAACAAATAGAAGAATATGTGTCTGGGAGGGGAATCATGTTCTCTTCCATTCATAATAGCGGGAACTTGAATAAGTGTGTCTAGTAATGTAACATCAGAGCAAGTAACAGGACACCAGGAAAAAAATTAGAGATTAATGAGCTAAAATGCAGGTCTTGACTTCCAGGAGTAGCGTCTACAGTCTTATGTCCCTAATGCTATAAAAAGGCATGTAGGGACACACAGATCACAATACATGCCATATGGAATTTGGAAGTAAAATACTGAACCATTCAGCCAGATGAGGATAAATTTTGATGAAAGGCAAAGCTTTCTCTACACTGAGTCATGTAACCCTGTAGTTAGTAGTTTCTAAGTCAGCTAAATCTTGAAAGAGATTTTAGGGCTTCAAAAAGAAAAGAAAAAAGGAGAAAGAAATAGTCATGCTACTTCTTAAAGATTGTATTTATATCTCATCTTTATAAAAGGTAAATTATCTTGTTATAATGGAATTGCTATAATTGTTATAATGGAATAACAGTTACAAAAGACTTTTTATGAGCAATAAGCAAGGCCAAATTATCAATAAGTAAAAAAAAAACAGTGTTCAATTTGACTTTTCAAAGCCTACAGTGTGCTTATGGTTCAGTTTATGTAATTCTTAATTTGTGAATACAGATATAAATATAGGAGGATATGTCTCTTCTACACCTGAGAATGGTAACAAATGTCATATTGAAACCTCTGTGAGTCCCTGTGTCCCATCTGTAGATGATGAAACTTTTGCCTGATTAGACTGAGACTGAATTCAATCATCTGTATCTCTTGCAGTCTAAAGAACAACGTGAAACAAAAGCCAAACTTTAAAACTCAGTCTAGGGACCTAATCCATACCAAAATAGTAACTACATTGCCATGGCTGGAACAATCTAGTATTATAGAACAAGATTATTCCCCCTTTCCGCCCCCCAGTTAAAATCCTAAAGAAATCCTAAAGGCTTTTAAAGGACTTTCAACTACCCTGGACAAGATGAGCCTGATGGTGTACTCTTTGTCTTCTCCTGGTTGATAACCAAAAGAGATCTGTCCAGATTTTTCATCCTTGATGATGAATAAGACCATTTCCCTTGATGATGAATAAGACCATTTCTGTATCAGTTGCAATGCAGATCTGAACAGTTTACAGACTACTTTGAAGTTTTTCTTGCATTGAGCTCTCAAGGACCAATGATTTACAACAAGTCTAGCTGCATACCTCCTCCAAAATTCCCCATATGCTGGAATGCTCAGGTAGTATATGTATAACATAGTAGTATAGGAATATCTAGTATAGATACAGACAATTCTACTCTCCCACTTAGGATTTCATCACACTGGGAAATGTATATTGGAAAGAAAGCCACATTGTATTGCATCATCAGAAGTACAAAGCTGAAAATCTGACCCAAGATTGTTTGTTACAAAAATTTAGTATTTTTTGCCTTCGGTGAAATCAAGCATTTAACACCCAGTTCTTGTCCTGTGATCAGACAGAAATTTGATACTGAATTCACACACTGGGAAATCAGTGTGAGGTTAATGCTCTTCTTGTATTGATCCATAACACTGTCAGAATACAGGCAACATGTAAACCTGGCTAATTTCCTGTGGTCTGGAGCATGTGCAGTTAAGAGATGACTACAGACAATCAGTGAGTAAAAAATCCCAATTGTTCATAAGTTGCACAATGTCAAAAGAGAGCCTCATCTTTCTGCAGATATCTGGGTGAAGCCTGTAGCTGTAAAATACCGTTCAGAAGCTCAGCTGGGGCTGTGGTTGTCCCAGAGCTCTGCTGGTGCAAATGGCCAGCAGTGGTGCCTGTATCCAAAATGCCGAGTGCTCTTGGCCTTAACTTCCTTGTCATGAAGTCTGGATGAGCTAAAACTTGAAACCAAAACCAGAGAAAGCTTGATGTCTTCACAACACTTTGGCTTTGTGCCCATTTCCTAAGGACACTATGATTACTGCCCTTGTTTAGATTGGGGTGACAGAATGGCATTTAGGTGTAAACACAGATGGCAAATCTTTCTAGTCTCAGTCTACTGTATAAGTTTCTCTGCTTACACTTGGTGGTTGGCCTCTCACTAACAGTACAGTTTTCCTTGAGGAAAACTTAGGAGTCTCCTGTCAACAGTAGTTAGTTCGCATGGTCCTCACATATCCATCTCAGCCAAGGTTACCAGCTATCCAGTTTTACAAATTCAGCCCGTTTGTGGGTTGTGATCTAAACCAGACCTATGAAATAACCTACTGAAGAAAAGGGAGTCTGAGCTATATATGTGTATTTTTAAATCACTGTCATTATAGTTCTGTTGCAGAGTGTGGCTGTACAAATTGCCAGATCAGTAGAACAGAGGAAACAGTAGCCGTAAGATGAGAGGGGTAATAAAAGTCTAAGTGTGGGCAAGGCTGGTACCTTGTTAATGGGTTGCTGTTGAAAGGATTTCCAATATATAAATATAACTGCACTTTCGGCACTCCCTAAAAATGTCTATAATAGACAATTTGCATCAAGGGAGAATTCTTTCAAAATGAAATCACACTTTGGACTGAATTCTCAAATGAGCAAGAAATGACTTCCTGTTTGTGAAAATTAACTTTTGTCATTTCTATGCTATTGCTCATAATGCCAATTTCCATTGTTCCTGGAAGTCCTAACATTAGAATAGACCATTAAAACCAGTACTTTAAGTGACTAGGTTTGATTGCACTTACAGTAAAAAGCTACGCTGGGAAATTGACTGGAATAGCTTGCAATAAGAGCCTTTTTCTGGTTGTCTCAAGTGGATTAAGATAAATTTGAAAGAGGGACAGAGGAAGCACTCTGCAGAATAAGAGTTCCCACATACAGAGCTACTTCAGAATAGCCACAACACTTTAAAAGTGTCACTCAGCTTTACTTTGGAATAACTTCTAAAAGTTGATAAGCCTAAGTTTCTTTCATAGTTCCATTAAAATGAAGGATCCTTAAAGTGGGTGTGAATGTGATTGTATTTAGCTCCTACATTCCATTATAATTTACACCCACTTTCAGGCTGTGTTGCACTGCCATAAATGTAAAAAGGGTCCTTCATATCAGTCTCTGGCTATTTAATTTTTAAGTTATTCTTGTTACAGCAATGACGATCTAACAGCAAGCAGTGTAGTGTTAGAATCAGCTCTTACAGTCTGTGTGTTTGAGGGTTTCATTTTTTTTTCTTTCTTTTTTCCCAAATCATTGACTTTTTTAGTGTTAGGAGAGGACTTTGGTTCTAGTACAGATATTTCAAGGAGGGAGTGGGATGGAAAAATCCTTTGCACCTGCAGGTGCTTCAGATTTCTAACTGGGGATCCCTGTTCTAAAATGGTCTGCACTGTTATTACTGGCTGTGTTACCATAGCAATGAGAACTCTGTTTGATATGAACACTCTTCCCTACAATTACTACAGCTGATGAGCACAGTAATTATCATAGCTTCCTAAGGTGCACTTAAAATAGCAGAGGCGAGGGAATGCATTCTTGGAATATATGGTACATTCTTTGCAGGCTGCCCCGAAAATCTCTCGGTGGGAAAGTTCAGCTTGTCTTCTGTGGCTATAGATGAGATATTGAAGATTTTTCAGGGTAAAGTTTATACTGGGACAAGATACAACAATAAGTGTAGAAAATACGCAGTTACTGTAACACAGCATGATTTATATTAGCATTACTTAAATCATCTTAATGTTACTAGTTTGACATACCCCCAGACATGACAGAACAGGCCCAGGAGCAACGTAAACTGATGTCACAAAGTGGAATGACTTAACTAGCAGTTTTTCAATACTAGAAAAATTAGTACATGTGGTACGCTACCAGCCAACCATTTATCAGCTTCACAGGTGAGAAGCTGCTCAGATAGACAGAATTCAGGCTTCTTTTTTTTTTCTTTCTTTTTTTTTTTTTTCATAGTAGAAGGTCAAAAAACAAGCAAAAAAATCCTCTGTAAGAAAATCCAAAAGCCTTTGTGGACCAATGCTTATACCAACAGAGAGTGTGTTTTCAGGATCTTAAAGGTTCACAAGATTGCTGGAACTAATATTTTGTAGCTACTAATTTTCTTCTTAATATATATTTAAACGTACATTCTCAAACTGTGATAATGCCCAATTCATTGAAAAGGAGATAGCCATAGTTACACGTGCCTTAATGAATTAATGTTTTCTTATCCAGATAGATCGGATTTCTGAAGATAATGTCTACTATATTTTGATTTATGAGAACGCTAATGATTTTTTAATGATTATTTTTGGAGTATCTTCATTAACATGACTTCAAAACTCACAGTTTCTGTTTTTCCTTTCCAGAATTGATACAACAGTGCATACAATAATCACAGAAGTCTTTATCTACAAAGGTATGGATTAAAGAGGCAATACAGAGGTACTGAGATACCAGGGGTATTGAGATATTCAACTACCAACACCCTATGAAAGTGTATTGAGATACGAGTTATCTAGCTTGGTTTAAAATGATGGATGAAAAAACACAGAGGTGATCCTTAATTCAAGGGCAAAGTCAAAATCTATTCTATACCTGAGATCTTCCTGAATAACCTGCTCTGCTCTGTCTCCACTGGTAGTTAATACAGAGATGATGACCTCAAAACAGGTCTAATAATGTAACAGCAAGCCTTTTAAGAATAGAAATAAGCAGAAGGTATCTGTTCACAATGCTTTACCTCTACCCTGAAAACACATTCTTTTTGCTCAGGGGTAGTGACACAAGACCAAAGCAAGTGCTGCTTCCAGTTATGGCTGATTGTATATGCCATTCAACTTGTCTCATTTTCTTTCAGGATTCATTCAATGTGTAAAAGATAGTAGTAAGTGTAGTAATAAGACAAAAAGCATAAAGCGGTGACAGAACACATTGAAGAACACCTACTCTCCTTTACACTCGTTTATAATTATTATGAAAAGAGCAAAAATTTTTAAAAGTTGGAATAGCTAAGAGAGTGTATCCAAATTAATACAAAAAAGAACCATGTGTTCTGCAGCTTGAGGGCTGGTTGCAAGCCAGGCTATCTAGACTTCTGTTGCCCTGTAGACCAAAGTGGTCATGTTTTCCATCCCACTCTCGGGACGTATAAATGGACAAGCAGTAGACAGTGATTGTCTCCTCAAGGAACCAAAGAGCAGGAATCTCGGATTTCAGGAAGTTTTAGGGAATTACTGCTATCAAAGTAATTATTGTTCCCTCACTTGTATTATATTTTCAGGAAATATAATTAGAAAATGTATTAGATTTACAATTTGCAATTTCTTTCTAGATTTCAATAGACATAATCAGTCATTAGATACCAGCCATTCAGTGTGGCAGGCAAAGAATTCTCTCACCACAACATCCATAGGGTTCTGGTATTTTTTAAAAAATATCCTGATGTGTACATAATCATGTCATGTGTTATAGCATGGGCATCATTCTCTGGATATTGCTTTGAGCTGCTTTTGCTCTGCTCTTTTTGACTGCTTTTTGACTCACCATATGTATTGTCAGAGAGACCTTCTGTCATATACCATTGGTTGTTCCTCTGACTTACTAAAAGGACTTTAATAATTTACAGAGTCATTATTTTCCATTTGTACAGTACTGGCTTCATATCTTCAGTTTTGATTTGGGACAGCCTGTATCACCATGGATTCACTGTTTTAGGAATCCTGTTTCCATACAAAATGTAGGATTCTAGTGAAATCTTCTGGCTTATTAATGTGATTATACATTATACATTTTCTGCTGCTTTCTTAACTTCCTGGTCATTGGCAGAGTGCCCAAGATGCCAATGTGCTTTGAGCTCAGTACTGTGTGCTGGAGTTCTTGTTATGTAGTTAACCACATATATCTGCATGCAGAATCTCCATGAACCATGGAACATGTCTGATTTCTGACTTTCAGAAAATGCAGCATGTTGGTTCTTTTATTCAGTGTGGCTGAGATGTGTAAAAGAGGCATTTCCAATGAGCTGTCCCTTTGTTTGTTTGTTTGTTGTAAGATTCCTCAAGTTTTCTAATATCAAAATGCTTTCAGAGCCAGTATCAGAAAAGTTAGTCTGTCTGTGAAAATTTTTGTGTGTGCAGTGTGGCAGAAGGACTGCACTGTGGACCAAAAAAGTGAGTTATGACATTCATGGAGTTATCTGTCTGATCGCTGAATTGGTTGTGCATGGCTATATGTACTATGGAAACTAAAATGACCTTGTCTTCAATGGCACTTTGTCATGAGGTTCCTGTGGTGAAATGGCCTTGGTGACATCTTTAGAAAGAGCAGCCAAGAGTGGTCTAACACTGTGCAGTCACTGACAGTGACTAAAGTATATGTTGCCTTTGTAGGATTCAACAGACCTGCTGCATGTTACAGTGGAAGACTGTCCTCACTGTAAGTTATTCTGTCAAGCTCCTTTACCTTTCATCCAGCCTCCTTTTGAGTTCCACTGTTTAGAGACTTTCAGTACTTTACTAATATACTCATATGAACCCATACCACACAATGAAACCAAAAGAAAGTGTCCACCAGCATCTCTCAGACTCGTTATTTTTTGTCAGCCTGCCTGGAGTTGGTTTCAGAAACCTAATAAATAGGCGTACTAATGTCCATTTAACTACAGAATGTCTTCATCATATTCCTCTAACGCTTCCTTCAAATTATTAATTTTTAAAAATACCTGGGTAAAATGCATTTTTAATATAAATTTCCTTATTCCCCTTAATTTGAAGAAAAGGTTGAAACCCATAGTTTGCTTTTGACCCTGTAATACAGCCAAATCCTTTCTGGAAACTGGTTAGGCTGAAATGAAGTGTTGGGGACCATAGGGGTTAAGGAGTACCCAGACATTACAGAATTGGTGAATGGCACTGCTGATCTGGCCCATGGAAAGGGCTCTTTCAGGCAGCATTGCCCAGCATAGGTTCCAGAAGCCCTGTTTTTCAGATAGGGTAAAACTGACTGCAGTTTATAAAGTAGCCTTTCAACATGGTGTATGAGGCTGTGAATATCAGAATTTCAGCCATGCTCTGACTGGAGTGGCTGTAGGAGGGCTGCACGGAACTCCAGGTCTACCTACATCCCACCACAGGTGTTTCTTGCTGCTGCTCTTGCAGTGTTCCAGCAGCATCCCCGGTTATTCAAAGTGAACGTATTCTTTTTCCTAATTTCTGCTATGCATGTGATTGTATGCAACCTGTTTAAATAAACTCCTTTATACAATTTTGAATGAGTCTCTGCCTCATCATTCCATATAAGCTACAGTTATACTGATGAGTGAAGGGATAACTTATAATATGCAACACTCATTGATGGATTCATTAAGTAAATGTAGATTCTTGTTTCTTCTGTGTTTTGATGCATGAATAATTGTTCAGACCAACTGTACTATCACAATCTGAACTGTGTGAAGTATCTATTAGATAGCATATGGCTACTACATATGGTTCAGAGAGGCTATTCTATAGTAATGAAGTAATAGAATTTCTTGCTGTGTCCAGCATAAGTGCATAATTTATAGTTGCCTGGGGTAATTTTTAACACGTGTCACTTATTCTTGTGATTATCTGTTAGGAAAATATGTGTAGATTACTAACTTTAGGCAGCTTTCCTTCTATTTTTTTTCCTTTCATTCATCTGCTCTTTTGTACTATGTTGTTACTTGCAGGAGTGAAATTTTTCAGCTATGACGTCAAGAAAAGTGATGTTAGTTTTGAAATTACAGGAAGAATATCTTCATCAAGTGCCAAGACAGCACTGCTGTGGTATTTTGGGAGGGGGAGGATTACAGATATTCTCTGAACTATGTTGCTATGGGACATTGATCACCTGAGAGAAAAAATAAAGACAAAAGGCTGAGTAACATTGACTTCAACCTTTGTCCCTGGCTAAGGCAGACTTAATTTTGAACTGGAGTACACCACTTGTCCCTCACCCAGCTGTGAACTTCCCCTCCACACTTGTCCCTAAGATGATAAATAGAAAATTTCAGTGCTTACTAAAAACTGAAAATGTCTAAAAGCTTTAATATATTACTATGCTCTTAATTTTACATGTAAAATAATAAAAAATGTCTTTCTCCCTCTTTGGAGTGTATTTACAGTTATCTAGAATTTATGCTAGAATATGCATGGTTTTTGACACAAATAGGTGATCTTGTTGAGGAACGCAAAATACAAATCTCTCCACATCTCTCTCATACCTCTACAAATGGTAAAACTGACTAAGGTTCAGTACTATGAACTGGTTTTGGTACTGAATGATTTAGAATGCCTGACATGATATTAGATCCTTTGATTAATGGTAATTAGCTGGTAATGGTTGAAGAATTGTAGAAAATAAGCCATCTGAAACTTTATTGAAATCAGGAAGAAAAGTTATAATAAAGGAGCATTACCAGCACTTGCAAAGTCTAAGAAACAGATTGCAGTCAAAAACTTTTTTAAGAGAGTGTTTGGCTGTGAGCACATATGGATTACGCCTGTGGGGAGTTGCATACTTATCAAACTGATCCTTCCTCCTCTCATGTGGTACATAAATACCAAAACTTTAGTGTTCTCCACTTTTAAAGGTGGAAACAATCAGGTTGCAACTCAGAATAAGATGTTTGGTAACACAAAATGTAAATGTGACAGGGAATTTGTCCAAGTGAGGAAGAACATTCTGTTTCATTCCTGTCATTTGTCATTTATAATGACTATGTTACCTGAGAAGACGACAATCTCCAGTATTTATTATATTTTGAGAGTCAAACCTGTGCAAGACTTTTTTTTTTAATACTTGGAAAATTTGCTGTTGAGAAATGTTAGTACACTGGCTGTTGTGCAGTCATTGTGTCCTGTAGACAAATATTAAAGTTTATTTTTTCTATTCCTTTTGACAATAAAAAAGCTGCAGTTTCCTGATTTCAGCATGATATCAGCTGAGGTGATTGTACCTGTCCTAAGTTGGACATTGGTTTAACTAAAGTGAATAGGCTTCTTCAGAAGAGTGGGAACCTACACAAATAAATAAAACAAATACAAAATATTTATGGAAAAGAGCTTCTGTGTTATTCCTTCCTACTTTGGCTATGGAACAATTAAATAAACCATAACTTATTCCTTAAAGAAAAAAGGTGAAAGTTGAATATAGTAAACCTAATTCGCCTGGAGAAAAAGAAAACAAAAGCTTAGAGAGATAACAGCTTCTGTACAACAGTTATTTTCACTAAGTAATAATCCTTTAGGCTGACCTGGTAAAAAATGATAGATGAGGAAAACAGCAATGAATTTTGTGGTTTTCCACTCCCCACCCCCCCCCCCGCCTTTTTTTTTTTTTTCTTTCTTATTAACCTGTAATATTTGGTGCAAAAACTTTATATTATCTGTTAGAATTTGTTTTTCTTGCATTTGTTCTTGTACCTGGAAAATATCAAGAATGCCGTATTTTATTTTCCTGCTTTGTCTAATGGTTCCTTGGAGGACTTAGTGATGCTCATGTTCTCTTTTAGACCCAGTTTTCAAAAAAGATTATAAACTTTCTTACTTTACTAAACTTGAACGTCCCTTGATTGCACCTTTTACTTAATAGTAAGAATATTACATGTTTGCAGTTTAGGACCTAAGGTCTTAGCCAAATGGTAAAGAAGTTTGATCTGTAATAATGACCTTTACTTTAATATTGTGTCAGGTTTTTGCATTAAATACATGTTAAAAATAACAAAGGACAATAGGTTCAAACTGTCTGAATAAAAAAATTACTTTCCTTTCCCATCTGTTTTTAATTGCTTTGTAGTAAAAAGTGAATAAAAATACTAGGTCTCTTCCATATAGATTTGTATGTGTATGTGTGTAATTTCTAGCTTGAGAAATGAACATGAAGAAAAGCGGTTTGTGCAGGGTAGAAGCTGACTTCAGAGGAGATATAAGCCCAACCTTTATTTCAGTTTTAGGTTTTGTTAATATTCTAAACTCAGAGTTAAAGCAAGATAAAATGGAACGTATTATTTATTTTACAATTTAGTGCAATAAGACTGGTTGCTTTCTGTGCCTTTAAACAAATAAGCTATTTTTTCACCCCTCAATCATTTGATGAAATATTGTACACCTTCCTTCTCTGTAGATATATGCAATAAACATTTGGTGTTAGATATTATATTTCCTAGAATTTTAAGTTGGCAAAATTTTTGATGTCTGATGAATACTTCACTAGGAAACATTTTAGGGAAAATTTGTAAATACTGAGGGAAAAGTAGTGACAAAACCTAACTTTAGACCAGCATGCTTGACTTTCTAGGATCCCTCTGTGGCCAATGAAGAAAACCAGCTCTGTCTCCTCAGAGCAAAAACCTTTATAGGTGACCTAACTGTAGGCAGCCATCAGAATATGACACCATGGCCTCCCTTCATCTTGCTGATGGCTGAGCTTTCCTGCCATCTTGTTTCTGGTGGTACAGTCCATTTGCCAGGTTGTGCAATTGTGAATTTAGCTGGACCAGTTCCCTGATCCAACTGAAAACCACCACTCCAAAAAAAAAAAAAAAAAGGAGGGGTGTTTTCAGTCAGTTTTTAGTCAGTTCAGTACCACAAAACTGAGCAGTTGCTAGATCCAGCACAAGGATATGTGTGGTGTACAGGAAGGGTGCAAATATATTTCCCTTTTTATTGCAGGTTGCACCTCACAGACCAGATAAACCACACTGTGAAAATGTCTCTCCACTTAGACATTACAACTCCCTTACAGAGGAATGTCTCTCTCCATTGAAGGATGCTGGAGAAATTAGCTTCTGTAGACTAAATTAATCTTGTAAACAACCTGCTAGTTAAATGCAGTAGAATATGGAAATATTCATCATTATTCACGCAAAAGACCCACGTGTCTGCATACATCAGTAGATTTAGTTGCATTTGAGAATACAAAAAAACAAACAAAGATCTGTTATTACTGCTTAAGAGCATCTATCTTTCTTAATCAAACTCAGATGAATAGACAGTCTCTGAAGAAAGACAACCAAAAATGCTGGCTAGTAGCCTGAAGCATTCTTCCTGTCTTTTTTTTTTTTTCCACCACCATCAGAAGCTGCCTCTGATCTCACTTGGAGAGAAATGAGTGAAATTTAGTGAATCCAGATGCTGAAACGGGAGACACACAGATGTATCTGTATGTGGAGGAAAGGCTGATAAAGGCTGAACAAAGCTATGAAATGGGTAGGCAGAAGAGAGGAGAAACTGGTCAGACATTCAGAAGAGAAGAGGAATAGCTAAAAGAAAGAGACAGGTACAATGCGAAGGAGGAAAATAAAATAAATTAAGCAAAAGAAAAAGAAGCCCTACACATTCATATACACATAAATACACAATTAAATAACTGGATATAAAATAAATATATATATACTTATATATATATATTTTATATATATAAAATAAATAAACTGTGCATATATTATTTCACATATGGAGAAACAGAGAAGTCAGAAAATGATTAGAGATCAACGGTCTCTCCTAATCACATTCTTTTCACATGAAGTTTAGTCTTAGAAGCCAAACTTAGCAAATCCAAATTATTTACTGTTTTGCACACAGTTTCACTGATCCATCTTATGAATCACCCAAACTCACTGCTTTTCAGGAATTTTCCTCAATCTGAGATTTCTTTTGATCTATCTCAAAATTGATATCTATTGATACCTACCCTCTTATCTATCTGTTTAACATAAACCCCAACATTCTGAAGGTTATTTGCTTCCAAACCATTTTCACAAACTGGTAATAATTTACTATACATTTTCACTTCTCTGACAAATGGATAAGCTTGGTGTTATGAGGGAAAGGTGTAGAGCAATTCCCCTCTGAAAATTCTTGAGGTGCTTGCTCCAAGCACAGCGTGTGCTCATATAGCTGTGGTATACCACTGGCAATATTTAAGCATGCTGCATAGGATAATTCAAGGCATTTAGAAAAGTACAGAAAGGTTCATTTTGTGCAGGCTTACTCAAAAAGTCCTCGGAACTTATTATTTGAAGTTATTAGGAAAAGGTGTTAGGTTGCTGCAGTTAAAGACTTTTTCCTACTGATAAAAGGTAGAAAAATTAACTGGGCTTAATGTATCAAATCAAGTACATTACAGTGATGCTAGCAAGTTGTATGACTGAACAGAGACAGACAAGAGAAGAAAGCCAGCTAGTGCTGGTGGCAGGACTTCCACAACTCACATGTTTCAGGAACACTTCATACATACCTCTCTCCATGTCTTTAGAACGCCCATGAGCAACAAGGACCAGATGGGCACCCCTGAACCATCTTGTCTTGGCATGTTGTCCTCCAGATGGAAGCCATTTCTCACACTCTCAAGAATGCTTCATGTAGTGAACCAGAATTCAATGAGACACAATCAGAAAATTGAATTCCAAATTGAATATCCAATCTTAACTGAAATATCACCTCTGATGCACGTTAGGTAGGCATAAAATCATAGCGTTGTGATAAAACATGGTGAGAATGGTTTTCTAATATGGACTCAGGTTCATGTGAGAGATACAAAGGTTATATTCCTGATGAGAATATGGTGTAGAGTTGCTTGGACATAGCTATCACTTTCACCTAGACTTTGGTTTAATGGCTTCTGCTTCCAAAATATCTTCCAAAAGCTAAGACTTTACTTAGCTTGACTCCCAGCTCAGTAAAGTCTTTTTTTTTTTGGTATGCTGTGAGTGGATTGTGGGAAGCTGGAGATGTGCTGTGCCTTACAGTGTGGCAAATTAATAACTCTTATTGAATTATAGTATTCTTGGACTCATGGAATTACTTTTCAGCATTCCAGAAAGTTTATTATAAATGTCTCCTCTTTACTCTGAATTTTGGGCAGTTTTCTGTTTTTGAGCTTTATAGCAAAAGTAGTGTAATCTTAGCAAATTAGTTCAATAGAGATCCACATTAACTTTTTCATTTCATGTGGATTCCTATTCCTCAAGTTTTGTTTTGAGTACTGACTTCAAACAAACCAAAGATTCAAAGGAAAGCTCCACCCATATCATTGAATTTTGTGTGGAGAACTTTTTTCATCTTTGAGTCATAATCAGAATAATGAGTAACAACTGTTTTCCACCCAAACTACGAATGACCCATTTTTGCTAAAACTTAGCCTTCTCTATCTGGGAAAACTATAACTCTTGGTGACACTTCTGGTAGACCACATTTAAATCTCAATTTTCCTCTGCAAAATTGATATAAACCTCCATATTATTGGCACACCTGGCTTTGCATATTCGTGAATTTATTTTTTTAATTAATTTTATAGGAAGGATGCTCCATATCTTTGTTTCCATTGGTTTCAAGAACATTTTCAACAAGTTTATCCCACATGTATGCTTAAACTTCTAAGTGTCTCATGTGCATTTCCACAGAAAATAAATTTGCTTCTTTTTTTTCTTATTTTAGTTTAGTTACCAGAAATTTAATTATTGAGATTTTTTTTTTTGTTTAGCTCCACTATTTGTGATGTTTGATTTTTTTCCTGATGTTTTCATACTCTTATGCATTTAGATTTTATTAAGATCTTTGATTTCTTCTAGGATTCTAATCTCATATTACTTCTTCTGCCTCTGTATATGTTTCATTCATGTACTAAATAATTTCTCAATTGTTTAGCAAATTACTATCTCTAGAAAAGCCAGCATTTGGTATGGAATAAATTAGTGAAATTAGACTTTGATTCCTTCTTAAGTTGGTTTGAAAACTTTAAATTGTGCAAAGAAACAGATTTCTGAATGAATATGATGACAATTAGAAGAGTGTATATGTGGTGGCACGATAAAATATCATTATATATAGTAACAGGTTTTAAGAAATTGAGGAGTGTTTTTCTTTGTATATGTATATATATATATATAATTTTTATCTTCCAGAATATGTGCTAATCTCAAAGTAAAGAACTTGTTCTTGCTTTCTGGAAAATATTTTGTCCCTCCCCCACTTCCCTCCCCCCCTTTATTGTACTTCATGCTTATCACTGGATCAAAAAACCCAGAGGAAATATTCTTAGATGCATATAAGAAATTAGAAGATTTTTCATCAGTGCTGTGTACAGATGTCCACTGGATATTTCCAGCCTATGTGTAAAAAAACCTATTAGAAATCTTGCATGAGGGTTTAAAATACCCCTTTGGTTTCCGGTCTCAACAGATTTTTCTGAGATTTTGGTAGCCCTTAAAATGTTTGGGATTGGAAAGTTCTCATGGAACAAATAACTTAATATATGGTTTCATCATCAAGAGCCTGAATTAGACTCATGGAAGTAAAAAGAAACTCCAAATTTGTAAAATTCTTAATTCTCAAGAAACGGAGAATCAGCAGACACAAGTCCTTATAGCACAGTTCAGTATTTTGACACACTCAATAATATTGCCAGACTTTCTGTTGATTTTTTTTTTAATAATTCTGTGCTCCTTAAGTATAAAAAAAGCAAGTGATTTTGAAAATTAGTACAATACATTTTTGCTTCTTCCTGTACTGTTCCTTAGCAGGTTTGGAAAGTTAACTATAAATAGATTAATATTTTAAATGAATCATTACTCGTTGAAGATTTTTAACGATTAAATGTGTTAATACAATTATGTCTTCTCGATTAGGCATGAAGTGTGTTCAAAAAAGGCACACATATTTTATAAGAGTCCTTAAGAGAGAAGTGTTATAGACTAACAATAGAGCAAAAATTAGATAGAAAATTGAATTCAAAATCAAACTATTCCAACTCAGAATTTTGTTTTCTTTAAAGGGTTCAGTAAGATGTGTTTATTCATTTCTTCACTCTTTTCTGACTTATCTTCTCTACAACCATCAGGAAAGTTTATTTTTTCCTGACACTTTGTATGTTTCCCTAGACTTTTTTATGTTTGTTTATTTATCTACTTCACTATGTATTATGAACAACAGAAACAGAAGCTCTATAAAGTTGCCCAATAATTTCCATTGTAGCATGCCACTTTAACTGGTTAAGCTGAAGTGTTCCCTCCTGTGTAATTTCGCTAGTGAGGGAAAGGGAAAGAAGTTTCAATCAAATGAGATATGTCTGCATTAAATTGCCAATGTCACAATTGCTGCTAAGTATTGCACTGAGTTACTTTATACTTTCTGTTTAGCAACAAATACGTTGAGGCCACTGTGATGTCAGAAATGTACTTGTTGCCACATCTGTGAATATTTGGCCAAATTGTGAATCTTTTTAAATCTCAGAGACTCATTACAGCCACATTGACAATAGAGATTATTAGTGTAGAGAAACTATTTGAAGATTTCATTTGGACTAGGCATGCTTAAGTCTAACACGGGCAAATTTGAGCAGAGTTTTTCTTACAGTTGCCACTCTCAGCTATCAGGGATTATTTTCATATTAGTTACTGAAAAATAGCTATGAGCTTGTCTTTCGTTTCCTGTATCGCTGCCTAGAAAGTAAGGATTCACCATTGTGTAGAATGAACAGTGGTAAGGAGTTAAAGGAAGACAAGAAATTACAAGGAGATTACGGTGAAGAGTTAGGTGAAGACTAGATGAAGATAAACATTATGCTTAGGAATGACTTGGACTCTAACAGTAACATTTCTGTGCTTCTCAGTTCTCCTGTTCCTGAGACATGGAAGTAGTAATGCCAGTAAATCTCACACAGATGCTATCAAGAATTTTTCATTATCATCTCTGGTATATTCAGGTATTACACTGATAGCAGCACAAAAAAAGATCACAAGGAAGCAGGTAATGATGTACAATAAATACAGGGCTGTATACCGAGTGATGGAAACCACAAAGTATCAACTACAATATTCAAAGTATTTTTCCATCATAGCTGCTAAATAAGTAGGCGCCTTATGGAAAAATAATTGCAACCGTGATATTAAAAAAAAAAATCCTTGAAAATTGTTAGATACTTACAAAGCCCTGATTCATAAACTGTCCTCAAATTTTAGCCAAAAAGTGAAATGAGCATTCACAAATTAGTAAAGTAAGAATATGTTCCAAGTCTTCCCTTTATCATTTTCAAATACCTCTGTAACTTTTCTTTCATATATTGTCTTAAGCATAACGTACAGACAAAGAAAAAAAAATTTCTTTGCTTCCTGGCAGAAATCCAATCTGTGTGTTACAATGCCTCATACCATTGTATAAGGTTTTACAACCATTTTTCACCTGAAGACAGACGCTTTTTTTAAACACACCCCTTAATCCAAATGTGTATTTAAATTGCAATATAATATCTGGAAAACTTTTACGGTTAACTTCAGTACATAAATTAGAAAAGTTTACTATTTTAATTGTAGAAGTGTGTATTGTCAACATAAGAAAGATAAATTAGTGTACTTTATATATCTCCTTTTCACCAATTTCCCTTTAATTTGTAGCACATTTTACTTTAGTTTGTATGCTTTGATGTGTCCTCATTTGACTTTTGGTTCAAACAAGCAACTCAAGAAACGAAGGATGTGCCTACTGAGATCACTTCCTGATGAAGTCTGGTTTCTTGGCTGGGAAACTGGCTTCTCTTGTTCCTGCTGGAAAGTATTTACAATGGGGATGTTGTACTATAGTGGCAAAGTTATTCCAGGACATGTTCATAAGTATAAATAGACATACGAATAAAGTCATGCTAAATAATCCGAGAAGGCAATGAAACCAGAACCTACTTATAATTTTCATTCTAGGTTTTGAATTGCCTTGTTAGGATTCCTACAGGGTATCTCATCACTAAATTATGTTGATATTCCAGCGAGGGCATGACCATCATCTATTTCTGTTCATTAAGTGTGTTTTGTGAATACCCAATGATCTAAATACCTTGAAAAGTCACAGTGATATACCAAGTCACAGAGTGCAGAGAACTACTGCACTGCACTTATGTCAAAATTTCTTGAAGTGCTCTTAATATACCTGTTGTCACTGTGTCATGTGTTTACTCCTGTGCTGCTGGCTGCAGAACCAGTGCTGAGTGCAACAGTGCTAAACACAACTGGTGTCTGCAAGAGCTGGGAAGAGCTGGGAAGAACACTGATGCTTAGCTGTATTGAACTTCTTGATCTTCACCTCAGGACTGGTGTGAACTAAAGGCGATACAAAAAAGCGTTTTCAAGAGTTGAATCTGTGACCACTCACTACTTGTTATCTCCAGGTGTTTCTATTGCACAAGAAGAAATTTGTACTAAGTGTCCTGTTTGCAAAGGAAAATATGGAAGGTGGTGAGATTTTTTTGTAAAAGATGCACACAAAGGAGGCAGAAAAATTTCTGAATGTGTCAATTAATTTAAAGTTGAAAGAAGTAAAATGTTGGTACAAAAAGATTAATTAACATGCCATGGAGGTCTAAGGTCACTGGCCTCTTGATGGAGAGAAACAAAGAATGAAAAAGAAAACTCTAAGAATTAGGAAATTCATCTCTATAACAGTCAAAAAGACTGAGAAAAAATTAATAAGGAAAAAAGTTAAATTATAACTCAAGCATTGAAGCAACTGTCACAGAATCACGAAATCACTAATGTTGTCAGAGACCTCTGGAGATCACCTAGTCCAACCTCCCTGCTCAAGCAGAGTTACCTAGAGGCAATTACCCAGAACAATGTACAGACATTTTTTTAATATGTCCAAGGATGGAGATTTCACAGTGTCTCTGGGAAATCTGTCCCAGAGATGACTCTCAGAGTATTTTTTTTTTCAGACAGACTTTATTATATTTTCATTTGTGCCTTTTGTCCTGTCACTGGGCACTACTGAGAAGAGCCTGGATCTGTGTTCTTTGCATGTTTCTATCGGAAATTTAGACACATGGATGACATCCTCCAATCTTTCTCCTCTCCAGGCTGAACAATTGCATCTTACTCAGCCTATTCTTGTGTGAAAGATGCCCCAGTCCCGTAATCATATTTGTGGCACTTCACTGGGCTCTCTCCATCATGTCCATATCTCTTGTAGTGGGCAGCCCAGAACTGAACACAATACTCCAGATGTGGCTTTATGAGTGCTGAGGAGATGTGAAAAATCAGCTCTCTCAAAGCTGCTGGAGATGTTTCTCCTAATATAGCCCAGGATGCCTTTGGCTGAATTTTCTGCAAGAGCTCCATCTCTTTCCTAGGATATATACAAGGCTGATCTCTGCTTGCTTTCTTGAAGACAGAAGTGACATCTCCAGTTCTCAAGAACCTCCTCTAGTCACCATGACTGAAATTTTAAAGTTATCAAGACTGGTAGTGACATTGGCCAGCCTCCACAGCATTCATGGGTTCATCCTGTTGGGCCCCATGGACTTGTGTCTGTTCAGTTTATTTAAATATTCCCTCACCTGATTCTCCTCCACTGGAGGTGAGTTTTCCTTGCTCCAGACTTTCTCACTGGTCTCAGAAACCTGTGAATCCTGAAGGCCAGTCTTACTGGTAGAGATTGAGGTGAAGAAAGCATTGAATACTTTCACCTTTCCTGTGTCCGTTGTCACCATCTCCCCTGCCCATTATGAAGCAGGTTCGCATTTCCCTTTGGCTTCACTTTACTGATGATGTGCCTGTAGAAGTCCTCCTTGGTGCCTGTCATGTCCCTTGGCAGATGAGCTTCCACTCCAGGTGGACTTTGGCTTTACCAAGCCCACCCCTACATGTCTGAGTACTGTCTCTGTGTTGCTCCTGGGTTACCTGTCCCTGCTTCCAGATTTTGCATGGTTCCTTGTTTGCCACACAACTGTAGCACAAAAGAGTGTCCACAGGTTCATAAATACTCATAAAATAGGAAAACAAATGGCGAAAAACATAGAAAAGAAAGAAAAGTTTTCAGAAAAATGATAACTGTGGCTTTGTTTCAAAGTTTCTGAGCTCTATACTCTATAAATTCATAAGAAAGTAAAGGTGCACAAGGACTAGAAACTGGAAGATAAATGAATATTTGGTTTAGGTTAGCATAATTTATATTTACCGACAGATAAAATCTTTTGATTTTGAGTCAGATAAATCAGTTATCTACAATTATTTTATGCAGGTGCCAAAGGTATGCCTCCACATCTGTTCAATCTGGAAAAAACAATGAATGGATTTTTTTTTCTTCCTTTGTATTTTTTTTATTTTTTCCATTTTTTCCTGATCTTCTGTTTCTATAGCACTTCTGCTGATAGCTTCTGAGTTGCAAATGACTAGAAAGTCAGTCTTTAGGATAATGGCTTGTTCACTTTATGCATCTCACAAAAACTGCTTTACTCAGAGAAGTAGTGTACAAACCAGTGTCATTAGCTGCAGTTGTCAAAAGGGAAATGGAAGGATATCATCCTGAAGCTTTTAGGGTCTTGTGTTTCTCATTTAACTCGTAACAGTGCATGAAGGGTGCTTGACTTCATGTCATGCCATTTGCAGTCGTCTAGGTAGTAGATACTTGCACACATATATGTATCTGTATATTTAATATGCATTCATGTGACATATAAAAACATCTTATTTCTCTACAGAGTTTCAAAAATAGTTCAGTGATATAGAGGTGTGAGTGCCACTGATTTTCATTGGGTTTTATGCATTTAATTGCCTTGGCCTAGCTTGAATATTTAGTTCATATCATGTTTAAAACAGTTCTAGTGAGAGTGAGGCCTGAGCAGAGTGATGAATTCAACTCTCTCCCTTCAGCAGTCTCCAGTCCTGTCTAAGGAAACTTATAATCCAACTTTTGCAGCTTGTAATGGTCTGAAAATCTTGTTGTATTCCTGCAACGTAAAAGGAAGATACCTAAAACTTTAGAAGAGATACTTCTTAGTGGATATAGCACCACTTGATACAAAACAGCATTCATTCTAGCCCTTTCCTGCAAAACTTTGGAACTATGGGATAATACCCTTTTGATAGTATTCTCAATCATGTTTGGTCTTAAACTCAATCAGCAAAACAATGTTTTTAATACGTCTCAAGCCAATTTACTACTTGTCATCCATGATACCTGAAAATCCATATGATTACATTTGTAAATACTTTAATATGAACATTGTTTTCTATGTAATTCGTTAGTCCTTGGTTTTACTCTTATGTAAGCTTGAGATATGCAGCTACTTCTAAGAGTTTCATGTTAAAAATAGAATCTTATGCAATGTGTAACCCATTTCAGCCTTTGATATGAAAACCTGTGCAGTTAAATCTAATGGCACCTGTTTTCTGTAGTTGATATTCTGTTGGTGGATTTACTTATTACCCACTGGAAAAATGGCAGTAATTTAGTGTGATTTTTTTCTTCTTAGCCCTTTCACATGTAATGGTTAGATGCAGAAGTATTCTTATTACCACAGTTATTTCATATGTTCTGCTGCTAGTCCTGACAAGTCTTATGCATAGCTACATCTTATAAAACTGTAGTAATTGCCAAAATAATGTAACAATCCAATAAAAACAAAGACTAACCATTTTTTTAAGATAATTTTTCTTTGTGTTTTTATTTCTTTGTTTGTTTGCTTGTTTGCTTTTTATTGCATAGTCTATCTGTGTGAAAAAAAGGTCTATACAAAAATCATGCAGAACATGTTGATTCTTCACAAAGATTCCATTAAGTATATTCATAAAAATTAATAAAAGCCTTTGTCTTTATGAATTAATGTGCTTATAATGCATTGGCATCCAGTGCATACAGGAACGTGCAAAAAACCACAAATTTCATGCTCATGTTACTCTTACTATCACTACTGTCATGTTTTGCCCAGAAACAGACTCAAATTCTCTCTGACTTCTTCCTCATTCTGAGTTAACCAAGTTCTTGGACAGTCTGCAGCTTGCTCAGTTCTCATACATACCAAGGAGACGAGATTACCAGCTTCCATATTTACACGGCTGATAATTTGTGCCTCTTGTCTCCCTGTGCCTTTGGTGCGTTACCTTCCTCTCATATAGGTAATTTTAGTTCACCAATATGAAGCTTGAGTCAAAATGAGATAAAATAGATAACACCCCCATTTGCTTCCAGATTCATATCGTGGAAAAGAGTGACACGTGTCCCCGGTACCTCATGAAGTGTATGAAGTATGACACTTAAACTGTTATTTCTGTGCAAAGGAAAAGTCTATATACGGACTGAGAGCACACTATCAGTAATAAAGGCACCATGCAGTTCTGCAGGGAAAACTTGCCCTTTATGTAGATATTCAACATGAAGAAACATTTGTTCACAAGAGCAAAAAGACCCAGTGGAAAGGCATGTTTTCAGTTGGCATATTTTCAACCACTTCTGATGAATTAAACTGACCTTTAGAAATACACGTCTGGGCTGGCACTAAATCCAGCTTTTCTATTTTTTTAGAGTGTGTGTTTATATGAAGAAAACAGTGAGCAGAGCTACAGAGCTATTGTTTGTGACCAAGGAGGTGCCGGTGTCAGGTACACTTTGCATGCACACCGGTGAATGATGGCAGGTCCTCTGTTACGCTCTCTTCCCGGATGCAGAACAGAGTGTTGAGCTATGCAATCAACATCACCAAGGTGTTTGAGGAAAGGAACACTGTGATCTTTCTTGAGGCAACTCTGGCATTTTAATGATCTAAAAGGTTATGTTGAATTATAACAATATCTGTAGACAGGACACTGTGGGGAGGGAGAGAAGTCTCTGTACTTTCTTTTTTCCAAGATAAACATTCCAGATGGTTTTATTTTAAAGACTAGTGCAGATGCGAAAATTCTAATAAGAATACAGAGCTTTGTTATATAAAATAAAATATTATTTGCATATATAGACTTCTGACTTATAAGCAGTTGCCTTTTGAGTATTTGTTAAATTACAAACGAATCAACTTAGAGACATAGATCTTAAGGGAAGTATTTTTAGCAATTAGAATCAGGACCATCTTTCCAGAGGAATTCATATCATGTTCATAAGCTGAAGTGATTAATTTTTTGAGGCAAGTTCAGCATAGACACTGGTTGATGTGTTGAAAATCCTCATGTGGACAAACTTTGAAAAGCTTGAAAAAATACTCTTCTGGAGCAGCTGGAAGCTGAGGCATAAGCTCTTTTGACAGTCTGACCCTGTGTAGCTTGTCAAAGGAGAGAAATCCAGCTGTGTTTCCCAAACTTGGTTTATAACATGAGTAACAGAAAATTGTCCATTCCAAAGCCCTGATTCATCTTATTTGATTTTGGCCACCTAAATGAGACGTTTATATTAAAACTAATATTGTCATCAACTCTCTCTATAGACAGTACTGAGAGATACAGAAGCACTTCAGTTTTATTATCTTCCCATAAGGAAAACTTGCTCAAGGTAGGAACTTCTTTATCTAAATTTCAGTCAAATCCACCTGCAAGCTCTCATTCTTCTCTCTACTTTCTTTTTCATCAGCTAAGTTATTTTTTTTTTTTTTATTCCACAGATGGAACTCTGACATTTTTTACCTTCAAATATGCAATGCAAAATAAATGATACTGTGCCTGAAGTACTGTAGATTTATTGACAAAAGGATCAGGTGTAGTATAGTGCAGCAGGAACAAGACTGTTGCCAGAAAGTACCATGAAGAAAGAGCACAAAGCCCTTACATAATTATTTACCTGGTATCTCCTAAATATGTATGTATGATGAACACTCAAGATTAGAACAAATATTTGTATGAGACCACTAGCTTCTCAGCCAAACTTAAATCAAATATTCAGCCAAACTTCATTTGGTCTTTTGAACTGCAAATAGTTCTTTGCAAATTTATTATATGCAGTATAGTTAAGATTTGTATGTTATTATTTGTATGCCATGAAAGAATAATTGCCTTTGTTGTAACTAACAGTAGCTGGCAGATATACAAAAATTTTGTTGTTTAAGAGATGTTTGAAGGTTGCTTGTGATTACCTGTTGTCTCAGGTATGTGAAAGAGTGAGAAGAAAGAAAATCAACTGATGCAAAAAAAAAATCTTCAATCAATTTTGTTGAATTGAGTAGTTATCAGGGAGGGATAAAAAAAAAAGATGAGTATGAGAAATAATGTAAGTATTGCATGTTTGGAATGGATCAACAGATGCTTTCATGATAAGTATAGGTATAAATCTTTTGCAATGGTTACTAAGCCATGTAACAACCACAAAGAAAGAGAATCTCTGTGCTCTAATTTAGCACCCAAAGGCATTGTGACATTTCCACCTAATTCACTAGAAGAATCAGGAAAAGGCTTCTGCACTAATGATTGCATGCCCCTTGTTTGGTGTTCAGTTGTGGTTAAAAGATTTCACAAAAAGTCTATGTCTGGGTTTTTTAACTTGCTGAAGGAGGCCCCTTATGATTCTGTCATCTGAACAGAAGCTATGACAAAAAGAGAATGTCAAAGAAAAGACAGGATCTGTGTTATTTCCTAAGAAGAACTGAACTCTTTATATAGGCTCATGTAGATACTAATGCCTCCCACCTAGTATCTTATTTTTTGTACTACGTTCTTTCAATTGCCAGGTGACTCTTTTAATCTCTGAGAATAGCAAAATATTTCAGATGATGCAATGCAATACCAAACCACCTTGTAGAAAGCCAGAGGTGCACTGCTTAAGTGAAAGTTCTGCATTAAAATACTGGATTTTGTCAGAATGACTAAGCTAGGATAACACAGCTTATATTTAGAATGATCATTTACCCAGAATTCCAAAAATCACTACAAAACATTTGAGACATAGCATAGCTCTACTAAGAAAAAATAAGTACATCTTTCTCAGGTCATTAATGCTCGTTATTCTGAAGTCATCAATCAACTGAGCTGATATGGTTCCAAAAGAAATTATTAGGGTCATATAGAAAAATGCAGACAAAGGCTCTATATACATAGGCAATGCAAAGATATAGAAATACACATTGACTCTCTTTTTATAATCAGGTGGATTACAGTGAACTGATATTACCTGGGACCACTGCCTACCCTCAAAGGGGAAAAGTTCAATAACAAAAGAGAATGTCAAAGAAAAGAGAGGATTTGTGAGCAGATAGAAAATATATCAAAGCACTTGATTATCTAGTCAATCTACCTTCAAAAAATCTAATATAAGAAGGGAAGTTTAAGTCAGCCCTTGGAGTATTCAGCCTGCCTCAGGGCAGGAGCTTTCGACATTTATGTTGGGTCAGGATCTATAAAGATCAGACACAGAAAAACTCACCCCAAAACCCTACAATCTGGCCTACATGTTTTATACTCCTGAGAATTCCTGGTGGCTCCTGAAGGAACAGCCTGTTTGGCTGTTACTCACACTGGAGACTTTTCCAAGGAACCTCTCTACAGCACTCTCTGTCTCAAGAATAGCACAAAATGGCTATAGCAGGTGGTAAAATCTTTCATGTAATCATCCAGGTGATCACTGAGGGGCATGACCCATTCCATGGCTCTATCATTTTCCTATCTCTTCTGAAGTATTTCAAGGTAGAAGTTGTTATTCCGAACTCTTTGCATCCATGCTTCTCCCCATCTACTCTCACCAAGTTGTTGTGGCCTCTGGAGAGCTGCACAGGGTAAGGTGCTGATCAGCTATGTGAAGGGTAATTTTTAAATGGTCCAAGATGCATTTTTACATTAATGCTTTTAGTTGTGTGTCCAAAATCTACAAAGTACTGTATCCAAGAGAGAAAAATGCATAATATGAAAAAAAAAATTGCATAAGAAGTGATGTTCTTCCAGACATTAATGTTTCAGATTTGTATTAATACATCCCAGAAAGGAGGGGAGCTAAAGTGGGCCAAAATAATTCTGAGAAATTCCATGTAAATACATACAGTTCTGCCAGAGATAAAACCAACACTATAAATATTAATTAATCAAAGGGTTATGTCTTAAAATATTCCATCCAAAATGTTATTATTCTTCATCTTATCATGAATTAATATTTGTAAAATGCTTTGAACAGGACAAGCACTGTTTAAATACCACACTTTAGTCATTGTTATTATGGATACTGTTGTTGACTTGAATTGAAGAGTTCCATGTGATGACATTTTAAAATAAATTTCTGGTGGAATGACAACCATACAGTGTATCAAAGCAATCTTGAAACACTAAGTCAACATAGTGCTCTATATTCTTCTTGAAAACACACTGAGTTTTAATTTTTGCATATGCCTTTTTATTGTGAATGAAAACATCTGTCTGGGATTTCTAAGAACCTAGAGAACAAATGGAAATGAAATACAGCATTCCTATCTTTTGATTGTACTTTTTATTAATGGCAGATCAGACTAAAATCCAAGATCCAGGTGAAGGGAAGTTTTTAAGGAGAGGGGCCCCATCAACCCACATGTGATATGTGTGAGAGTATGTCTGTACCACTCCACAGTGCCAAGAGTCCCCAGTGAGCTTTGGAGCAACTCATCCCTCCAAAACACACAGCTCAGTACTTTGAGCTGGGGTCCCAAAACCAGCAAAGCTGGGGTTAGTCCCCTGAGATGCCCTAGCAAATAAACCTCTGTGGCTGACATATCTCTGCTATTCTCATTTTGGGCATGAACCCTATTGCAACCAAGTCAAAGATCTTTGAAAAAGGCTCTGTGTAAATTTACCACAAGTCTTTAGGGATAGCACTCATCTGCTTATATCTATTAGAATATACTGTCTTTTCACATTCATTGTTTTTGCCTTACTTTTTTGCTTCAGTATCTTTTAAAATACATCCTCTAGTACATAATTTAGTCATCTAATTCCTGTAATATGCTAAGTTGCATAGAATACAGACTTTTATTTTTAAGTTCATAGTTTTGTAAATAAATTCTCTATTTTTATAATACTTTGACACGATCTTTTGAAGATATAAGATGTATCTTGACATTAATTTATATTATGTATGTAGGGTCAACCTTTACTTCCAATAACAAAACTTCAAGTGTTGAAACATGTACAAGCAAGGTTTTATTTGGGGGGATTTTTTAATCTAATAAAAGAATATCAAAGTGACAAAGAACATTTGGCTAATTGACATAATATAAGTATTTACTTTTCTGCTCCTGCCAGATATCATAACCATCTTTAATGAACATACTTGCTTAGGTAAACAAACTTCACAGTTCCCCAGAATAAAGATGAAGTTCTTAGGAATGAAAACCATACTGATATCACAGTGGTAATAGTATCAGTCTGCTAGTGATCATATAACTTCCCGAAGTTCATTAGAAGTCCAAACAATATGTTTGTAAAGGAATCTCATGGCTAAAAGATTTGATTCAACGAACGAAGTCTGTAAACGGACCTGAAAAGAACATTCAGTGCTTAATTGTTTCATTTCAAATTAGGTAACAACTTTGCTGTGAGATACAGGATATTCTGCAATACTAGTTTAGCTAAAATATACGATCTTTCCTCCAGACAGGGGTGACTGATAATTAGATGCAATACCTACTATAATAATACTTTAGAATTGAGAAACCAAAATTACAAAATGAAACTTAACCAAGCCTAATGGTTGTTAAGTATTTAATACTCACAGCACTCTTGTGAAATAATATAATAATATTTTCCATTTATGTTAAGTTCTCCATGCAAAATTCGTAAAGGAAGTAAATATATTCCAAGGCTCATATTAGATGATGGTTCTTATTCTTGTCAGGATGGCTCTGCACTGCCCTGACTACCAGTCTTGAGATCCACAAAGATGACAGACTAGTGAGAGGTCAGCGTGAAGAAAGAGATGGAAAGCTGGGGAACAGGTGCTTGAGGAGGATCCTGAGGTTATGGGACATCCACTTAATCCCAGGGTTTTTGTGTGAGGACAGATGCAGAAAGCGGAAACATGGGGAACTAGGCTAAACTGCACAAACTGAATTCAGAGGCATAGCTATGCTTTTCACAGATGTGTGGGAAGGTCTTGACTTTTTTTCTTGATAACATAGACAATTGGTTAAAACCTTACTACTAGGCACTGCAGAGACTTTTAACTGGGATCTTAGAGCCAAATTTGAGGCATAGCATTTGCAATTAACTGTGGCTTCTGGAAGTACTTGAGAAATGTTTGGGCTGCATCTATAGAGAATCAGTAAGATAGAAAGCTTTGGAGAACATTGCGGAGCTTTTTAATCACTTCCAAAAATATTGCTTTAGGATGCTGTAATCCAGCTCTCAAGGATTTACGGTCTGTATACAGATTTATTATCTGTGTTGTACTGTTGAGTATACTAAAGTCCAGAGGTGTTGACTGACTTGCCCACGGCCAAACTTAGAATCAACATTAAGACAAGAAATTTGTTCCTAGCTTCTAAAGTAATGTCCTGACCACTGCACTCATGACTTGCAAAATGGGAAAAACAGTGATGTAGAAAATAATATTTTACTATCTCTGAATTGTCTTACACTGGACTTTTCAATTTGCTTTTTTATTAACATATTAATGCCTGTGCTTCACAATATTAAAAACCAAACGAAAACAAAATTTGGAATGTAGATTTATATACAATATTTAGATGTTTCTGATTTGATAAAAGTCAGACTAATAACAGAAACAGCTGTAGTAACACTTTTATACAATATTGTTTGGACAATATGAATATTGTAAATCTTGGTATTGTGCCAGATATACTTTTCTTGTTATTCTACCCATCACTTATTGCCTCTGAACTCTTCCATTATTAAACTTTTATGTGGTTGTAAATAACTTCCCAAATTTGTAATTGGACATGTATATTTTTAAATGTGTTGACAAAAAAAGTCTTCCCCTTACTCTCTTAAATTGCAACAGATCCAAAGCACATATTAGTGATATATTGTCCTTGAGCAATACAAGGAAAAAACATGTCTCTTTATTCTGCCAGTACATACTCTCTTTCTGGGAAAGAAGAGATTTCTGGGTTCCCACTGGGATCTTATATAATATACCTCTAGCCTTGGAATATCCAAGCTATACCTGATTTTAAACCCACAAAATTTTACGATTCAAAAAATTAAAATTCAATTTTTTAACAGGTTTTTATTGTATTTGATTACACTTTTAGAAATGGGCTTGATGGTATCTAGGGAAATTGTTTATATATATGAAAAGCCACAGTAAGTAGTCACAATAAAAATGCAAACGCTTTAAAGTATTCTAAAGTGTCTTTTTGTAATAAAGGTGGCATTTGCCATCCATATAGGGCATATTTGACTTGCTGTATGAAAATAATCCTAGCTATTCAACTGAGACCAGTCCTTTCTTAAGTGCTTCTCAGAATCTGGCTTAAGGTATTGTGAAAAAGCCTGATTTTCATGTGGGAAATGTACATGTAACAAATTAAATTCACTTTTGTCTTTCATGACAGTATGTATATTGTGTATTTCTCCTTCCTGTCATGCAACAATTATTTTAAAAGTAATTACCTGTTACTTTCAGATATGTTTTTCTCGTATGTGAAACAGTAAAAATTTAGCAAAAGCTTTTCTACAAGAATACTTTTATTTCATCTCTTCTTGACTGTAGTAAACACAGTGGGAAAAAAGGATTATGTTTTATTGAGTGACTTAAACTAGAATTAAATGATTGTTGAACACTAAACCTTCAGCTGTATGGGTTCAGACATTTGAGTGTGTGCTTGCATCAAGTGTGATGAAAATGCTGTTTCAGGAATTAGCTGCCACCCTGTTCCCAGTCTGCTCCACTAAACAATGTTGATGGCAAGTGAAAATGGCAAACAAATGAATAAACAGTGGTGGAAAAGTCTTGGAAAGCTATGAGTTTTGATTGCTTTCTCAAGCTCTGCAAAACAAAGATGGTCTGTCGACCATAATTTGAAAAAATATTGTGGTTGATTTGTATGTGGGTTAACAGCATGAATGGCACCTAAAGCCATTACAGAGATTACAGAAGTGAAATTGAATAGTACATTAAAGCTCAGAATGTTAGTTCTGGTCACACTAATATCGTGTAATATTATCAACATTGACTCTTGTATTAAACAATGGAAATAAAATAGCACACCCTGATTTAATGATTTATTACAGTCTCCAGATATATGCATTTATTTGTCAGATAATTTCAAATTATGTTCATTCTCAACTTCAAGTTTCCCTGCTTTAGTAAAAACTAAAGTTTTGGGGTTTATACCTCCTTCTTTATTCTTTCTGCTTAAAAATGATCTCCTGTTCCATTTGTTTGGTGATGTGAGCTACAGTGACCTTCCAGGATACTTTGAGAATGTGCTTATGTGTTCTACATATGTTTGAAAAGGCACTAAATGGACCATATCTCACCTACAGAGTAAACTGTAAGAACAGTGGTTATAGTGTCTGTTTCTCACTGATAAATGTGTGTAGTATTTTTAAAAAAGTAAGCTAGCATTCTTTTAAGGTAGTAAAGCTACCACTTTCCTGTAATAGAAAAATCTGTCTTTGAAGACATATCAGATTTTTTTTTTGTTCATTTACTTGTTTTTAAAGAACAGTTAAATCAATGTTCAGGCAGAAAATTTCCAGCTGGCTTGGGCAACAGCAAAAATTGATGAGACTAATGCTAGAGGAGCTTTACCACAGCTGTCTATAAGTGGCAATGTATTGTCAGCTCATTATTCCAGAAACAATATGAGGGTTTTCTTCACTGTCATCCCACTCACTCCAGGAATGGTGAGAGAACTTTCTTTTAAATTTTAGCAGTGATAAGTAACTTTCCCTTTAGAGATGCTCTTGACATAGCACACTGCTTACTGCAGGTCATGACTAATTTTGGAGACTGAGCTTCCTATATAACAGCATTTTTTCTTTGATAATACCTTTTTATCACTTCATGCAATGCAAAGCAGGTGATTTACTGAGCCATATATCAAATAGTTTTATTCTGTCCTGCCAGGATGTATGTGCAGACAGACCCCCAAAGGTGAACTTTCGGCTGTTAGCTTGGAAGTTGGCGGATTAGAGAGTGGGCTCTTGTCACAGTGTTTTTCAGGACTGATCTTTAAAGAAGTATAAACTATTAGTCATTTTCTGTTTCCTTAAGCCAGGAATCACTTGAAGCTCAGGTGGTATATTCTGGGAAAACATTATTACATCCCTGCCGAGTCTCTATATTCTCTCTCTATTATTGTTTACTGCCCAGGTTTAGGCCTCATACAATTTATCAACTCATGTTCTGACAGTCTTAAATAAGTGTAACCTCTAACACACCTGAAACCAATGACACATTTCTGAAGAGCATTTGAGGCACTTAACACTTATGTGGAGAACTAACAGAGACCTATGCCATCATAAGAAGCATGATTTCCTTTGATTCCCTCTGTAGTCAACGATGAGAACACAACTTCTGGAGGCAACTTCAGGTAGGATGGGAGCCCAGCTGGGGTTCTTATAGTTGCCTGTTTGGAATGTCAGTCTCCCCTGGCAATAAAAGGAACCTACAGAGTTGAGGTCCTTCACCAAAGCTGGCCTTGGTGAACAGCCTCTGTCCTACACCAAAGCAGGACACCTGTGATAACATACATTTTGTTCTGGTGTACTTATGGGAAGTTACTTTTATAACAGAACATGTATGGTGTGTAAGCACACTAAAAGGTCACCTTCAGTTCTGAAATTTTCTTAGCTTTGGGAGAAATTAAGTAGTTAAGACCCTCATATGTGGTAATAATAGTCACCAAGGACAGATTTTTGTCACTCGCTTGGTGCTGTATACTCATTCAGTTAGTGCTAAAGGCAATTCAGCGAAGCACTTAAGCATATCCTATAGGTAGCCAGAGGGTATAAAATGATACAGTAGCTTTTCCTTTGCTCCCCTGGGGAAGGAACAAGGCAGGCTGACCCTGGCCCTCTCATTTTGTCCCTAAATCTCTACAGAGCTGTATTACTGAGCAATCTGTAATACAAGTCAGGCAGAGATAATGTAGTTGGAATAGCACTTCCATACGCACATGTGTATACACATACAATATATGTTTTAAAGGTGAGTATCCTCTTACAGTGGGTAATCCTGTGAAAATCCAACACTGCAGGAAGGACACACCACATCCTCTGATCCAAGAACACTTTGCAAACAGGCTCATACAGAAAAAATACGATAAATATGCCCTTAACAATTTTTCATCTATGTACCATATTATTCTGAACACAGCAGTGGAGTGTTCCTGTTATTCCTGGGCTTTCTCACAGAGGCAACAACTGAGACATAAGGCCTGGAGCATATAACTACATGCTTTCATATCTTATCTCTACTTCTTTTATTTACATGGAAAAATACAAGAAAAAAGGCTGTTTTCCTCAGAGTACTTGGGCTTGAGCATTGTTGTGGAATTGTATAAATCTTATTCTTTCTTTCTTTACATTTCTAAGTTCAGCCTAGGCTTTCTCCCATAGCATAGGCTTTGTGATAACAGCTTTGGTTCAGGGGGGGAAAAATGTCATATTGGGAAAATGTGTAGACAGATCTATCAGATAACAAATAACTGAGTAGAAAGTGAATTGAGAGTGACAGCAGCAGCTCACTGGAGATAACAAGCAAAAAAGACAGGAAGCCAGTGAGACATGACAAAGAGAGTAAATTAAATTAATCTTCTTCCTGCTGACAACAAATTTTAGGCCAGCCACAGTCACCCAGATTTGCATTACCCACAATTATATTCTGGCTAAGTGTATTTCCAAATTAACAAGAACTTGCTATAGGCTTCAAATGACTGGATTTGTTATATACAGGAATAAAAAGTAATTTTTTTAGATAGGCTTGTAGACATATTTTCTATACAGCATTAGGCTCTTGTCATACATGGTATTTTACTATCAGATGTTGTTGGCATCAGAAATAAAAGGCATTTGTTGAAAAGTCAGGGAGCAGTCACAGAGTGTCAAAGCAAGAATAAGAGTGTGTAGCTTTGAATGGCAAATATATCTTTTCTCTTCCATTAAAGATTTTTGATTTAAGTCTCTTGGCTTAATGCGAGATAAGCATCTGAGCTGTAACTGCATTGCATTTCCCTCGAGACATTTCTGTGAGTGGTCAGTTTTGCAGAGTAGTAAGCAAGCATAAATCAGAATCAAATGTGTGTTTTAAGTAAGGCATGATCTTCCCTTTCTTTATATTGTCATGATGACAACTGATAGAATCAGGAAGTCCGGAAGCATAGCACATGATAGAAAGTTCTGACTCTAACTTAGACATGCACCGATTAAATACAAACTATGAATAATTGGAAAAAATCCCACTTGCTCTGACAAAAGTAGTTGCTTGTATTGGTGCTCTTCCTCTGCTGAGTTTACCTGATATTTCCCAATCAGTCATTCATGACATGAAATTGTTTCTAAAGATATAATGTAAAGAGTTCAGTACTTACTACTATTACATATACTGCTCATATTTATAAATGAATATGTTGAATAAAAAAAAAAAATAATAATTCCAAAACAAGATCTTCCAGACAAAACATATCAAACTCATTTTTCCCTTTATATGCAGAGGTAAATGCTGAGCCAGTTATATGAAGTCTTAGCTGTGCTGACCAATGCAACTTAATCCAAATGAGAATCTGGCCCATTCTACCTAGCCAGCACACACATCACTAATTAGTTAGTAATCTGATGAAAAAAGAGCCTTGTATATCAGTTTTGAAATCCTAGTTGCTTTCCACATCTACTTGTTTTTGGAGAGTCCTCTCCCTCTCCCTCTCCCTCTCCTTCTCCCTCTTCCTCTCCCTCTCCCTTTCCCCCCCCTTTTTCTCTTTTCTCCCTCTCCTCCTGTCCCTTCCAGAAGAAGAAAGTGAAAACTCTGTCACATGTATGAATTCTAAAACTAGATGAAAGTTTCAAAAATATGTGTTTTAAAACCAATCACCTTCTAGTAGCAACAGACAGAGGATAACAATATTCTAAAACATCTCTTCTTTTATTCCGCAACTTTCTGTTCCAGTTGGAAAGCAAAAAACAAAGCATTCAGAAATGCAATTGCTATTCTAACTACGAAATGTAAAACATACATTGGGGATCTCAGGTTGGGTTCAGAGCTGACATACCTACTCATATCATATATGTAACTGGCCAACCCACATCAGATATCTGAAATAACTGTAAAGAAGTCATGCCTTTTTACACAAGCTGAAAAACAAAATGCTGTATATCTCTGAATTATTCAACAGATTCTTAAGCAAAGTTTTCACATTTGAGGTTAAGAGATCCCTCAAGCCCTACTTAAACTGTCAAAATTGGGAAAAAAGGCTGAAATGGTCTAGAAATGATCTATGAAAAGAATAATGGAATATTTACAATAAATGGGAAAGTGTTTAAAAATCTGTGGAACACATTACATATTTGTATTTATTCAGCAAACCTGGCCCAGCTGGGTTTGAGATGTATTTTTTATTCCAGGTTCAAGGAATGCTGAATGTTGGATGGGAATGCTGTAAGTCAGTAATTGCACAATAACGTGTTATAGTAACGCAATATCAGAATGCAAGTCTCGTTTAATTTATGGGTTCAGTCTGCATATAAAAATGTCTAAATCATTGCCTTCAGATTCCTTGTCTTATATGAAAGTTGATTTCACTTGAAGGCCCCGTCTGAGACAAAAATCTCTGTTTGTGCCTTAGGGGGACTAAAGGAAAATGAGGCAATACCTCTGCTTCCCTCACAGCCTTACTCCAGAGCCTAAACATCCCCAGAAAGCCAGTTACACTTTGCTGTCCCCAGAAAGCCAGTTACACTTTGCTGTTTGCACTGGCAGTCTCTTGCAGGGTTTCTGTTTAGCTCTTCTGTGGAATGTTTTTTCAAGAACAAAATATTGTAAACTAAGACCATTTCATAGTGTAAATAGGTGCAGCTCCTTTCAAGTCAATGTCCAACGATTACAAGAGAATTATACCAAGGTGCTTTTTTTTTTTTTTGGCATTTAGGCATGGTTTTCACCACATATATGTGGTTTTCACAAAAAGGCACACTTTTGTTATCTATACAGCAAGTATGGATGTACCCTACGACAGATGTGGGGGGGAAGGAGCTACGCTATCATGAGCTGACTTCTCAGGTGAATGGTAGTGCAAACACATCACTGTAGGGATTTGAAGCTCCCTGAAGCTCTTCCACAGTTGTTGCCCAGGATTATTAGCATTAGACAAACCTTGGTAAGTTTGAAGGTTCATTTCAGCCTAGGTACAGACTTTACCAAATCTTACTCAAATTAAGTGTAAGAATTCTGCAAAAATTGAGCTAGAAATGTTGGCTTGTATTTCCATGTATCATGTGATTTTATTTTCAGTACAGATCATAGCCAAGCAGGGCAGTAAGTGAAAAATAAAAGCAGGTGGGGAGACAGCGAAAAGGTTCATGGTAGAAAGTTACTAAACTTAGTTTTTATCTCTAAAAACTTCTATATGGCAACAGTTCAATATCTGGTTAAAGTCTCGAACAATTTGCTGATTTTTTATCAGCATTCTAACTTCTTATGTCAGTTGGGTAATAGAAGGAAAAATTTAAACTTGTAGTAGTAACTTTATTACATTACACTTGAATTATTTGAGAAATGAAGACTTTTGTCTTTGTTATACCTATCACCTGAGGAAAAAATTCTGTAGGGAAGTCTGTAATGATTTATGTCAACAAAGTCTTCAGGAAGTGTCTCAAATTCATTTCATTTCAGTGAATGTTTATTTTTTTTTCACTTCTAAGTTAGTTAAAAGCCAGGTAAATTTAAAGGTAGCCAAGAGCTTTTTATTAACTTTGCAAGATGATTTCTGTATTGTGTATTCTAGAAACTTATATAAGACATTGAATCCGCACCATATTCTCTTGATAGCATTGTACAGGAGAAGTACAGGAGAAGACACGTAGCATTGGCTTTCCTCAGATGTAAGATATGCCTCACCAACACAAATATCTCTGAAAGTCCATGAAAATCCATAGCTGTAAAAGCCCTTTCATATGTAGATTTCAAATCTGTTTACTTCAGACAAGAGTCCACAGGAAGCTATTTTACGAATCTCAAATATCCATCTTGGTTATACTATGTCTTGCAGTCCTGGGTTTTCTTCCAGTACAAAAGCAAATGATGTCTTATCAGCACTGATAAGGCCAAATTGCTTTGTGACATTGGTGTGAAGGGATCTGCCACCACTGAAGTCTCCCCAGCTGTGATGTGAGCTGTGTCCCCCATCTGTGAACACAGCCAAGATAAGCAATTTTGATGACAGCAGCAACTATATCTCACCTTTTCCTAGTACATTGGTCCCAAAAGTTTCTTCTATTGAAAATCCAAACGCCATCCTGGCCTGACAGATTGTAGCCCTGTGAGGCAAAAAAGAGACTTGACTGTAGAACTTGGTTAACACTTGGCATGCAGGAGTCCTGCTCCCTGCTGTTGTTTTTCTTTTGGCAGCTGGGTTAGCTCTGGCAGACTGCAGTCTTCAGGGAAAGCCTTGCTTACAGAAAACTGCTGCCCCAGACTGCCTGTACCAGCCATAGAAGGACCAGCATAGCCTTGACCCCTCTCTTGGTGGTCAGGAATAGCCACAGCAAGCCCAAAGAAGAACTGCAGAAATATATTTTAGTGCTTATGATAACAAAGGCAGTTACAGATGAGTTAAATAAGCTGTGAGCAGAGCCCAGATGCAAACTTCTTTCCAATTCTATGCATCTTCTGTGCCAAGTATTCTAGCCTGACCACCCCATAGCTGTCTGAAGCAAATTAAGTTCATTTTTCTCTTTTTCTGTTTTTTCTTTTTTTTAAAAAAAAAAACAACAGATGGCATAGCTGTTCATAGAATCCATTTAGACTAATGCATGCTGTATTGTAACTAATAATGAACTGAACTTTCAGTCTGACCATTTCCTAACCCTCCAGTATTTTCATGTAACATACGATAAAGTGATTCTCAGAAAGAGTTCATATGTTTCTGTTGTTATATTGTCTAATTGTTGGGACTAATAGTGTCAGGTGGATGAACAGCCTGCCAAACTCCAGAAAGCCAAAGAGTACAAGACCTTATGAGCTTTTTCTATTCCTGTTTTATTGCAGAGTAAATATCTGTTCTAGAAAGTGCAGACTCTGATCTTGTTTTAAGGGTAGTTTTCAAATTCTGACATAATATGCTTTGGTGATTTATTTATTACTTTGAAGTGTGGTGGCATAACATGACATCTGTGTATAGAAAATCATAATAAGTTGGTCATTTCTGTTTCTATGTGCCTTTGGAACTTGAACAGATCTAGCTCACCCTGTTCTTGCTACACTTTTCCTTATTATTGTACAAAATGGCAAGATACTAGCTCTTAAGTGTCTGCATGATGAAAATTATCTCATATACTTACATTTAAATCATTATATTTGAGTGTTACAGTGTCACGAAGTGCAAAAAATTATTCTTTTGAAATAGCAAAGTTATTTTCCAAAACCACTGTGATTTCACAATAAAAAATGAACTCAACAGCTTGCAGATATGTCTGAAGATTTTCTATTTATAATCCCTTGGAAATATTGATATACTTAATTCTCTACAGGTTTCCACTCTTTTATCATAAAAATAAAAACAAAGCCAAGTACTATCCAAAGATAAACAGCAGAAGTGCATTGGCTGGACTGACGTTAAACATTTTTAACTACTGAGCAACATCAGAGCTTCTACATTCACATGGATTTGTAATCAGTGGGAGTGTTACTGCTGGGCTTTCTCCTCTGGAAAGAAACCTATCCCTTGGTACTCCTTAGTGAGACAGCTTGATTAAAACAGAAGCAATTAACGAAAAGTTTCTTTGGCTGTGTGAATTTAAAATGTAAAAAAAATGCACTTCATAAGTTAATAAAAAGCCTATGCATATATGTGTTATTTTATGTAAGGCGCAAGTGACAAAACCTTTAGTTGTTGCAGATCGGTGTAGTTCCAATTATTTCACTGATGTGATAGTAATTGTCAGAGATGAAGGATGTTTTCTTTGTGGACAATTTCTGGAGATACTGCTGTTTGCTAGAAGGGAAAGCTGTGAGTTCCCTTACACTGCAGAGGAAATGCTCACTTGAGGGGGGACGTCATGCTTTCTGAGACAAATCCTGTAGGACACATCCAGCATTGTCTCAGCTGTGCTTCTCACCGTTATTTAGGAACTGAATTTAGTGAACGCAGATTAGAAAGCGACCTTACTCATCTCAGAGAGCTGAAATTGCCACAGAGATTTTGGATTCAATGCTATAAGGCACTGAGCACCCTAAACCCTTTCCATTGAACAATGTAAATACACAGGGGAGACGAGCAGGGTTAGTCTTAACTAGATTTAAATATTTTAAAAATACTTATTTACTTTATAAAATCCAGTAAGTGCCAATACGCCAATAAATGTAGAAGTTTTACCTGTAAAAATGTCAGTTATTTTTGTCATTGTTGTTAAAACAATCACACAAACAAGCACCTCAGTATAATTATAGTTGCATCTGCAGCTGCTGACATGCTGTTACATACTGGCTTTCAGAAAATGGAATGAAACTGCAAATAATTCTTCCTGGACATTTCTGTACACAACTTTGACGCAAGTCATTCTTCGAGTCAACTTTGTACAAAGTTCTTTAACATATATAAGGTTGTGTAATGTATAAACAAAGTTCTGTTATGGATATACAATGCCAAAATTGTATCTATGTACAAATAATAACAAACCCAAAAATATGGAGTGAAAACTGTAAGACACTGAAATATAGCTTTCCATACAATTATTTATTTTCTTTTTCTTAAATGACAGACTGTTTTATGGGCAGTTATCATAAAAGTTCCTGGAATAAGAAGGTGAAATAAGTAAATATTCTATTTGTCTTCTTTGGCCCTAATATGTGATTTCTTCTTTCTGCTTAGTTTCTGAGAAAAAGAGTGAAGAGTAGTGATCATAAAGAAAATTTTATTGACAATATGACTAAGATTCATTTCTTTAAACTGCATTTAACTTTGTAGCAGCAATACATGCTGTAACTTATCATTATTTTTCTTCCTTAATCAACGGATTAAGAGTAGATTTTCAGTCTGAAGTACTTACACAAGTTGTATTGCTCAAAGGCAAAACACAGAAAGGTTTGTAAATTACAACAACATCTTGTATAAGATTGCTTACCATAATAGAAGAAAAAAAGAAAAGCAAAACTTCGGTTACACGCGTCCTTCTCTATGTCCTGTTTCTGAGTTTGAAGTATGAATTCTATTTGAAACCTTTCATGAAATCATGAAATTTTTCATCTGTACTTGTTGATCTAATGAAGTATAACATTTCCTGATGTACTTAAAAACTTTGCCCTACATATGTCCTAGCTGCGATTAAATACTGCTCACACACTGATTTTAAAAATACATGAAAAATGATTTTGTAAACATTGAGACCAATTGCTCTTTTTATGAGGAAATGAGTGGAACTGGCTGTAGTTTTCTGTGACAATTTACTTTTAGATGCTATGGGGATGTTTTCCACATGGTGAAGACGTGTTCTTTGCATTCAGTGAGAGAGGGATGTGGTGCATCATTTCTTCTAAAACCAAAGAGATATTTAGGTACCTATAGATGACAAGGAGGAAAGACATCCACTTCCTCATGCTATCACAATTCACATTTGTCAAAGCTGATATTACTATAATTTCATAGTCTAGATAAAGGTGATCTTTAAACTACACTGACAGAAGTCTTATATTACCATGCATTCTTTCTACATCATGAGAACAAGTAGTGCAAGACTCTTCTTTCCTATTTTAGGAACTCTGATCAAGGGAAGAGGGAGAACATATTTTAACCTAATCAGTCTTCACTCCTGATGCCCAGCATCTTTTCATAACAGAAGGATACCTGGAGTGAGTTTCTCTTTCTTGGAAGTTCCAAGATTCTGATAGCTGTCTTGCCAAATGTGTATTTTAGTAATTTTTGTTTTTTTGGCAAAAGGTCACATGCTAGTTATCCAAAACCAGCATGTGATTTTAAGGTAATTTTTTGGGAAGTAAAGAAAAAAAAAGGTAATTAAATACACTTGATTTCACCAATTGGGAACAAACTTTTGCTTTCAAAATCACTTAAAATATGTTCTTAAAAGTGAAGCAATTGGGAAAAATATTTATTCACTCATTTATCCATTTAAATTCACTGAAATATAAAAAAAAGGAGACTCCAAATATTTTCTTATTCCAGCTTTTTCAGAACTTTTATTTTTGGTAGACTGAAAAAAAGTTGCTTCAAACAGCTGTATCTAGAAGCTCATAGAAACAAAATATTAATCCCCAGAATGAATAATTCTGAATATGATAGGAAAATACACTTTTTTTGCTAGGAGAGAGGATTCCTTTGAAAAGCATAATGTCATGGTTCCATGGACCTGTTCTATTCACTGCTGGTTTGTCCCTTTTCAGAATTATAAGACACTGAGAAGCAAATTGAAGGGAGTTGACTACAAATAATATTGTCTGGAGCTTTTCAGCTACTAATTTTATTTTTCCACATCTCTCTAGAAATGTGCGGACCTTGTCGTTCATATATGGAGACTAGCTTACTTTTCTCAATACTATCAACACAGATGTCATCCTGGTATTCCCAGTCAAATGTTTTGGAAACACATGTCAGGAAAGTACAAGCAAAAATAAACATTGAAATAAATTGAGGATGATCAGTGTGCAGAACAGTGCATTTTACCACTGCTAACCAACTTGGAAATACTTTGAATAACTAGAGCAACAAAAAAACTTGAAATTCTTCATTTGTGATAAGAGAAATACACAAGTGGAAGTCAGTTTCACAGTTTGCTTAAAGATACCAAGCAAGCTAGAGAATTTCATGGCAAACCATCATCCTTCTACTTCTTTTATACTTCCTTTTGCATTTAAATTCAGTTAGAAGTTCTCTGTTCACCCATGCTGACTGGTAACAAGGTAGGACAAGAAGCTGAACCTAACTAAGCAGTTTGCCTTTCTTGCTCAGAAGGTGGCCAGCCACATAATGGCCTTCATTAGCAGGAATGTAGCCAGAAGGTCCAGGGAAGTAGTTATTCTACACCAATGAGACCCCAACCAGAGTACTGGGTGGCATTTGGGAATTACCAGTACAAGACATGAAGATGGACATACTGGAGTGAGTATGGTGAAAGACCACCAAGATGACCAGGGACAGATGCATGCAGGTTCAGAGAACTGGGTTTTTAAGGGAGAAGTGATAGCACAGGTAACCGTGAACACAAATTGGAAAGTGGCAAATGCTGGTTAGATATAAGATTAACATTTTTCACCATGAGCATGAACAAACACTGGAGAAGGTTACACCACCCTTGGAGATATTTAAAATTTGATTGAACAGGACTGTGAGAAACCCATTCCAACTGCACCTGCTTTTAGCAAGAGGTTGGACTAAGTGACCTTCAGAAAACTTCTCCAAATGAAATATTCTATGGTTGTATGTCTTTATCTTTGTAGCAGACATAGAGAGAAGCTGAAAGTAGTTTACCCTCTCATTATTTCTTGTGAAACATAAAACATTCAGGATCTACCTATATTTCAGTGCACATTCTGAACCAGTCGACATTCTCAATGTATTCCTCCTGCCTCTCTCCCTCTGTCCTGTCTGTGGGCAGGAGGCAGTGGTTTCACTGAATTTACTTCTCCTCTTATTCTCCAGCAAGCAAAGATGTATGCTTAACATACCTTCTCTATCCTACATGGATACTGAAGGCCTAGCCTTGAGTTATACATTTGATTGAAGATACCACATTAACAGATGGACATTGACCTATATGGATTTCTGTGTAGCTGTGCCAATCTACAGGACCGTCTGTACTTCATGTTTACATTTTCCTCTACTTTGTTTCATTTTCGCAGAGTACTATTGTATAAAAATTACTGTAATGCCTTCTAATACACAGAACAAATTATTTTATAAAAACAGAGATATTTTTTTTTCTCGCTCTGTTATCCAGCATATTACAAGAAGAGTTTGTGAGATATATTTGAACATAATATCAATAATAAGTGAGATTCAAACATAAGAAGTGACTACAAACTTCTGGCTTGGTGAAACCTTTACTGATATCCTAGTAGTAACAGAAAATATGACAACATTCACTTCATGTAACTTTAGCCATTTAAAGATGTCTTATTTAATCTCTAGGTGTTCCCTACAGTCAACGGGAAATCATAAGCACCCCTAGAGAAAAAACATTTCTGTAATAGATATGCAGTTTAGAATGGTATGTATCACTTTCTGAAGTTACCCATCTTTTTACTTTAGCTTTAGGAAGAGTCTAGGTAAACTGAATTAATCTAGACACTTACAGTTTGTTATACTGTAGGAAAATAAGATTAATGCCATACACTGTCTGGAAGATTCTTTTTGGAGTCATTGAGTATAATTTCCTGATGCCTCAAACAGCCAAGTGATGTGAAACAAAAATATCCTACTGGGAAGCTGTTCAAGGATCTCCGATGGAAAGGTAGGAACTTTGTCTCAAGTCCCTCAGGATATTGAATTTCTTTTCCCTTTTATCCCTTTTCTTTGTGTAGTGACCTTATCTTTCATTTCAGAAAATTCTTTCCACTCATAAAATTTACCCTGCTGTATTTATACAGAGCAGTAGCACCTGCAGTATTCCCAAACTGAACAACCCAAGTGATTTTAGTGTATTTGAAAGCCTCCAAACTCTTTACTTTCCCATGATAAAGTAGTAGGACGGGTCTGCAGCTATTCTGGTTTGAATATGTCTTTCATGACTTCTGGCTGTCAGAAACAGTACACAGATGCTTCATCCTCTCTCATTAAAAACAAAAAAGTGCAGTAGCAAGCATTGTTTTGCACATTTCTTTAAGCCATAGATAGTAATATTTGGATAAAAGTATAATTTCTGTTTGCTCACAGTTGCAAGCCTTGATGAGCAGAAAGTTTTAGTTTCCCAATGCACAGAGTTGTGCACGCAAAGAAAGAAGCCCTATGCCTTCTCAGACTATGCTGATGGTAGGACTGTGGTTACTTTCCAGGCCTTTGTGGGGAGGAATGAACTGTGTTATAAATTGTTTGAAGAGATTCTGAAAATTGCTTGCACAAGCCAAGCGAAAATAAAAACATACCAGACTACCAAATACTTTTTATATCTGAGCCATATTTAGTGGTAAAGCCTGTTCTTTCTTTAAGATGGATACGTGGTTAGATCCAGAGTGAGAAATATGAAAGAGGAGCTAGTTGAGGTGGTAGATGCAAATGTGAAAATAGATTACATAGACAAGCAGGAAATATCCGCTACAAAAGCAGGCCTGACTAAAGTCCAGGAAAAATTGTACAATGAAGCCCAAAACAAGGAAATTTTATTAGCTCAGCACTGTGGGTTTATCTATCTATCTATCTATCTATCTATCTATCTATCTATCTATCTATCTATCTATTTGGAGTGTCTTAGTGGTGGGGGTTTTGTTGGTTTGTTTTTTTGTGTTTTGTGTGTGTGCTCTTTTTTTTTTTTTTAAGGGGATCCAAAACAACCCCTTTTCTTGCTTTTCCAACTTCATTTCAAGATTCTGTCCAAACATTAATTTATAATTAAGGTGATATATTTTGAAAATCTCTGCTGGTGGTAAAATAGTGAATATTAGAATAATTTAGTTTCTATCTTTTCTTGGCAGTAAATCTGACATTTCTACTAACTTAAACCAGCAGCATAGTAAAAAAAATATCAATTCATGATAAGATTTAATGGAGAAATATTAAATCCAATGTTCAGGCATAAAAATAGGACATTCAAAATATTACCTTAGAGTGAACCACTGAATATGTTCACAGATAAGTTATCGTGGGAGGATTATAGTCATGTTGTTTTGAAGTTGCCAACAAACATATCTTTAATGAAAAGTTAGTATATTTTATTAGACCAATGCATATTGCTTCAAAAACATACAAGCTTATGGCTCAGAAAACCTTTAGAAATCATAAAAAAACCCTGGAGTCCAAAAGCTTCTTTAGTTTCTTTAGCCATATTGACTACTACTGATATTAGGGCTGATGATTTTTCTTCACTTTAGAAAACATATTTTCTTATGGTAACCTATGAGGAAGAGTAGGATAAAAGCTTAAGGATAGTGAAACAGCTTTGCCTTCTGAGTATACACACTGAGCTGAGTGAATGTGTCATGTGTAACTATTATACTGTCACTCTCAGTGAGTTTAACAGTGCATTTCTTTTATCCTACAGGAGGGCCAACATGCCGGTTCTCCCTGTTTACGTCTGAAGCTTTCACGGGGGTCTACTGCTGTTCTGTAGACCAGACACTCCAAAGCTAACTTTTGGTTAACTTATGCTCGCTTAAGGATTGAAGCAATATTAAGAGGCTGCATGTTCCATTAGAAAAGATTTAGACAGTTCAGAACCATCTTTGGTTTTATAATCACTGAGGTTTTATGCATAAACAAGCAAATAAATAGATAAGCAATTAAGTAAGTAAATAAACGAATAAATACATAAATTAGTGGCTTCAAATGTTCTTAACAAACACATCATTACCAAAGCAGCTCTAAGGAATACGCAAAGGAGAGCAAGTTTCCACAGAGTTTCCAGTCTGAAGTGGCTGCTGGCAATGAGACCGGGGGTAAGAGGGATTGCTTAACTGAAGACAAAGGAAATGAAAGACTATGTCCAGAAAGGCATCATGAGGTTAAGCAAAAGGATACTTCAGAACAGTACTATGTAAAAGTCCGAGATGCTTTTCACCCTATAAGTACATCAGAATACATAAGTACATGCAACCACATATCACCTTGCTTTCCCTGATGATACTGCAGAATTACCTGTATTTCTGTCCTACCACATCTAGCATGACTGCAGAGAAGCATAAGTGCTATGACTATAAATATAATGGCATATAATTAGTGTTAGAACTTCTTGTTATACCTTTTTAATTCATATAATTGAGATTCAATAACAATGTTTTTGTAAGTGCTGATACATGCCAAAATACCTTAGTTTTAATACAGTTGATCATTGTTTTGCCATCCAATAAAAGAATGGTGTGAAGCTGTGACACATTTACTAGATCTAGCAAAATAAAATAATTCAAAATGGAGCAAATTGGCATGCACATACTATGAAACTAGTAATAAATATTTACAGCTGTGAAAGGCAATACAAGTCTTATATAGAATGATAGTCAGTGAAAGTATATTACAAAGCCAGTATATGGTGAAATAATAGTAACTGGAAGGTCCACAAAATAAAAGCAAAATGAAGGAGAGTGCACATGTTACATGAATCTTAATGAGATGATAGTCTGTACAGAAACAGGAGTCAGTAGCATAGTCCAAGGAGAAACTCAGTCTATTTAGAACAGAGACTGAAAAAACAACTGCAACTGCCTTTGAAACTGCAGGTAAATAATTATTTACTTTTGAGACAGGAGTGAGTTGTACGCCTCTTTTGTTATACATATACAAGCATGAAATATTCATGTTAGAGCTAGCTACCAGAATTATGAACGAATTGGTGTCTATCCTAAAGTACGAAATGCAGACAGTTGTTAGTTTGACCAAACTAACTTTAAGATAGGAAGCCTATTGATCTCTTGAAAGGCAAGTGAAACAAACTTTAGGAAGGTAAAAAATAAAAAAAGAAGCAAACATACCAACCAAACCAAACCCGTCTTGCGCTTAAGAACAATATGGTCAATATTTAATTGTAATAAATATATTAAAAAACCCAGACAAAAGTAAAAGAAAAAAGTATGCAGTGATTATGATGTAACTGAGGTAGGAAACCAGAGAAATGATAGAATATGTTTAATTTATGACAGGGATCATATGAAATGGTTTGCAAGACCAGACTGGATTCAGTGAATGAAGAGATTTCTTTCAATTCTACATCCCTAAACTAAACTAGAAAGACAATAATTTGAAAGCTGTACATAATACAAATAAATAGGGGAAGTGGTTTTCAAGAACAAAAAAAGAAAATCTGCAATAGCAAGTATTTCACTCAGATGCATACCATGGCATAAACCCTTTGCCTCATTTCTTGGACCAGAGATAACAGGGACACTATGTGTAGGTTGTGAATGCCTATAGTGTATGCTGATTTTCATTGCTGTTTTCTTTAATTTATTCACCTTCATTGTAGTATCACAAATCAATACAATGGGCATTGATATTCTGCAAATATGGAAGAAGCATGTACTCCAACTCTAAAAAGGAAAAAAAACCAACTGTATTAATCACACAGTTCTGTGTTTCTGACAATAAAAGCACAGCAGAGATCCTACAAACTGTCAAAAAATGCTATGGGTATTGAAAAAAGTACTTCAAAACTTCAGAGGTGGAAGAAAGGAAACTCTGAGAAGTGAAATCCCCTTCCCTACAATTCCTGTAAGGTCTGAAAACTAGTCTGGGAACCCACAGTGTACTTAAAAATAGGGGTTTAACAATCAGGTACTGACCTATGACATACTTTGTGCCTCATTACCTCTGGAACTGAGGACAGGGGACAAGGAAGGACAGGGACAGGGAAGGACAAGGAGCAGCAGCAAAGCACATGTGCCCTACAAACCCTACAGTGTTTGCAACTCTGCACTTACAGAAGTCCTCTTAGTAACATTTTCACAGATGTGGCTTGTACTCTGTATATGTGGAAAGCACTTTTACACTGAGATAAACATATATTAGTACAAATGGTATAATTGTGTCCTTATCAAGTGTGTACACAGTCATTATGTTTATAGTTCTCAGTCCAAAGGAGTTCAACAGAAGTTGAGTGGTTTTGTACTCAGCACAGAATATATGTTGTTACATCAGCATTTCTGAAGGTCACAAATAAATTATGGTACAGGTATTTTGTGTGCTGTGTATATGCTTAATACTGTGGGCACACAGAACTGATTTCATGCTTGGAAATACAAATTTGCTCTTTTTTTCTTTTTTTCCTTAAGCCATGAAAGCCAAGAGTTACCAAATACACATAGTGACTGAGGTATGGTGAGTCATCTCCAGTTTCTGTAGAATGACACGAATTAAAAGAATTCAAAGCTCATGATAATTTCCCAATATACCTGTTTCAGTGCAGCACAAAAGGCCTAAAATGGTGAGTTGCTAATGACTAACACAAGCTAATTGCTATTTGTATCCTTCAAGGTAGTTGAAGGGCAAGCAATCCAGTTGCTGTAATAGCAAAGGTAAGTCATTAACTCATGTAAAGATCTCAACTAACTTGAAAAGTAAAGAAATAACCATACAAGCTATTTATTTTGCAAGGCGAAAGTGGACATATTTGGTTTTAATGGCTTTTATTAATTAAAGAGGCAGACAATTTTACTATAGAAATATATTAATAATCCCTAATGTTCACAGAAACTTCCCAAATCTCTGATGCTCCTGAAAAGCACTGTTTTCACTGAGCAGATATGAAACGAGCAGTCTGTGTAACCATTCTTGAAGAACAAGAAAGAAGAACCAGCTGCTTACTGTTAGAAAGCTCTACAACACTGTAGAGCTTTGTTTTCCCATGGTATAATGATGTGTACTATTTTTAAAAAACCCTTATGATATATAAATGTAATTTTTCTCTAATTTTGTCAATACTTACAGTCAACCAGTTCTTCACATGCTCCTCTGGTCCACGGTCAGACATCTCTGGGTGAAATACTGCTTTCTCTTCTGTTGCCTTTCACAAGAGGTCAAGAGGCTGTTACCGTTCAAGAAGACGTTAGAGTGATCTTACTAAAACTACAAACTGATACTCAAAGATCTCATTAAAAAATAAAATAAAATTTATCAAACATGGCAAGGATAAATCACATAAATATATAATTATGTTTTTACTTGTATTATATTAATGACCTCAAGATGTACTAGAGCTCCATTTTGGCTAAATGCTATGCAAACTTACAGAAACAATCTGTGACACAGACAGTTGTTACAGTAATTACAGCAGCGGGTCCAGCACTAAAGACAGAAACAGTGGGAGTGGAGACGAGCCTTTAAAATAGATAATGGTACGTGTGCTAAGGGCTGACAGGGTATATCTTTGTAAACTCATCAAAAACTAGTTCAAATAATATCATCCATATACATGCAAGAAGAGGGATATTCTCTTTGTCAAGCATCAGCCCTTCCCGCTGGCATGTCCTGTTCCCCTGATCCTTTCTGTTAGCAGTACTCTGGCTATATGGCCTCTAGGCTTGACGTCTAATGTCAGCAACTCTCCAGACCTGACTCACTACAGTGCTGCAATGTTTAGATTTCTTTTATGTGCTTAGCTTATAATGAGAACAAACAGCTTCCTCTGAAATTGAGTCTCTGTGTTTCTTCAGAGCTCAATGTTACAGTGGTCTTTCTATATCATGTTCATGACACATTTTACAAAGTTATCTTTATTGTAATTACTTTTGGGGGCATTCTGTTGTGTACTTTACAAAGATACATCTTTGTTTAATTTAGTGTTTGTTTTTGAAACAAGTTAATTAAACCAACAGAAATAAACTTTTTTTTTTTTGAGTACGTAAGTCTTATTTTAGTTTTGCTTGGTTTAGGTAAATTAGGAGGAAATTTCAGTTAAATGAAACAAAACAAACGAAGAAAGAAATGAAAGCAAAGCCTAGTCTATATGCTAAATTTCTGTCAGGATAGCTGAGTAAATTAGGCACATTAAAAATCAGAGCACAAAGCAACATTGCTATTGGTAGCACAGATAAAGCAACAAAAATGTCCTTTACTGTATAGTTTATTTCATTCAGGTACAAACTCTGACAAATTGTGGAGTCAAAACCCACCTGAACATGTTCCTGTGCGACCTCACCTAGACGTTCCTGCTCCAGCAGGGGGATTGGACTAGATGATCTTTTGAGGTCTCTTCCAATCCCAAACATACTGTGATACTGTGATACTGTGAGTCAGTATAAATGGAAAAGTATAAATGGAAATTGGAGTAAATAGAAATTGGTATAAATGCAAAGCTCTGAAGGTTTGCTGGTACAGGTTTTCAGTATGGATAGGCTATCATAGTCTTTCTGTTACAGTTAAGATGGATTCAAAGGAGACACCTTCCAAAATCTTTCTGTGCTTGTGATGAAAACCACTTTCAGTTCTTCCATTCTTCAGAGAGGTTACTGGCCTCCCATTTACCAATAGTTTCATGAGCTGGATTATAATGCCTTATAACCAGGATTTAGTAAGTAAGATGTCTCAGAAACAAAACAAAAAAAGGAAACTTCCCCCACCTCAATTAAATGATAGTACTTACTGTTGAAGAATGTTGTATAAACCAGAGGTATAAATAGTTTTGAAAAGTGATTATTATGGTGGATAGGTTAATATTAAACAACATAGCTTGGTGCTACAACTGGTGCAGGAAAACTGAGAAGAGCAGGCAGCTAGAAATCAAGAGGCTGTCCCAGAAGCAACCTCATCAGGCACTCTCAGATTCTTATGCAGCAGTAGCCTATGCTAAAGAGTGTTGGCTACAGTGCATCATAGAATCACAGAATCATAGAATATCTTAATTTGGAAGGGACCCATAAGGATCACTGAGCCCAACTCCTGTCCCTGCATAGGAGAACCACATAGTTCATACCATGTGTCTGAGGGCATTGTCCAGTCTCTTCTTGAATACTAACAGGCTTGGGGCCATGACTACCCTGTTGAGTTTGGTGCCTACTCTTCCTCCTCCCCTTGTGAGGAAGCTGTAGACAATGATGAGGTCTCCCCTCAGTCTCCTCTTCTCCAGGCTGAACAAACCAAGTGACTTTAGCCGCTCCTCATATGTTTTCCTCTCCAAACCCTTCACAAACTTCATGGCCCTCTTCTGAACACCCACCAGTAGCTTTATATCCTTTTTATGCTGTGGCACCCAGAACTGCACACAGTGCTCCATGTGAGGCCAGTCCAGAGAAGAGCAGGACAATCCCCTCCCTCGTGTGTCTGGCAATGCTGTGCTTGATGCACCCAGGACAGGGTTGGCCTTCTTGGCTGCCAGGGCATAGTGTTGGCTCATGTTCAACTTGCTGTCAACCAGAACCCCCAGATCCTTCTCTGCAGAGCTGCTCTCCAGCATCTCATCACCCAGTCTGTATGTACAGACAGGTTTGCCATGTTCCAGGTGCAAAATACAGCACTTGTCCTTGTTGAACTTCATGTGGTTGGTGATTACCCCGTTCTCCAATTTGTCCAGATACCTCTGCAGGGCCTCTCTGCCCTAGAGAGTGTCAACAGCTCTCCCCAGTTTAGTCTCCTCAGCAAACTCTCAAGTCCTGAGTCTAACTAATTTATGAAGACATTCTAGAGTGCTGAACCTAAGATGGATCCCTATGGAACCCCGCTAGACCCTGGTTGCCAGCCTGACATAACCCCATTTAGTAGAACCCTTTGAGCCCAGCCCATCAGCTCACCTACTGCACTGTGTGTTTATCCAGCTGTATGCTGGACATCTTGTCCAGGAGGATATTGTGAGAGACAGTATCAAAGGCTTTACTGAAATTCAAAAAATCACATCGACTGGCTTCTCTTGGTCAACTAACTGGGTAATCTCTTCGTATAATGAAATTAAGTTTGTTAAGGACTTTTCCCTCATAAACTCGTGCTGCCTGGGATCAATGACTGTGTTGTCATTCAGATGTTTTTTGATAACCTCCAGAACAATCTTCTCCATGATTTTGCCAGGAACAGAAGTGAGGCTGGTGTATCAGTCAAGACACATATTGTCACTCTTAAGCTAAGTGAGATATTTGCAAGCCCAGCCTGTTGGGTTGTAGGAAACACTCACACAATAGCTCCACCAGCAGATCTGAAGTGGGCAGGGGACTGGCAACAAGTCAGGGGTGCATGGCAGGCACCTTACACAGCTGCTGGCAGAGAATGTCTCCATTTGTTCCCTCACTACCCTACTACATGCGAAAAAAACCCACCTGTATATGAACCATGATCTGTCAAAACCAGGTATTAGGCAATTACATTTTGAGGAAAAAGATTGTCTGTAATAGTTTTTAATAAGGTGAAAAATGATAAGTTTTATAAGATAGGTGGTCCATATGTTGATGTCTGGGCAATGATTGTTTTTAAAGTATTGAGGAAAACCATTGCTACCCCTTAAGCTTAAACGAAAGTTCCTTCCTACGGCTTAACTGTATGCAACCTCATTTATTTGGGGATTTTCTTTTTCTTCTATGATAACTAAAAAGTATTAAAAGTTTTAAAGGACAAAAACTACTGTCATCTTCTGAAAATAGCAGCAAAAGCAGTGTGGAGATCTAGATTCTTACCCATAGTCAAGAAATATGTTCTCACTGAGATTTTAAACTCTGGCTTGCAGCCTTCAAGAGACTTTGGATGAAACAAACAGTTCCATTAGATGAAAAAAAATGTAATTGTAGGCAGAGCTGATATGAGTTAGTGTAGCAAAAGCTCACAAATTTGTTTATCATGTTTAATTTTCATACTAATAAATGAAAGTTGTACATCTATACTTGTGGTTTCCTAGAAAAATTAATAGTGGAGGGAGATATCAAAAGTTTGGCTTTGAAAGTTTGTGATATTTGATATAGGTAAAAATATGCATGGAAGTCATTACGGAGCTCTTATAGACTTGTCATTTTCAAACTTCTAGAAGCCAAAGAAGTTAATAAGATTACAGTATTTGACTTACACTTGAGAAGGCTTTGTCATGTCAGCCAACATAGCATGTGCAGACACACTCTTTGTTCCTGTTTCTTTATTTTCTAATTCTATTTCTTTATTTTCTGATTATTTTTGTTATGTATTTTTAATGCACATGGTATAGTAACGCAGAAGTAGAGTAAATAGAATATATGTGGTATAAAAAAAATGAAGAAACTCATAAACTGCTGCATTTAATACCTGTCACAAATAATATCAAGTATATTTTCGTGGGTCATAAATGAATATCATTCCATAAGCCTGATCATAGAAGATGCTACTTGCTTTGTGATCCTAAAGATATACTGATAACCAAAATAAGGGCTTCAGTTCAATGAGTACAGAGAATTTTCTGCTGTATTTCATTTTCCTGTTTGCATAAGTAGGTTATATGTTGAGAGCAGAGGACATCCATGAAATAAGCCATAGGCTTTGATGACATTTTGGCATTTCCATCTGTTGCTTTCATTGCTGCTGTACAAGATTTGTTTTCCCAGAACAGATAGGGAATGTAGTTCCTCATTTGTGATATGTGATGATTCTATGAAGGAAGATGATAGTTGTGAATGGTATAATTCAATACCATTTGGAAAAGGTGCATTCATTTCAAACAAAACATGCAAATATCCATAAGCATATGCTTTGTAGGTGGGAGTGTGATGATTTACATTAATTTTCTCTTGGGTATGACAATTTGGTCCATATTTCAATAATTATTAGCAGCCTGGTTTGTAATAGCTTGAAGACCTCATGCACTTTTCTGTGTCTTCCATGGATTTTCCACAAACATGAAAACTCAAGTAAATGCGGATTGAATACCTGGGAAACTATTTCTGCTTTTCAGAATTCCTTTCCAAATGACAGGTACAATTGATCTTACAGCAGCCTTGCTCCAACAACACAGTGAGGCTTTTCGCTGACTTTTCAGTTACAAAATGTGTTACCAAATATAAACCTTATCTTCCCTCATTTCTTACGGGCACGAGAGAAGTCCTACTGTTCATGTTTCTTTACTGATTCTGTACCTTGGCAGAATATTCCTGATTGCTTTGTACACTTCTTTATACAGATAAGCCTTAATTTTCACATAGTTACTTTATTATTATTACTATTATTATTAATAATAAATAAATCAATAAATAATAATAAATAAATAATAGTAAATCAATAAATAAATGGAGCTCTTCTGATGGGGTAGAGCAGGAACTGTGTTGTATCTCAGACACAACAGTCATTTGAGTATTTATGACCACATTAGGGTTAATGTTTTTGTCTATCAAACAGTGTAGACAAGTGTTGCAGAAAAAATTAAGTAAATAAAGCAGAAGTTCAGGCTGCACTTTATGTCAAATAATTGTGTTTGTTCTTCACAGAGAGGCCTATTTTTTATTTTATAATTAATCCAGACTTTAAGTTTCTTGTTAACTGAGGAAAGTACTTAAAATAATGGTCGAAGTGTTCTTTATGTATTAAATAATTTTGCCTTCCCTTTCTTGTAATTTTTTCTTCTTGTAGACTGTTTTCTTGTATGGATTAGTTTTCTAATGAAACAAATGCTAGTTCACTATTACTGGTACAATTAAACTGATAATTGAAATTACCTCTAAATTATTTTTAAAATATTGTCATATCTTTACATTCAAGACATTGAATAAAAAAGAAAAGAAGAATGAAATAAGGTGAAATGCTGACATTCCTATTCTGGTTTATCTAGAAAAGCTGGGATTAACAAATTTGTATTGTGAGATTCATTTCCATTCTCTTCAGTTATCTGAAATTCTTTTTCATGGGGCCATGTGGGCTCCTTTTTTCACCTAAGGAGAGAGATAAGTACCTCAAAACTTATTTTCTCATTCACTTTAGAAACTTATATTTCAGTAAAATGAACTACTTTATGGCCATCCCTGTCTCTCTCCTTTGACTAGAGGCTGTCTGTGCAACCTTTAGATAGCTATCAAAGGATTCAATCAGCTTAACACAGGCTATTGCAGGTAACCAGTGTAAGCCCCAGTGTAAGAACAGTGTAAGTTACTGCTCTAGAGGGCCCAAGGTCTCCTAAATATCTTGTATCATTTTAGCCAACATCACCCAGATATATGCTACAGTGCCTCAGCTGAGGCATGGCAAGAGACAAGTGCCTAAAAGAACAACAGGCACCTTTTTTAATGGAGGTTACTTTTGGGCTAGCCTTAGGTTCCATCAACTTTGTATGTAACAACACTGGTGGTAGCAGAGACACATACGTATCACCATCCTTTCCTGAAGTTTTTTGTGAATATCATGCAAAGACTTCTGAGCCGGGGGCATGAAGGCAGGCTTGGATCTAGAACTGACAGAGCCACAAGGACAATCTGACCTTCTCAGCTGTCAGCCATTGGCTCTTCTTTATCCAATTTACAAGTTTGCATGCAGCCAAATCTGGCATCCTTGCTCCTTGTTCCCCAGCCCCCCGCTTCCAGTTCTAGATTTAGCATGGACATTTCTTTGTGATGGCAGAAATTGGTTGTTAGCCATTTCTTTGGAGAAGGTCTTCTGGCAATACTTAATACTCTGTGTACAGCATAAACTATTGTACCTGTAGTATCTCCAGACCCGCAAAACCTGGCATAGCGTGATATGCATTTAGTTGAGGTCTCTCAGCCTGAGGTTTCCATCATGGCACTCTATTGTGTGACATAGATGCGGCCTCAGTCAGACTTCCACAGGCATATATGGAGTAAGGGATGGGGCCTTTTCTCCAAAGCAGTAAGGTAAACAAGATCGTTAATTTCACTTGGACACTGTGGGTCACCCCTTCACCCTGCTCCTCAAGTCTCCCAGTACACATGGTGCCATTCTGCCTCAGACCTGTACAGGTGCATGAGGAAAAGGAAGAGGCTGCCTGTGTTCTTTTCCCAGCTTGGCACACCTTGCATTGTAAGGCAGGATTTTGCCTTGAGCAGCTGTTCTAAGGGAGAATATCATACAAATAAAAGCAAAGCCTTTCATTCCATCATGTCATTAAATAATAATCCCAAAGTAGAAATTATGTACAGTGTCTGCAAGATTTATTCTTTATATTAAATGTTGTCTGGTTTTAATGTTCACTTGTAAACCCTCTGGCTTTCATTGCAACAAAATTAATCTTCAAAGTTCTGAAGCAATATGAAGTTTCCCAATGCTCCTTAAAAAACCTCACCCAGTTTCGAAGGTGTCTGATTTCAGAAGTTGATTACTTGGCTGAATAAAATACCTTTTACTCACCTGTTCAAATAGTAAACTTATGTCATCCTAAAAGCTGCATTTTTTTTGCACTGAAACAAACTGGCTGACCACAAGTGCTAGGAAAGTATTTGTCTACTGAATGAATAACTGAGAAGATTCAAACTAGCTGCCTTGAATAATGTACAGAAATAAATGTTTCCTATGTACTTTGTTTATATTTGTCTTTTCCCACTGATGTTTTTATTTGCATTACAATTCTTCCTTTCCCAAAAGAATTGTTTATTCTCAGACAATAAAGTGTATGTAACCAATACAGCAGGGGGAAGAGGATAAAGGTAAAACTGAATAGATAATGCAGCTGCACAGGTAATGAGTGCTTAATGGCTTTGATTAAATTAATTTGTTTTTAATTAGTTATATAACTCTTGCTTGACTCTCCCACATTGTGCTTGCAGAGTTGGCAGTTAGGAAAACCATCTCCCTGTTTGCATATTTAATCTGTAAATTGTTTAGAAACAATAAAAAACTATATTGATGCCATTTTAATGCAGAGTATTTTTTTTCTCAGAAGCCTATTGCTGTACAACACTGTTCTTCTCATTTCTAACCCTCAAATCTGGTACTAAGGCACTCATAAAAGTGCAGGTATTCACCACACTTTATTTTACTGGGATACCAAACTCTGTGAGACATAACTGAATTATATAAACAAAGAAATAGTCTATTTCTTTATGTGTTAAATATAAGTGTAGAAATGAACCAAATACATCTTGACTGGCTTATCCTCTTGAATCTCCCCCCTATAGAGGGAAATGGAAACTCTGTGATGTGAAATACAAGAGCACAAGAGAAAAAAACTCACAAGATTGACGGGATTGACATCTCCAGCAAACTGAGTCTAAAACTCTATAAGAATAAAGTTGCGAACTAAGGCTCGAAAACCTTATTTAGTAAGATGTGGTAAACATCCATATGGTTGTTCTAAAGTTTAAATTCTGTCCCCATGCTTGTATTCCTAATTAGTCATGTGTAGTGTTTTGCTGAGTTGGGGCCAATAAGAAGACATTGCTGAGTAACCCCAGTAGATTTAATCAGTATCAGTTATCTGAACTACATGCCTTTATTTGGTTTAAACTGTTATCCTAAAAACTAGATTGCACTGTTTCTGACGAGTATCCTCCTTGCTTCTTTTAGATTTTTATTCCTTTGGGCACTTAGAATATTTACGATGGGAATAATGTATGTTACATACTATTTTAAGCTGAGGTTTTGTTTTTTTTCTGTTTCTGTGTTTTGATTCTGGTTTTTGCGGTGTGTGGGTTTGTTTTTTTTTGTTTTGTTTTGTTTTGTTGTGTTTTGTTTTGTGTTTTTTGTTCTTGCTTTTGTTTTTCCATGTTACACTACTGACTAATCTCTTTTACAGAAACTTTTAAAAAAAGAGAGAGAGAGGAAAAAAAAAGACATTCACATTTGATTTGGGAGGAAGCCAGTGTCAACATGACCAATGATGGGAACACCGATGATATATTGGGTGTGTCTTTCAAGTTCTGGAACATGTATAAGCCTGTTAAATGGGGCTGAGAGATCCTGACAAAAGAGCTCACCTGGCAATAAAACTCATTTCAGGGAATGAGGAAAAAAACCCGCAACAACAAAACTTGACAGATTTTAAAATTCTCTTCTACACAGGTCTTAAATCAGAATAGCAAAAGTAGCTATTGCAAGTGAATATTCTGTGCATTCCTAGTATGAAAAAGTACGAGGTGGTATTTCTGTCTCAGTCATATCCCCAAATATTCTTTGCTTTCTTTAAAATGACTTCTGGGTGTGTTTTCCTTCATGATTAAATACTTTGTAACTTCTATTGGTTCATAATGTGTAAGAAAAAAGCCTAACAAAGTTGTGAACTCCCTTAATTTTCACAGAATCACAGAATGGTTAGGGTCAGAAGGGATCTCTGGAGATCATCTAGTCCAATCCAACTGTATTTCTTTGAATACAGTATTCACAAAAACTGTTGGTTTGCCTACCAGATGGCCTAGTTGTAACTGAGTTGTAGCATATACCACATAGCATATTCTTATGCTGCTACGGAAATTTAAAGCCAAAAATGTCTTGTGAGGTTCCCACCTCATCTGCTTTTAGTATTGTGCAAGTGCTTCTCTCCTCCAGTTCTGCTTGCCAGTGTTCTGTTCCAGTCTCAGCAGGTGAAAATAGTTTCCACTATGCAAACTCAGTACTTTGTTTCTCTACTGAAACTGAAACAGGGTATGGCTATTATATGCAAGCCAATGTCTGACTGTGCTTTCTTGAATATAGCCGGAATAAGATAACAATAACAGCTGAGAGGTGTTGCCACAGGTTTCTGATCAGGCTGAAGGTGCAGATCTTTAGCATATTATGTAACCATACACTGGAGTTTCATGCTTATATGACCAAATTTGTATCCTATGCAGGTAGCTATGCCGTGGTGCTGGCAGTTCTATTTTTATCTTATTTGGCAATTTTATCTAAAGTGGCAATGCTTATGGCACCTTCCTTTTGATGTGTACATATAACCTAGTTGCCAATTAGTACTATGTCAGTTGCTTCAGGATCTGGCCGGAGGATTTGAACTGTAATTTTTATATTTGGTACTAAATAACCATTATGGCTTCATCTAACTAAGATCAAAAAAAACAACAAGCAGATGTGAAACAACTTGTTCTAAAAGCGCAGTACAAGCACATTATGTTTACGTCACATTTGCATGTAACCCACCTATGTGTCACATTGATGAATGTTACCACTTCTTCCAGACAAGGTGGACTTCTTTGTCATTTCTAAGCTAATCTATATTCAGCATCACTGAAGCTCCCAAGCCATCCTACCCATGATATTCATAGTCATTGGCTATTATTTCTGGAACAAAATAACATTTTTTTTTCCTTTGCGGGTAGTGGTAGAAATTTAACAGTTTGAGGACTAGAGGATATAATGACTAAAGTGATGGTCCTCTGTAGATGCAGATGACCTCAGAACTATGACATAGGAAGCTCAATTAAAGCAGGAAGGAATGAGCTAGTGAGAAATAGGCCAGGGAAAAATAAGCTATAGGAAAAAAATGCATCTTACAGTCATGCAGAAGAAGGACAGACAGTGTAACTCTAGATGTTAGTTTAAAACTTGGGCTGTACCGAGTTTCACCAAAATTTTGCTCGAAAAGTAAGGTAACAAATGACTATACCTCTTCCATCTTTACACGAGTCTACTGGTTTTAATCCTGTCTTTGTTAATCTACTTAAAACAAAACCAAGGGAATTAATTCTGTGTTACCCCATGGCTCCACCAGATTTCTTGAACAGCTTTAGATCCATGTTATCCTGGCAAGTTAATATTTCTGAATAATATTAAGCTCCTACTACAAACAACCCCCTCCACTCAACTCCCAAAATCTCTGTATTGAAGAAGAGAATAACTGACCTTTTAATTCTTAGCACTAGCACTGAATTATTTGCTATGCTCCTTCATTCAGAATGAATAAAAGTGGCAATAAACAAAGGACTATAAAAGTATAGTGCATAGCAATAATGTATTTTGAATGTCTCTTGCTGTCCATCCTTCTCTCATTTGCTGTATGCACTGTCATTCTTACTTAACTCACTGTGTTCTGTGTCTGATTCAGACTGCCGAATGACAGAGTCATTCCAGCTCAAGGGACCTTGGAGCACTCTCACTTCAGGCAGGGTCAGCACTGAAGGCAGAACAGCCTGCTCAGGACTTTACTGGCTCCCTTGATGGTGGAGATTCCTTGGCCTTTCCACACAACTTGTTTCAATGTTTAGTTACTCTCAGAGTGGAAATTCTTTCCTTATACCCAGCTGGAACTTCTCTTGGTTTGATCTGTGCCTGTTATCTGTCATCCATGGCCCACTGTGCAGGGTCTGGCTTCACCTCCCTGATACCCATGAACAGGGGGAGCTGCTGATCAGTCCCACTGAAGCCAGTCCTGCCGCAGGTTGGGCAAGCCCAGCTCCCTCAGCCTTCTCTTACAGGCCGAGTGCTCCAGCCCCAGCCATCACAGTGTCCTTATGCTGAACTTACTCCAGTTTATCAGCATCTTTGTTGTTCTGGGGACCTAAAATTGGATGCAAGAATACAGATGTCGTCTAGCAAGTGCCAAGTAAAGTAGGATAATCACTTCACTTCATCTGTTGGCTACAGCCCAGTATGCTGTTAGCCTCCACTGCTGCCAGGGCATGCTGGTAGACCTGACCTTTGGAACAGCTTTAAGTGATAGCTTGAAGTGATTTGGTAATTAATGCTTTAATTGTTCTCCTTCTCTCAGTTCACAGAATTTCCCAGGTCAGAATAAATGAAACTAGGTACAGAGTGTGCAAACCCTTAGCAGGAAGATGTAAACATTATAATTCACCTGAAAATCATGGGCCCTTCAGTGTGGACAGCACAGATACTTCTAGCATATGTGTTAATTTGTCATCTTATATTAGACAATGCAGTCAACATGGGCCTGAAAGACAACTTCTGAGAATCTCTTCAAGCCCTTTGGTCACTCAGTCATTTAGATCTCTTGCAGCTCTACACTTAATGCTCTTTTTGTATTGATCACTTCAACGTGGAATATCACTTATCCTTCTCTATAGTGAACGCTTTCTTTTGATGCCTTCCATCAGGTTAACCTTTCAGTGGATTTAAGCTCTGTATATTTGGGCAACTTTTTGTCTATTTTATTATGCAATGCTGATTACACTGATGGCGTGATATGACTGGCCTGTGAACTGGTTTCCCCGTGAAAGGCTTTCAGATGTTCAAATGTCAGAGACCATAAAGAATTGTGATCTCTTAACTTGGGTTATGAAGTGGGACATGAGGCTTACCTGTGCGGCTCTATGAAAATATCAAAAACAAGGCACGTGACTGTTCTAGTAAAGCACTGTAGCACATCAATAAAGAACTCTTGATTTTTTTTTTTCTGAGTAGGAATGGATTGTAGTTATCACAGAAATACTCAGCAAGTATCAATTTTTTAAATGTCCTGTTAGTGACCACAAGTAAAGTCTACCTAAGCAACTATTACTTTTATACTATCTCATTTAATCTGATTTTTGTTGAAATCAATGCTAGTTTATTACAATTCACTACAGATTTTTGTATGATTTGTTTTGTTTGATTTGTTTATTTTTTTTTTTTTGGCATTGGGCATTCTGGAGATGAGGAAGATTGTGACTGCTTCCTTTCCAGCCTGAAGTCCCTCTTTGCAAAAACCCTAGAAATACCTCACATTTTTTTCTCTCCCCCTTTCTGAGTCTCAGTAGGACAGTTTATAAATTCAGACATTTTCCTATAAGAATATGTAACTACATAAAAATAAAATACCAAACCCTAAAGCCTTTGAGTGGGAACAGAGGATTTTGTCTTCCATGCAGACTTGCGCAAGATGCAGTCAAAAGCTTAATGCCCTCTTTCTGCTCAATTGCCTTCATGGCCTTGCCTTCCATGATAACTTCTTATTGAATTGCTGCAAAGGACCGTAGATATCCCTCACTGTGCTGAATAATGGTAAATATCTCTCTAGGAAATCTGGAACATGGAATAGAATGAAAGCAGGTGGCATACAAACACTGCAACGGCTAATTAAATAGACTGTCTACAGTAGGCAGGTCTAATAGACATCATGGCACCTTCTCTTCAGCAACTGCCTAAGATGCCAAAGACTGACAGCCCTGTGAAGTCAGCAGTCTGCATTGCTGATTTTTCTTTATTTTTTTCTAATGTTCATATTCTTTTCATCACAGGTACTCTTATTTCAGGTTGCCTGAGTAAAGATCCACTTCTTTGTATCAATACATCTACAGAGCATTAGAGCCAAGAGAATCATAGGGGGAGTAACCACAATTACTTTCTGTGAGGCAGACCCAGGCTTCAAACCTCTGTATGGAAGAAATATCTTCCTAGGAATCCTGAGATGTTAGAGTCACTGCTGTTAGAAACTGCTGCAGCCTGTAGGACCTAGGCATACAGTCCAACAACTGTAGGATTTTCTGAAAGAGAAAGTTATTTTACATACTTCCATATGGAGAAAGTTTACTTCACCACAAAGTGGAACTTTAACATTTTTGCAAAATTTTTCACTTGTCAATCAAAGCAAACACTCTGTCAACAGCATAAACATGCTCCTTTAAAAAAAAAAAAAAAAAAAAAAAAAGTAGATTGTGCAAATGGAAATGCTTTCTAAAAAAAAGGTAAATGCAATATTTACAATAAAATCTTATAAAACCCAGGTCATTTTAACTATTCTGAAAATTTATTACGTGAATAACTAGAAAACACTTGCTTATGTATTTAATTTTAACTGCAGTACATTGGGGTGGAATTGTGGTTTTGGCCTTTTAAATGAAATCCAGCTATTTTCTCTACTTCAGTCAGAAATGCAGCTGGACATCAGCTACCGTATGCTAATCAAATCATTACTGTTTTTCTTCCAGAGTGAGTTTAATTGTTCTGTAACCAGGTTGAGGGCACAATGAAATCCTCCTCACGGCTACATTTATTTATTTAAATTGCCTCTGAAAATGACAGTGATATGTGATAACATGAAGTTTGTGTTGATCAACAGCACACTCCCCACAAAACAGTACAAGCAGTGCAATAATATGAGCAAATCATTCAACTAAGCAAGCTGGCAGGTGGAAGATCTGGTTTTAAATACTGACAATGTGATCAGCTGAAGTGTTGAACTGTAGGAACTGTTGATTAGGATGTGAATCTAAGTGAATATACAAAAGGTCTGCCTAAAGTGGAACGTTTTCTCTGATAGGGAAAACTGACATTTTTTTATCAGTGGCTTTTTCTTTTTGCAGTGGCTTTTGAGTAAGAATCATTTAACAAGACTTCCTATAAAATGAAGTGTTTGTTTTTTTTTTTTTTTTTGCAAAGAATGTCAAGATGGAAAGTGACTGTAATTGGCAAGCAAATATTAAAAATATGAAATACTGTTTAATAACATACTTGAAATAAAGATTGTGTAATTCACAATGCTAAGGACGTCCACATTCCGGTCTCCTAGTATTAAAGTTACACAGCAGTTTAAGTACCTGGCTGCAGAAATAATAGCATTGAAGTTGGTGTAACTAATGATCAACTACTCACAGGTGTGTTTTGGGACAGTACACTCTGTCCCTATATAATTTCTTTTTTTTTTTTGTTGTTGTTTTTTCTTTCTTTCCCTAAAGAGCTACCAGATCAAATGACCATTCAAATGTTTCCATTATTCTCCATAACATGCATACATGTTCTATAATTTTATTTGCAGTGCAGTGGTTTGGCTTCTCAAATCATCCAGTAACAATTTGAATGTTTTTATGGTTGTTCTATGAACTTTCAGGTTTTTTTTCTCTGGGCTTTTTTTCCAAAGATGTGCATTTCTTCCTGGGCTTTACCATCATCTGCTTGCTTTCTTCTGCAAGTAAGCAGTTCACATATGAGATTTTTGTTTGCCTTGACAGTATCCCACAATCCAGAGTAAGTTACTGGAACATAGCTGCCCCAAACTGTGAGCAGTGGGAATTCATATGATTTTTTACTAAGGGAAATGAAAAGTGAAAACAGTTGCAAAACCACACTTGTGCAACAGCTTTTTCTGCATAAGTATTTGTAGATCTCTCTTAAGGCTTACTCCCTGACACAGTATCAGCTGTGTGCAGCAGGAATACTTTGTAATTATACTAGAGGAGTTTAGACTTCAAAGTGAGATCCAGATCTTTAGGAAATCCATTCATTAACCTACACCATTTCAAATATCCTGGGAATAAGAAGGAATTGATCCTTCTTGTTCTCAAGGAAAAGGGGTTACAGGCAGGACCCTGCTCCTTCAGCTGTCTTCCATGTCACTTACAGGTAAAATCCTGAACTTCAATGGGCAGTACCCAGTGAATAGAAAACTAATAATAATAGGAGAAAAAAGAAAATCTATGTAAATTAGGATAGTTTCCAAAGTGACTCACCCTAAATCATAACAAAGATTCTGATCCCTTGAAACTGCTCATTGTGCCAGAATTACACAGCTGAGCTCTCTCACCTTCTATTTCACAATCCCACTGTACAGCAGTTTACAGAAAATAATCATGGATGCTCTCCACCCTGAAAATAAAATACTGAAATCAACCTGAGGTTACATGAGGGAATTTAACTAGCCTGAATAGTGAAAATGAATGGGAATGAAAGAAGAAATTACCTTGCATGTAGGTAAATTACCCCAGTTCCCCTTGGAAAGCGATATGACTTTTTGACATTTTCTTTTATTCTTTATAAGAAAGGCTACTAAAAGATCCCAGGCAGAAATATTTACAGTAAAACCCATAATTTCTCTATGGCAGAATTCTTGAAATTAGATTGAGTACAAACAAACTTTCACAAAGCTACCGGTCAAAAAAATCACTTCAAGTAAACTGAATGAAAGTAGAGTACATCAGCAACTCAGAAAAAATAGAGAAGCTCCAAGCTGAGCACTGCTCTTCACAGGCTGTCTTCTTACAGAAGTGTTATGGCTTTTGTTTTGTTTTAGTTTACCTTGACCTTTATTTGGGGGAAAGAAACTTGTCATCTTACGAGGAACAAGTATGGGAAGAGTCAGGTGTATGAGTCAACTGTTTTACAAGTGCTGATGAAGAGGCTAAGATTTGCATCATACTGAGAGAAACCTTGTTGCACAAGGGGGTCAAGATTGTTGTGGAAATGCCTCATTTTGTCAAGGACCCAGCCTGTAGTGGTTAAAAGAAGATAAATATTTGGTACATGAAATTGACCATTAATTTAATTAAAAAAAAGTGCAGAGACTGCTAAACTTCTAGCTGGGAAGTTGTTGTTGTTATTATTATTATTATTAACAATAATATATTTCAAAGTCTATTTCATACAAAATAGTGAACTTTTACTCTGAAATAATATCTCACATTGCCTTATACTAAAGAAAATAATACAATTAATCTCTGTTCTTATCCTGTGTGGCAATAGCAGTGTCTTAGAATAGTAATTTGCAGTAGGCAAAATACTCATCTCAGATATTTTTATATATATATATATATATGTACATTACAGACAAATGTGGTACTGCTGAGGACCATCAAATAAGGGTCAAATTGCTGCTTACAGGCAGCAGTGAAAAAGAAAGTCCTGAAAGTAAGTCTGTAAAATAACTTTGGGAATGTGTGATAAACTGAGACAGTCTAAAATGCAGCCATGGGCCCCAAAGTCCCTGCTTCTGGCCATCAGCTGATCCTGTTGGAAGAAGCTGGTGGTCACAACAGAGGTCCATAGAGAAACTCATGTGACAAAAAAGCTAAGACAGAGTTGTGCTGACCATCACACTTTTTGGCAATATATGCTTTTGACTTAGGAAGCGTAGACACTGTAATTTTTGTTAAAGCTGGATTTCCAAATCTTTGTGAAGAATCTTGCATTACACCTGTACACTTCTAAGTCTGCAGATCAAAGCCACCTTTTAGGACTGTCTATCTGGAAGTATTTCTGAAAATACATGTAGAATTAAGAGAGGGGAAAAGGAAGGATATTTTAAATACTTTGATAATACTGTTGGTTAGCATTATTTTGAAGAGGTATCAACAGTGAAAGCAGCTGCTAAAGGTTTAATATTTAGGAAAAGTGAGTATCTGAAATGATTTATGGGAATGCAGACAGCCTTAGCCACTCCAGGTAAAGCTATACAGAGAAAGCTGAACCACAGATTCAAGCCCAAACTTTCTTCATGTCTTCATTATTTTAATGTAAGCCTGTCCTGAGTCAACAGCACACCACGGAAATAACACTTTAGTGTCACCTTATACTGACTTATGTCATGTTGTTATAGGGCTGACGCTATGTAGGCATCTTGTCTAAGAAGGTCTGTTCCAGAAGGCTCAAGGCTGGAAGCCTATACCTCCTTTTCACATTGTTTATATAGGAGCTGAGTGAATGATGATTGTTGACTTTTCTGTGTTTCCGCATGATTTCTGGTGGAAGTGTACATGTACTATGTTAGAGGACTGCTGTCTACTTATTTATCTCTGTTGGCCAGTACAGAAGATAGATGTGGAAGATAGATTGCCTTTTTGTAAGGTGGACAGCCAATCAAATTGGGGGTTTTGGTTAAAATTCTGCTTCTTCCCTGTTCTTCTATTTAGGGCTAAAGGCAATCAAGTTATTTGTTTTTATTGGTATTAACCTGTAAAATAAAAAGTATCTTTTTATTTTTATAAGTAAGGCACTAAGAAAACTGCAGATATTTGGGAGTATTATTTTGATTATTTCATATTAACAAACTTACTGGATTCAAGCTGATATTACTTATCTGATTCCCCCTGTGTTGCAGAGGAAGTAACACTTGGTGATCATAACAGGTCATTCTAGCCTTAAAAATCAATTATTAAAATCTTACATCAGAGCACCTGCCATAATTCATGTCTGTTAGCCAGCCTTATATTGACACTCCAGAGTCAATGAAGAATCATTATGTATATCACAGTTACAAATTTTAAGATTAAATGAATTGTACTCTGAAGGGGCCTATTTGTATCCTGTTGTTGCAAAGGCAACTTCTGTGAGTAGCTCAGACATTAATGTTAGTATTTAGGTGTTTAATGTTAGCTGAGTTTAGTTTGTTTTGGCTGAATGGGTGCAGGAGCAGTATGTGATATTTTTATTATATTGTTTTGTTGACACATGACAACAATAATGTCCTTTCTAATTAAGCAGAAGAATAATATGAACAGTTTAGTTCACCTTTCTCCACAAAATGCTTGAGTTCAGCAAGTCTCTGAAGTAAGTGTCAAACTTCAGCTTAACCTTCAGCATAGATTATCTATAATAGAGAGGTACTGAGTGAAAGAAAGCTTCCTGGTTAAGGGGAATTCCCTTTATAGGTATATCTCTTGAATCTTTGCCTCTGCATTCCTACTGAGAGTACCAATAAACTAGGAATGGGTGGAGGTGGCACAGAAGGTCAGGAAGGAGAAGGTAAGTCACAGCGGTCTGTTGCACTTACTGCTGGTTTAGAGTGTTGGCAAAATGCCTAGAGGTGCTCCATAGTACTTTCAGGGCTGTATCTATACTGTGTGTTTGTGCTTGGTCTCCAAGGAGCTGGACTCAGACTGGCACTGATTCAAAAACTGTGTGACTACCTTCATACAGCACCAGTCCTGAGCTCTGTCTTTTGGAAGGGTTCATTAGCAAGCACAGCATTCCACTGTCAGCACTTATGTAGATTTTAGTTTGCATGAAACTCACAAGATGTGTGTTCATGTCTTTTTAGAGTATGGTGGGTACGCCTTGTTGTGCCTCTAATATGCAGGTAAATATTTTCCAAGTACTCCCATGAGCAGTAGGTGCTTCAATGCAGAGTAAAGTTCTGCTACAATATGGTATGTGACTGGAGCAAGTGTCTTTCTGAGTTGCCTTCTTAATATTTTTACAATACAAGTGAATGTTAGAGTCTCTGTTTTTGTATATGAAAGGTGTACCAAGGGATAGTTGCTCTTAGAAGTAGTAGCTCACATTATCACAGTTCTACAAACACTTGGACATATGATTAGCCTCAGTCTTCTGAGTGACCCCTTTCCAGTTCTATGGGATCACTCACGCATGAAGACTATTCATACGTATGAGTATTTGCAGGACTGAAATTCATAAAAACAGTTCAAAGTTCAGCTCTGAAAACAGAATGAATTTTAAATCTCATTAAAAATATAGACTTGTGGTCTGTCAATCAGATGTACAAAATGATAAATTCAACAGTGAAACATGACTTTGACAAAGGAAGAGAAGGAAGTGATTGTTAGCAATTGTAACTCATCCAAGGGCTTACCTCAAGGCAAGGCCTGAAGGCGTATGAAATTTTCAAGAAGGCAGCATCAACAGCTTTCTGCTTTCCAGAGATCATGTTTGTTGTTAGATCACAGTTTGTGTGTCTGGAGCTAAAGAAGACCACATAATTTGTACAAAATCTGCATTTTCTTGAAGTAGAATGTGGTTAGGATAGCTTAGCTTTGAGATTGACCTAAAAAATTTAAATGAAAATCTGGACACACTGGATGTCATTTTAAAAAACCCAGCCATCCTACTTTTTCTCTTTTTGCACCACATAACTTCTGAAATAGAAATATTTTTAAAGCAATCTGTAAATGAATAAACCATACTGTGTCGTTCGCTTCTTCATTATATTTCTTAATTAAACAATTAAGAAATACTCTGGTAGTTTTTGTAAGGAGAAACAGGAACTTTAGAAATTAAATCTGTGTTGGAAATGCTATCTGCTTATTGGAGTTTATGAGGTTTGGAGGTTTAGTTCCTTTAAAAATACTTTATTTCCTTTTGTAGCCCCTCTATTTAATTTCTGTATTTAAAAAAAGATTGGAGTAATTTAATACCCAAGACATGATTTTCAGTCTGTGCCAGATGTAAGAGATAAAATGGAAACGTTTCAAAAGGTACATTAGTGAAACTTAGTCTTCATTTATAATGATGAGGGTTTATTTTGTTTTGTTTTGATGTGATTCTTTCTGAGCATGTTTGTATGATTTTTTTAATTGGAAGACAACTTGGCAGTCTACAGCTAGGAATAAACTAGATGCATTTTCTCACCATCTTCAGTCCTATGGCCGAAAGATGTCAAGAATTAATTTATTGATGTATCACCTGTTGTGTTGCCAAGGCTCATTTTTTAGGGGAGAATATTTGTGTACAAAGTGCATATAAGACCATTTCAGTGAAACACGTTGTTCAAAATTAGCATCCAGGCTAATACATTCTTCGGAAATATCACAGAAAACATCTGCGCTCTGTGCTAAGAAGTAGTTTTCTTGGTTATTTGCTCTCCCTCAGGTATTTAACAGCCGTCTCTCTGCCCTCTGCCCCCAAACAATAATTTGGTGTCACTTTTTCCGTTTTCTTGGCCTGGCGTATTGCTTTTCTCACACTGTCGCTAAGGACACTTGCACTGCTCGAATATTCAACAGCAATGTTATCGTTATGCTTTTACATAACTCCCCTTTGTGCATCTCAGCTAAAAACACACAGATCTCTTTAATACCTTGTGTCTTGGAGCTAAAAAGGGGTCTGTCCATCGCATGTCCTTCCCACAACTGCTTTACCACACAAACAAAGCTCAGGAAAGGCTAAGGCCTTGAAAAAGAAGGGTATTTTAATCCAAAAGGTTCTGCTAAGAACTGCCTGACTCTTATTACTGAAGGAAAGCTTTCTCTGGAGCATGTCATCTTAAGAGATTACATCTGTAAGCGTCATCACTAATGGGGCTTCCATTTGCCTTGGCATTATTAATATTTTCATTGGCACTTCATTCACTTCCTCCCTCTGTTCTTTGTTTATTATCAAATATTCGTTTCACTTTGCTGTTCCTAGCTTCATTTCTCAATTAGATCTACTTTCTCATCCAGTCTTAACCCATGCACTTTAAAAGAAGTTGTGCATCACATATATATCATATAATTTATTTTCCCTGGTTCCTACTTCTCTCCCTTGTTGTCCAAACAGGTAACCTCCTTTAGGGAATTATTGGTAAATCTTTTCTATAGATATAGGTATATGTATTATAAGAGGTGATAAAGAACAGAATAAGATACTTTTCATTTTAAAGGCACAGTGTTTTTCTGCTTATCCATTCACGTGTAACTTCTCTTCTCAGTGGAAGGAGGGGTGAAATTAAAGAACTGAGATCTAGTTCTACAGTTGTCTCCACAAAAGCTGGAACTTCAAACCCAATATATATACTACAGTGTGTGCATGTGCAGAATACGTTGCAATACACACATAAACCCATATGTATGTATTTTACAACATATAAGAATATAACTATATAGTATATAGTTATATGTATTTATGTAGGATTATTGAAAATATAAATTATATATTATTTATACTATGTATAATAAACAGAATAGACTTGAGTAGAATAGACTAGATAAAACTACACCAGAAGAGAACAGGAGTGTGATAAATAAAACTGTATAGGTTTTATTATATGGTAGCTCAAACTACACCAGATTGCTGTTTTATCTCAAAAGTTCAGACTAGAATGTATGGATCCTGTAAGGAGATGAAGTGGCATGGGGGAGCAGTTATGTCGTACCATTTTATGCCTTTAGTTTAGAGAACTTAATTAGCTAGCAGGTTACCTGTGATCCCATGGGAAGATAGATTACTTCATCAAATATCAGCTAGACCAGAAGGCTGACCAGATTGCTCTGAAGTAACCTTTGGAGTATCTATTCATGCTACACAAATCCTGTGAAAAATTATGCCCTGCATACGCCTGGTTGGAATAAAGAATTTGAAGGAATCTCTGACTGACTTAATCCCTTTTGTTTTATGTATGTAAATTGGGGTAGGAGTGATAAGTCCACTCTCAGCATAGTAAGGACAAACTGTAGGGTCACTTTGATTTTAGTAGTCAAGGTGAACATTATTCTTTTCATCATCTTATATCCAGTCTTCAGGTCAAGCAGTCAAGTTGAGATAAATCTACTCATTGTATCGCCTGTGATATGAATTCAGGTTATAGAATTGTAGCTTTTCTTTTCCTGTTATAGATGTGTTGAATAGGGCCCTGTGCGGTGATTTCCCTAGATACTGTGAAAGTTCTTATCAATCAGCATTTTGTAATGATTATGTTATGACTTACTGTTTGGTTTGGAAGCTAGATGCACTAATACTTAGAAAAAAAAAAAAAAAAAAAAAGAAAAAGAGGCTTTGTGTTATTTTTAAAATTCTTAGTGGAGAAATAAATTATGATAAACGAACATAAAAGATTCTCACTGTTATATTCAGCTTTTGTTACCTTCACTTCTGTTCAGTAATACCTTATTCAAAAGCAGTTCTACAGTTATGAAGGGGAGAGCTCACAGAGCAGGATATTACTTTCCCCAAGTGAAGCTGACAATATGTCCTTGAGAAACTAAATGTGACAGAATTCAGTGGGGCACTTGTTAAGGAAGACACAACTTCACAGTCTGGTGTAGCTTTTTGCATACTATTATGTAGCAGAAGATCAACACCCCACATGAAATCACTTTCAGCCATCCAGTCTGAAATAAATATAAGGTTGTATCCAGTTTCACCTATTTTTTCAGTGGCAAAATATTACCTGATTGCTTGCACTTAGCAAGGTGGGGAAAATAGTAGAAAAATAAAGGGTTAATCTCACACATATCTCAAAGTTTATTTAGAAAGTACCATTTTAGTTTTAAAATATATATATTCTGCTTTCTTTATATGGCATATTATTTTAAGATCATGCAAAAAAGAAAGAATATAGTAGAAATCATTCAAATCTCAAATGAAGAAGTCATTAGAAATGAATGGGCTGTGTGCAGTGAAATAATTACCACACCATCCTGCAGGATACCAAAAGTAGACTAGCAGTAATTACAGTCCTGCAGGAAAAATCCGTAAGTGTTTTTTATGGCTTTTTGATCAAGACTGTAGCATGATATTAGCAACTGGTGAAAACCCGGGGTATCTATTTAATCTTGTTTGGAAGTATGCAATGTTTATTAGCTCAGTCACATTCTCTGTGCCTGCAGAACTCTTCAGTTTCTTGCTATGACAGCATCTGTGGCGGAATCCTGGAGGAAGAATGTTTCTGTCATGCTCACATGAACTAGATGCTGAAGAGGAAAGAGAATGAAGTGATAATACACTTAAGCATTCAAAAATTAAAAGAAAATATTAAATTTAAGGTTCCAAGCATATGTGTTACACTACAGGCTTTAATTTTTCTCTCCTTTTGTTGTGTAAATGAAGAACAAATCCTCTGACGTCATTAGAGCAACACCACATGAATCTGTTATAGTATGAGAACTGAGTTTAAAGGAGGCAACTACCCCTTATTTTGCATTATGGCTATTAATGACAAAAATATTTTAAACACTGTTACTGAATTGTGTCTCTTCAGAACTGCCTTCAAGCTCCCAAAATTTTAGTTCCTCAGAGTCTTCGTATAAATTTATCAGATTGTAATTTTTGTGCTTGAACTAATTTCCATTAGGAATTATATCTGTCCTCCCTTCACCTGGAGAATTAACTACTTTGTTACGGGAAACTGTTGCTTTCCAAAATGGAGAGTTCAAGAAGCACATTATAAAATTCAAGTCTCTTTCAGGATCATACTATTGTTCTGTGACTTATTTATGATTCTATCTTTTCATATCTGGCATAGCAACATAGAGTATCATTTACTTACAGTTCAACTGATCTCACTTACTGAGTAAGTGTATATAGCAAAAATACATTAAGCTATGCATATAAGGTGTGTGGACAAATGCAGTTCCAAGTCCTCAAAGCACTGATTCAGCTCAGCACACATGAAAAAGCTTATCTCGAATAATATACTTAAGCTGATAACTTCTGGATAAGCCACTTAAAATGGGAATTAACTTTAGGCAACTACTTAAATGTTCTGCACAGTCAGAACCTTTTCCTTCCTTGAGTCTTTGCTTCCCCCACTATTACTCCACCAACTGCTTGGAAAGCATCCTACAAGTATTACCCTGGGCTACAACTGGGAAAACTTCAGTACACAGGTCAATTTGAAGAACATAGTGATATGAAGAAGAAAGTGCAATTACTAGCAGCAATAAATAATAGAAATTACTGTCAGGCAATAAAACCCATTAGGGGTTATTTAAGTTTCAGTGGAATGAAAACATTGTAAACTACCATAAATAAATGAGTTCATTGCTTGTTTGGACTATGTTTACTTCAGCTAAGTTCTGAGGCAAACAACAATTTTTAACATTCTGATCAAACTGAAAAAAAAAAAAAAAAAAAGAAATCATGTTCCAAAAGTGCCTGTTTCAAATATTAAAATAACAATGATTATTCTAACATACCCGCTGAAAAAATCTCCCTAAAGAAAGGATGCTCCAATCTAGACAAAGTTAAATATGTGCTTAATTTAATTAATCTTCTTAAATATTACACTAGATATCAGATGTTTTAGAAAACAAGGTCCAGGGAAGGAACATTAAGTTTACCCATACTACTCTTATCTGATTAGCTCTCAGTACAGTTTACTTCAGTAATTAAGATCTAACAGACAGAGTATTCCTATCTGAGCATAAGAGAAACTACCTGAGATCACCTCAACTGTGGACAACCTACAATGAGATTTCAGCTTGTCTTTTTAACCCACTACATGAGGCCATCACAAGAATAAATTAGAACCAACTAATGGCTAAATTCTACATGCTGTCTACAGTGTGTTAGTAATTTGCGTGGCCATAAATGCCTCCAAACCCACAAATTTTTCATATAAGATACTCAGCAAGACTATATAAAATAGGCCTACTGCTTAATGTTCCATTAAAGTTTATATGTATTATAAAACAGATCTACTCTGGATGGGATTCTCAATTTAATTATGGGATTGTCATTCAAATTTATCTCTGGAAATAGATAACTAACAGCTTTTATGAGCATGTTTTTCATGTCTGCTAAGTATCTGCACCTCCTACTGACTTCATTAGAAATTGTGGATGCCCACCACATCTGTAGGTTCAAATGATAAGAACCTGAATAGATTAGAAACAGTTGCCTCATAGCTCACAAACTGTCATTTGTTGTTATGCCACAACACAGTGATCTCCAGATCCCGCAATCTGTGAAGTTAACACACCATTATGGTCATCAACTACCTGCATCCTTACACGTAGCCTGGCTTTGTACTGCGATATACACATCAAGCAAGTCATTATGCTAATTACAATGCATTTGTAAAGCTGCAGATTTTCAGGCCACAAGGGACCATTCTAATCAAATACTCTGACCGCTTGTGTAATACAGATGATACATTTATCCAGAAATTTCTGCATCAGGCTCAATTTTTTTATTTTCAGCTCAAGAGTACCTTCTGGAAAGAAGTCTAATAAAACTTGTAAATGACTGCTAATAATACCACCATGTGGTATGCCACCTCTAAAAGCATTCTGACTTTCATGTTTACACCAATGTTGTTAAGTCAGTCATTATGTTGTCTCTACTAACCTATTATGTATTGCTTAATTTACTTACAGGTATCATTTACTTATCCTATGTAAGATACACAACCCAATGTTGATGGCATTCTAGGATATCCCCATCTGATTACCTCCTCTGTATATTCAGCCAGTGTGGTTGCCCTGTACTGAACTTGGTCCAATTTATAAGTGTCTGCCTTATTGTGAGGTCCAAACTGATCAGATACAGTACTCAATACTCAAGACACAGCCCAGGGAGTGCTGAGGACAGGGAGTTAATCATTCCCCTAATCAACAGGCCATGTCACAGAAGTCTGTGATGCCCTTGGGTACTTTTCCTTCCAGGGCACTCTGCTGTCTCATGTTCAACTGAATCTCTGCAGGACCTCTTGGGCCTCTTCTGCAGAGCTGTCTCCCATCCCTGTCCATATTGTTGCAAGGGGCTCTTCCTCACAAAAAAGTTATGGGAGTTGCATTTGTGCTTGAATTTTATAAGGCTACTCTAAATCCATTCCTCCAGCAGGCCTAGGCCACTCTAGATGGTAGCTATGTCCTTGAGTATATTGGCAGCTCCCCTCAATTTGATTCTGTCTGCAAACCTGACAGGAGGACCCTCTGTCTAATTCATCACTCCGATCAGGTGATTTGGTACAAGGCTAGTACAATGTTGACATATTTAAGTGGAGGCTACCCTGTGCTCATTTTCTTTATCTCTCACAGACTTAAAGTAGAGGGGAAGGAATTTGTCATTATTTTGAGAATAAAATGATCAAGGTATTCAACACGGCCTCTTTGCATCCAATAGCCAAATAATCAAGATTATTTGTTGTTACACACATCATTAACTTTTCATATATATTCAACTGACTGAGCCATATAATTTTGCTGTTTTTCTTAATCCAAGGATCATGCTTGTCCTAGACTTTGTTCTAAGTTAAATGAGCAGTCCTGTGCTTACTTTCTAAAAATAGGCAGCTAATGTCAAGGGTGGTACCATTGTTTTCCCTTGGTTCTGGTATTATATTAATAGCTTTAAAGAATAAATTTCTGCTTCTGTGAGTGTGATCAGATAGAGAAATGCAAATCCCACTGTTTATTTTAAATCTAAAGTAATTTATGAAAGCATCCAAAATTCTTGAGTGTCCATGATAATTATTATAATTTCCATTAGGAGAGGCTGTGGCAAATCAGTATTCTAGAGAAATCTAATCATAAACACCACAAGGTGATCAGTATACCGTTAGTAACTTCCCTTGAGCACATGGAGTTGATTCTTGACTGAATCTACAGGCTGAAAATGTCTTTAAAATTGTGCACAGAATACAGCACACCTTTTGTAAACTTATTGTAAATGTGTGACATATACTAAAACTTTTAGTGCTTTCAGGCCTAGTGATACCTCAGGTGAAATATGTACCTGGAAATACTTCATACAAGAAAACTTAGGACTGTTTGAGATCTGATAGCTGAAAGGATACCTATCCCATACTAGATGAGCTTCTGCAGCCCAAAAGAAGAAGGAAAAAAATGTAAGTTCACAATCAGTCTCTTCATTCTACAAAACATTTCAGTACTTCAGGCATATGAGTTGTCCTATTGAAGTGTGAAACATGCTTAATTAAAAAAGGCTTAGTACAATGATTAGAACTGAGAAGAATGACCATTGCAAAACATCCCAATGGAAGAAACAATACTCTTTTGTTAGTATGCATGGCCATAAATAGGGAGAAAATCTGAATCTGTTTCCTGTATCAGGAAAGGAGAAGATTTTTATAATAGAAGTCAAGGAGTGTCTTGTCCAAGGAAGACCAAGCTCAGATGGCTTGATAGATCCAGTGCTCAGCTGGTGCTTACATGGGCAAATATTGCAGCTGGGGCTGCTGAGGTGGTGACAGTGTTACAATACATTCTTGTCATCCCATACCAACAGCTTAATGAAATATACTTGGTCAGTAGTTAAAATATCTGGCACACATATTTTGCTTGATTCTTTCAAAAATCCCTAACGGTGTGTACACCTATGCCTGAGAAGTAAGTGCTACCTAAATGCCATGATGAGTTGTCACAAACTAGATAATTACCTGTCTTTCTCAAAGCCATGTGTAAAACAAAAATTTGCAGTGTGTTATCACTTAAGTCTCTATCTCTAAAAGTAGAAAAACTAGCAATTTTAACTGTATCATTGCTATATCTACATGCTGGCATGACTCACATTGCACTCAACAAATTACAGTTTGGATTTCTTTGCAGTGTTTTTCAAAACTTGCAAGGCTATTAAGAAATGAGAAATGGATTAATCCAAATTACAATACAGATGGAATAACCATTGATTACACTGACTTCAGTAACAGATGAACTATAATTTGAGGTCCATGTAGAGCAAACATAATGTCAGGTCTTCTGCAGTTTGGAATACTAACCATTTCATATTCTAGAATACTGCTGTGGTGTCAGGAGTCTTTTCTTCTCTCCCTACAGACAAATGTTCCTAATACAACAGGTAATCCAAATGCTGATTTGAAGATACTTGAATTATCAGTACTGATCTAAACAAAAATCTTGTTAGAAAACTTTTTCATTTCATTTTAAATCTAGGATTGCTAATCCCTTTTGGACGGGATCACAGACAGCAATCACTCTTGCCAATTCAGTGCTTCCAGTGCTGTCTTGACTTGATGAGAGGTTAAACAATGGAAGGTAGAAGCAATCATATGTACATATTTTTTGTATTATTAAACTTTTTCACAGAACATGAGTGGGATATTTTTAAGTCATTTATCCTATTCTTACACTCAAATAAAATTTAGAGTGTTAATATCAGTGGGCCAAAATGACAGTCATACATTAATATTGATATATATTGTCTTTAAGAGGTTCCCAAGTTCACTTTGTAAGGAGACTCATTAAATTGAAATCTGCCTGTCCCTACTGCTGTTTTGTGTGCTGCAGATGTTGTTTCTGTAATGTAGAAGGTCGTTACTAAAATTGGAGAGTGAAGCCAGTATCCCACAGTGTTATCTTTACTTAGTAAAGCAGGTTTTACTGGATGGGAATTTCAGAGAGACAGAGGACCTTAATAGCTAGAGCTGTATCTGTTCCTCTGTAGAACATTATTACAGTGTACCAAAGTTAAGAATATTAGCTTACAAAGTGTTTTGAATATATTGATTATAAAAAGGCACTATTAAAATATACCGTATTCCTATTACCACTAGATTGTTATTTCACAACTTGCCATGAACAAGGACAACATGTTGGCAACCCTGCTTTCAGAGAAAAACATATGATACATTAAATCTTAAAATGTTCCAGTTCTGTTTTTCAGCAATGAAGTGAACCACTGGTTATTTGAGCTAGCAGAAGAACTGAATTATATAGGCTTAAATATACCAGCAAGAACACCAAGGTCTGCTTTATCCCCCTCACTGTTACCTGTAATTAAACAAATAATCATTGTAGAAAGGTTATGGTGTAATCTGAATGAAACTCATTCTGTATAGCTTTACATGCCTGTGATACAGATAATTAAATGTGAACAAGTCATTATCACTCCTCATCTAACAAATGGACAGGAACAAGTATTTTGCAGACATTCTTGGATTATTTATGATATATCTTTTTATGGTACTGTCCAAAGGTATGTTGAGATACATTTCACCTACTGTGAGTCTTTTTTGCCCTGCTCAGGTGAAAAAAGATAATGAAAAACTTTGCAAGTAAATAAAATCTAATCTTATTCACTAAACATAAAGGAGACCCAAAGTTCCCCGTAACATACTTAGGAACAATAAATGTTGTTGCAGCAATAAGAATATCCATACACTGTGTCAATGAACCTCACAGCTTCAGGATGCAGAAAAGTCTTTAAGTTTTTCTAATACAACTGGTTTTTATGTTGCCTGTACACTTTCTACTCTTCAACCATCATCCGCCTCATTCAAACACACCTGACCAGAAGAGAATCAAATTGATTTCTCTAAATTTTATTTTGTGAAAGTAAAATTCTTCTCAGTGTAGGAACTATACACTAATATACAGATTAACACTAACTTCATTGAAGCTTCATTGTGCTGCATCAGATATGACCTTCATCTATCACAACTCTTAAATATATGTTGATTTTAAGTAAGTAAATAATACGCTTGACTTCAGGGACACTATTTACACTCTTAAACAAGTTCACACATGCTTTGTAGATTTGGGCCCAAGTATTCACAGAACAGAATCTGAAGGATAAAACCAGGCAAAACTTTGTTATTTTCCATAAACTTAACCTCTGCTCTATCAGCTGCTTAGGTAACGGAATGATCAATAACTATTTAAAGTTTTACCCAGGTTAATCATTACACAGAAACAAGTTGCAGATTAAGTGAAATGCTTGCCTGCGGTATGAGCCTGCACTTTTCACACAGCTAGAGATAAACCTTCAACTGTGAAATTTAAATTAGTGAACCTAAGTTGAGAATAAACAGTTCTCTAAGTGGAAAGCTTTTTCTAACACTTCCCACCCCTCCTCAAATACAACAACAGTAAAGCTTATCTTATAGGCTTATCACATAGGCACTTTATTTTTTTCCACTTAAGAGATCCTTACACCACCAGTAACAGATTCTCTTTATGTAAATGGTCACATTAAAATTTCTTCTAAAACTCTGTTAAAAAAACCTCCATACAATAGCTTTCTATTTTCATTTTGGTGTCAGAAGTTTTTCTATTTTCTTCCCTTCTCATGCTCATCTTTAAGAATCAGATTTCCTGACTATTAATATCTCATATATTTTGATTTTCAGAGTTCTGTCCAACTTAGATCTTTTTATTATTCAATAATGTGATTTCCTAGCTATTGCTGTCTTACCTTGTTTGTGATTCTCTTAAATTCATTGGAAAAAAAGAAAATCACATGCCAACTAAAATCTATGGCACCATATCGAGAATGTCTAAATAATGTAATATTACAGTCCTTTATAGAATTCACAGCAAGTCAGACACAGAAATCTGAGGAAAATTTCTTGTGAACAAAATTATGTTAGTTAATGGCACAACATGAATCTGCTCTGATGAGAATGTTTTATTCGGAGCAATCTTTATTTTGTGACTTAGAGCCAATCTTCTTCAGGATGTTGTAGTTGGGCTTGCATTACATGTATTTTCAGCTAGCCTGTTACAAAAGGAAAAGTGTCGAGTAAAACAGAGGAGAACAGAAACAAAAACTACATGTCAGTCTCAGGACCTTTGACGATAGGTTGCGTATTTATTGTTTGGCCTGCCCTGCATTCTTCAGGCAGGATGCTGTGGGGGTATGGTAGTGGTGTCTAAATCCTAAAATGGATGAAGCGCTAACTAGTGGAATCAAGTGTTTAACAACTCCTAGGTTTTGGCCACTATTAAAATGTAAATAGCACAATAATCTCTTGACTGCAAATCTGTTTAGGGATGATCTCCCTTCATCTGCATGGTCCTGATACAAACAACTCTTTGAAGGGTTATACCTTCTCTTCCTGGGTCTCCTATGGGACAGAAACACCTTAGAGAAAAAAGTGGACAGACGAGCTTTAAAGGATTTGGGATGGATCCTAGAAGATTCAGGAAGAGAAGTGACAAATACAAATTGACACTCTCAGGAACACTACAATTATTTTATTCATGGAACATCTGGGGCTGTATGTCTAGTGCAGCAGCCAGAACAAGAAATGTTAATTGAATGATCGGTCATGGCTCCCACTGAGTCACGCTAACGAACACATTTGTGGGATAGCAGCAAAGGCTTCTGCAGGTCAGCTGAGAAGTTTGAGTTAGCCTTGTTTTCTTCCTTCTCAAGGATTATCTAAGTTTAGTGGTGATTTTAATGGCTTAATCTAAATAGGGGAGAACAAAATAAATTGCTTCAAAACAAGCAGTGAAACACCATGAAGAATAGTAATGAAATTTATTTTCATCTGCTTTCTTCTGTGGCTTTTTGCCACAGCTCAGGATAATATAATAGGTGTCCCTATTTTTTACTTGCAAATGTAGATAAATCTGAAAAATCTATAGGCATTGGGTAGGCAGCAGGATTGTCGAAAAATCTCTCACAATGTCAGTAGAGGTTTCCATGATGAGTTCAATAGGAACATACTTTTAACAACTTTTAACATTTTTCCTATGTGCTTTGCAGAATGCAGATACTTCCTCTTTATTCTGAAATATTTTTTGAACTTTATGGCATTTGACACTTTGTGATTTTAGCAGGAAAACCCAACTGCCTTTCCTGTTTAAAACAAGAATGTTGAAGTCAGTCTTCTCTGATCTTGTTAACAGTTTCTGTGTAGCAAAAGGACACTATTCTTTCTAAAAAGCAGAGTGATTAAAGTTTGTCTGCACCTAGTAGATAAGAAATTCAGATTCAAATATGGAGTCTATTTGATCTGAAGCAGACAGAAGTTCCTATCTGAAATATTGTGACCAACAACATTAAAAAAGTTTTAACATGAGCTTTCTCTAAACTCTTCCTATGGCACAGAACAAAATCTAATCAGAAGATTTTCCTGAAGAAATGAATTGTTTATGGAGAGTGAAACAACTTGACTAGGAGAAATTCTTCAAATCAAAATATCCTGTCATTTTCTCATTTGGCCACTCTCTTTGTAAAGTGTATTTCATTTCTCTGAAGCAAAGGGTCAAGCAAGGAAGAGATTTGAACTTTGCTCTCCAAAATAAGATTTCTGCACATCCCTTGAAAAATATTGATCAGAACTCAGGTGAAATTGTGGGTATAGAAATCTCGAATTTGAATCCTAGATCTGATGTAAGAATGGCAGCTAGCAGCATAATATGGTCAAGTAGACTCAGATATTTGAGTCTCAGTTTCTCAGTTTGTAAAACTGAGCTAGTAATATCAGCCTCCTTTGTAGTGTGTGTTGAGTTCACTGTTTGCCAACTATTTTTTAAAACACACTGTATTTCTGCCAAATTTATCAATTTCAATGTATTATTTGTAGGTGTCCTACACTTAAGTTGCTTTAATGTAAACTGTGTTATCCTGCCACACCTCTGCCTAGGGATCATATATTTCCCCTACAAAATACCAGATCTTTGAAACTGAGGGAAACAAAACTAAAAACAGGTGAACAAACTCCTCCTTCTACCTAGCCTTCTAGTTTAAGCTTTTGGTTAAACTTTGCATTCTATTTATTTATTTAGTATTGTCCAGGAGGGACCTCCAGGCACAAAAGCATGAGCAAAGCCCATTGAAGAAGTACAGATTTCTCATGTTTTGTTTCACTGGTTCATTTGTCATCATGTCACATACTCATACAGATGGTTATAGGCATTCTGCCACAGTTTGCTTCTCCTTGGAGGCCTTGATAACTGACATAATAAAGAATGCTCTAAAACCCACAAGATTAGGATGCCCACACCACACCCAAAGGTCTGAAGATACTGCTTTGATAACTCCACTTGTTTCCATAAGCATGTATAAAAAATGGCAGCTTAAAATCCTATGTACTTATGATGGCTTAGAAATATAACAAAAATACATGTTGAATTACCTTTTGTCTTCAGTAGACACATGCATGATATTTGCTGTCATTAATATACACTATATAAACCATGTACACAGTATTGCAGTTCCTCCTTTCTCAAACCTTTCTTGGCCATGATGCACAAAGTGTCATAGTCCAGGACTATGGCAGTTTGCATGTGGCTTTTCTATCATGGAGCCTAAGTGTGATCAGTAGTATGAAAATGAAAATTGACCATTGCATGCCTAATTGCATTGATGGAAGAGAACATTTGTAGTCTTATTTTCATACTGTAGTATGAATATAATCTTAGAGTCTCATTCATTTCAATAAGTATCCACTTAAATATGTACCATCAATAGAGAGCCGTATTTGCAGGACTACAACCAAAACTGCTCAAATATTTGCAAAAATTATTCTTAGCAAATTGTCCAATTAATGTTTGTTACTATTCTTCAAATACTTTATTTAATGAAGAGTATTTAATTAAGTGCATTTGAATATGAAGCAAGTTATTTTAAATAATTAATTCAATCCAGAGAAGGCTTTTCTAAATAATATACTTGATGCAAAAAATGTCCATCCAGCCCTCGTGATAACCATTTCTCATGCTTCAGTACTTCATCCACATACCAATACTGCTATGGACTGGAAGAGGTCCCATCACAGGTAATTAGCTGGCCACTGATTCAGTTGAGTTCCTTTATCAGATTTCATTTGCTTTTTGTAGCAATTAGTCTATCTCACAGTTGTAATAAGGCAATGGTATGTATTCAGCAGGCACAGAGTCTAAGAAAAGTTATCAGTAAATTAGTTGAACTTAGCATGAAGGTCAACAGCTTACTGTTGCTTTTCTAACAGTTTATATTTGCTCATCTCGTAGCATAGTAGCATACTAGGTGTGCTACAGCTTCAATGTTCACAACTGTGCAATGCAATACCAAACTGATATTGTCATAAAGGTTTCATAAAGGTTTGTGTGTCTGGCCTAAGATGTCCAGAATAAAAAGAATAAAACTGATTTAGAAAAAAAAAATGTACAGTAAGTATCAGCTCTGTATTAGCAAAAATTAATACATAATATCAGTTATAATCCCATCACTACAATCAGTTTTGTATTCTCATATAGATATTAGCTGCGTCTGCTGCTTCTTCTTCTTCTTCTTGTTCTTCTTCTTCTTCCTATTATTATTAACTACTTGTATTACAATAGTACCAAGATGCTTCTAAGAATGAGAATCATACTTTATATAGCATAATATAAACCATTCTTCAAGGGCTTGCTGTTTGATTTAACCTCAGACTGCTTCAGCTTTTTATAGAACTTGGTGTTCTGAATGACGTTTTAAAATTGCTTCAGTGGCTGGGTATGAATTCTTGCCTGAAATCTGGAGATTATTGGAAAGAAGGGCAAAATCCATCTCATAGGACTACTCAGTGAACTGGAATCTCGGGTTATTTCTCTGGTTATTTATCCATATTAAAAAAATTCTTTATAGCACGCTTTGTCTTCATCTAATGTAAATCAATGTATTTTTATCAGTCTTTCTCAAGTATGGACATGCCCAATTTTTGTTTCTGGAGATGAAATAGCCCATTACTGTCTGGATTCAGATTCAAGTTATCTAAACTACAAATCAAGACTGAGGTTTCTAGCAAAGTAATGGGAATACCCCATACCAAGTCATACTACCTTATCAATTGACATACCAGAAACTTCATGCATTTTCAAGACAAGTGTGGGATTTTGGTAGGTGTCCCCATAATCATGTTCTTACTTTTACAGAATCTAGTCATCTTGTATGCTTTCTATTCTCAAGACACACTTTATTACTTATTGATACCTATTTATAGGGCTTTTATAGTATTTCTCTTCATGCCACAGACCATGGTCTGCTGAGGGACTTCTGTGTCCCAGTAGCACAAGTGCAAGGATGGCACAGTTGTCATTGTGACAAGTCACTCTTCTTGTGCCTATGAGACTTTCCAAACCAGATGGCCCCCTCCATCTCCTCAACACTGGCAGAACATCTTCTTAATGTTTTGTTTATTAAAGTATGAGCTCATGAACCCACTAAAGTATGTGATCAGGCTGCTGTTGTTTTTGTCTATGCTGATCAACAGATTTGCAAAGCTGGTTTGCTGATAGGGGAGTTTTGATGACTCTTAGCAACATGAGTGAAGTTTTAACCATTCTTAACTTCCTGCCCCTGTAGCAGAGTCAATGAAACATATCCATGCCATAATGATGACAGAGGTCAGCCACATAGCTGAAGCCACTACTGAAGGTGAGTTTGAGATAATGTACAAGGTTATGAACTGTGATGGCTAAAGTACCCATATCCATTTCTTTTTTTTTTTTTTTTCTGATGATGTTACTGATGCAGAAACCTCCGGGAGACCAGTTCAAAAGGTTGAGGAGAAACGTTACAATTCTATACTTAAATCCAGCAATGTTTGTACGTCAGTGCCCTTAGATCTACAGCTGAGCATTTAGAGCTAAAGCAGAATAGTTTTGCCTACAACTAGTTTTTTTTTTTCAGAATTCATGCACAAAATCAGAGAAATCAAATGAAATAGTTTTCATTTACAGCAGTCCAAAATATTGTCATTCCACTGTGGATATAAGAAGAAACTAATTGAAATAATACTTATATCCTGTCAAACACAAGTACTTTCAGGAGCTAAATTCTTTATCTTACTGCATACTTTTGTAGACACAATTATTATTTTATTGATGTTATTCAAAATTATTACCTTGGCTAAGCATTTAGTGCATTTAGCATTTATTTTCCATTTGTTATGCTAAAAGTAGTGTTGTATCTTCTGCCATGTATGCATTGTACTCTACAGTTTGTGATGCTTTCAATATTACTATTGTGGCTTATTGCAAAGAATAAAGAATATAAAACACTTTCTGGAGTTGTATATAATGATTAAAGCTTATTGAGGAAGACTTACCAAGCATATTCACTTTATTGCAAGTCATGCGAGTACCTCCTTCTATCAGAGATCTATTTTTACTGAATTATTACACTTGCTCATAACATCAGACTAAGAAAAGACAATGTGACCTTTTTGGCCACATTACAAAATCAGTATGTTTTACAGAACCTCTTTAAAACAATGTAAACCATAATGTTTTGATCTGTTTACAGTCTTCTCCACTGGCTAGATGGATTCCCTCAGGAATAGATAAGGAAAAAAGAAGAGAGGTGAAACTGTCAAAAATATAAGCTTAGCTGTCTGAAACCAGAAAGAATTTTTCCATTTGCTTTCATGAGTTTGGGATCTTACCTTGGAGCTGCTACATCTGCAGTATTTCGGAGAAAGATACTTATATTTTTTAACAGTGTCACTGGATTTATTCAATTAGTTCATTCCCACAGGTTGTTGTTAATGCTTTTGGTCTATAAACAACAGAAAGACTTAGGGAAATCAATTCTATTAGCTAATTGTAGCATTAAATAGATCAGTTTCTTATTAATTGGTCATGATCCAAAAGTAGCTATCGGAACTTTCAGAAACTCACCTGATTCATGCCCCTACCTGTCCTCTACTTGGCCGGCCTTCCTTCCTTCCTTCCTTCCTTCCTTCCTTCTTTCCTTCCTTCCTTCCCCCGCTTCGATTTGCTTTGCTTCATTTTCTTAGTTTTCTTTTCTTTCTTTTTTTTTTTTTTTTTTTTTTTACAGTCAGATTAGAATGACTAAAGAAGATATCTCCAGTTGTGATTTTTTTGTGTGTCTGCAGATAATTTTGTTCAAGAATTAGTATATCACAGCTGCAATCCAGTGTCTACATCTTGTAAGGTAAATCTGTTCGGTGTAGATCATGAGTGTATGTTTCACTATATTCATCTGAGAATATTGGTGTTTCAGTTATGAGAAAACCCTTAAATTGGAGCTATCCTGTTAGGAAAATATTTTTAAAAAGAATATGTAGAGGTATAATTTTAGAGTATTTTCATCACAGTATAATAATAAAAAAAAAAGTATTTCCACACTTCAACTTGTGTAGAGTTTTATTTCTGCAATCCAAACATAATTTCATCCTCCTGCTCAAAATGCAATGGGCCAGACTTGATATAGATACTGTAAAGATATTGTATTTTTTTTCAATTAGAATGTAAGAAATGCCTGGAGAAAACCAAGTAATTAGTCAAAAGAAGTAAAAATAAACCAATATTTTAGGGGCATTTTTTCATCTGCTTAAATTTAATCTCTGCCAATGTAGATTACAAGGCATGCAAGAACAAAGGAAGTTAACATATTGCATTTATAGCCATGTACTGAGTATATTTCATAATCTGTTGAGTACATTTAAAAATATTTGGAAGCCATCCAAGCTCTTATAAAAATTGATATATCTCTCATTAGCATTTTGACGATGTCAGCCATTTTTATATAGGGTAATAGAAAGTAATCTGCCAAGGGAAATAGTTGGTGTACTGCTGTGTGTCAGAACAAATATGATTAACATTGTGCCAGATGTGTGTGCTCATGAACTCCCACAAGGGATTGGACAAGTAGGCCTTGTGGTCAATTACTGAAATTCAAAGTGTTCTATACTTGAGATTTGTGTGCACCAACAGTAACTGTCATACAAGACTACCAGAAATACTGCTTGTGCATGCTTGTGTGTAGAGCATTAATAAGCACATATATACAAATCATTATCCATGTCTTTTTCTTGTTTGCTGAATGTCATTTTTTTCCAAGAGAAATTACCATGCTCTAGTCCTTCTCTGTAATAAACATACATCTAGCTAAAAGTCATAGAAAGCAGAAAAAAAATTATTGCTGATGTAGATATTTATCCTTTTTTTTTTTTTTTTTTTTTTTGTTTGTTTGTTTGTTTAAGGTCTAAAAGAGAGATAATTAACCTGGAAAGCAGTATAGGGAAAAAAAAAAAAACAAAAAACAGACCAGAGTATGGAGTTATAAAAAGAAGATTTTTATACTGATATATTTTAATTTTAGCCCCCCATCTTGGGTTTTCCCACACAGTTCTTTTAACTATTTCAAGTAGAGAATTATAGGATAAACCTATTTCTTACATTTTTACTGCTATTCGTCTCTATAAACACCAACTGTGTAGATTTTGTCTGATGACTCATGACATTGAATATAAGTTGGTCAGATTCAAAGCTAGTTCATAATTTGTACAGGAGAAAGTGTTTCAGTAAAGGCAGATGATTTTTTCAGAAATGTCTAGTTTCGGACTCTTTTCCCTGAGGACGTTTTGCTTTGAGATACGTAAAATACTGTCCACTGATCCACAGGCATGAGGATGACATAGGATACGTTACAAGCTAATGGTTCACTCAAAATACTTCTAAACACTAGAATATGAGCAGACAGGTGCTGATGTGCTTATGACAGTCCCAAGATAGCAGGATGCAAGCCATGTGATGGCATTTCAATGGGTAAGTACTGCTGGGAAGAAAGATTAGCCTTGGCACGATAACTGAAGTTTCTCATTTTAGTCACTTGAGAATGGCCAGAGGAATGAGCTTACTTTTTCTTAGATAGCATGTTACTCCAAAATCACTTAATACCAGATAAGGATATGTCTGCATGTCTATTTTCAGTTCAGAATAATAAGAATTTACTTACATTATATGAAGTCTTACCCACTGTGAAACTCATACTGGACTATATTAAAGGTGTAACACACATTGTCTGTGTCACAATGCACACTGTCCATCCATCACTTCAACCCTCGAGATGTGACAGGACACACAGGTAGCACCTACGTGGCTTCCAAACCAAGCCCTTGCTTGTCTGACAGACGGACATCACACTTGTGAGTGATACATCTAAAATGAACTGCTACCCTAACACATGCAGAAAAAGGATGTCTCTCTCTTCTGTAGCTACAACCCAAGTATGTATAGATTTAAATCAGCATGTTGAGCTGCATGCTGAAGCACTTACAAAACTAAGTTGTTAGTGGTGGGGGTTTTTTGTTTGTTTTGTTTGTTTGTGTTTGTTGTTATTGTTGTTGTTTTGTTGTGATTTTTTTTGTTGTGTTTTTGTTTTTGTTTTAATCTTGCAAAAAGCTATGCTGTGTAAAGGAGTGGTTTTGATCCAAGACGATGCTGGAGAAACCAAGAACAATTAGTCACAAGACACAGCTTCACAACTTTATTCTATGAACTTCCTTGGTAAAGATGACCTATTATTATGGTTACAGGAGCAAAAAAAATTCCTATCATCTGTTTTTGCTGCCCACCTCCTCCCCCTCCTGTGTCCCTCGATAATCTTTTTTGTCTGAACTGAGTGCCAAGTTTCAATCGCACTCAGACACTGTGAAGGCAAAGACATTGTGCCATCTGGGTTTGCTGGTTTGCTGAGAAGGAAAAATTGATCTGTGTGCTATGTCAGTGCAGCACAGATTTTCATTCTAATTACCCAAGCAACCTCATGTACACACTGAATAAGACAGGTGACAGCAGATATATCTGCTTAACTTCCTATAAGATAGATAACCTCAGTTTGGGTCTCTGGGTTGTTGAACAGTTGGCTGAAACTAACCAGTCTGATCTATGTTGGATGAAAGAATAGGACTTCTTGAGCTGACTCTTTCAGAATACAATAAATAGAAAGTATCCATAGAAAGTATCCAATAAACTCGGCGTGAAGATCTTACACTGGGAGAGAAATACTACTTATATGCAGAGAACATAAACACATATTTTCATAGCATATTAAGAGTGCAGGTAAATTGGATTGTGACAGAAAAACAAGTCAAAGATAAGCAAAACAAATGTCAAGTAGCATTTTTATTTATTTATTTTTTATTTCCATTAGCATTCGAATACTTTTGAGAGCAATGTAAAATGAAATGTTCTATGTACCTCAGAAATAATTTAATAGAGAGGCAGCAGCTTTTTAAACTTCTCCATCTTCCTTTATCCATATGTTTCATCTGTCACATGAAAGACCATCTGTTAGCAAAAGATTATTCAATTTTCAGGCTGGTCCCTCTTCAGGGGCATTTAGGTCCCAGTCTCTAAAAATGCTGCAGATCTCTTTGACCCTCTGTACTTGAGTTCCCCTCTGGTAAAAAAGCAAAGTGAAAAGCCTGAAGTCTGGGTAAAAACCTTTCAGGAAGCCACCAAAACAGTATTGGAAATGTTCTCAGATGCAGTAGTTTAAACCATGATCCCTTATGACAGAATAGAAGGGTGCCCAAAGGTACCAGCTAGTAATACAAAACACACATCTCTCCAGAAGCAAGCTGAGAAATAATCCTCTAGAACGTTTAAAAATGTAACAATTTACAATGACTTTAACCTCTGATTTAAAGTGATTAAAACCTTCAGTCATTACAGGAAATAATACATAAATCAGGTACACATCTGGGAATTTATTTTTAAACTCCCTATCATACTATTTCCTTTTTATTTCTCTTTTTGCTATGGCTGTTACCCTTTTCAGCAATACTCAGGTTTAACTTTTTTATCTGATGTTCTCAGTGTCAGTGAAATACAATTTGAACAGTGTAATTAGTATGGATTTGCACAGAGGCAGTGAGACCAGGTTTTAAAATAATGAACTTGCATGCAAGTGATGAGGAGAATTTGGAAGGAACTTGAGAATCTGGGGATATAACTGGGAAAAAGTCTATCCAAATTCAAAAGAACAAAAAGATTCTTTAAAGATTCATATACATTTCAGAAGCTCTTGAAAACATATCTTATTTATTATGATTTAACTCTTAAAAATGTGAAAGCTTAAGAATCACTTTGAATCATATGATTTTTAATTTATAGAATATCTATTTTTATATTACATCTACCCATATTTAAGTAAAAATACATTTAGTTGTGTCTTTAATATCAAAAGAGAGGAAGTGTTTGAAACCCTTGCTCATCCTGTTTTGGTTTCTATTCCATCTGAGACATTACTCTTGTAAATCGCTAAGACTATGGCTCCCCACGCTTTAGTTCTCCAGACACAGAAGCTGTTCCACCCTTTAAGGAGTGTTTTGAGGATAACTACATTAACTATTGTGAGGTTTGAGATCACATGCAAATAGTTACCAATGAGAGAAAGAATTCAAACACTTTTCACTTGAAATAATTGACTATGCTATCAGCGTGCAAATCAAGGTTTCTATAAACAAACTAGTACATGCATACACATATATGTATATAAGTTCATGTGTATATACACACATATTTTGAGAGGAAAAGTAGGTATTTAAATTAGGCAGACAAAATGTCTAGCATTTAAATGCACCCTAATCTTCCAAATAACATTGGTTTATTTTCCCTCTCATTTTGATTTCATTTTTCCAAAACAAAGTATTTAATCCCTGAGCAAAACTGATAAAAGAGGGTTTAGAGAGATAGAGTGTAGGGATCCTTCCAAGGTTATTGGCTTGTGAGAGCTCTGCCACCTGTAGTTTCCCAATGTTTCTCAGATCTTTCCTGCTGTTTGATTTTCCATTCTCCACTGAGCTGTTTTTCATGCAACTGTTAGAATATGAGTGGGTCCCATAACCCAGGCCATGTCAAGGTTTGAACAAGAGCATGATAATGGAAACAGTATGCTGGCAAGACACTGTTTTCAAAAGTTTTACAGTAGATTTACAGCTGCGGTTTTGCTGGTATACAAGCTGCGCTGGGGTGAGGCACAATGAGGAAACTTGTACATGAGCCTATGAAAGGGACAGAACTATGCCATTCAGTAAATACCATTGCAAACAAGAGTCTTAGAAAGCACATTATTGAAAGAGATTCCAGAAGCATTTAGAATTACCTTCAAATATTTTAGAAGAGAAAACAAAGAAATTGAAACATTGCCTACCCCCTCTATCCCTGAATATTTCCTACATGGGCTGGGAGCTGGAAATGCTTACATATTTTAAGCTCAAAATGAAAATGTTTTGACTGAAATTCCATTAAAAAAAAAAAAGTGTGAATTTGCTGATGCTGGAGATTCTTGCTATTGTTGAATTTTTTGGGTGGGTAGATTCACTAGAAGAGAGTTTCCAGACTAATCTGTTCTGTAAAGGGTGATCTCTTCTGTAGCCATGCAGATAGGCAGCTGTGGTTGAATATTTCTTCAGCTCAGTTTTTCACTAATTTTTTGCAACACCTTTTCTCCTTTACAAGCTGAATTTAGGCAGTGAGTTGTTTTCTGCCTTTTAAAAAAAATATATATATTTTTTTTTTTTTTTCCCCACAGTGCAGATAAAAACTGGAAAAACAAACAAAGGTAGAAACAATTCCAAAACAGGTAAAACACCTTCCAGGAAAAGAGCATTCCACATTGTTTTCAGTGTTAGAGATGGAAGCGGTAACAGTGTCTTTTATTAAGGTTCCCTTTAAAACATGCTGTATTCAGCCACCTATAATTTTGCTGTATTTTAAATGATTGAGCTGACATTTCAAAAGCTGATTGCCTTTCTTACACATAATTACATTATTTTTATATGTGTTTTAATTTAAGTCAGAATGATTTGGATATTTCTGAAACTGAAGCTTGAGAAAAATATATTGGCTTTGTTCATATTAAACAAGAGAAATCTTTCCTTTGAAAGAATGTAAAAGCTATCTGAAGGAAAAGGAAAAAGCCTTTATATCAGGGATGTGCCTTTTGCCACCCTGAGGACAGGCTGAACAGATTTGTCTGGGTTTTAAGTCTGTCTGGGCTTAAACATGTGGAATGTGAAAACTCAAAAAAGTCATTAAATGCAATACTTGATTTTATCTGAGTTTGGACTTCTCTGTTTAACATTTACTAGTTTGGTCTTTTTGCCCCTGTTGTAATCTTAAAGAACTTGGGGCTGGCAAATCTGCTGTCCAGCTCCAGTACTATTTTCTTTCAGAGAACGACCATGGACTAAGTCCAGGATTTAGGGTAGAGCTCAAGCACACTCACACTATAACCAACATATACTAACTCGTGTATGCTCTTGCCATGTATTGGCACAACACCCTGAAGGATTTCTGAGACCAATAAAACCTTGCAAGTCTTTTTGCCCTTAATTTTTTATAGAGGTCAAGATACTTATATATGACATTGTACTTGCATCCCGGTCTGGGTTTTTACATATCTTGTCTATTATACAGCACAGGAAGACCCCATGAACCATAAATACATCTTTGGCTTCCTTTCTTTTAACTCTGCTTTTTAGCAAGACTATTCACCTTGTACCAGAGTCTTTACCCTGTAAGCATACTCTTGTGTGGACAGTACATCTGTCTGCTGCATCTCTCTTCTGTAGGCCCTTCTTTGACTAATTCTCTAGAAAACTTATACATGATTATACCTTTGTACATGTCCTAGCAGCAATACCAAGCCTACCATTACAACCACAGGCAGTGAACCTGCTCATCCTGTAGTTTGAATAATGTGCCTTTGGTCCTCTCTTAGGCTCTTCCCCCAAACAGTATAAAGAGAAACATAAGACAGGAGAGGGAGGAATAAGATTGTATTAACAAATAAATAAATGCAACAATAGGTTTGGGGAGAAAGAGAAATAGAATCAAAAGTTGGAAAACAGAAAACTGGGCTAATGAAGCATGAGACTGGATTCCTGAGGGAAACAAAGCTTCACAAGGTTTGCTGTGGAGAATGAGACTGGAGTCTGGTGTGTGGGCAGTTGCATCCATGATCTAGTGAAGAGACAAAGTACAGATCGGTCTGACAAGAAAAACAATATGAATCAAGGAAGCAGTGGAGGAAATGGCATCTGCTTTGCTGGAAAAGAATGACCACTGAAATTAGATAGCTCTCTGAGGCGAAGTGTAAAACTGGAAAGTAATACAGCAGACAGGAGGTAGGACAGAATGGAACAGAACAATTATTGTGGGAAGTGACTGTAAAACTAGTCTGTGAAAAGGAAATAGTAGGAATAGTAAAACAGAAGAGAGTTTTGTTTGTTTGTTTTAGTAATTTCAAAAGACTCAGAGAGAGAGCGAATGAGACAAGTTGGGACTAACACCATTTCAAGAGGAAAATAGAAGGGAACAAGAGCCCAGGATGGTGAAATAGCAAAAGGATAATTACAGAAGAAAATGCAAAATGACTCAAGGCTGGGGTGAACAGAAGCTCCAGCTAGAATCCAGGATGGAGCCGTGATTTTTTTAATTCTAGATTTCTTCTATCAGAAATTTCGTCTTCTTTCTGCAGATAGGAACAATTTACATGGTAAACATTTATATTTATGTCTTCTGCATAGAACATGGAAGCCTGCGATTGCTATCTCTTAGTTACTTCTTTACCTTAAGACCCTAATCACTGGTCAGGACACATGGGAAGGCACTGTGATGCCCTGAGGTGGAGTATCACACATACACATAGAAAACATGTACAGAGGTACATGCCTACATATGAGAAAGAAAACAAACCCAAAACTTAAAGGACTCAGAAGTTACAAAATTCCAGGATAAAATTATTCAATTAGTATTAATTCAGCCTCCTTATATGTATGCATTACGATATAGTCTTTAGTGAAGTGATTATTTCCACAGGAATCCTGGCACATTCAGAGCATAAGAGGCATATTCAAAGAGTAAATCACATCTTATTATTAAAAGGTTGTTTGTAACTAAAATGGGACATCAAACAGAAAAGGGAGGATTTCCTTGTTGAGATCTTTGAATATGGTTCTGAGGAATTTCATTCCTCCCCTCCCTCTTCCCATCTATGTGATGCTAAGCAAGTCATGCAAATCAGACTTTTCTGAGGTCATTGTTAATTGCATGTCCTCATGTTCTACATGTCCAGCATGACACATAAGCACCTATGAGAAATTCTCTGCTCTCAGAATTGCGACTGAACTTACCGGAACCCAAACTTGAAAAACATGAAGTGCTGTACAACATCACCTTCTCGGGAAAATCAAATAAATGTCCCAACCGGGTGCCTTAAAGTACCACGAATACTCCGACCTTTAAACATCTAACCTTTCTTCTCTATCCTGCCCTCCCATTTGCAAAATGGAGGTTACAATGCCCTTCATTAATTGGGGTGTTGCAGAAACAACTTCAGGAATGTTTGTGAAGCAATCAAGTATTAATCTCTAGTATCAAACACTGTAAGAACTTCTGACCTTAATATTAATATTCTGCCTACGTGTAAGGTAGGGATTCTTGGAAGTAGATGAAGACTGTGACATTGGGCTTTTTCTCTGATAACTGCACTTTATTAACCTAAAAGACAATTCTAAACAGTTTCTCAAATGAGTAATCATCTTCTATCATTTGCATTAAGCAATAAAAGACCCTTAAAAACAGGAGTACATAGTCATGTAATTAAGGTTAATATCCTAATGCAAATATAAAAGAAGGCTGAATTAAAGCTGCATAGGTAATCTTAAAGATACTTTTTCTAAACTCTGGGCAATGGATGTCTTAATACAGTTCTATTATTGCATGTACATTTAGGCATAAAAGAGGTATTTATAAGCTACATGAGTGTGTGTCTTGTATGCTCATAATACCTGTTTTTTCACCAGTCTTTTCGTCATGCTTCCTTGCTGCTTCATTTTCATAATTTTTCCAATGTATTAGGGAAATTCAGTAATGATTTAGCTGAGCTTTGAAAAATGAACCAGTTTCTGTGTTAATCTAAAATAGGGCATCTGAACCAGCAGGTCTGACTATGTGTGAAATGAGGTAAAACAAGCTCATGAATCCACAGCTGAAATACAGTTTTCTAATATGTATTCAGTGTATGGGACTTGGTCCTGTACACTTCTGAATTGTTTGTTTTTCCAGCCTCTAGTCTTTAAAGAGGGTACATTATATGTGGCGGCAACCACAGAGGCATGTCCGCTGCCAAGTAAAAATATTACTACAGCTCAGTAATGTAGCCTAATTGTTTTCCCTCTGGTCAAGTTACCCAGAAATACTTGCATTTATACAGCTCTGCAGTAACAGTTAGTTAGATGAAATGACCTGCCTTCAGGAGAATTAGAACAATTTTCTGAGTTTCTGTTACAGAAAAAGGCTTCTTTCTTTGGGAAATTATGCATCCTCCCTGAGCTTGGTATTTTTACAAATGGAGATTTCTATCAGGAACAATCATTTTATGCTGAAAAATGTTCTTGCCTCCTGGATGTGTACATACCATACTGTGTGGGATAGCTGTAGGACATGAAACGATTTGAAAGTTACTAAGGCAATTAAACTGCAATGAGGAAAAAGCAACAATAACTTCAGTGGTTAAGACTAGCATCTTCTTGCTCCTTATCTGGATGTACTGGTGAGGAATGAATGGACAAAGACTACCCAGTGTTCCTGGACAAAGTAATTAGCTTCCTTCCTTATCAGAGGACAATGAATCTAAAACGAGGAGGAAGGGTCAAGGATTAGAGGAACTGCTCATATCCTCCCTTTACAGCTGCATGCAGTGTGTTTTCTGTGTTCCCTCAGGGCTCAGTGCTGGAGTTTCACTCGATATAGGCTTATGCTCACATGGCACAACCCAGTTCCTTAGAAAGTGTGAAGACATTCTCAACATACTCAGAGCTAAGACAAACAAATTAGCTTATCAGTCTCTGGTGGAAAGAGGGAGATGCTTTCCTGACTTATCTCTAAATAACCTACTATTAAGGTCAATTTGATAGAGAGGAAAATTATGTCATCTGAGAAAAATTTTATAAAGCCTGCGAATCAAGTACAATTTTCTATAATGAGTCGAATGAGCTGAAAAGGGCTGATCTTCAGTTAGCGGTGTAATGTAGAAGGCCCTGCTTGGCTGATGCTATCTATGTAAACTGATCTACTGATTAGCACATCTAAACTAATCGAAAAAGCTAAAAAAAGAGACTGAAAGTTAAAGAATTCTGTGAGGTAGAGATAATAGAAATAATTTAAAATATTTTAGATGGATTTAAAAGAAACACAATTAAATCTTTCTGGTAATAATTCCTTTTCTCTACTGGGATAAATGTGTTGTGCCTCACAATATAGTTACTCACACAGCATAGTAGTACAAAGCCAAATTGGCTAACAGTCTACTGTTGGCCCTTCCTAAGAGGTGAAATGAAGCATAATTGGAAAAGAGTCTGGGGTTACAAAGAGAATCTTTTGAGAAGTAGTATGCAACTTTACTTGCCCTGTGAGCTGCACAGCAAAATCTTCTTGTGGCCGGGACACAAGAGGTATTTCCACACACAGCCAGAGGGAGAGCAACCTCCAGAAGCAGTTCATAGGTAAGAGGTGACACCAGCTCTGCTAGATCCTTGTTGCTCGATTTCCAGGTGCTACAGTACCTTCTCTCCTGTTTCCTTCCCACCTCCCCCAGCCACCTGTGCCCATCTCTCTCACGTTGTGTGGTGTAAGCACGAGTGAAGCACTTTGCCTTAGAATTAGACACAGACTTGGGAGATACTACTTGTTATTTTAAGGACATGAAAGAAGTGCTAGAAGAAAACTACAATATGATGAAGTCATAGTGAACTTGCACTAATAAAATCTGGGTTTCCTGGCTCATTTTCAAATAATCGAGCTTCTTTTTATGCAATAATTTTACTTGCAAGGAACCTTGTAAAAACTCCTGAACCAGCTAATATGGTAATGTATTTTCCAGGAAGAAAATAATTATTTACAGCAGGTCCCTTTGAGAGTGTCAAGCCACATACAATTTTTTCAGCAGTTTTTGTAATTTGGTTATGACTATTTTCAATATACTGTATAAAAATGACATTGACTTACCTTGATTTTCCTAATTATATATCTAGTCTAGTTCAGTTAAAACAAAGTTTCTAGAAGCACTGCAGTCCAGAGGGTTTTTTTTTTTTGGTTATATTTAACGTAACAAAGAAAAGCCAGAGTAATATAAAAGTCAACATTTTCTAGATTGACTAGGGATTTGAGACAACTTGCAGCTGGGTTTGATTTTGTTTTGCTATTGACAAACAGCAGCCCTTGGAAAATCTTGAACAGGATTTTGTTACAACCTTGTCACCACTCTGAAAGTTATATTTTGTTTGAGATGTAGCCAGAAATACATTCACCAGAAGGTTTATTTCAACCTTTTCTTTTTCTCTATTTGAAACACAAGGACTTTGGGATGGTGTTAGGTTCTGTTAATAAGCTGTTTGTTCCTGCTGGTAAGTTTATTTGCTCAAATTAATTTTTCTAAAAAATTAAAAATCTCCATGGTGTGGTTCCTGAAGTACTAGGTCAGCTTAGGCCCTTTAATTAATAAAAAAATGTTAATAGGTTACTGTTGAAAAGAAGAATCCAGCATGGGATTTGTGTTTTTAGTTGGTCATAGTCTTAATTTTTTGCTTAGTCCTTTGCAACCTTAGAAAAATGCTAGGCAAATTTCTTGAAGGTTGAAGCTATTATGTATTAGTGGTTTGCCACGGTGTACAGAAGAAAAAGCAGAAACATTGTGGAAGTGTGTTGCAACTGCAGAATTACATTAGCTCTCTGAAATGTAAGAGGAATCCTGGAGAACAAGTGGTTTGTGTAAAATTAGCTCTGAATTTTAACCCTGACTGAAAGGGTGACAGTTTTCCTGGCAATCTCTTTATTTAATCGTTTAATGTTTTTTAACAAAAATAACGTAACATGGGCCCCAAACCACATCAAGTCACCAGCAAGTGGCACAGAAACATTCTAGGACTATAAAATAAAAATCATCAAGTAATGTTGAAAAAAAGATTTCCGTTTTGATTAGCATTTCTGACAATTGCCGTTTATTCATTAGCAGATTATGTTGGGCAGGATTCTCCACGAACATCCTTCTCGTTACTTCTGTCAAAGAAAGATTTCATATTTCTCTTATCCTAAATTCAAAGTGATTGTTCTCCATTGTACACATGGGGTCTAGATTTTCTGTTGTCTTGCAGGGTGTTATTGCTTATATAATTGTATCTAAATTCAATGTGGATGTGAAAAGCAGAATGCTTGTATATCTTATGCCTGTGTATAAAGGAGTAAATTAGGTCCGTATATGTACATGGAGATTACTTATTCTTGTCAATATTCCAAGGATCACAGTTATCCTTGTGTAATTTTTGGCATCATTATAAAATATTATTTTCATTGACTTTCTTTTATTTAGGGAATCTACTAAATCAAATATCACTGCAATTATAAATGAAATTGTTTCATATACAATGAAAATAGCTTTATTTTGCAGTGGCTATTCCAGTTCTTCTAATAACTTATTTAATTACTACTTTTGCACAAGAAAAAACACAAACATCTTAATCTCCAGATTGCTATTCTTCACACTTTACAAGGCAAGCCAACCAGATGTTGAGGTACAATTGAGTTTACTGCTTTTAAGGACAGGTATATATATATATTTATATGTGTATATATATATATGTTTTTGCTAGTGATGTACTTGCAAGCAAATAACGTGTATAAAGATTTAGAAAAGAGGCTGAATTCCCACTTTTCCAAACAAATCTGGTAATTATTAAAACAAAACAAACGACCAAAAAAAGAAAAACTGGTTAAACATCTCAATAGGAATTGATCTTAGCATAACTTTCATTCCAGGGTTCAGGTGTTGAAGCTATTTGTGCTTCAGAGACTTTTGCCAGTGACTGAGGACTAAAATCTTAAAGGTGTATTTTAATTACATCAGTATAATACATTCCTTTGCTGCAAGTACTGCAAGTCTATGCTCACATTTCTTGAAGTTGTGTCCTGAACATTTTAATTCTCCTGAATTGTATAGTGTATTTATTTAAACTGTATTATTTAAACATTTTGCAAGAATTACTCAGCTTTCATTTTTCATTTCACTTTGTATGAAATGAAACTCTAGTACACTCAAAAAACTGGCATTTGGGTAATAATACTTTTTGTATTTGCTATAGTCAAATATAATATTCTGTTCTTTATTTAATAGCTGTAACCATCATAAAAGATCAACTTCACCATTAATTTCTCCTGGAAATATCTTCTTGAGTGTGACCCTTTTTTATCCTTTTTGTTTGTTTGTTTGTTTTTTGTTTTTTGTTTTTGTTTTTGTTATCATTCTCCTTCTCCATAAAACATCCTGTTTCTGTCTTTCCTTTTAACCTATGCTGCAGAGAGGTGTTTTGCCATCATTACATGGCAGACAATGCACTCACAACGGCAGTGAGATAGGCATTCTGTCCCACAAAGAATGACCCGAAGGGATGAAATGCTAATGCAAAGATCATGAAAATGCAGATCAATGAGAAACACCAGGAAACCAGTCCTGTCCTGTAACTGTGATGACTGCCACCAGGAAATGAGAGAGGACTGCTAAGAGTCTGTTATTGGGGAAGGTTCATGCCAAAGATTGTGAGCCAAGCATAGGAGAGCGCATTAGGCATTAGATGGAGCAAATGAATAGGAATACCAGTGGTAGCAGTGCAGGGCAACTCCACACCATAGATTTGCACTTGTCCCCTCACCTTTATTTAAACAAGAAGGTGTGTCTGCTTTCTGCCCTTGCAAACTTTTACCTGTGGCACTTCTTCATGTCTCAGAAACCTCTATGAAGTACATACACTATTACTATGGGACGCACTGTGTTCAGTGGCTTGAATAGTTCAGGAAAGAAATGGAAATGAAGACCACTTTCTTGCAAACTCCCTCACCTTTGACTGCAATGCAACATCCCATGTTCCTCTAGCTATGTAACTTCACAGCAGGGATTGCTTAGGACTCCTACACGGTCTCCATGACAGAATCAGACCAGTGGGTGCTACTGTATAAGTGTTCATTTTAAATAACTCAAATATGCATCAGTTGTGAAGTCTGATTTTCAAAATCCCATTTTAGTAGTAAAAATAAAGTGCAGGAGCAAGTTCTTCAAGTTGCATGTTACAGCTGTAAATAAGTCCTTAAATATACTCTTAGATTATCAGTTCTTCTTAATCTTAAGACAAAATCAATCACTTCCCCTTGATCCTTAGAAATGTTTTTTCTTTTAAACTGTTATTTCAATTTTTTAAGTCTTCAGTTTACAAAGGAATAGGAATTAGCTCTGCAGACATAACAAATTAGTCATATTGATACTGTCAAAGGTACTAAATTATTAATAATCATCCCCTCCCTACACAGCCAGCTTTAAACTCACAAAAAGCCTTTGTGTAATCTCTCATACAACCATCTGGACAATGTATAAAACCTCTTTTTTTCTTCCCCAAATCTGTTACATGGTTTAATCTTCACTGTTTTATGTTACTTGGGATATACATGGAGGAAAACATAAAAATAGATATTGCTCATTTTGCTTTCATGTTTTGGGAGGTGACTAGGATTCTTAAATGCACTCAAGTTCCACTAAAGGGAAAAAGATAAAAAAGAAGAGAGAAAGTCAACACTCTTTAATGGCATTCCAGCTGTCTTGGTTCTCAGAGCCTTGTTTGCAGACAGCGATGTCAGCACTCCAAGTGAAATAAACTTTATTGGCCTGAAGTGCTGGTAGTGAATGATTGTATTACAATTGCTGATATACATACTCTGGTGCCAGAGACTGCTTAGACTGAATGAATATCATTGTTATAAATTGCTCCTCAGAGTAGAGGAAAAAAAAGTAAACACTTCTGCTGCATTCTCAGACAAGTGGCTGTACTGAGGTTTATGCCTGTTAGACTTGCATTTTGAATGAGATGTGGTTTTTCTATAGGGATATTGGAGCACTATTTAGAGATGGTCTTTCAGCATTTTGTGCTGTGTTTCTCTCACATGAGTGCAATCTCTGTGTGTTCCCTCCCCTATCATCAACACTGTACCATTGGGGAAATCACAAGGATTAAAGAGGATATTCTTATAATGATAATCATACTCTATTATCTTAATTCAAAGTGAGTTGTCTTTTTCTCCGTAAATGTCTCAGTCATTTCAAAAGGGTAGTCCAAAAGGTCAAAACTTTGATATCTTTGTACTGGGCAAAAAGATATATAGTCAATGAACACAAAACAAAAGTACTGCTGTGAAGCATGCTGGTGGTTTCATTATTGTATAACATAAAACCATCAGAGACCAGAACAGCCCTAGTGACTTCTGAACATATTCATGTAGTAAGGTGCTGCTAGGAGCCAAAAATTAGCTTCAATAAGTTGCTAAATTATTTAGTAGAATCTGGACCTTAACTTATAATTTCTACATACTGTATATTCATAAGCATCACATGAGAACCTCTAACTCACGAAGTAAAATTCTGCAACATTATATTTCATACTTTTGTAAACCACATTTGCTATCATATGTCCAGAGATCTCTTCACAGTTACACTTTACTCATTCACTAAATTGAATATATATGGAAGAAGCATCTGTTCCTATGTTAAGTTAGAGCAAGATTAGTGTACATTATGGGCCAGTCAGATTTTAATTACCTGCAAGTTCACTAGGATTTTAGCTGGGCATTTAAAAAGTGCTTCTAAGGAAGCACTATTTCTTGCACTGCACTTCTTCTGTCCCTCACAAAATGGTCTTCTCTGTTAAAATCAACACAGAGTTCTGTCAGGTCACAGCCTCTGACCAGCCCTTCTGATGTATCAGTATCTTGTTGCCCAGCTACCTCCCTCCCACAGTTCAGCCTTGAAACAAAGGACTAGTCCTGACCAGTTGTCCACTCTTTGTTCAGGGGCTTCTGCATCATAGAGGAACATGAAAATTAAAATTTTCTCATTAGCCCTGTGACCAACACTGCATGTTTGTGGTCCAAGATGAAACTGAAGTGAGAACACAGCAAACAGGGAAATCCAGTATTCAAATACAATTTACAGCCTGACTCCAGTTCATACAGACATAATGTAAGAGTCACCAGAATCAAGCAGAATTAGTCAGTTTTGAATAGATAGATTACCCTCAATATCACATTGTTATAAACCAAGAAAATGGTTCCCTGCCAACAACAAGTATATTTCCAAGGAAAGTTTTAAAATAAGAGATAGATCTTCACTGCATATAAATCAGCATTCTTTCACTGAAATTAGGACCAGACCCTTGTTATTTATTAACAATGGTGTAAAATAACTGTATCGTTATAGTTTTTCTGCTATTGGAAATATAACAACAGAAATAAATCTCTTAAGATTGCCCCAAGAACACTCAGAACTCTGGTGCTTCACTCTGGACTTCTGTTTTGTTTATTCTTTTGTTTCTTGGGGTATTTACAGACACAAGCTTATGTGAACATTTTAAAATGCCATAAAATTTACAGCTTCTGAACTCAGAAATGTCAACACAGTTTGAGTTTAGATCAAATGTAAAAGGTCTTAGAAGTTTACATGTGCCTAGTTTCTGTCCACAACTTTTAGCTGAGGCCTCGACTACGATGATAAAAATAGCTTGGCAGCATCATGTAAACCCAAGCCATCTACATCCAACTTAAACAGATTTTCAGCCTTTGCTGGCTAGTATTTTTTGGCCATTGACACTCTGTATGGTTAAACTGGTACAGTCTTGCCAATAGGATATTTTAAACAGTGCATCCAGCATCTCCATTGTTTAAAAATTTATCTTATTTTTTTGAGTTAAATAACCTGCACTTATTTTAGTGACAGCTGAAGTACAAAACTCAAGGCTCAGACTTTCTTTCTGAAGTACTGTCTGGAAGCTTGAGGGAAGAGTTATAATTTTTAAAACAATAAATTGTATCAAGCCACCCATTATTAATATACAAATGTAATGTTCAATTTTAATCTAATTCTGGCATGAACAAATTAAATTGGTAAACCAATTTTTTTTCCAGTTAAAAAAATTCCATTAAACAGCCTCAGGTCTACTAGAAAGAAGCAAAGAATGTTACAGGTAATATGAGTACTCTACTGATGATTTTTTATATTATATTTACTGATTATAATTATGCTATGATGATGTCTATAAGCCTCAGCCAACATTGTAAACCATTGTGTTAGAATCGACAGATATAAACATAATGAAAGAGTTCCCAGCCACCATAAACTTGCAATTCTTCTGAATCCAAAATTTTTATCAATTAGCTGCTTGTTTTTATGTATGAGTACTATACTAAAGCCTATCCGCTACCGCTGGGAAGACAATTTTATGTTCCATAGGTGAAAACTAGCTATATGATTGCCTGGAGGTCTATAAAGGTCTTTCCATCTATACAGTAGAACTTACGTGACTTCTACAAAATTTACCTCCACATCAGATTCTCATGAATGCCCCATATACCATATGTTATGGGCTCTAAAGAACCTAATGCACAATAAAACACTTACAATTGCAAATCTGCAGAAAAATGCAATGAGTTATTACATTTCATTTCCAAGCTGAGCTGTGGCAAAAAAAAAAAAAAAAAAGGCACAATTTTAAAAATGACATTTCAATTACAACTAAATGATAGTGCTAAAGGAAGAGTGTCAAGGTAAGTCTATGCCTTGACCTACTTTTCTCTTTATACTTTCAGACAGAATTCTTTGTCCATGTTTAAAATAAATGTAGAGCTTGGGAGAAGAATTAGGGCGAGAGCAAGGAAAAATGAGCTCCTAGGTAAATTACACTCTGAGCCAGAGAAGTGAAAGGGTTCTGTACGTTCCCTGCAGACCAGCTGAGGTGTGACACAGAGAAGAGATTTTTGGGAGTAAGAGGTAGAGCTCCATCTTCATGTACTTTCTCTCCTTGGACTTTTCACTAAGGTATCTGAACAAAATTAGTGGCACATTAATGGCAGATATTGTCATAATGGCAATTGCAAAACCATAATTGGACTGAAGACCTGCATTTGTATTCTGCACTCCACGTAACAACAAAAGTATAAAAAGTTTGCACATTGTCTTTTGTTATCCATTTAAACTATCTATGTCATATTCATATTTATTTGCCTTTTTTTTTTAACCTTAAGAGAAAAGAGTAAGATCCAATGAAAGAGAGCCCATTCTTATCCTTTATTTGTAGATCTTATTCACTTTCAGAGAATAGATGTACACAGATATTGTATAATCTTGTCAGTAAAATACAGAGATGTAACATACAGGGAAGAGAGGAGCCCTGGTCAGGGCACTGGTCTTTGAGCACACAGTACTGTTTCTCTGCCCATGGCTAAATTCAAAGCACTTGCTAATGCTCACTCTTATAGAGTCTATCTGTACAGCTCTCCATGTTGCAGCAACAGTTCACAGACAAATGCTTAGACATGCTGAAGTTAATGAAAATATACTAAGGCTCAGTATTACTTTTCTGTATGAAGGCCTTTCTTCTGTGTATTAGCAGTCATTGACTGGTTTACTGATCAGATCTCTTTATGGAATAAATATCTTCTCCTCCTCCATACCCTGCATTCTTGTATCTATCACATTGCTCCTCTTTTGTCTCAGTCATAGGCAGGTATCGTGTTAATAGCCTCATGTTCATTCTCAGAAAGGAAAACAAGCAAGCAAACAAACAAACAAAAACCGACAAAAATGAGCAAGTGTGTGTTATTCACATAGCAACTCTCTTCTCTGGAAATAATCAGCTCTCTGCTGTTACATGCTATAGCACCATGCATTTTTCAGCTGAACTTTACATGTTGAAGTAACAACTATTTCCTGTCCTTTAAGAACAGGAGAAAATACATACAGGATCCATCCAGCCCAGTATTCTGTCCCAAAAAAAGTACGAAATCAGATATGAGAATCATAGAATAATTTCAGTTGGAAGAGACCCTCAGGATCATCGAGCCCAACCATAACCTAACTCTGGCACTAAACCATGTCCCTAAGAACCTCGTCTAAACGCCTTTTAAACACCTCCAGGGATGGTAACTCCGCCACTTCCCTGGGCAGCCTGTTCCAGTGTCTGACAGCCTCTTCCACGAAGAATGTTTTCCTAATATCCAATCTAAACCTCTCCTGGTGCAACTTGAGGCCATTTCCTCTTGTCCTATCACTATTGGCAGATCATTACAAGAACAGATGTTTGTGACACCTTTTGTTCCACCAGTTACTAAGTGAGGACCTTCTAAGCCAGACACAGTTCCTATGTATTTATTAATCCTTGGCATCTTTCTCTTGTAAGGAGGCAAAATTGGGAACCATTGACAGTAGTGCTTTTATTAGGTTGATATGTTTATGAAATAGAATTCAGAGGTTAGGAGAATGATATCTACTTTAAGGCATAATCATACAGAAAAAAAAGACAAGAAGAGCTGTTCATTTTTGTTGCTGCTGTAGCAAGGAGGATCATTCACTGTAGTTATTATGAACATGAATTATAATAAAGACATTTTTAAAACTACAAAAAGTATCTCCAATGCATGCTGTAACAGGCATAACAAACCTGCCCAATTTTGGCTTCGTATTGCTGTGGGAGATGTGTTAATGACCTACTGGAATTGGAGCTGACTACAGGTCTTATTAAACTAATGGGTGGAGTAAGCATTCAGCTACCTTGAGTAGTAAAAACAGCTGCATATGCAGGAGCGAAAACCCACTGCAAAACTGACAAGACCACGTTGGCTAAAGAAATGCACAGAACTGAAAATAGGTGTTCCCTTTACAAAGTGACATGCATGCAGCTGACAGAGAGCCCTTGCGGAGGAACACACAGGGCAGCTGTTGCTTGAACCAGGATAGGTAACTTCAAAGCTTCAAAGAATAGTTGTCCTAAAGCAAATTAGTCCCACTACTAATCATCTATCTGAGGCATATATCTTCTTTCAAAAATTCATCAAGAAAAAGCCCCATCATTTTCTTTCTCATGGTAAAGGAAATCACTTTTCAAAATTTCGGAGTCAAATAAATAGTGAACAATACCTGTAGTGTGGATTCTTGACTGTGTTATTTTTTCTTAATCTACTTAAACTTCTGTAGGAGACTTAAGTTATACATTATTTATTTATCCTTTTCCGTTTATTCTTCGGAAATATTTTATTTACTCCATCTGCAAAATGGAGATCACAGAGGCTTTGCCTGGAAAGAACCAGAATAACTTGATGAAAAGTGCTTTATAAATACAAGGTATTAATTATCCCTAACTTCCTGCCTACTTTCACAATGAGAAACTGTCAGGGGAAAAAAAAAATCTAATACCTTCTTTAATTAATCAAACAAGTTAAAAAATAATAATAAAAACCAGCAACAGCAACAGAATCCTTAAGTCTTGTTGGAACAGATAAGCAAGAATAATGAAGAAATTATAAAGGATAATAAAAAGCATTTATTTGTAACATACATTTGTTTCAGGAATGGAATTTTAACTATTCTTATTTCAGTGAATGTGTAGTAACAGAAAATAGTGGAATTCTACATTTTATGTAATGTTCCCCACTTCAGCAGGTAAAGTTGATAATGTTTTGGAACATAACAGCATCTTCTGCTGGAATTTATGCAGCTGCCATCCCTGTGAGGCTTCTGGACATGATTGTATTGTCCGGGGTATACTAGTATATGTTTAGCACAACTGTTTTTTTAGTAAGTACATATACATACTCAGTAATAATGCCAAGTGTATGTATCTAATAACACAAAAACTAATTTAAAATTATACCCAATTATTTTATAATGTTAAATCTTCAGTACACTTTGATAACGGAAATTCGTTAGTTCTATCGACAGTCCTGTGAGGTATATGGGAAGACTTTACCAGCATTCCTGTTTTACAGAGAAGGGAAACTGAGACATGAGCATGAATCAGTAGCACAGCCACTGTGATGGTCTCTCTGGTTGTTTCCCGTTAGCTGGCCAGTGCTTCCCCTCTGGAAGCTTAATTCGTCGGTTACATGCACTGTGCCCTGTGACACTTTCACATCCAAGGCTCCCTGAGCGACACATGGCCCACAGCCAGTGATTTGTTTCATCTGTGCGCTTCACACCCTGACAGCATAAAGCAATGATAAAGCTGACCCACAGAGACAGGTAGGAAGTGTCTGGCCCCCATGCAGTGGCTTTAATCACTGCTATACAGATCCTGTAACATGATTATAGAACCAGCTTAGAGGATTTTGCTACTGACTCCATCCTAATGACTAAGCCTGCATTTATAGAGACTATGCCCAGCGCTTGTTACCCTTCAGCCAAAACCTCATAACAAATGCAGGCAGGATTCTTCCTTGATGTCTCCTGAACAAGTTTCTGAAGATAAATAGCTTAAACTTCTTAAAGAGGGTACATTTTGCATCAGTCACAGTATCTGTAGAGACCAGGCCTTGTCCTCTGCCATTACTTTTCCTGCATCGGGATAACAAAAGGAGAAGTTTATTTTGCTTTTGCAAGTAGGATGCTGAGCATCCTCCCAGGGGCCAGTTTTTCACTCCACAAATAAGCCTGTACTTCTACAGCTGTTACCAAACTAGTAGCTCTCTGGTGATTCTGTGAACACTGGCAGTAAGGAAATTTTTTTTCCTATAGAACTCTGACTTCTTGACTACCAGCTTTGACAGTTGGGGCACAAATTCTCAATTAGGACATTTATGAAGATTTTACTGTATATAGTACTAACGTCTGGCACCTCAACCTTTCATTCAAGCATGGCTTTTTATGGGAAGTTCTGAGACATTTTATATCCCCTACCCATTTATCATCATAGCTGGAAGAAACTGTCTTTCAGATCTTTATCTATCAAACTGTATCACTAACTTTATCTTCCTCCTAGGTAGGGAGAGACACAAACTGAACATGATTACATACACTTTGTTTCCTTAGGCAAAGAGGCAAAGATACTAATAAATGCCTTATTGTTTTCTCTAGCGCGACTAGAGAAGGGTGTATTACTTGCTGAACCTTCCAAGGAAAATTTCTGAGAAATGGAAAGTAAGGTAGAAGGATCAAGTTGGTGAGAAGGGCTCTGTACTTCCCTTCGGAGAAGTGTCACTGAATGGTCAATGCATATTTTCATGGAAGCAGAAAGTTCAGCTCATACACAGCCAGCTTTGATTATCCATTTTAAAGCAAACATATGCAAAAGCAGTAAATCAAATCCAACAAGTCAAAATATGAATACTTGCCGTCTATTGATGACAAACAATTGCATACAAGAATTAGTTTTTTCCTATCATAATCTCTTATGGGAACTTCTTTCACTGACTGCATGCATACCAGATTTGTGAGAATTCTATTAAAATGCAATCACCTGCTATGAAAACACCAGCCTTTGAAGAGGGCTTTTGTTTACCAGCTGCTGTTTCACATAGCTCTTTAAGTTATATTAGACTTTGCATAGATAACAGCCATATAAAAATATTTTTCTGATTCTCAATGTATTGAATCAGTAATATACTGAGATATCAAGACAATACTGTACTTAGACAATGCAGAGATACTTGAGAGAGAGTGGCATGCAGACCATCACATCTGGGAGATGTATGTGTCAGGGCAGGATTCTGGTTAGAACCTGAAAGGGATTTATGAACAACCAGTAATTCTGTGGCTCTGATTTTCTAATAATGAACAAAATTTCACCTCTCTTGGAAATCATTTGGACAGTAAAAAACCCTTGGCCCTAATGCACATGATGACTTTCTAAAATTTACATAGGACAAAAGTACAGGCATGAATGCAAACATGCTAATAAACTGTTGATTATACTGTGAAAAACTGATTGCTAAATTTATGTGTTTTTCATACACAACTGGATACTGACAATCCAGGCTGGTGTGATGCAGCTTGACAAGAACTGTGTTTATAGTAATGAATATCCAACCACATACACAGCATCTCTGAAAAAATTATTCAGGGTCTCTGACTGTATAAAGGACTCCCAGATAATTTGGCATAACTCTAGAGAAAAACAGACAAATAAGGTCGGAGAAGACTGTTTATTCATTTTTTTTTCAGAAGGAAGAAGTCACTCTATGATCTTTTGATTATATCATTTTTCTCAAGAGCATCTTGTATTTTTCTGCTTTTACCATTTGATCTTAAAAGGTCATTGCTAGCATATTTATTAGAGGTCAAGGAGGAGGATTTTTGTTTTGCTCATTTTCTGACTGTCAATAATGATGGGAAAGGTTTCTTTAAGTTCTACTTCAAATCACTGAAGATCTGAAGAATCAGAAGATCGTTGTACATCTCTTTTAAAACAGGATCTAAGTACCCTTCCTACTGTCTGTCATCCTTCACAGCTTTGTTTCTTTGTCTTATCAAGCTCATTTGGCATTCAGGGTCACCTGCCCATTCCTGAGTTAAACTCAGTGGGGCAAATGCTGGCTTTTAAAAACACACATATTACTTGAAATGCTCAAATCTGACTAGAAGTGTTTTGCTTCATGACTTCTTTCAAACCTAATGAAATTTGTAGAACTACATCCCTCAGCTGGCTTTGCAAATATCTACAATAGGATTCCTGCATGTGTTTGCAATGGCCGAATTTTAGCACTATAAACAGAAGTTTAATGAAAGCTTATCTTTTTCACATAGCTCAGTTGAGAACTAAACATGGGCAAGCACAGGCTATTAAATTATTATCATTTCAGCCTTTTTAAAACAAAAGATTTAGTTTTTCCTTTTAACGAAACTATAGATTTCTACTATGAAAAGCAGGTTGCAAAACAGCATCGGTATACATTAAAATTTTCACAATCAAAACATAATGTTAAACACTAGTAAAATGAAAGATTTTCAAAGACTCAAAATAAGCATTTTGAAACAAATGTTGAAACTCACAAGTCTAACACAAAACAGAATTTCCAGTCTTCTTGTGTAAAACTTTTGAATACCAGTTATCCAATGTCTTCAGCTCTGTACAATGTAGCCTCAAAAATGTTATTCATAGTTTCTTAACACTTTATAAACAGACTTTTCATATAAAATAGGATCTATTTTTCACCCATTTAGAGATGCAGACTCTCAGATGGTAGTCAGCTGTTTATAGACAAGGCTAGGAAATCAGCAGGGGAAAAGAGCAGGGCCAAACCGACTTGTCCAGTCCCCTCTGTGTGATATTGCAAGTTTTTCTTTCCATAACCTCTTCTTTCAGAACCCTTAGGTCCAAAAAGCATAGAGCACAGCAGAATCACCAACGGAGCAACACAGAGTCCTCATGCAAACTGAGAGGGAGAGGTGTTCTCAGAGCACTGGGGGAAACAGGGTGGTCCTCACCCCTGGGCAATAAAGACAATGAGGGGGTGCACATCATGCAGTCCAGAGTGGGCAGTTTTTCACAGATCTGTGTGTCTAGCTTCTTTGTAGCAAGTGAGGACAGAAAAGTGGAATATTATTTCTGATCCTGACACTGGCTAGAAAATTATCCTGGGCATAGCTGTGGTCCTCAGTCCAGCAGTATGAAAGAAACATCTTTGAAAAGCTCTTTTTGAACTGTGTATAAGGACATGTGCAAGGTAATGATAAGTCATTATTACCCTTGTGTGTATGTAATACCTCAGTTTGCAAAAGCCACTGAAGTGGCTTCACTAAGCCAAACATCAATCTCATATCATTCATATAGGATGGGAATTCAAATCCTTTGGCATGGGAATGAGTGAGACTTGATTTCCTACATATTACACTCTGTTTTGCTAAACTGGACGGAGTTTGTCAGTAGCAGCATACCTACCATCTTTGTCACAGCTTAATCTGGAAATTTTGCCCCACGAATACCCTGAATGTGAAGTTTTGCAGGTAGGACTGGCAAAGAAATGCTTGCTTTTGTATCCTGAAACAGCTCAACCCTTGGCAGATTGCAGACACAGAGTTAGCAATTAGTACCAGTTTTGTAATAGTTTAATAGTACATTTATGTTCCAATAAGTGTAATAATGATCACATGACAGTTGTAATAATACATAAAAAATATCCTCTCTTTTAGGAGAATAATTTGAAGATTAATGAGTAATTTGTTTTGCACCCATTCTGTACCCCTGGTAGGAACCTCATGCCTTTTTTAATCTGTATATAAATAAAAAATATTGTCCTAAGGAATATGATGGGAATTTGAAAGGATCACATCAAAGACTAAGGGAGCTGGATCTCTTTAGTTTGGAGAAGAGGAGACTGAGGGGTAACCTCATTCATGTTTATAAATATATAAACTGAAAGGGAAAGCCTTTCAAAACCAGCACAAGGGTCTGTCTCACCTTTTCTAGCTTTATAGCTAGATGCATAAGGTCTATGTATACTTCCGAGCACCAGTGAAGCTGCAGAAATCTATGTTAGCTGTGCTATTATGACTTGAGAAAAGCTTTGAAATTAACCATCTGAGAAGATGCTTGCTGGCTTTTGTCAGCAAGGAAAGCACTACAAATGGTTCAGAATTGTAGAATAAACACATTAATTGTCTTTTCCCCCCTTGTTTTTGTTTCTGCTAGAACAATTAGTGAAATAATTAGCAGTAGAGGCATTTAAATCACTATAACTAAGCTCCAAAGTTCATTCTATGATCAGAGTTCCCCAGAACTTTCCTTTTAGTCTGCTTGCAGACTCAGGAAGACATTGGTGTTCTGACTATATTTCTTTTATTCAGTTAGGATTTTAGTTCTAATAAAAAAGTATTTAACTCCTATATTCATTCATTAGGATTTTTTAAAAATCCTGATTTAGATTCCTAAATATATGAAATGTCTGCAAATGGAGTAGCAGGTGATGAAACATTTTTTGTAGGCTTGAAATCAAAGGACAAATTCATTTGTCATCAAGAGCAGAATAAGAGATGGTAGCGGAGGGTAAAAGTGCATAAGTGCAGTATTATATTTTCAATTCTAATTTGAGGAATACAGTATTTATTTCTTAGACGTAGTCTGGCCAGGAAACATTGAACAGATTTCTTTACAAATTCACAAGATTGTCTTGTAAAGTTTGTCATAATCTTATTTATCAAAAATGTTATATGGTCTGCACAGGAGGATAAGTTTTATCCAACTCTATTGCTATAAACTTCTGAAAATATCCTTGGTATGTTGTACCCATACCACTACTTCATTATGATGATGAATAGAAGAATAAAGTAAATATGTGCTTTTTATTCATGACTATTTCCAGTTAATTATATATGAAGTTTAACAGCAATCAGAAACATAAATACAGGGGAAAACAAACCTATCCTTAGTCTTAAAAAAATCAGTGTTTTAAATTTGTAGTCAACAGTTAAAGTAATCCACTGCAAGATAAAAAGAGTGCTCTCCTGCTGAATTAATGCTTCAACTAAATAAGTCTTTATAAGTATGTAATTGCTGATCTGTCTATCCAGAGACAGATGAACAGAGGTCTGTCCACACAGGACAAGTAGACCATTCAGTCTACAATTAAAAATATTTTTCTTGTTACCAGCAATACTTTTAAGACTATGATTTGTATTTGTAAATAAGAGCTGAGAGATCATTTCAGAAAGCAGATGCACATTTTCTGGAATTAAAAAAAATCAGCTTGGTATATTCAAGTGGGAACAAACAAAGCAAGTCATTTGTCTACCAGTAATCACACTGGATTGATTGATTTTGACTTTGTAGTAGATAAAATTATATTTTAAAAATTCTTTATCAGGAACAGTAATTGTGCTAGGTGTCTTCACACGTATGTGTGCACGTGTAGCCAAGATGCATATTCAATTGTACACATTTGTTGGGTTGTGAAAATCTCTGAAAAAGTGTTGATTCTGCAAAATTGTACTGTATTATACCTAGCAGGATTTATCACTAACTTTACTGATTCTTTGTTTACATTCAAACTGCAGGCTGATATCTCAAGTTTGTTCCTAGGAGATGTCTGGCACTGTCAGAGCTCTTAGAACACAGAAACTTAGGAAAGAGGCTTCCTGTATTAGAAGCATAATATGTTCTTAAAAAGTCAGAGAAATAAAACAGTATGAATATAAATCTTGGGCCTGGAAAGGGAAATGCCAAATTGAGACTGAAATCAACCTGTCTTTTTCATGTGGGTAAAAAAAATCAGAATGCATATGATGCAAACTTGGCACCTGTAACAGTTCAACACCTAGCTTGCAAAACCTGAAAATCTTTCTCTCCTCTCCCTCTGATCTTGCCCTTTATATTTTCAAAAATGCCTTGAAAGCAGGGACTCCAACACATGAGGAAGAAACTGCCCTCTGAGAAGTCTCTTCTGAGTTCAGGAACAGTAGGCAGGACTGCAGACAGAAAGGGCCATAACCTTAAGGTTACCTTCTTTCTCTCTCCTTGAAGAATATTTATTTCATTTTCTTTATTTAAAAAACTTTTATTTCTTACTCTTGTATGACAGCACTTGAAGTAGTATTAATATTATATTAAATGTTTCTTGCCAATATTTTTCTTTTTTCAATTCAAGGTAATAAGGGTATCCAAGCTGGATAATGGTGTCCTTAGATCAAGGACTGTGCACATGGGAAAACAAATACAAACCTGATATAACCTTACAGGATGTTTTCAGAAGTAACAGAAGTGACAGGAGATGTACCATCTCCTGCTGAAGCCTTATAGCTAGAGACATTCCCTTGTGCCGACAAGGTGATCTTTAGCATTTGATGGGAAACAACATGTTTTGAAAACGACCAACATGACTAAGAAAACTCATGTAACAAATTGGAAGAAGAAAGAGGAAAAAAAAAAGGACACCATCTCTACTTCAGCATACTTTCAGATTTCACTTGCACGTATATTTTAGTGCTTGCAGCTTAGTATGGAAGATCTTAAGGTTGTCTCTTTCTGTCTATCAAGCATGTGACAAATATAGTGACTTTGTGTATTGTATTTTATTGTGTCCACGTTGGTGAAACAGAGAGATGCAGATATGTGCATGTAACCTGTTTTTTCTGTGGAAGAACAGTATAGGGAAAAGCTTTACGGGTAAGTGCTTTTCAATATCATCAAAGTGGATAGGAAACAGTTCACAATTGGGTTTGTGGGAGGAATGAAAACAAACAAAATAAAGAAAGTTAAATATTAATGAGAAAATACCATACTGACTCACATTGTCTTTCCGTGCTTGAGCTGCTGTTTTCTTCAAAGCCGTGGTGTGTTGGACACCGGTGTTTCAGAAAGCATACTGCGAATGAATAACACTGAGTGAACCACAATGCCCAGAAGATACGTGAATTGTACTGTGAAAACTGGCAGGTACTTGACAACCTTTGCTTGTCTGTATAGTGGTTAGAGGCAATAATTTTGATCTGATTTGGCAAAACAGATTTATAAGCCATGAGCATCAACACAGATAGTGAATAGCTCTTTAAACTGGCCTTTGCATTCTGCTGGGACAGCTGCATTCTTCAGGGTTAGTGATAACAACTACATAATGTTTGCTGTGAGAACACATGCCAGTAAGATCAGAGAATCCTTCTAATTGCCTTCAAACAAAATAATCTGAGTAAGCGCTTTCTGTAAACATCACAGCAGTATTTTTTTAGCTCTACACTAATAGCATATCTCTAACCTCACATCAAGTCTATAGAGGGTCCTAGTTGATTCATTATTTGCCAAAAATGACAAAGATCAGTGCAATCCGGTGGTGCTGCCAACATGGCACCACCCTGTTCTTTTGTTTTATCATTAGCTCAGAGAGAAATGTGAGGGTTTTGTTTGTTTTGTATTTGAATGCTATATAGTCCAAAAGGCTGTGTTTACAGTAAAGGAGCTATTGTTACTGGCCACAAATATTAGAGACAGTTAACTTTATTAAGGTAAAACTATGCTGCACATTTTGAGCCAAGATGTATTTGGTGACCATTTACACTTAGCTACAGTGAGTGTGATTTTCCCATAGAAATATGAAATGACCTATCTTCAGTATGGAAGTTTGTTGTTGTCAATTTTTGCCTAATTTGCCTCTCCTAAAAAAGCACAGACATGTAAATTTTATAATGCCAAGTATTCATGCCCTAAGGAGAGAATAAAAGCATTTGAGAGATCAAGGTAAGACTGAGCGTGGGAAAGGATTAGATATGGAACCTTTTACCAGGCTCCTTTGATTCCACTTCTTGTATCAAATTAGTCATGATCACGTAAGACACAACAAAAGGTAAATAATATTTCTATTTCTATTTATTCATTTTTTACATAGCATTAAAAAAAACATTGATCAGTACTAGGAATACACAATATAAACACTGTTAACAGCTTGTCTTTCACAGAGATCAACTTGGAAATGTACATAGCAAAAGCCATGTTGTGCCAAAAGAAGCTGACGAGTCTGTAACTGGTTTCAAATAACAGTTTTTACGTGAGTTATAACACTAGTTATCTGCTCCCTAATAACACTCAGCAAGATGTGGATTTCTCTGCTGCCTTCAAACTTGTCAAAGAAATCAAGTATGTTATTATTTGCCTCTTCCAGTGACTCCAGCATGATCAGAGAAAGTTCAGTAGAAATACTCATTTCTGTAACAGGGTCCAATTAATGTAACTGAAACATAGATATATGCATATTACATTTTTAGATTTAAAAATTATTAACTTCTCCTTAAGTTTACATGTCATGTTCTATTTCTAGACAGTGTATTGACTGAAACCTTAAAAGTCTCATAGACTCACTTTACAATCAGTACTGGAAAAACATGCTTATTTGAATTCTATTTCATGTCAGGTTCCAGCACAATGCAGAAAGATTTTTTTCCCTCAGAAAGTTTTCCAGTTTTCATGCTTCTCTGCAGCTGGCCCTTTGGATAAGGAAGAGAATAGCTGCATCCTTAACAGAGCCTTTTGGGAGTGGGTCGTTGTACAGAGTATACTGAGAAGTGAATTTTAGCCTGCTGAAGCTAATTTCATCAGGTGTCTTATACAGTCCTTGGAGAAAAATAAGTCCTTCCAGAAACAGTTCCCAGGCTCATGATCTGATTGACTTAATGGAGGAACTTTGTACCCTCTATGTACTGTAGATGAAACCTTTCAAGATTTGTTTCACTGAGCTTGTGTCTGCTTTTATGAATGTCCCACTGAATTTCCTGCTCCTCCAGGTATTTGTCTTTTTCACCTGTTATCTTATCTTCTTCTTCTCTGTCTTATAGTCCTGCAGTTGTTAGTGAGCATTTTAAGAGTCATTATGTTCCCCTTCGTGTGGCAAGTCAGCAAGGAGAAAAGCCCCTGACTTCCTGAAGAAATTTCAAACATGGTACTTGTCAGTTAGTCTGGAAATCACCTCTGTTTGTGACAGCATTTTCTCCATAATCAGTGAAAGTATGTTTGTCAGTGACAAAGATGAATATGAGAAAAGTTACAGAAGTCTTACCAGTCAAGACTGTTTACACATGAAAGGTATCTGCAACTTTGCTGCCTGCAATGGCAAGTTACTGGAAAATACTACATATACTTCCTTTGTCTCATTTTTTCCTATGTAAGGACACCTTCTTTTATGTATTTTTCACACAACACAGTTGAATTAAAACACTTTTTCTCACCATCATGGCAACTACAAATTTTAAATAGGAGAAATTGCCTTCAGATAGGAAACACAAACCAGTACAACACATTTGTACTGATTTATACTTTAACACTCCATTGCCATCTTATCTTCCCTATTCATGTTATTTTAGAAAATCAGCTGTGATTTCTATTCTGATAAAGTGTCTGTCATATTAGATTCTACCTACAAAAGTAGAAGAAATACGTGACATTTCTTCTATTTTATTTTGGCATATAAAATTTGCTAGTCTAAGCATGTTTGGAAAAGGTACATTTATTTGAAGCAAAGCTTTTCTTCTAAATGGCTGTTTTACTGTCTGTCCACTTGGGATGTTCAGATTCCTTGAGATGAAAATTCTTTAACTAATCACCAGAATTGTAAATCAATAATCAGATTAGGAGCTTCTTACAGAAAGCAAAGGATTTGCTCTTCCTGACTGACAGGAGTCATGAAGTTAATAATTAGAATTAGTCCTTTCACGAGGCTGAAGACCACAATGGTGTGTACGCTGCGGCATTTTTTTCTCCTTAGGTATCTCTTCCAGCTCTGTATTCCAACTTGGGAGGTACTATATGACTTATGTGTCTGCTCCCCATATCACTGGACAAGCCAAAGAGACTGTGATGTTTGCTTTCTAAATTGATAGAATTTGGCATTTTGAAAGAACCTCCCAGCAGGATGGCCTCCCCTGCTGAAATATGTCAGTAGCCATCTCTCCTCATTATCTAAATGGTCTTTTTGATGAATGGCAGCAGCAGTCTTTCCTTGTTAGAGCTAGTTAGCTGAATGCTCATCATTATTGTTTTAGCATAATTATCTTCAGGGTTAGGTGGAGGCTAGACTGTTCCCTACTAATGCTACAATACTGGAGTTGATTTTTGTTCACAACTGTTAGCACCAAGGCATGAAAACAGATTGTGAATACTGAAAAAAACCCACATGAATAAATCACTCAGTCATGTAGAATATACAAGAACATTTTTTTTATTCCTTCCTTTTCTACAGGGTATCACTTTAAATTTTTTTGAAATGTGTAACACTTTAGTCATGTCAAATCAAATGCTTTTAGTCTGTTGAGCAGGGAGGAATTAATATATTCTCAGGAATGTTTGTAGCTCCCCAACTTGATTAAACTAAACATGATCTGATGTCATTGCATGTCCAAGAAAGGGGAAAGAAAAGGGAAGAGGTGGGTATAATTTACTGGTTAAGAAATGTGAAGTCATTGTGTTACTTGAAGTTATAACAATTGAAGGTTTTCATAGTTTGAGGCTTTACTACAAATAAAGGCTGGGGAGAGGGGAGAAGTCTCTGTGCTGATCTCTTGATGAGATAATGTGTTATATGTCCCTTTACTGTAAGACATCAGTCTACCATTGTGGACTGCATGGCTGTTATGTAAGTTGTTATTTGGATTATGAAACTGAGATCTGATTGCATTCTTGCTCACAGGGAAAGAAGCCTCACAGGGTCTATTCAAATCTTCAGAGAAAGCACCTGTTTGTGGTGTTCCTAGATCCTGTTACATTTCCCACATAAGGCTGCCAGGTCAGCTACAGAAAATAGAAGACCCAGGCGCTGGATCCCCATGGGAAGCAGGTGGAAAGGGGAGGAAAAGGGGATGTCCAAGAGGTTGGATCTAGTTCAACCTGTGATGTAGTGAAATTTGGATAAAAGGTAGGGTGGGTTTTTTGTTTACTTATTTGTTGTTGGGGTTTTTTTTTGTTTTTTTTTGTTTTTTTTTTTGTTTGTTTTGTTTTGGTTTTTTTTTTTAGCAGAAGAAATAGAGATTTGTTTTCTAAGCTCTTGATTTGACCCTACATGCTGTGGTGTCTCTCTCCTGTACTAACATGGAGATACCTTTTTTTGTACATGAGCAAGAAGAAACACTCCTCAATAGAAACTTGTTTCTTTTGGTTTCCATTTGCCCTCACACTCCTGCCTTAGCTGGGGGATTTAAACTGAACAAATGCAATACTCCTTTCTCTACTACTTCCCCCTCTCACAGCCTGGACAGCCTGAAGGTTTAGAATGACTATATCCAAGTGAAGTGTGTTGTTATGTACTGTTGTTATCTATTTGAATGAGACAGGCACCCAAAGTGCATGAGGGCTCTAAGTAGTGTTGTGAAATCCAGTCTCGTTCGTATGGAAAGGAGCTGGAGAATGAATTCAACACAGAGCCTGTCTCAGCAGTGCAAGTGACCCCGCAGCAGAGAAACTGTGAGAAGTAGGGACCAGGGAGGGCTGAGGTGTTCATATGGTGCTGCCAGCTGAAGGTATTGACAAAAGTATTGGAAACATACGTCAGGGTAAGAAATCTGTTCCAGCAGTTTACAGGACGGCCTCCACCCACTTTAAGTGTTTTTTTTTTCATTACATGATTTAAATTTTTTTTTTTTTTTAGTTTCAGTAGGAAGTTATGCATTATTCAAATGACAGTTCTGAGGAAATATCTTCAGATGCAGAAAGCACTTTAAATTGATTTTGAAACCATAAGCGGAGAGGAAAAAGGGTGGGTGGGAGCACAAACTGGCTTATAAAATATTTACACAAATAATTCTATATTTCATATCTTGATAGACTTATATTTGGTGACCCCCAAAGTACTAATAAACATTAGTTATTCTTGACACTGACTTTAATTAAACATATCTTCAGTTCATAAGCATAGTGAGAAAGAAATTGCTCATTGGGAAAAATTTTCTTACCACCATTAAAAACCAAACCAAACCATTGTATTAACCACAAAAAGAAAGAAAACATATTAATGTGTTGTGTAATAATTTTACAAGTTATAGCATAAAAATATGTAAAGGTGACTTGTAATCCAGTGAGGGTATCATGTACCTTGCAGAACTAATAAATCATGTTGCAGGCATTGTCACTGAGGAAGAACTTTCGTTATTTGGTTCTGTCATACTGTATGCCTTTTCCCAGCCATTTATATTAGGAACAGCTTTGTGTGCCACATAAGTGAACTTAGCTCTAATCTGCAACTGATTTACTGCTCTTGCCTGCAGGGCCATCAGCTGTGTTCTTTGTGGAACCAGTGGACATATCAGCTTCGACATACTGTACAGGAAGTTTTTCACAATAATCAGGCTTGCCAAACCCTGAGGTTGTCAGTCAAACAGAGTTGCATTGAGTGAGTAAAAGCCAAATAAAGTTATTGAGGTCTGGCCCACTATTTAACATCAAATTACAAGCTTCTCTTATTTAATAAAAAACTAAAGGATGGCCTCAAGCTCAGAAAGCCACTGTGCACATGCCTGTCTTTAAGCATGTGTGAAGTCCTGTTGATTTGAATATGAGTACTTCCTGCAGCAGAAAGCAATGGGAAGTTTGGGAAAAGTATCTGGAAGATCCAATGTCATCTTCTTTGGTCTTGATCTCCTTGTGAGATCTGTGTACAATGGTACGTTTTGCTGGATGGACTCCTGGCATGCATTTGTATGTGAGCGCTGTGAACTCATACCAGGAGTGTCAGGCTCTATGTGTAACAGTTCAGACACTGGGTTTGGATCTCTTGGAAAATTTTTGCTATCACAAAATGGGTGTGTAAGAGACTGAAAATGAAGCATTGGAAAAGGGAGACACTGGAAAGAAGAAAAACATAAAGTAACTGTTTCAGGAAAAAATTCTTTAGGCAAAAATATTTTTCATGTTTACTGAAAAGGATATGCAACAAAAATGGCCACTAGTGTTCTTACGTCTCTGATGCCCTGCTCTACTTTAAATGACAAAAACATTCCCGCAAGAAACACATATAGGAAACTGAGGTAGAAAATAAACAATTATCTACTTGAGGTTTTTGTTATTGCTGTCACTATAGTGTCTGAATGCCTCCTATGTAAAATAGGCTTGTCTGGTAATCATAGATTTTCTAGAGTGTTTCACAACTACCAAAAGGAAATTTGAAAAGGACTTGCATCAAGGTTGAAAACTAAGAAAGAATCTATTTTCATCTAGAAATAAAGGAAAGTGACATTCATATTTGTAAAGGATTACAATTTAGTGCTGCAAGAGTTTACTGATTATTTTTCTTTTATTTCCTATTATTACATTGTGTGGGAGAAGAACTGATTTTGTCATGATGCTATAAATGTAATTTTATAGTCATTCTTATTTTATGTGTATTATTATGGCTTTTTAGATCCGGTGAAATAACTGAATGTCGAGTAACCGTACTTTTTAAAAAGTATTTTCTGGTACATATATAATTTCTAAGGTTTTCTAGTATCATGATAACCTGTACTATCTTCAAGGGATTTTTTAAAATAAAATTAATATTTGCTTCAGTGTGTCCATGATCTCACTCCTAAAGCTGTTCATTGCAACATTTTGCATGTTTATGTTGAAAGTTGCAGTTGTATGCTTCGCCTTTAAAAGAGAAGGAAACTGAGATGCAGTCTGTGCTGTGTAGCTTCTGCCTGTGTATCTTTAGATAAAATGGCATTGGATGATTTTTGGTGCAATATCTCAGACATTAAAGGGTTTCACCTTTTTCTTTCTTCTCTGGAACAGAATTTGATATCTGGCTTTCTCCCAAAACTAAGAGCATTATAATGTGGGAACTCAACCTGCTAAGCCTGGGAGGGAGTGGATAATTGTTGTTGTAGGTATTCACATACCAAGACATTTATATTTACTCCTGTTTGTTTCCAGCAATCCTTACCGCAGCAAATTTGGCAAGTCTCTCCATTCAGCCCACATCTTCATTGCTTACAGAATAATTGTGGAATTCAGCAGTTGGGAACATCACCCTGCACACCGAGCCCTACAGTGTTGTCTCAGGAATATCTTCTTCAAGTAGAAGAGGGATTGTTGTTCTTTGCCTTATACATAGTTTCCTGAATAAATCCCAATTGTTTGACTTCATGTAGTATCCCTACAGAGTGTGAAACGAGTGTAACACACAGAGGCGAGGCAGTCAAACTGCTGTCAGTGACAGTATGTGAAAAACTGGTAGCTGAAAAATTATTGCCTCTTAATGTTAGTAACACTTAAAGAGCATCAAGGAGTCCCACGACTTTAAAAAGTACGTCATTTTTTTCTGGAATTCCTGGTTAGTGTAAATCAAGGTTAATAGTGGATATGATCCCACTGATAGAGAAATTTAACAGTTAAATAAAACAGTTCTTATATAACACTTTTGAACAAACTATGCATAAGAGGCATTTGGGGATATTTTCATCAAGCTCCAAGTGATATTCTCCCAAGCATTTTCTTTTTAGAAAAATCTCATATTTAAACTGCATGTTTAAATGGAATGTTTGCTGCCTGCACCTAGAAAACAAAATTCAGCCTGTATCTTTAGCATTTCAGTATTTTACAGGCTTACTTTATTTTCTTTAAGTGTTTTATTTGCCTGAACTCTTGCTCCAAGGTAGTGCAAATGGAATCTCAGAAATGAGCACGAAGCATGACATCAGCATCCAGTACAGACCCCTTGAATAAACAAACAGCAGACCAGTTTTCCTCCCTGTACAGTTCCACAGAAGACAGAGATCCACACTCAGGAACTCATTTGCATGACCATGGACCTGATTTCAATGTAACTGGCTTATTCAAATCACATTAGCAGGAAATATAGACCAAAAAATGCAAGGAATGAAGACAGTTGCAGTCTTATCTAAAATCTCGTACATGTAGGTAGTCTGTTCTCATTCTGAAAGCTTGTGAATCCTGGGAATCAGAACAAAAGCTAGAGGAATTGCTGTTAAAATAGGGCCCCAACGTTAGAAATTATAAATACCTTCAGATCCTCTTAAAGCTCTCGGTATGTGAAGGGCACATATACCTTAACACCACCTCTATATATCCTATATTTTAGTAAAATATAGAAGAATGGCCCCAGGTAATGTTTCCTTATATGGTATGTGGAATTTAAGCAATTTTTATAGGGTTTCCTTTTGCAGGATGATGTCACAAGTATTTGCTTAAGATCTTCTGTGTGAGAACTGACTCCCAAATGTCTGTATTTTGAAAGAGTGTTGCATAATTTAATGAAGAATTATCCAGTACTCTGTAGTTTTGATGGGGTGAGACTATCACATTCACATTTAAAAAAGAACCTCCTACATAAGTATTTCTACTCAAAGCTTGTCATCTTGTACATGTGATATCATTTCATTGCTTTTGAAATATTGAGAGTTATTTCAGTTACCATTTTACTCTCTCATGATGTTACTGCTCGTCAAATTTACGCAGCATTGTGCAAGTCTCCAAGGAACTTTGTAAACAGAGTAAGTTTACAAAGAGCTTTCAGCATATCCGTGTTAAAGAGTTTTAGCCAATTTTAACCATTTGAGATCTCATTATAAACAGTTAATAAAAAGAGCTATTCAAAGGATGGAGGAAACATGACAGAACAGAACAGGACAAAGAATAACTTATACTATTTGCTTTCCCAAAACCTAAAATTAACATACCACACTAAAAAAATGAAAAAAAGAACCCAGAAGACTAAGTAAGGCAAAAATCTTCCAGAAAATGCAAGATATGGATTTTGAGGTTTGAGTCATAACAAATATGTTCATATAAGCAAATAAGATTTCTGGCAAACTTAATTCTGTTGCTCTCCAATTCCACAAACTATCATCTAGCATGAGGTCTTACTGTGCACTCTCCTGCGTTATCTAGTTGACTCCTACAGGGGCTATAGCACAGAATTCCCTTCTGCTAGGTTCCTGTTCCCTTCAGTCGCGACCTTTTCCTTTCTGTTTCTGCTCTGACCCCAGTTTTTGTACAGGCTCCCGTTTCCATTCTGAACTTCTCACATATTTTTCTCTTCCTGTTTCCATTACTCAGTTTTCTGCACAATGGATTTAACTCATCCTTTCTCCAAGTCAGTCTCCAACTCCCTTCTCTGTACCTGAATATCCTTGCCTTTCTTTTGATCACGTAAGATCTTTCTACATGTGACTCAAATGCTTTTGTGATTATTCTCTAGATGGGGAGGGCAGAACACTGAAGGGAGAGGAAAAATGTGGTCTCACAAGAAGCAGTGAGAGTTCCTATAGGTTAGTTGCTGACAGTGTTCTTCATATTAATTTCTGTACTTCATGTTCCAAAAGACTGACTGTTCTGGGAGTTTTACTAGGAAGAAGCTATGGAATTTGTATGAATTGAGACTTTCAAGAGCTGTAAAGTTGCATACTTTTGACTATATTCTTGCACAGATGTCAAAATTGCAAATTTATTAATGGGGCTTCAATGAGATTTAAAACTTCTGACTGGTCACTGACATTTGAAGACTCATCAATAGGGTTAATATTAAACATAATTTTAGATCAAATATTCCCTATTTGCCATGAAAACAAAATTACGAATTCTCTATTCAACTATATCTAGCCCACGTCTATAAATTTTAAAGTTTTACCAACCATCTATACAATTCAGCCATTGAAAAGTTCGGATTTAAGTTAGGTTATGATCATAAGTATTATTAATTCTAGTAGAAAATAATAATCTTGAAAGTTTAGCCACCCCAAAGCTTCAATATGGCAACAAAGTGCCATAACCTCACTACTCTTCAACTGAAGTAATTGGTCTTTGACATATCTTAATATAGAAGGAGGAATTCAGACATCCAAATTACATGAGATCAGATATGGACGTTCTTCAGAGTGGTATTTTTTCTTTTACTTATGAGATGTTAGCCCCGGGAGAACTGAGAAGCCATGGAGAGATTCTCTCCATGGGATGTGAAATCCACGGCAAGGTGAAGAGTGGGGCAAGACACATGTGGGACAACTTGGACATGCTGCAAGTTGAAGACTGAAAAAGTTGTTTGTGAAAGTAGTTCAGAGGTTTTCTGCCATGAGAGGAAAATGCCACTGCCTTGGAGCAGATTACTTAGCAGAGTGAGGAAATATTTTGGAAGGAGACATACGACAAAGTACCTGATTTACCTTTGATCTTGAAAACTATATCTGTATGTTTTCTCATTTCTCCTTCTATTGTTTGCAGCTCCCACTGGTTTTGTCGGGTCTGCTATTAGACATGTAAGGTCCTAAGGACCTGGAACATGTTTGCCTGTGTGTTTCCCAAAGTCCTGAGCACTACTCATAAATAATACATTTACACAGTCTGCACACTGTTGTCTGACTCAACATAAGTTCTCAATTGTTCAGAAGAGAATTACTAAAGATGTGTGTGCATACGTGCTAAATTATCTTCTCTAAGAAATATGAGAAGACTCCTTTCATGCAAAGTGGACTTACAGTCACCTCAGCTGTCAGTAAATAGTCAGAATACTGGCTGGAGCACCAACCAGCCACGTCAGCATTCCAGCACTCAGCCTTCATGGCTCTGCTTCAAAATTAGACATTTGCAACTCTGGGCAGATGCTACTTTTCGAAAGTATGAACAAAACTTAGTCATTGAGGAACAGAAACTCTACAAACAATTTAAAAAATTACTCTGAAAACCAAGTGTGCAGTATGTTTCAGCCCAGCCAGGAGTGATGCAGAATCACACAGAAAGAGGTAGCAAAAGAAGTAAACCAAATTATAATTATAAAAAATCCGGATGAAATATATACACATGCTATTAAAAACATTGCATGCAATTACAAACAATATATAGAGCTGCATTCCTTTTTTTCCTGTACATTAAATGCAAACAGAAAAAAACTCTGATCTTCCAAAATGCTTATAATTACTCAGGTTACAAATTAATTAGGGATTATGTGTTCTATTGTAGCTTCATTTAAGTGAGAATCCCTCGATCCTCTTCTTGAGTTATTTATAATGATTTAGTTTTGGGTGACTCCAGATTCAGTCTGGCACCATGAACAACATTAAGAGTTGTACATGATTAGCTCAAATTGTGTAATTCGTCTAGCATATGAATGCGACTTCAGAAACTTATGGGTGTGCCTGAAAATTGGCATCCACGAGTCAGGAAGGTCCAGAATTTTCAACATAATTCTAAGTGGTGGTTTTGGAGAGAGAGAAACACTCAGAAAGCAGATTGCTTTAGCTTCATTGTCTTAAAATTATTTTGCTTCAACATATTATTGGCCTCCATATTTGTGTTGGCAAAGCACTATTCCTTTTTACACATACACAGAGAAGAAAGCATTTCTAGACCCTCTGTTTATAAATGTACTCCAAAAGAATGTGCGAAATATCAAAAGTGTATGCTTGATCCTTTCATGGTCTAATGATATTATTTTGCAATTTACTAAATAAAGACAGTAGCAAAGACCAAATGTCCTTGTGATAGCACATGGATACTCAGTGTGTCATGGTTGGTGCTTCAGAGATTCAGCAATCTAAATGTTCACAGTTGAAGAACTACTTCTACTCCTACTTCTACTTCTACTTCTACTTCTACTTCTACTTCTACTTCTACTTCTACTTCTACTTCTACTTCTACTTCTACTTCTACTTCTACTTCTACTGGCTTTCAAACAACCTCCTGTGGGAAGTTTATTGGGTGGCAAAGAGGGTCATTAGGGGCAGTCAACATGGCTTCACCAAGGGGAAGTTGTGCTTGACCAACCTCATTGACTTTTATGAAGACATAACCAGGTGAATGGATGATTGCAGTGCAGTGGATGTGGTCTACCTTGACTTCAGTAAGGCATCTGACACAGTCTCCCACAGCATCCTTACAGCTAAACTGAGGAAGTGCTGTCTGGACGATCGGGTAGAGAGGTGGACTGTGAACTGGCTGAAGGGAAGAAGCCAGAGAGTCATGGTTCCATGGGGCAGAGTCTAGTTGGAGGCCTGTATCTAGTGGAATGCCTCTGGGGCCAGTACTGGGGTCAGTATTATTCAATATATTCATCAATGATTTGGATGAGGGAACAGAGTGTACTATCAGCAAGTTTGCTGATTACACCAAGCTGGGAGGAGTGGCTGACATACCAGAAGGCTGTGCTGCCATCCAGCGAGACCTGGACAGGCTGGAGAGTTGGGTGGGGAAAAATTTAATGAAATATAACAAGGGCAAGTGTAGAGTCTTGTATCTGGATGGGAACAACCCCAACTTCCATTATAAATTGCGGAATGACCTATTAGAGTGCGGCGTAGGGAAAAAGGACCTGGGGGTCCTGATGCACAACAGGATGACAATGAGTCAGCACTGTGCCCTTGTGGCCAAGAAGGCCAATGGCATCCTGGGGTGTATTAGAGGGGGGGTGGTTAGTAGGTCCAGAGAGGTTCTCCTTCCCCTCTACTCTGCCCTGGTGAGACCACACCTGCAATATTGTGTCCAGTTCCGGGCCCCTCAGTTCCAGAAGGACAGGGAACTGCTGGAGAGGGTCCAGCATAGGGCAACAAAGATGATTAAGGGAGTAGAGTATCTCCCTTATGAGGAAAGGCTGAGGGAGCTCGGTCTCTTTAGTTTGGAGAAGAGGAGACTGAGGGGTGACCTTATTAATGTTTATAAATATATAAAGGGTGAGTGTCAGGAGGATGGAGCCAGGCTCGGGTTCAAATTGGAACACAAGATGTTCCACTTAAATTTGAGAAGAAACTTCTTCACAGTGATGGTAACAGAACACTGGAACAGGCTGCCCAGGGAGGTTGTGGAGTCTCCTACTCTGGAGACATTCAAAACCTGCCTGGACACATTCCTGTGTAGCCTCATCTAAGTGCTCCTGCTCCGGCAGGGGGATTGGACTAGATGATCTTTTGAGGTCCCTTCCAATCCCTAACGTTCTGTGATTCTGTGATTCTGTGAAAGCTCAGCACTAGACTTACCCTTTCCAGGTTCCTTACGTGTAAGAAGGCAGCTCTGTCTGGAGAAGCATCAGAAGGATGGCCTTCAAGGTAACTATGCACAACGTGATCCAGACTGGGATTCTCCCTTTACAGGGGAAGTTCCATATACATTGTAGATCAGTTGACATGAACATACACCTGCTTATTTTTTATATAATTATAGAGGATGGTATATACTAAAAAAAAAAAAATAATAATTGAAGTAAATAGGTTAATACTGTCAATATGCACCATCCAGTTTAAATTAACTGAACTTCCATGCCCAAATAGGAACTGTTCAGAGAACTAAAGAACTGGCAATCTGACTCATAGCAGCTATGACCACAAAATGTCAAGAGGGATTAGCGAAGCTGTAAAGGAGCAGTAATAGTAAATTAGATCCTTTAGGTTGGTCATTTATCCAAGTAAATAAGATAAAGGTCATTTAGAGACATAGTATAGAGACTATGTTTTTGAATTAAAAAACCCAGGTTTTGGAGAATATTCAGAAAACTTTTAAGAACAGAAGTAATCCTTGATTCTCTTCTAGGCAGTGCAACAACACAGTTCTAGATGTATCTATTGAAAAAAACAGTCGTAGTGAGTATAAGGTATAAAATTCATTATCTTAGTTGGATGAAAGGAGCCATATAAAAATGCATATTTTATTTTCTACCTTTTTTTTAAAAAAAAAGAAAATTAAATTAAAATAAGAATGCTAATTACAAAGACATTAAAAGTTGTAGCTAAAGGAGTGAATCTTAGAGTGCTTACATTAACACATCAGTGGTTCAGTGCTTATGCATATACCTGACTGAAAAAAAAAAAAAAACTCCAAAAGAAACAAAGCACCATAATTGGTGGAGATTAACAGTAAACTAATAGATGGTACTAAAAGAGGGACAGTCTTTGGAAATTACACACTTTGTGAGTATTTTAAAAAGTCATGAAAGTAGAAGAAACATTGGAAATTAAATGTAAAATCTTAAGATATCAAGCTGAAATTATTTTGATGAGCATCTTGCTGAACTAAAACTAACCAACCAACCTCTTTTTCGAATACATGAGAAGCTTCCTTATGAATGGAGGAAAAAATGAACTGGAGTTTTTCAACTTAGTAAAGAGATGATTGAGATTACAAAATGAAAGAGTTAATAGGAAACAAGCATTCACCATTTTCCACTCAGTATTAAGTGTATCCAATAATATCATCAGGATGAAAATTTTAATATAATGAAAAGGTTTTTTCAACCAGTTCTTAATGATATGATGAAATTTCTAGCCAGAAGCTGTTGGGGGATTCAGAAAACAATTAGACATATTCGTGCATTGGTATCAACTGAAGATGATGGTTTGCAGGCGATCACCAGCTCAAGAAACTCGCAAAACATTGTTAGCTGCAGTATAAAAGGAATAGGCTCCTTCTGTGTACTTGTGCTCGTTTGTATGTGTTTTTACTGAGTATCAGTTATTGGCTTACCTTAGAGATACAGGATCCTATACTAAACAGCCCTCTGGCTTGAACCATTACAACTGTTCTTGACATCTTATATTGATAATATACAGCAAGGAGTAAAATATAAATTTATTTCTTTCTGAATTGTTGTGGTAAATTTTGCTATTTTTGTTAAACAGAAGAAGGCCAAAAACCCAAAACGCAGCTGATGTTTATATAGCCAAAAAGAAAAAAGAGCATTGTAAATTGTTACTCCCATAGAATATATCTATATTATCATGAGTTATAATATTTAATCTAAATCATAAATGTTGTTTTCTGACTTTCTTAGCATTTTGCATGTGGTGAGACATTAGTCTCCTAGCTGATAATTAACTCTTCTGAAAACTGAGACTAGAGAATTTGTTTTGCAAATTTATTTCCTAGGAAGGCTCTTAGATGCTAAAATGTATGCAGAAATTTTCATTAAAATCCTTCTCATTTGTTTTTATGGGTATTATTCTTACTGCTTACATTGGTGTCATGTATTTTAGAACTTGTTTAGGACTGAGAATGTGTTTGGTACTACATGAACTAGAAATGTCTGTTCTCTGAAAGGAAATTAAAGCTGACATCACTGGGGTAGTGGGAGCAAAGGTCTAAGTATTAAATATTTGAATATACTTTACCTAAATCTTTCAACGCTGTGTTGAAATATTTTTTTCTCATTTTACAAGGGTGCAAATTGTACTTGTACTTAAGTTTATATTACCACAAATCATCCAGCTAAGACAATGAAGTGATAGGTATAACTGAGTGAATACTAAACATCCAAACATCAACTCTAAATACAATATGTACTTTTTCCTCAGTAATTACTAAAGGCCAGAGCATAAAGTGAGAACAACAGTTCAAGATATCCCAGAAGATACCTTATTAGTGTTTAGAAATCTTGTGTGTTCAATGAGTTCATTATCAGTTGCTAGTTGGGACAGGAAATCTGTCTCTTCCAGATTCTGTTCTATCAAACAGGTCAATAAGACATGATGATAACTATGTTAAAAAGCAATAGTGTTAGATAATTCCATCTATGGTCTATAATAGAGATCAAGATATAATCGAGAATAATAACAGTAATCTGGAAAGAATGATCTTCATTATCCACATTTAGAGATAACTGTAGAAAACCAGCTCTACACATGTGCTATGTAAGTACAAAAATGCTCATAGATGAGTATTTGCTCATGTATTCCATAAAACATCAGGATTTCCAGTGTCCATGAAGCAGGTGCTTCACATCATACATAGATAATATTTTAACCATGCCATCACCTGCCTTTGAGGATGAAGAGGGTTGAAGAAATCAAAAACCAAACCAGGTGCTTACTGTGGAAAAGAGGTCTTCCCAATAACCTAGGGACTCATTGCATTTGCTCAAATAACACAAGCCACCAACTCACCATTAGCAACCAGAGCAGCTTAGAGCAGTTCTGAGTCTATACATGCTTCAGCTGTAGGTCCATCCTTATAGAAATGACAATGTATGCTTTATAAAAAAGGAAGGTGGTTATCTACTGTAATGATTCAGTTTGATGTGTGACTTCAGGAGACCAGACTTTTTGCAGTTCATGGATGTGCCTGGCAGAATCCTGTGAGAGAAGGTGCTGGGAAGAAGTGGTTTGCAGGACACCTGTTTATTTTCAAAAACCACTTCCTCCAAGCTCTAAAATGGTCCATATCCATGCAGGAAATCAAATAAAGGTGGATAAACAAGGAGATCCCGACTAAACTCAAACTGACCTTCCAGTTAGCACCCACAGGCAAGATCCAAGCTAAAGGCTTTGAGTATGCCTATCTTCAGAGCAGATGAGTAACCCTGTTGCTGTTCAGATCAAAGTTAGGCATGTGTGAGATGTGCAGCCCAGGCTATATAGTGCAGACTATGCAAACTACTAATTTCCAACCCTGAGGGGATGCCCTTTGCAGAGCAGTGCCTGAGGGTGGTCAGGACCCAGTATGGTCACTGTGGGAACTGATCCAGTCTCCCAAAGTCAAGTGGGGGCTTCATTTCATTCCTCAGGGCTTTTGATCAGGACTGCGTGGAATCATATTAACAAGAGATGCATATATTTCAAGTGTTAACCAATCCATCCCCATACCATATTTAATTGGGTGTATATGTGATATGCCCACTGTAGTGCAGTGTTATACTTAATACCATTTTCCATGTATTTTTAGTCACTTAAAATTAAAAATACTTGAAGCAGAGTAATAGCTACACAAATAAAATTGAGTCTTACTATCTTATATATTCAAATACATGGTATAGCTGAATATGATATGAACTAGAAAAAAAAAATAAATTATGCTGTCTATATCCAAGCTATGTATTTTTTTCCTGCCATCTACTTTTTGCACCACAACTATACAAAACTGTTTCAGCTTCTTATCTGAGATCCAGGTAGGGCAAAGACAATAGAAGATATTAGATCCATATGGCATTAATGAGGGCATGGGCAATTTCATTTTTTTTGTTCTTCACTGGCACAGGATCCACCCCATAAAAGTACCTTTATCAGCAAACACGTGCTGATTTAGAACATCTCATATCTTCTCTAGTCTTAAAGTACTGTCTTATATGAAAAAGAATGTCTTCAAGCCTAAGACATTCAAACTCACTGTGGGTCTTTAATACTTAAGATGTAGACACAATAAATTGAACTGTTTGCTGAGCTGTTTAGGGTGTATAAAAATGATATATTTGAATGTTTGTATTTGTATGGTGATTGTTCCAATATGTAAGAAAGGAAAAGAGGAAGAACGGTCTGATGCAATGAATTTTTTAATTTGTGTTTTTTAATAGAAACTACCTGGTTGTTACATTCACTTTTGTACTTTTAGTACAATTTGCTGAAGTGGAAAATATATAAAATTAAAACACTGATTGAATAACAGGTAATCAAAGCAAATTTCTTTTCCTAAGTATGTTGTGGATCTTAAATAATGAAGACAACACATGCAGTGCAATACAAATAAATAATTCTTCAGGGCATTTCATCATGTCAAAAGTTGTGGTTAAAGTGAAGGCAAACAAGTACAGAAATGTGTGCTCTAAACATGAGAATGACTGTGCTGCACCTCTTTCTCTCTATTCTGGTTCCCAAGAATTCTTAAGAAATTGGAATCAACCACCGTACTACACTCTGGTCTACCAGAGAAGCTTCCTTCAATATGACATTTAGAAGGCAAACATTGTATTATGTGATTTGTAACTTCAGACAGGATTTGCTAAACTATATTTTTCTCTAAATATTAGTAAATCAAAACTGTAAATAAGCTTAAACCTTTGGATACTTAAAGGTGACCTGGAATTTACTTTAGATGATTGGTTTTGATACACAGATGACTTACACATGTGGTATTATTATTTTTCTTTTAAAATAAATTAGAACAGGTTTAGAGATAACTTTAAAGGTCACCTGCTAATTATCTATCCTGAACATCTTCAAATGATGTGACATTTTTCAGAATGCAGCACTGGCTCCAAGAGTGGTTATTAGAGTCAGTGAATTTTATAATCAAAAGGATGGCAAATGGTAAAGGCTTACCTGGAAAAAATGAGCAACATTGACTACTCAGGTTAGTTATTATCTTCTTTTATACAAAGCTGGCTGCTTTGTTTATGCATCATGTTATTCTTTCACCTTTTTCTTTACATTTTTCCATTTTTGGGGAAGGATATACATATGACCAGCATGAACAATAATGCCGCTCACTAGTCCAGTCAATTTAACATCAGTAAGAGGAGCCACTTGGCAATGACAACATACTCCAGATTCGACATGACCGTGCACCTAAAACAATTTTTGTTTCTCTGAGGCTCTAAATTCAAAGCTTTTCTTTTCTTTCTGTTAGTTTTTTGTGGTTGATTGTTTGTTTGTTTGGTTTGTTTGTTTGTTTGTTTGTTTTTTGGTTGATTGGTTGGTTGGTTTTGTTTTTGTTTGATTGGTTGGGGGTTTTTGTTTGTTTTTTTTTTTGGTTGTTTGTTTTTTTTGGTGTTATTTTTCTGAGATTGCTTAGAAAACATTTTTCCCCCCCCCACTTGTGTTTTAAACTACCTGACCAGATTTGAATTAAGCCATTTGCAGAAATGGATGTAGAGATCTAAAAATCCAATTATAACATGCATTCATCTGCAACCAAAATACATGAGTTGTGCAGGCACATTTTGGCCAACTGTGAAGTGCTGGTCTACAGCACATATAAGGACAACTTTGGGCATTACATAGGTAAAAAAAAAAAAAAAATATTGAGAATACTGCTTTGCATACAATTTTGAAAATACTAATGTTTTTCCAGAACCCAATTTAAGTGTTGGTAGCTGAGCACCAAAAGGCAGGCATGCAAAATTACTACTTTGATTCCCTTTAGTTACTGAAGATTTCAATATTCTAAATTTATCTTCATCTACAGGTGACTTTTTCATATAAACCAGAAATGTGTGCCTGTTGGAGAAAAACATTAGGATCTATTACTACCATTTCTATGTGTTATCTTTCTAGATATCTGCTGTTTTCTGAGTGGTATTTATACTGTATTTGCACAGGACAATGTAAGAAGCTCCATAAACCCCCGGATTATGCGTCTGTGGTATCAAAACTATCAGCCTAAATCTATCCACTTACTCTGATTGAAGAACCTAATTCTGAAATCTAGTGGTATAATGATTAATACATTACTCTTACTAAGGTGCATTATACAGCTGTCTATTTTTTTTTTTTTTGGCTTTGCATTCTCAGTAGTGTGATTACAAATTAAAGTTCCATCCTAAATATATTTCTCTAAATATATTTCTGTTGTTCCCGTCCTGTCAGCTTTTTGTAGCCTAGTTCTCTACTGTCTGCATGCATAGACTCATGAAAGCAGCTTTAAGTTCTCTCCTCTCTTTTTTTTTTTTTTTTTTTTTTTCTGCTGAGTTAGTCTAAAGGGCTTCAGTGCAACAATGAACTCCCTCCTTACAATGCATGGTATACCTGAAGAACATTATCTATGACATTGCACAGCTTCTTCAACAGAATTACAGACAAAGCCTCCTGCCTGACTAATTTCCATCCATATAATCATTTGTGCTTGGGCAGCCATAGCACAGGTATGAGTATTTAGCTGTTCAGGTGTTATTTAGGAAGCTGATATCACTTCCTTTAGTGCATGTGGATGTGAGGAAAGACACAGATATTTTTTTTTTTTTCCCATAGAATCCCAGAATCACCATTATGGCCTATACTCCTAATTTAAACCTACATCTATGTTTTGTATCCATATACATATGTGAACCACAGAGTGCCAGGCAGTGTTCGAGACTGTGAAGGGCTCAGTGCATCTCCTCCAGCTAAGGTCACAAGTTTTCTGGCTTTCAGTCAGTAAAGGACTAGTCTCCAAAAAGCCATATGTTCAAGGTGCAGTCTCCCTACTGAAGCTCTGGGTCAGTAATTGGCTCCTAGCCTATCAAGCTGTAGATGTCTTTCTAATAAGTTATTTGAGAAAAGGAGAGGCAAAGAGTGTTTTCCCATTGGATAAGAGATAGCTCTTTTCAATGATCATTGGTATAAATCCCACTAATTAGATTGTCCCAGCAATAGGTCATAGATAGTATATCTATTTCACTTCCCCTTCCTCCCCATTCCAGAAGGAAATTTAATTTTATTTCTGCTAACAATTAAATCAAAACAAAAAGATCTCCAAATCTATCTTATCTACAGTCCCTCCTTTCCTACTCTTCTGACACAGTTCTCCAGATCAGCATGTAAACAGTGTGTCGTATCGAGAAAGCACAAACATCACTTGCAGCACTCTTGTCTGAGCCAGACTGCTGAGTACAGACAGTCACTGGTGAAATGAAGGCTGCAAGAGCTTGTACTAGTGGGAGTTGTAGCACTGTGCCTTATCTGCTACTCATGAATAATACCTGCACCCACCCACTTTTAAGGAAATTATATAGTTCAAAATTCTAATAAAACCTGCTAAGTGCTTTATGAGGCACTAGGATATTTTTAGTTTCATGTGATGAAGCATGTCCTGAAATAACCTAGTGCAATATCAGATGAGTTAGTGCAGTCGCAGCCCACATAGAAAGACGACTTTACAAATTTTGAAAATCATGGAAGTTATTCAATCAGTCCTGGGCAGCTTACTGGATAAATTGGGTGGCAAATCAGGGTGACCACTGGCTATCTGATAGGCTAATACTTAGATGCTTTTTGAAGCTGAGAAAACAGGCTGTTTCTATTAAAAAGATCATTTGAGGAGGGGGAAAAAAAATCTCTGATATAATCTATTTCTGTTTTTTACATGGGTGTTAGGGGTTCTACTACTTATGTGGAGACCGGAGGTGAAACAGGGTTCACTTTTCTTCTGATCCAGTTTCTTGCTCCTGAGTCAAATGGGAGGTGCAGTTTAAAATTATCATGAGGGGAAACCTCCTGGACAGTGGCCAAACATCCTGTCTTCACATTGCTCGAAGTCCGTGCCAGCTAGTTTGGAATTTAAACTCTGATCTCCTGCCCGATGGCACAATGAATTGCCACAAGACTGTCTGTCTGGCTTCAATTAAAATCTTTCAAATCTTTTGCACTTTTTATAGACTTAAAATGTTCTTGTGTCCTTTGCAACCACTTCACCCCCATCCCCACCAATCTCCATTCATTTTGCTTGTCAAGCAGCCCAACACCAAATGTGCTGTTTTTCTTTGACCTATATTGCAATGCAAAGCTACATGGTTCTTTAATTCACTGCCAAATAAAGCTGTTGTTATCTCTGGATGGATAAAGGGAACTAGGCCAAATGGTGATAAAGTCTCAGGGATGAAATGAGATTAAACCAGTTCTACCTCACCTTGTTATTTGCTAATTATATGTGCACTGGTCAGCAGAGCTCACTGTCTGTCTAATCATATGTCTAAAGGTCAATTAAAAGGGGTTGATGTCTGCAAATTACTATCTAGTGAAAAGTATTAACTGGCATAAGGGTTATGACTGTCCTTTTCTCTCTCTTTGTCTTTTCAAGACATTTTCAGGGCATGATACATAATGTATAAAATCACAGTGTGCTTTTCAAACACAAGAGGTTTTCTCCCTCTCCTTTTCTTTTCTTTAAAATTCAAAATGACTTGGCAATCATAATTCTAATGCAGATCTACAACCAGGTCAAAGAACTACTTCTCTTTTCTTTTCTAATTAACACTTGGCAATATTGTTAAGGAAAGCATTACGCAGGGAGCTGGAGTCACGTTAGCACCAAAAACCTCTCCAGGGCATCAAGCAATGCTGAGAAGCTTCCATGGAAGCCTTTCTAAAACAGTTGCTCACTTTACATCTTTGCTGTCACTGCATAAACACAAATCCCTCTATAAAATGGTTGACTTAAAACTAAACTCAGTAGGCAAATTTATTTGGCTTGTTGAGGGGGAAGGAAAGGGAGAGCTGAAGTTTAGTAACTTGGCCTCTGCTAATTGAAAATACATCCAACAAAGAAAGCTGCTGCTGAGGCAGAGGTGTAACCATGAAAAATGCTGCTGTTTTCAGACTGCTCCAGCACATCCTAGCAAACCAAGAGCTATGACTCCTGGCTTCTTTTCCCTCTTGGCCTCAGCTGCTCTTTCATAGACATCATGGCACCAGAATAAAACAAGTGCAAGTGACCAGGTCCTCTCACTGTCATGTCCAAGCAGCTCCTCTGGAGGCAGCATATGCTGCTCAGCAGGTGAGAGGAGGATTTGCAGCCTCACAGATCCCCTGCTGTGAAAACACCCACCTTGCCAGCCTGCCCTCCCATTTCAAAGGAGGGACTAAACTAAAAATGGTGGGAAGAGGTCTAGTACACAGAGGCCATGAGTAAAGAGATATAGGAGGGCAGAGAATAAGGTAGGAATGCAGGAGCGCAAGAGAGAAAAGCAATATAGACAGAAGAGAAGGCTGTCAGAAAAAATATTTCTCACTGCAGTGTCCTCTAGCTGAAACAGGTGTGAAAGAGGTGCATGGGAAAACAGAATCAAAGCATGAAAATGGACAGTTTTATGCGTAACTGGTCTTTTTGAATTTCAAATGGTTCACAGGTCAGGAGCAAGAAGTGGAGTGTTACGTTCAAAACGAGAGCATACACAATCGGAAAGATAGAAACCTGAACAAATGCCAGAGTTTCAGGCAGTGTAATTTCTCTGAGACAGGACACATATGGAATAAGTTGTCATCAAAGCAAGGAGCATTAGCAGATGTCTAGACATCTTTATGAAAAGAGAGGCACTGTCGGGTATAGCATGACACAGCAGGGTGATGAGATTGCTTTTAAAAGTGGACTCTTTTTTTTTTTCTTTTCTTTTTTTTTTTTTTCTAGAAGAATAGCTCCCTGCATCTTTGCAGGAGCAGGCTGACATTCCTCTGGAAATCTAACTGCTGTAACACATATAAATGACTATTTCAAATTGCTCAGAGATAGTTCAGTCAGAACTGTTCATGCAGAAATTTGCGTTCTTCTAGCAGACTCTGATTATATTCATATCAGGAAAAGCCATCAGAGCATCTTGTTTCAACCCAAATGTATTATCTATCTTCAGTGTCACTCATTTCTGGATACTGCATATTTTGTAGACAGGCATCCTTTACCATTAGGTACTGACATACCAGGATGTGAACTGTGCATCCTTGGTACTCTGTTGCAGTAACTGATCATCATAACTGTTTACACACATGTTTTAATTTCAAATCAAATTTGCCTGACTTCAGTTTCCAGCCTTCCACTACTTGACAAAGGAGCTGGCTTTGCTTTTACTTAATATATTCATCTTCTGAAGATAACTTTATGCTGCACTCAAGTCACCAGCTGCAACCAGCTGTCTGAGCGAGAGAACCCATATCCAGCTCTTCAGAGTCACTGCACCTCCCACCATGGGGAAACACCCAAAATGCAAATTCTTCTGTACTTGCAAAATGGATACACGTACCTAGGCTGGCTGGCCCAGTGTTGGTAACAATGTGCCTCCATGGCACTTAAGTTTCACTTATTTAAAGCAAGCTTGGGGCAGTGGCAAAAACTGACAGCTGGTGAAGTAACTATAGCAGAAAGGTGCATTTAGAGAGTAGCTTCATCACAGCATCACAAACCTTTCAACCTGCAGTAGTGCTGAGAGAGACCTGACAGAGGAGGTAAGCCTATCTACCAGCTCACGTATGTACGGGAGATGGTAAACAAAGAGTTTTCATCAGCTTTACATTTTTTCTGTTTATTCTCCTGTTTCTTTTCGATCTACATGATTTTGTCAAAATATTAGTCCACTTTGATTTTCAGTTTTATGCTTTACTGTCCATAAAATTTACACATGCATATACACAAACCAAAATACAAATAATAATAATGTCTCTTGCATTTTTTCCTTTAAGCATCAGGTAAATTAAGGCTTACCAGAAACACACAGAATTTTCTGAGTAGTTAACAAAATCCTATAAATAGTTTACTTGGAGGCCATTAACTAGCAGTGTATCTAAGAAGTCAATACTGATACCAATACCACTCAACATCTTCATTAATAGTATGGATGATGGGGCAGGAGTGTAGCCTCAGCAAGTTTGCTGGTGACACAAAATTGGCAGGAGTGGCTGATAGAACCAGAAGGTTGTGCTGCCATTCAGAGGGACCTCAACAGGCTGGAGAAGTAAACCCATGCACCAGTATGTGCCAGGTTTGACAGTTTAAGTAGCAGCTTTGCAGAAAAGGACCTGAGTGTCCTGGTGGACACAAAGTCAAACATGTGTCAGCAATGTTCCCTCGTCAACAGAGAAGACTAACAGTGACCTTGGCTACACTAGGACAAATGTTGTCAGCAAGCCAAGAGGGGTGATCCTTGCCCTTTATTCAGCACTGATGAGAATTCTGTGTTTAGTTCTGGGCTCCTCAGTACAAGAGAAACAAGGACAGAATTGAGACAGTCCAACAAAGCACCACAAAGGTGTTTATGAGACTGAGAGTATCTCTCCTGTGAGGAAAGGTTGTGAGAGCTGTAACTGTTTAGCCTGGAGAAGGCTCAGGGAAGAATAAAAACAGTACACTTTCCACTTTCAATGTATGAAAATACCTAAAGGGAGAGCATACAGAAGACAGAGCCAGATTCCTTTCAGTGGTGCCTAGTGACAGGACAAGAGGCAATGGTCACACACCATTTTATAGCCACCTTTTGTACAATTGACCTTATCTAAGGGGGACAAATATGGGATAAAGCAAATGTAATATGTGAATTAGGCTCCGATATTAGGCAAGTGTTCAGTATTGCACAAGGAAGAAACAAAGCAGCATATCCTTGTTCTAAATTTAATTCTAAACAGCCTATGTAAAATGTGGATTAAAGACGCTGTTTGAAGGTCTGTTAATAATATTAGTGGTAAATGGCATTGTATTGAATGGGAGGAAGCAAATAATAGTATGGAAAGGAATCACTGCTAAGTCCTGTAGTAGTTAACATCTTTGTTAATGATCTGGAAACTGGATTAATGGAATGTTAATGAAACTCACAAGTGAATATCTGTTGAGTTGTTTCAGAGACATATATATAAAATAATGGGATGGTATGGCATGGAAATGTAAGCTAGAATGATAACAAGCAATTAAGAAAATCATACTTTATCACAGAGAGAAAATAAGTGCATTTGTATACATACATACATGTTTATATACATAAAATGAAAAGGGAATATGAAGGAGTAATATTGAAAACCACTAAAGGAACGCAAACCACCTCAGGTATGAGACGGAGCAACACAGACAACCATGGAGTTTTAGGCTTCCTAACTGTCAGCTGAAGAGTCTTAATTGTGCTTAATGTCATAATACATAGGCTTCTCAAAATCTCCAGAACATTCAAGCATATGATATCTCTGTAAGGAAAATATTTTAAAGATAATTATTTGAATACACTTATATTTTTATCTTACAGATAGGAAATCAGATACAGGAAGATTAGTAACTAGAACCAATAAAGGACTTTCCTATAATAGTAGTAACTATGTTAAAAGTGATACTTGGCCTGAAATGAATATAATGAATTAATTCAAGGCATCAGCTCTGCTTCCTACCCTGGCTCTCTTCCAAGCTGCACTAACTTAATGGTATGAACATTTTCTCTAGGAAGAAAACCAAGCTTCTATCACCTCTGTGTAGGCAGAACTTCCTAGCTGAGAGCTTTAACTAGTACTAAAACTGGTTTTTGCCACAACTACAGGAGGGACTTCAAACTTACTGGCCATAAAAATGACAGAGAAGAATGAGAACAAAGAAAGGTCGTGGATTTGAATATAGGAAATACAACACATAAAATCTATTTGATTCCAGAAGTAAATGTTCTCTATTACCAAGAGTAATGAAATAAAATATAATTCTAAATCCATTTAAGAGCTAGCTGCTACATTTATAACTGCTGTACCTCTTTAATCAAGAATCCTTGACAAAGGGATCATCTTCCAAAACTGTAAATATATCAGTACTGACATAACAAGTCATGATTATTTTTAAAGTTCCTGAGATCTTGACGACCTCCCTCCTCACCTACCAGAACTCTGCCTTTTGCTACACTGCTAATCTGGCTATAAGGCTCATAGACTTCAAATTATTATGTGTGACGAAAAACACTGTTTCAGTGTAGACTCACTTTACTGCTTCCAACTTATTCAGAAAATTCATGTTCCTTTTTTGCATAAACAAGTTTTAGGCCAGATCAGAATGTCAGCTACCTGCGACACTGTAACTTTGGTGTGACCTTGTCCTCTGCCCTTTGAGCTGGCATGAAAGCATGGACTCCATAAAGTGTACTGGTTTTATTTCCACAGATTTATAGTCTGGTCACCGGGACCAAATCCAGATCAGATTCAAATTGTTTTGTGATCTAGTAATGTTTGTCCATTAATTCCATCACTGGCTTTCTCTGGATACAGATTATTGGAGATTAATGATTCTTTCCTCCTCTTTTCTTCCTTCACTAGTTTATACCTATGATGAATATTCCTGGAGAATAGAATTATGTGAGCTTAAAGGTTCTTTCTCCTTTCTTCCTATTAAGCTTGTTACTTCACGTTCTTAGTTATTTCTTTATTTCTTTCTATTAGTTATACATATATTCTATAAATCTCATGATTTTTGCTGACAGCCTTCAGAGGTCTCCATAGATTAAATCAGCTGTGGTCTGAGATCCAAAATGTTAAAGTCTTTGGTACTGATGCACTCACTTACTCCAACACTTATATTTTGAAGAGAAGTACTCATTCTGCTGTAATTTTGTGGAGACCAGTGTTAATCTCATCATCATAGCTGATGTTACAGAGTTCAAAGTCATAACACATTTGATAATGGGAAAACATTATCTACATCATTTTCAGTGTCAAAGAGAGTTCAGAACTTTGTCACAATGTGAAAAATGGATTCAGAGATGCTTATGTGTGTCATTGTTGTAATTTCTGCTCTCCTGTGTGAGTCTAGGTCTGAGGCTCTGAACTGCTTTAATGTCACATAGTTCTGTGAATTCCAGCAGTTCTCTTCCACCTGTGTCTGAATTGAATAGTATTTGTTTAAGGGGCTGGAGGAGGTCTTGGGCTCATATTAAACATTCGCCAGGCTGTTGGCTAGCAGCTCTTCAAGACAAGCAATTGCATCCGCTATTCAAGGTTACTTAAGGTTATTCAGTCCTCCTAACTTTAGCCATATAATTTACTTGTCTCTCAAAGTTAAATTCCTGCTCTGAATAGTTCCCTGGAGGAGCTTGTCTTTTTTCAATAATTATATAGGAAGATTGAGGTGACTGGCCCCATACCGTAGTCATACTCAAAAAACTAAAGTTGAATGCTGTCAAGATCCCTTTATTGTGTTTCTCTTTTCCTGAGTAAGTGGTCAGACTTCTTGGCTGTTGTTATGAAAGGACATTTCTTTAAAAGAACTGTTGTAGATACTTACAAGAAGCAACATTCAGGACTGTGGATACCAGGTAGAATGCAGGTGTTGGTCTCTTCTCCCAAGTAGTAAGTGATAGGAGAAGATGAAATGGCCTCAAGTTATGCCAGGGGAGGTTTAGATTGGATATCGGGAAAAAATTCTTCACAGAAAGAGTTGTCAGGCATTGGAACAGGCTGCCCAGGGAAGTGGTTGAGTCACCATGGTCATCATCCCTGAAGGTGTTTAAAAGATGTTTAGACAAAGTTCTTAGGGGCCTTGGTTTAGTGCTGGAGTTAGGTTAGGTTATGGTTGGACTCGATGATCCTGAGGCTCTCTTCCAACTGAAATGATTCTATGATTCTAAAAGGCCTTAAAATTGAGCCCTTTTGAATCCCACTAGTGACTGGCCAGTAGGCAAATGTTACTCCATTTACTACAAACTCTTTGAGCCTGACCCTTCAGCAAATTGTTTACTCATTGTAATGTGTACATGTCTAGTTCTATGCTGGCCATTTTTTCCAAGAGGATGGTATGAGAGACAGCATCAAAAGCCCACATCCACTGCCTTTCCTCCATCCACTAGGTGGATAACATTGTTATGAACTGTTCTCAGTTAGTAAGGCATGACTTTCCCTTCATGAATCCATGTTGTCTTTGACTGATGACTGGGAGTATTTTTCAATAACTCCCATAATAATCTCTATAATTTTACCAGGCACCAAAGTAAGACTGACAGACCTATAATTGCTAGGGTCTTCTTTCTTGCCATTCCTGAAATCTGCAATAATGTTTGCTAGCTTCCAGGTGACTGGGACCTTTCCAGATTCTCAATACCATTGATAAATAACAGAGATGTCTCACAATAACATCAGTCAAGTCTCTCAATACCCTGAGATGAAACCCATCAGGCTTCATAGACTGGTCTTAAATGCTTACAATAGGAATGGACACCTAAACATCTTTGCAGATTTTGATTACTTTTACTAGTCATTAAAGCATTTCTTAGATAAATTTGTTACTCTTAAAAATATTTTATGGTGTTTAGTTTTAGGATATATGTGACAAACTTTCAGGAATATAAAAAAATTTTCAGAGTTTTGGCCTTCATCAGACTTTGAAACTAACATAATACAGATTGGTTTTGTTTGATTGTTTGTTTGTTTGTTTGTTTTTCCCAAGGTTATGCATTGGAGTCAAATGTGTCAACCCAGGTGTATTAAAAGATCAGATTGATTATACAGGCAAGTTCCTTACTGTGCTTTTGTTGTTGTTGTTGAAGTCTTGGTAACAAGAGTGACAAAATTAAAGTTCTTCTTCAGCACCACATAAAAGAGGTAAATCACCTGGGAAAATAAGCTGTAGCTTATTACTCATCATTAATAATAACTGAAACACTGCCTTAGTTCCACTCAGGGTGTATAGTGGGAAAGTAGGAATGTTTGAGACAAGTTTAACTATAGAGTGAAGCAAAAGTGTCATGATGTAATCAGTTACATAAACTGACCTTATATGTAAATTCTAAATTGCCTTTTGTGGTTTTGGAATCCACTAATTGTTTTCAGGAACACCAGATAAGTGATTTGATAATTATGGCAGTTGCTATGTGTTTTGTGATTGTTTACAGAAGCCTTTACCCATATCAACTTGCCATCATCCTGGGTTCTATATAAATCAACATAATGCATGTTTCTTCTTTGCTACAATCCTTGTGGTATAGATTTAATTCTACTTTCATTCAACTGTCTTCAGGGAGCTCTTTAAACAAATATGCATCTCGTTAACAATACGTTTAAACTAATTAATTTTATTCAGTGATCACCAGGATGCCCAAGGATACAGAGGCAACACCAAGATAATGAATCTGAACTTTGGCCACTGCATTTACTCCTCTTCTGCCTTGAGAACCCTTCTACACCACTCAATTATTTGTCTTGGGAGAATGTATGCTTTGCAGCAGTTTGTCATGGAGAGCACAGTTCTAAGTAGAACAAGCAATAATGAATGTCTGTCTGTCTGTCTGTCTGTCTGTCTATCTATCTATCTCTCCCCTTTGCCTCCCTCCCTTATCACCCATGAACCCATCCAAGAGCACTGCTAAAAGGAAGGTAAAAAACTTGAAATAACTGGTAGCAGAGGCTAATATGTCTGAAGTGACTAGTAGAAAAGATGTTTGCCAGATGGTACCTAGTCCTATATATCTTCCTCATGTCTTTAAGATTCATAAGTAGATTGAGGTTTGGTCTATCTGAAAAACCTCTCTAGACTATTGTGTCAGAAAAGTCCAGGAAATGTCCCTTTTTCTCTGACAAGGAGCTTGCAGAGTACTCTATTAGCCTCATCTTTTCAATCTACAGCTTAATTGCAGTGGAGGACTCCTGACCAATTACTTTATGAAAGTAAGGTCTTATTCTTCCATCTAAGATTATAATTTAATTTCCATATTTTTAAACTAACCACCTTTGAAAGTTTATACCTCATTTTTTTGTTTTGTAATTAAGATAAATTAACTTAATAAATGAAATATACAAATGGAATTTCCTTGTCAGGTTCAGGTCAAATAAATTATTTTGTAGTTTTGTGTTTTGCCAGAAGATGCAAAAAATTTTCCATATTATATCCACATGAATTGTTTCTTCATCTAGTTTCAAATTTTAGCATAGCAGGAAACTGTATTTTTTTTCCTATTATTATAAGTCTGCCTTGCCTGCAGTGTTTAATAATGTTATAAGTATCTGAAGAGAAATTCTACTGTGGTATAAGTTAAATCCACCAGTGTACATTAATAAATATAAGCAGACAATAAAATAATTGAATTTATCCTTATTTTCAGTGGTGTAAATTAAAGTACTAAAAGAAATGCAAGACACACAAAAGTATTTGTGTTGTGCCTCCCAACTCAGCAATGCCTAACAATTGAGGATCCATAAAACTCTGGAGAGTCCTTGAACACATTCATAAATCTAAGATGCTTAAAGGCTCTAGATGCCATGAAAATAAGATACAGCCTTTGAGAATTTCTTAGTAGTGTTTTGTTTGCTTAAAAAGTCTCAGGGACCTTTTAAGATACTGTCAGAAGAGACTGAGTCCAGATTCCTAACTGAAGATTTCTCAAATCTTTTTTTTTTTGTCTGGTTTTATTTCAGGGTACAAGCAAAAAGAAAGAAAAACAAACAAACAAACAAACAAAAAAAACCCAACAAAACAAAACAGCACCACCAAAATCAAAACAAAAACCGAAGCAAAACCAAGTAATTGGAACTGAATCATCTGCTTCATTAAGATGACTGTGCATCATAGACATTTTCTATTGTTTATACATTTCATACTAATAAATAAAGCCTATAAGGCTTATCAAAGGACCACATTGGTGTTGCAATATCAAACCAAGTGGGTGTATACATTGAATTAGACCTGAATTTAACTCAAATTTGATCAATTTTTTGCCTGCTTCCTATTTAGTTTTCTGATCGGCATAAATTTTCTGTTTTTCTTTGTTTCTGGTGTGAATGACACTCTGTAACATCTTTCCTCCCATGTTACATGTCCATAATCTTTTAACAGCTCAGCTTGAGCTTGTACTATCATGTCTGCTCATGCTTATTCGCCTATACTGATCCATTTGAACTTGTTATCATAATAACTAGGCATTTCAGATGTATCTCAATGTTTAGATGTGACTTGCTGACTGCTCAGTTGTTTGTATGTGCTGATGTCATGCTCACTACCTTAAAACTATCATGAAGATTCAGAGTAGAAAGCTCATTTTTTAGAAAATGTCCTAGGTCCTAAGAAGGTGCAGTTTATGCAACATCCTCTGTATGCAGATGTCTGTTTGTGTCTCTACTCCCCAACACCAAAAAAAGAAAATAAATCTCTTTAAATGCTAACTATCTTCAATAAATTTGTCAGAGGGGTAGGAATCTTGAACACAAAAGTATGCTCTCAAACATTGAGAAAATAGAGCTGAGTAAAGCAATCTGTACATTTCTTCCTAGAGAGAGAAAGGCTCAGCTCTCCATTTGTTACATGTGACTGAATACAAGGGTGAGAGAGAGACTCAGATTTTGTCCACTCACGGGAAAATATCTCCAAACAGACCACTGCCAACCATGAGACATAAACCAGTAGGAAACTAGGCTTTATCCATTTTGGCAGACTCAAAATGAATTGTTCTTCTCATAGTTTTAACTTCTCCAGCTGGACAAATTTAATTTCTTTTTCTTCTCTTTTGTAGGTCTTATGCTTTGATGAGGGCTTCTGGGATGAGGCAAATTAAGATTCATGCTATTTAGCTCAGCTACAACATCACAGTGGTAAGTCTCTACTGGTTTTGGACCTACCTATTCATGGCACTACCCTGTGCCAAAGAACCATGTGAGTCATCTGAAACTACCTCAGATATCTCTACATGATGCTACATTGTGTGGTCATTCAAGGGTTTATTTATATCCACTGCTTCATACCAGAATGTTCTCCTTAGAAGCCTTCCATTGGGATAGTTACATGTTGAGGCAAGCAGCACAGGCCTTCTCCGAGTTGGGATGGAAGAGGTTAACTGAGAAGACAAAATACTCATATTATTTATCAATCTCAACCTGAAACGGCTGCACTGGAAGCAGAGACAAACTTTTCTTTTTCTCCCTGGCCTACTAGTAGATACTTGGGAATACAGTTAAGAGTCTGAAATAAGTTCCTGTCATGCTGGAAGTTTGAATTAGCCAATTAAACACAGTTCATTAGTGATATTTGTAGCCCATGTTGTGCTAATTAAAACAAAATTATTTTTCCATTATTATTTGCATACTGTTGTTCTTCAGTTATGCACTTGGAAGGATAATACTGCCTTGAGATGCCAGTTTTTTGGCATCACTCTGTGCTAATGAATGGAAAGACACAGTATATTCTTAAGCTGTACTAGAGCTTCTTGTTCTTCTGTTTCAAATATTTCACAACTAATCAACTATGAAATAACAACTGCTTCAGAGCTTCTGTTAAAGAACTGCTTGTTTCTATAGTGACATGCAAAATCTACTTTATAAACTCATTCTCATGTTAAAAAATAAAGTCCCTGTAGACTTTCCAGATGGCAAATTAGTTGGAACTGGGAGAAAATACACTGAGGCACACTTAGAGGGGAAAACAAAATAACAGACCTGGGGTCATAGTGGCCAAGGAGGTGCCTCTAGGTCTCTAGATCAGTGTGATTTCCTGTTGTATACTAAGGCCATGATCAAGGCAAGTTAGGTATTCCAGAAGTGACTGTGCCTATATAGGCACAGTAAACTTGGAGTATCCATGCTCATCTGGGTGCTTTGAGTTTTAAGACACTACCAGATCAAAAAGAATTCAGAGATGAGAAAACTTCAGATAAAGAAAATATCAACAGAACTGACTTGTGGATACAGCTGTGAGGTCTGATCCGTTTGGTTTTCCAAGTCACAACAGCAGTGAAACATAATTATTAACTTACGTTAACCAAAAATATCTAGCCAAACTTCAAGCCTCTTCATAGTCTCAGACAGAAAGAAGCTGAAGAATTTCTTCAATAAAGACATGTGAGTAGAACGTAAGTAAATTTGTACTACTGCTTTGAGGCATCATCTCCCATGACTCCTGGTTAATTGGGAAATCTATTCAAAGTCTATTTTATCATTACCCTGTGGCATTAGAACTGTTTTATTCCATTTCCCTGCATAAGTAAGTTAGTAACTAAGCATTTAGCCAGTGGTAAATGCTTTTACCAAAACCTTTTCACCACAAAATATTTGTGGACGACAGAATGAAGAGGGTGGTTAAATTAAAAAAAAAAAAAAAAGGAAAGTTGTAAAACATTCTTTAACTGGGCTAGTCATTGACATCCATAATAGCTCATTGAACCTAGTGGCATCCATAATTAAAGCTGCCAGAAGCCTGGGCAAAATTGCTAATTAATGTAAATTCTAAGGTTATTTTTTATTTAAACTGGCCATTAATGAATTTCCATGGTGTTATGGTTCATGGGCATTGATACATTTGGAAATCTCAATGTTTTTCAAACTGCTGTCCTGGATCCGTGAAGGTCAGTAGCACAGAAATATGTATGGTAACTTTATCCTGCAGATGATTCTTCTATGCTGGGAAAACTAGTGTGTGGCCTGCTGCAGTGAGTGATACTCACCATCTGAGAAAATTGTGATACCATACATCACAGAATCTAGGTTTCAATAAAGAAAAGTATAGGTCTCAATAAATATCTCATATTGCTAATTGAGTGGCATCTAGATTATCCAGAATTGTTAAACTATGCACAGCAGGTGGTGAAAGATAACAAAATCCCTAAAAATCATAAATATAGTTTATGAACTTGTTATTAAAACAAACCACAATATAGATTTTTCAAAATAGTACAAACAAACTAAAATCACTACAATGAGTTAGATGAGTCTGTAAATCCCCTTAGAGAAATGAAACAGTACTTTTGTGAGAGGAGGGACCACACTACTTATTTATATTGGACAACAATATCAAGGGTTTCTGACCTTCTGAAACTCCATCATATTCCCCTAGGGTAGTTTCCACAGTCATCACTTGCATCAGCACTGCATTTGCGTGGCTTCTCAGTGAGTCAAAGTGGCAGAAAGCTGACTGTAGATAAATCCCTTGTTTTTACCTGAGTCAGTGAGTTGATCTGACTTAGTAGCTGTGCAAATGCAACAGCTCAAGAAGGGAGGAGGAACATTGTTTGTGTCAGCAGCCCAGTTTTATAACTAGTTAATCCAATTATGAAACACCACCCTTGAAGTACATTTTCTTTCCTCTCTCTCATCTTCTTGAAATTACTGTGGCAGCCCGTAGGTCTTTTCCAGTTTTAACCTTTCACCCCCTTGTAAGAGTAAGACTCTCAGATTCCTGTTTCCCATCACCTGTATACAAAAATTCAGACTCAAGGGTTTATAAATCCTGTCTCTTTTAAAAGCATTTGGATGTGTCATTATTGAGACAAAATCTATAATCAGTTTCCATAATCATTTACAGTTAATCATGGTTTTGCATGACAATCATATCCAATTTTAGGTAGTTCTATCAACCTGTGGAAAAAAACCAACATTATTTTACACAACTGAATTTCAAAAGCGCATTTAGTGTAATTGCAGAGAAAATGTGTGAAAACCTTTAGAAAACAAATGCCAGAGCTCCTCCTTCTAGTCCACCTTACATTTTTCTCACTTGAGAACTGCACTAATCTGTCATATTAGTAATCTCCAACCAAAACACCATCCTTTCCCCTTCCTTAGCACAACTAATTATTTAAGTGGTGTATCCTTAAGGAGGAGTCAGGAAGATGTGTATGATTAACACAGACTGAGATCACATACTGAAGGATATATTTTCATCTCTTTGATCAAAGCAAATGGTATAATGAGAGAATCAGACCTTGTTTTTCTCACTGAAAGGGAGAATACAGAAGGACAACACTGTTGATGTTCAGATGTTCTAAGGGAAGTGTGACGTGGCAGGGAGTAGAGGTGTTTATAACTGGTTGTTCGGAGAAGTGGGTTCAAAGGTCTATTACATATAAGGTGTCAGGTGTCATAGAATCATAGAACATCCTGAGTTGGAAGGGACCCACAAGTCTTCTTGAGTCCAACTGCTGAACCCCATGGTTCACACCATGTGTCCGAGGGTGTTGTCCAGTCTCTTCTTGAACACTGTTAGGCTTGGGGCCGTGACGCCTCCCTGAGGAACCTGTTCCAGTGCTCTACCACCCTCTGGTTGAAGAGCCTTTTCCTAATGTCTTAGGAAATAATGTCCTAATTTCCTAATAACTTAGGAGATATTTGAGGTGAGGTTATACGAAATATAGCACAGGCATCTTCAGCTCTGCTTTCATCAGTCTGCTATTCCACTTTCCTTATATGGTCTCTAGACCTCAACGATTAGTGGATTTGTTATGAAAACAGTAAAAAAAAAATAAAAAAAAACCCTCTTCTTACTCCCTGGAAGAAAAAAAAAATATACAGATGTTGTATTATTGAGTCAATTTCGCTAAGCAAAAAATAGAGCCAGTAAAGAAGATGAAAAGAGAGGAGGAGCAGGACCTTTTCTTTTGGTAGTGATTGACTTTGCTGTCTTGTATAACTTCACCGTTAGGAATTTTTTACGGAAAGTGTTTCCTTCCTTGGCAAGACTATTTTAAGATATCATTCTGCTCTACAAGAGACAACTACATTCAGCTGTACAAACACCTAGAAGATGTGGGCTGACTTATCTGCTTGATTTTGGCATTTTTTTTGAAAGGTATGTTAAAGTCAAGAGTAAATTAATGATTTTGGCCCATAAACACCTAGAGCAACACAAGTTGTTCTGTGCCAAACTGTGTCAAAAAGTTGATCTGTGTACGACTACTCTGGTGTCAGGGAGGACAGGGAAGAGCTTTAGTAGTGAAGAAATTTATTGCCTAAGTATGCTACTAAGTGCATCTGAGGAACTAAACACTGTCAAACCTATCTAAAAAGTACTGCAATGTCCATTGTTGTGCTGAATTTTTGCAGAAATGTTCCTTTACTTTAGCGATGTTCCTTTGCATATTTCTTCTTTCTGTAGCATTCCTTTAACAGTATTGCCCTTTGGCAGAAAGGAATATTTAAAAAAAATCTTTGTGGGTGACACTCCTTTACACACTCACACTCACTGTACTGTCCAACTATTTCTTTACCATCCAACCCACAAAGGCCAATTCACGAAAGTCTCCTATTATTTGTCCTGCAGAAAAAGAGTAGTGATGCTGTTTTGTTTTTTTTTTCTTTTAGACTTGTCATTCCTCTAAAACAAATGTCCTTTCTTACACATGCAAACAAAAAACCCATCACCCTACCATGTGATTTAAGATACCGCTCCTTAATTATCAACTGTTTTTTAGGGACTACCCTACTCATCCTTCTTCTGTTCTGCCACCAGGATAACTGCTATCTTCAACCAGGCTCCTGTGTATACTCTACTCATTGTTAGCCATTTGTAAAAAAAGCCTGTTGGATTTGTTTATGGTGTTCATGAGGGGAATTTGATCCTCTTGACTAATCATCTTTGATCCAAAATAACATTTCCTTGTAATGTTTGGTAGCCTGGAAAAGCAGAGTATAAAGAAGTGAGGGACAAAACTCACTGGTTTACTGACTCTGGTCTAAGTGTTAGCTCATAAATAGTTGTTCTGATTGAAAGATTTACAGAGCCTGTGAAAAACCATGGTGATTTACATTTGTATTGTCAACTGATATAAACCAAAATGCCAGCTTTGAGAGAATAAAATTTCCACTGTCACACTGTAGTATTTTCAATGATGTTTTGAGGGTCTTTCAGGGTGTAATACAGCTAGTACATGAGTTGTAAAAATGTCTATTATGCATTTTGGACAAAAAATTATTATAGTAGTTCAAAATTATAGGGTAAGAGTTGTTGGATAAACTATCACTGGTAAACTAACAGCGATTTTTTCCAAAAGGTTTCTCACCTATCAACTCCTGATTAAGCACCTGAATAGTAGCTAGATTTTCCTAACTGCTCAGATTCTATTTAGGCATCCAAATGAGGTATGAAAATTTCACAAGTAGTCTCTTTGCTAGCTGCGGGATGCTGAACACTGTGGAATAGGTGACCTCTTTATAAGGTCTTTGCATGGAAACAGGGGTTTTTAAAAAACTGTGAATTAAGTGGTAAAAACTCATTTTCATGAATTCATCTGTAATATTGTCTCCAGCTATATCTAGTTAATGTATTCCTAAGAGTGTCTCCTAAACTAATAATCTTGAGTCATAATAGTAGGGCCGACCTATCAATACATCATCAATTTTCTAGAAACAAAGACTCCAGTCTACAGACGTAACTCAAGCAATAAAATCTGTTAATGATTTAATTTCAAATGTCAAAAATTCCATTTCAAGTGTCCCTGTATAAACATTAAAAATAAAGTGGTACAAATCAGTGTCTGTGGTAAGAAATTCAAAATGAAGTGCTACATGAGTGGTAGGAAGGAAATGAAAGTACAGATGATATGTGTTTTGCAACAGCAAATAACGTGTCAGTTCCATGTCAGGGGAAGACCTGGAAATAAAGCAATTCCTATACCAATTTCTTGGTTTCCATAAAAAGGAACTGCAGTGCAGACAGTACGTCCCAAGAGGTAAATTTTGCAACAGCCAGAGAGTCTCAGAATTATATACACAGGAATAACATATTCTGTAACCCAATAGTCCGTCACCTTCTTCTCTATAACTATGTATAAAGGTATTGAAGTCCTTAATGGGAATATGACTTTTTGAACTTTCTTCTCTGGAAGGATCTGAAAAATTAATGTCCTGCATAAACACAGTCAGCTGATCGGAGTCAGCCCAGCGAGAGCCGGAGCCGGCGGGCTGCAGCCGACCACGAGGTTCAGCCGAGATTAGGAAGCTCAGAGGGAAACGTGCAGGGACAGCGTGATTCCCGGCGGGTCCCCATCCCCAAAGCCCAGGCAGCCATTGCGAGAGAGCGGCTGACGTGGCGGGGGGCGTTCCCACCGTGACGGCGACCACACCTCCTCCCATTGCCTTGAAAAGTCCTGTGGGAGGGCAGCCACTAGTCGCTGCCCACCAGGCGCAGGGAGGAGCAACCAGCTTGAGTAGCGGGTGAGTCCCACCCACACTGTGCTGCAGCAGCGGGTGTGGTAGCTTGTGCAACAGGGTGCAGAGAGCACTTGACGCTTGCTAGCCCCTCTAACTTATTGCCAGCATCCCAGACTACTGACGACCATGGTCGCCTCCAGGAGGAGAGCTTGTCTCAAACAGACGGTGGCAACGCAGACTGAGGTTCTGTCCCGAACGGTGGCTGTTCAGGTCTCCGGCTGCAGGGAGTGCCAGAGCCTGCTGCTGCCGGGGGAGGGAGGCCAGCACTCCACCTGTGTGAGGTGTGAGCAGGTGCAAGATCTGCTCCACATGGTTGTGAAGCTTAAGGAGGAAATTGAGATGCTGAGGACCATCAGGGAGTGCGAAAGGGAGATTGACTGGTGGAGTAACACCCTGACGTGCCAGTCGGAAAGGTCCCAGGGAGGTACCCCCCAAAAGGAGATGGACCTCCTGCCCTCTCGGACAGAGGCGGAAGTACTGAGACGGCCCCACCCTTGTTGCTGTGGGGCAGAGGTAGGGGACCTAAAAGACGACGAGGGTTGGAAGCGTATTCCAATTTGGCATCACAGGCAGCCCCCCTCCCTGCCTGCTTTGTCTCCTCAGGTGCCCCTCCATAATAGGTTTGAGGCCTTGGATCTGGAAGAAGAGGTAGGTGAGCAGGCAGTGCCAAGCCTGCCTACAAGATCACATAGGAAGAGGCGGTTGACTCCACAACTTAAGACTGCCTCTATTAAGAAAGAAAGAAGGGTGATAGTAATAGGAAATTCCCTTCTGAAAGGAACAGAGGGCCCAATATGCAGAGTTGACCCTCATCTTAGAGAAGTTTGTAGTCTACCTGGAGCCCGGATCAAGGATATTGCTAGAGAGCTCCCAAGACTGGTGCACCCGACAGACTACTACCCGCTGCTGGTCTTCCAGACAGATGGGGAGGAAGCTGCTTCCCGTAGTCTGAGGGCAATGAAGAACGATTTCAAGGTCTTGGGAAGGATGGTGAAAGACTCAGGGGCTCGAGTGATCTTTTCTTCACTCCTTCCATCTTCAAGTGACGATGTGGGATGGAATAGGAAAATTCATTCTCTTAATGGTTGGCTCCAAGAGTGGTGCTACAGGCAGGGCTTTGGATTTTTTGATAATGGTTGGTTCTATAAGACACCAGTCTGGACAGTGTCACGTGGGAAAGGTTTATCTCAGAGGGGCAAAAGAATGCTGGGGCAGGAATTAGCTGGGCTCATTTGGAGAGCTTTAAACTAGGCTCGAAGGGGGATGGGGTTGTAGCTGGGCTTGTCCCAGTGGGGCAGCATTCTAGAACTGATGAGGACCAGGTGGCCTCCTATGCTCCTAGGGAGAAATGGGAGTGCTTTGCTCGCTCCTTGAAATGCCTGTACACCAATGCGCGCAGCATGGAGAATAAGCAGGAGGAGTTAGAATCCTATGTTCGGCTGGGAGATTATGACCTGGTGGCAATTACAGAAACATGGTGGGACAGTTCACATGACTGGAATGTGGTCATGGATGGCTATGCCCTTTTCAGAAAAGACAGGCCAGCCAGGCGTGGTGGTGGAGTTGCTCTCTATGTGAGAGAGCAACTACAATGTACTAAATTCTGCCCAGGAGTGGATGATGAGCGAGTTGAGAGTGTATGGGTCAGGATCAAGGGGCAGGCTGGCAGGAGTGACACTGTTGTGGGTGTCTGTTACAGGCCACCAGATCAGGCTGAGGAAGTTGATGAGGCCTTCTATGGGCAGCTGAGAGTGGCCTCGCAGTCACAGGCCCTGGTTGTTGTGGGTGATTTTAACTTCCCTGATGTTTGCTGGAAGGACCATTCAGCCAGCCAGCCACAGTCCAGGAGGTTCCTCCAGTGCATTGATGATAACTTCCTCATGCAGATGGTGGAGGAGCCGACCAGGAGAGGAGCACTGCTGGATCTCATCCTCACTAACAAGGAGGGTCTGGTCGAAGCAGTAAAGGTTGAGGGCTGCCTGGGTTACAGTGACCACGAGATGGTGGAGTTCAGCATCTTGTGTGGCAGGAACAGAATAGCAAGTAGAATTGCAACCCTGGACTTTAGCAGGGCTAACTTTGGCCTTTTCAAGCAATTGCTGGGGGAAATCCCATGGGCAAGACTGCTTGAAGGAAAAGGGGCCCAAGAGAGCTGGATTACATTCAGAGATTGCTTCTTCCGCGCTCAGGATCAGAGCATCCCCACACGTAGGAAGTCAAGGAAGGGAGCCAGGAGGCCTGCGTGGTTGAACAGGAATCTATTGGGTATGCTCAAGCAGAAGAGGAGAGTTTACAGGTCATGGAAGCAGGGGCTGGCCACTTGGGAGGAATATAAGGCTGCTGTTAGAGGATGTAGGAAGGCAGCTAGGATAGCCAAGGCCTCCTTAGAATTACAGCTGGCGAGAGGGGTCAAGGACAGCAAAAAGAACTTTTTCAAATACGTAGCGGATAAAACTAATACCAGAGGCAATGTAGGCCCACTGAGGAATGGAGTGGGTGCCCTGGTGGCAGAAGATACAGAGAAGGCAGAATTACTGAATGCCTTCTTTGTCTCTGTCTACTCTGCTGGAGGCTGTCCTGGGGAGCCCTGTACCCCTGAGACCCCAGATGAAGCCAGGTCAATGGAGGAGCTTGCTTTAGTTGATGAGGACTGGGTTAAGGAGCAATTAAATAGACTGGACATCCATAAATCCATGGGTCCAGATGGGATGCATCCGCGGGTGCTGAGGGAGCTGGCTGAGGTCATTGTTGGACCGCTCTCCATCATCTTTGCCAAGTCTTGGGAAACGGGAGAGGTGCCCGAGGATTGGAGGAAAGCAAATGTCACTCCAATCTTCAAAAAGGGCAAGAAGGAGGACCCGGGTAACTATAGACCGGTCAGCCTCACCTCTGTCCCTGGGAAAGTAATGGAACAACTTATCCTTGGTGCTATCTCAAGGCATATCAAGGATAAGAAGGTTATTAGGGGCAGTCAGCATGGCTTTACCAAGGGTAAGTCGTGCTTGACCAACCTCATAGCCTTTTATGAGAATGTTACAAGGTGGATGGATGATGGCAGAGCCGTGGATGTGGTCTACCTTGACTTCAGTAAAGCCTTTGACACAGTCTCCCACAGCATCCTAGTTGCTAAGTTGCAGAGGTGTGGTCTAGACAATAGAGTAGTGAGGTGGGTTACAAACTGGCTTAAGGAGAGAAGCCAGAGAGTGGTAGTCAATGGTGCGGAGTCTAGTTGGAGACCAGTATCTAGTGGAGTACCTCAGGGGTCAGTACTGGGGCCAGTATTATTCAATATATTCATTAACGACTTAGACGAGGGAATAGAGTGTACTATCAGCAAGTTTGCTGATGACACTAAGCTGGGAGGAGTGGCTGACACGCCAGAAGGCTGTGCTGCCATCCAGCGAGACCTAGACAGGCTGGAGAGTTGGGCGGGGAATAACCTAATGAAATTTAACAAGGAAAAGTGTAGAGTCCTGCATCTGGGCAGGAACAACCCCAGGATCCAGTATCGGTTGGGAAATTACATATTAGAGAGCAGTGTAGGGGAAAGGGACCTGGGGATCCTGGTGGACAACAGGATGACCATGAGCCAGCACTGTGCCCTTGTGGCCAGGAAGGCCAATGGCATCCTGGGATGTATCAGAAGGGGGGTGGTTAGTAGATCAAGAGAGGTCCTCCTTCCCCTCTACTCTGCCCTGGTGAGACCCCATCTGGAATATTGTGTCCAGTTCTGGGCCCCTCAGTTCAAGAAGGACAAGGAACTGCTGGAGAGGGTCCAGCGTAGGGCAACCAAGATGATTAAGGGAGTGGAGCACCTCCCTTATGAGGAAAGGCTGAGGGAGCTGGGTCTCTTTAGTTTGGAGAAGAGGAGACTGAGGGGTGACCTTATTAATGTTTATAAATATATAAAAGGTGAATGCCATGAGGATGGAGCCAGGCTCTTCTCGTTGGCAAACAATGATAAGACAAGGGGCAATGGGATCAAGCTGGAACGCAAGAGGTTCCACTTAAATTTGAGAAGAAACTTCTTCTCAGTAAGGGTGACAGAGCACTGGAACAGGCTGCCCAGGGGGATTGTGGAGTCTCCTTCTCTAGAGACATTCAAGACCCACCTGGACATGTTCCTGTGCAACCTCACTTAGGCGTTCCTGCTCCAGCAGGGGGATTGGACTAGATGATCTTTTGAGGTCCCTTCCAATCCAGAACATACTGTGATACTGTGATACAGGATACTTTGTTTTATCAGGCTGCTGGATTTGGCAGAGGGCTCCTCATACTGTATGTTTAAATGAAATATAAAATTAGTGATTTCACATTTATCTCCTGTTTCCATGAGATTTTATGGGATCGGGTAAATGAGTGCAGGTTCCCGTCTCATGTACTGAATCACTTCCACAGTTTGCACTCTTGGCTGAGGAAAGATGAAATTATGTATGACATGCAAATGAGATATGCTTTATAGGTAAAAATGGCATGTGATTGTTGTGTCAACACACACACACTTTAGTCAAAGCAAACAGTTTTTAAGATATGTATTGAGGCTACATATGCCACATAAGGAGTTCCATGACTAAAATTTACTAGAATATTTCTCTAATAACACTTATGTTGGAATTAAAAATGGTAAAACCACTGATATGCCAGAAAAGCTGGCACCATAATCAGATTTTAGAGGAGTTAGGAGCAAAGGGTAACAGATACCCTGAAAACTTCAGCCCTGTGAAGCCTGCGATAGAGGAAATTGCACTGATGTCAGTCTAGGGAAAAGTCAAAGGGCACATCTGCATGGGACACTGTAGGCAGACAAAACCTCATTTTATGCAGGCACTGAGCCAGCAGGACCTGGGCAGTGTGACATCGATCTAAAAATCATGTAGCCATTTTACTGCAGAAACACAAGCACATACCTCTTGATCTTCTCTGAGTATATTATTTTTAGGACCAGCAATATACTGATGCTGCAGTGGCCCTTGTCAGGTGGACTTTTTCAACTATCTTTATCTGTGTCAGCATCTACCATGCAGACTCAGATAAAGCCTAATTGGTCATGTTTTTTTTTTTTACTAGGGTAAAAGTCAGATGGGACAGGGCAAAACCACAGGAGAACCTGAATCTAGCCCTCAGTTTGGGTACGTGAGAGTAACAATCTCACATCAAAAGGTATGCAGGAAGACCACTAGGTGAAGAGATATGTACAGTCTAACTGATGGGATTACATACTTGAAATGCAATTGTCACCTCTGTAGGCAAATCTCTTGAATCTGAATTAAAAAGAACTTCAAATATGAATGACAATTAAGCATATGACCATTTTCACTTGACACACCAGAAATTGCTGTATTTACTAGTGCTCAAAATTATATAAACGGTCATTTTCAGTCTCTTGGGGCCAGGGCAGAAAGCTCAGTTTGACTAGGGGGAAAGTAAACCAAGATTTTTCTTCTGGTGTTTTGTAAGAAATTGGATAGATAGATAGATAGATGATAGATAGATAGATAGATAGAGATAGAGATATAGTTTTAGATGGTAGCTTGCCTGCCATATTTTAATATTTTGTGCATGGTGCTAGGAGTTTGTGACATAATGAAAACATGCAAATAATTTATTTGAACAAATTCATTGTATTAGTTATTCACAATGAATAATTGACCATCTCTGCCAACAATATTCACTCTCTCCTTTCTCCTGTCCTTGGTCCATGTCACGTTAGATACTAAAGTGAACAGTTAATAGAAATGCAGCAGATGCTGGCACTTCTGGGATCCTGTTTTGGAAGTGAATATGCACTTCCAAAATTTTAAAAATTCACACAAGCTTAGAAAGAGAGGAAATTGGAAAGATGGGGAGAAGAATATGATAAGAACAAGGAAAGAAATGAGAGAATATGCAGCTACACTTGCTGTAATCCTCCCTTAAAATAAATACTCATACTTTTATCAAATCATTATGTAAACCTGGACTGTATGCAAATCTGCATTAGTGCAATTGATATGAATCATCTAGCTGAGTAATAAAAGAAAGCTATTAATCATTTAATTCCAATTTTCAGCCTCTAGTGACTGCAATTGTAACTATCCTCAGCTGGAATCCTCAACTAAACACAGATGTTGAGAAACCAAACATTGCTCAGGAGGTTACTTTTAGCAAGTGATCTGTCATTGCCTAATATATATATTCATTTATAAGAAAATCTGCTACCAGATGTGTTCATAAGTATGGCAAGTTCTCCCTCCTGATGACTGTGCAGATGTTTTCTCTGAGGTAGGTAGCTCCAATTCTCCTTCCTTCCTTTCTTACACTGCTTATGGTAAGAGTTCTGTGCAGAATGTAACTCAGTGTGTCACTTATTCCTTTAAAAAATCTTGGATGTTAATCTCAATCCTAGAGACAAAGAACAGAAAACAGTATGTACTTACATACAGCAGTTTACACTATGTAGGTATTGAAACTCAACCTAGTGGAGTTGTAACACCTGTATCTCTACTGAGGGAAAAAGGGAAGAACCTTAGCTGCTGGCATGTTGCTTGAAATAAAGGTCAATCTCCCTTTCAAAATAAGACTGATGCAACAGACAGACCAGTTTGTGGATTCATCTTGTTTTCCTGGTCTTAATTACATACCTATGCAGCATACCTACACAAAACCTTTTACTTCTCTAAGACTGAAGTAGCAGCAAAAACAGAAAGATGCAGTGTTGCCTGACACTCCAATATGTATCACCAAAAGTAACCCAAGGCAAGATTATTTTTCACGAAATTGTCCCCAGAAAAAGCCGTATGAATGACAAAAAGAAACCTAGTTATTTTCCTATAATATTTAAACTGTTCCTCATGGTCAAGCCAGGAAACAATGGACTTCCCTATCTGAAGGAATGAACTGTAAAATTGGCGTTGTCATTTTATTGGCTTTTGAATGAAAAAAACTTATAGCTTTTAATGTTCCCTCTATCAGATACCTGAGACGTCCAGTCCAGCATTAACAAACATTGTGCTAACAAACATACAGGATTTTCAGCTATATCTTTCAACTTTTGAGATGAAATGTCAACAGAAAGTGCGTCATTTCACCACAGTGAAAAGCTAGACTGGTTTTACCTGTTCTGGCAAAGAAGCAACCTTAACCAGTCATAGGTTTACTTGGGAGGGAGAACAGTGTTGAAGGAAAGAGGGAGAGAGGAACATAAACACAAGCGGCTACTGCATGCGTTTCTGCCTCACAGTCACATCACACTGCTTTCTGACCCTTTCTCAGGTCACAAGAGCATCTGGCCCTGCCTGAACACAGGGTAGTTTTTCAGCCTATTCACAATGAAGGACACTGAGGCTAAAGAGTGTTTTTAATGATTCTGACGATTTACTGTCGCTTATTTCATTGCCAATCTGGCAAAGTCACAAGTAGTTAAAGACCCTTTCCAGGGAATCAGGGCAGAAGTGCACTAACTCCCCAGAAAGAAAGAAGTGATATTCTCCCTACTGTATTCTTAAACTATAAGGTCATTGTGTAAAAGCAGCCACATTTCCTTCCCCTGAGCTTTGAATAAAACTGGAGGCCTCCAAGATATTCAGACTCTGTCCCTTCAGGAATTTATTAAATATATCCTAAGAACAGGGTCCTCAGCATGAATAAGTATGGAAAATCTTTTCTGTTCATCCTACATGTGAAATATATACAAAGCTGTTTAGATCTGATAAAAGTGAAGAAGGAGGTTAGTTGCTTAGAGAATATACTCATGAAAGCTAGGATATTTATGGATTTTCACTGTCTAGAGGTTTTGAGAAAGAATTTGAGGATAGCACTGATAAACTTAATTGCTGAAATCATGTGAACCTATCCCTCGGTCTCTTCAAGGAAATTCCTTTAAGTCCTTTTCAATCTGACCCAGAAACAGGTTTTAATCTTTATTGGCATATGACTGTTAAGGACTCATTTTTTTTTTTCAATTCAGTTGTGCAAGCACTGTTTGATGAACAATATATTTGCCAGATTTTGCCCATATTTGTCAAATAAATTATTCAACAAATCATTTTCCCTTTGTTTGATCAGCTATAACAGCCTTTCTAACTCTTCTGCAATCAAGATACCTTTTAAATAAATAAGTATGCTTGCCTCCAGAGACTTCAGGAGTCGAACAGCTGTTTTCCATCACCATGGTAAAAGCCTTGGGCGTGATTCTGGATGAATACTATTATTCGGTGTGTAGGGAGAACCTAGGAAATATTTTGTAATCCAGTTATGCAAGAATATTTGGAAAAATGAGTTCCAAATTGGCCTTTGTTGGAAAAGTGGCCCGATCAGGAACCCTGGTTTCATATGAAGCAGGTAGGTACCACCAAGTGTCCAGTTTCTTAAATTGAAAGAGGTGTAGGTTGGCAGGTGGACCTGTAAAGTCAAGCATTGTAAACTGAGTCTTGCAGGACAGTCAGCTCCTCAGGCCGGGTCATACCAGTCACTGAAGGGAGGAAATAAACTATTTAAGGTACCCATGATGCATTTTTTAGCATGAATCATAAAACTTTCATAAAGAGCTTTGGACAACCTTTTTTAATGAATTATCTTCAATCATAGCAATTTGCTTCATTAATGTTTAAGTGGACAAATGACAAAAATATGTAGCTGTGATTCCTAAACATTGATATTCAGAATTATTTAAGCTGAGTATGGCATCTACATACTGCCATTGTTGCTTGCAAATGTTCACCTGCACAAAGAAGCAAATTTTCTACCACAGCAACCGCAGGGAAGCAGCTGGCTGCAAATGAGAATATCATCATTATCTTTAAGTCCAGAAGGAGGCATTGTTGAAATAATAAAGGCTTACAATTGTTTTACTTAACTTGCAATTAAAATAGCCATTTTCTTAATAGGAAATTTGGATTAACAGAGGTAAATCTGTTGCAGGATTCATACTTGATTCTTCACGCTTATCATCAGCCTCAGGGTTGTACTTTACACTAAAGGTAAATTTATACATAATTTATTTAGGGATCATTAATTATTAATAAAATTTTCATGTGTGTTACAGGTGTATATGGTATGTGCCATGAATGATTATGAACACCTCAATAAAATGTATTATATTAATTTCCTGTCTATGGCTACAAATGATAAGTCACTTGTCAAATTCAAAGTCATCTTTTTTAAACAGTAATTTTTTAAAACATGCTAAGCACATATTATATATTTATCAGTTATTTAGAAAAGTATCTTTAAAATAAAGTTTATGCTCAGCAGCTGGACAAATGTCATGTGAAAATATACATTATTTCTATATTTTATGATTTCTTGCATAGAAAAAATGATGTTACGTGCAATTAACAAATGATGCTATAATTATATTTTGAAATATATGTGCTTCATTTTGCTGTAATATTAATAGTGCAAAGTAGAACATCACTAGGGAAGTTATTTTCTCCTTAAGTGCTGCTTTAGATACTGGTAGACTAATTGCAGAACTTATTTTAAGTACTGTGAAGTCAAGGAATGAATATGTCCCCATTAACGAAACAGGGTGAGTTTCAATCTGACTGAATTAGATAAAGCAGAGACAGTTTATTGTGAAAGGCATATGTTTTCTTAAGTGAGTACAGCCTTCTGAAGGTATTATTTGCTAGATAGGTCTTTTTCCAAAAAAATATGGTTTGATAATAGTTTTGGGGCATATGTGCATGTATGCACATAGATACAGAGTGCCATGTGATTGCAGCTGTCAGTTCTTCAGCTCAAAAGTTAGACTATGGTACTGATGACATAAATCTGGAAGCAGCATAAAAAACAGACGAACTTTAGGACTAGAAAAGTAGTATTGAGATCACAGTTAACAATAGGTATCACTAATATTTTTATTATAATTTCAGGTCCCATCAGCTGAAAATGATGAAAAAAGATGCTCAGTCATGAAAGTAGATGACAGATTTAGTGAGATACAAGAAATTGTTGACAGATGTGACTTTTGGATGCATGAGGTGAGATATTTCCTTGTGAGATCAAGATAGCTCCACTACCAGAAGTGGAATTACTACTCTTCGCAGTCACTAAGAGATGAAGAACATAAGGAACAGAACTGAACCAGTTAAACTGCACAGTAACAGTTCTAACTGTTCAATTTATTTTTTTATTTTTTTCCGTGTCAGGAAGATTTAGATTTCTTAAGACTTTCTGTGGGATTTATACATGTCTACAATGTCTGGAACTGAATCTGACTGAGGTCATCACCTTAGGCCACTTTTATAGCCTGTAGAGGAAAGTAGCCACTTTGAGTAGGAAACTGATTTGCTTAGATCCGTATTTAGAATGAGTTGAATCCCACACAGAGGAATGGAGACACCTTGACCACCAGTCTAGTAACTTACCTGGAACATGTCTCTCCTGATCCTAACATCCTTTTCACCTGATTGAGGCATGAATGGCCTTGGGTAAACCACATCCCAAATTGGTGTTCTAAACATTCTGCTAATGTTTCTTTTAGAGAAACTGTTCTTGTTTCCCTGATCAGGACTGTGGTCACCCTGGTGCAGAGCAGGCAAAGATGAGGGCAGCTGCTTCTTACTGAGTTTTTCCTGGCTTCTGAGAGTCCCACGGACCGATCTGCACATAGGACTCAGTGGAGCACAGTGTAAATCCCTGGCTACATTTTAAACACATTTTTATAGTGCCTGTCTCCTAGCCTTCTTCCTGCTCATCTGCAGTGAACGTCAGCTTCAAATGTAGTAGGGATCCTTTCAGCAATTAAACATCCACAGGCTCTTAGTCACATGGCTCATTCATGACCTTCTTATCTGTTTAAACCTCAAAGGTAAAACTGCCACTGAAACTGGTATGAATTTGAATTATAATAAGAATATTAGCTTTGGCTTTCAGTTGAACTCTCCTAGCGGCTTAAACTTGATTATTTTGTGGTAGCCGCTTTTCATAATATTTTTAAATTTGTTATGGCACATCATCATTGCATAAATGTGCAAAAATTAAGAAGAAAGTAACAATCCTCAAACATTGTTATTAATACTGAAATTAACTGAAAATACACTCCAGTGAAATATGACCTCTGTAAACAACCTGTCCTAAAATGGTTGTCCTGCAGAGGGTTTTATGTGTGTTGAATTCAGTACTTTATCTTGTGAAATTCAGCGTTTATCTCTGGTATGTAAAGCTTCAAATCTAATATGCGTGTACATTATGTATGACGAAGCAGGAGGAGGGAAAGCACCTGTGGAAACTCTAGAGAGAGAAAAGTCAATATTTTGTTTTCAATTCAGTGTGCAAGTGACACAGAATTTAACCCAGACTTTAAAGCAATGGGAAAAAAAAAAAAAAGTGTGAGTGTCATACTCACTGTGATTTTTAGATAAAGTAATCCTAAAGCATTTCTTAAAAGTATAGATTAAATGCTCATTACGTAAATGTACTTCCTCATCAGTCTGTTGTTTGTTCATTTAGATAAAGTGGAACACCGTTTCCTTGTCAAACCACTGCTGATCACAAATAAATAATTCAACACTGAGATACAGTTGTCCACAACGAATGAAAAAGGGAAACAAATTGGAAAGGAATGTCAATAAATTTGCAATATTAAATTTCAATCAACTTTCTCTGATTGCATAATTAAAGCTTGTAGTTTGTGTAAGAGGAAGGGAAAGGTCAACAGTTCTGAAGCGTACTCACATTTGATTTGCTACAGTTGCACATAAAACCTTCAAAATTAACCAAAAAGTGCCCCAGAATAACAGAAAATACTGTCTCTGTGACCTCATAATATTAGTATTATTATTGGTTTTAACAATAAGCAATGGAGGCACTTAGCTTGTATATTTATGAAGCATTTACATTGAAACATTGCAAAGAAAATAAATAATATTATTGTCTGTTATATCACATTTATTTTGTTTGGAATTGCATCTCAGGGGCTTATAAGAGCAACTTTTGAGAAAGAGAATAGAATCCCTGTAATAGCTACTTGTAGAAAATCCTGACCAAAGGGCAATTTCTTATCCAATCTTTGTTCTAATATTGATTAACTCAGTCAATGTAGAAAAAACAGACAAACGAGCAAACAAAACTATATCTATTCTGTTTATTTGGTTCGGAGGTGTTTTGGTTATTCAAATACATTCCTTCATCTTTTTGTCTATGATATTTAAAAGGTAAAAGTCTCTTTGCATTGTTATTACAAGATGTTTTTCTTAATCTGAAACCATGTGTAACCTTTGAGAAAATGGACAAGCATGGTTTTAGTTTTACACTGCTGGCTATTCTACAGAAGCTGTTGCTAATGGATGGTCACCTTGTTCCTTGCCTTCCTGTCTCTCACAGAAGTATTTTCTCGAAACAAGATATTGATGTTTCAGCAGAGATTTTTGAAAAAGAAATGGAAAAGGCTTTGTGATGTTTGTGACATCTTTGTTCAAAACCTGTTTTTTTGTTGTTTTTGTTATTATTTTTTGTTTTGCTTTAGGTTGTTTGGGTGTTTGTTTGTTTGTTTGTTGTTTTGAGTATTTTTGTGTGTGTTTGTTTTGCTATTCTTGTTGGTTTTTTTAAAATTAGATTAACAAGATAAATTTGGGATTATTTTTTGGTGAGGCTACAGAGTAACTCAAAAGCTGATGCAGACTTTTCCAACTGTTTTCTTTACCATATTTCCATAATACAGAAAATAAGAGCCACAAATGAACATTACAAACAAAGAATGTGTAGTAGCAATAATAATAAATCAAAGCAATCATTTGTTACCAAATCCTGAAGGTATCCTTTAGCTGACATTTAGATATTTACAATAAAAATATATATATTTACACATATATTTTGTATTTTTTTAGCATTATTTTATTAGTGTCATTATTAATATAGCTGGATGAGGAAACAGAGTTAGTTGGATAGCACTAAACGTTCTGTGTTTCACTTAAGCATTTTTTTAGGCTACTGCTAATTAGACTTGAGGTTTTTAACTGTAACTGCACATGTTTCACTTTATTATACAATTAGGGATGCAATATTAATATTTAATGTTTTCATTAGCTTTCCTGTATAAAGGATTGCATCTCCTACAAACAACTAAATCAGCCAACCAGATTCCCAATGGTCCAATAAGGAAAAATCAAGTTTACATCTGTGTTAATGTAGGTTGAAAATAGGTTGAAGAACATTCTGGGAACCAAGAAAATTTTCTTCTATGCCAATGTTTCCATATGTGGAATGCAAATAAACATAAAGAAGAGGAGAAATCAGGAATAAAGTGAAGAAGAACAAGAAATGCAGATTTGAGTAAGGAAAGTTTGAAGACATTGCAGTTCAAGAGGGTAGAAAGCTATGGCCCTGGCTTCTCCTGGTGTCAAAAGTTAAATTGACTGGTGGCTCAGGAAGAAAGTAACAGGATGCTATCAAGCAGACAAACACCAGATTAAATTTACATGGTATATGGCTCTTTGCCATTGGGTACTGCAGCAAAATCCAGCAGGCATGGAAGAAAAAATATTTAGAGAAAATTGTGAAACAGTGTAAAAAGCAATTCTGTTCACATTTTAGGCTTAATTTCCAAAGCAAAAGAATAAAGGAAGTATTGCCAAATATTAATAAAGGTTGGGGCTTTAAAACATACCTAAAACCACCACAGGTCTGGAATTAACATGTTAGTAGAAATAACATGCAGTGAAATAGTGCAGTACAGGAGTCACCTCAGACATGTTTTCATGCGACAGCTGAACTATTCAAACAGAAGACACGATCTTCCCATGTTCTCCCTCCTTTTTTTCTGCCCTCATCCTCCATTCTGCACTTCCTTTCTACTACCTCTGCTTCTAGACACATATCCTTCCTTCCTTCATGCTAGCTCAGACTCTCACATGGTTGCACATAAGTTCATGTCGCTGCCCTGCCTGTTACTCAGCTATAGTGTCATCAGATGAGCCAAGTAAGCAGCAGAAGCTTGCAGAGGGGAAGGAATGGAAGAAGGGTCTTATCTTTTCCTCAGTAATGCATTATGGATTTGGCTGCAGCTGCTTATGAACACTTACCCTTGGAGATACAACTGTTTTGAAATTGTCTGATATTGCAGCTTTACCCAGGTCCCTGTGCTTTTATTAATAACCACTCATAATAGCTGCTTATGTTTCAGTGTTCTTTTTTCTTGTTCTTCAAAACAGGATTCATAGCTTGCCTAGGGAAAGAACAAATTGCTTGCTGACAGTGACTCCAAGGCCTCACAAAAATCCAAACTGGTAGGATGTGGAGAGTAGTTAGCCTGTCATCGGTCACGGCCTGAGAGATCACCAGCAGGCAGTCTGCATGGTCTCTGACAGCACATCCAGGGATGCAAGGTACAGCACTTGGTATGTGTGTTGGGGTTTGTAGACTGAGCTTTCCAATTAATAGTGTTTTATCCAAACTCTGAGTCTGGGGCAAATCTGCCTTTCTTTTTACAATCACCTGTGAAGAGGACGGAAAGTCAGAAAGCATTGCAGTTTTCTAAAATAAGTAGGAAGAGCTTCCCATGCCTCAAAGTTTTTCTGTGACTACTTTGGGAAACATATTTCCATGATACATGTTGTGATATGTATTTTCCCACTGATTTTGGACTCTGTAATCATGTTTTTGCCAGATGATGATTTTTTTCCCGCCATTTGTCACTACTGATGTTTTTGTAACTTTGTTAAATAATCATGAGCTCTGTGATAAAAATATCCAAGAATATGATCCCTTCCTCCTAATGGACAAGTGGCCCTTTGAACTTTATTTGAGTGAGAGAGCTGGATATCTTGCTGGGATGTGGGGAAGGATGACATGAAGTAGGAAGTGACAGAGACTGCTGTTCTTCTTGGGGACAGCTGCATACATTTTTGTGTCTGACATTTCTCAAGGTTTCTCAGTACTCCCTGTCATTTATAAAAGAATTAATAAAAATGAGGTAGAAAATGATGGTCTGAGGAGAAAGTCTGGCAAGGAAACTGCCTTTCTAATTTATGTATTTAATGTATTTAATTGGTTTTTGTAGTTCAATTGTCAGTGAATAGCTAAAATATTTTTAGATATTTACAATTCATACAAAATAATTCCTGGGCACTTTCTTCCACACTCCTTTTAAGTGGTGGAAATTAAGAAAACATTCTTAAGTGTTGAAAAACAGAATTCTCAAAGCAGTTCTCAGCTGCAGTCATTGAGTTAAACAGCCTTACTGCTCGTAAGATGGAGATTGACATATATATGACAGGGTTTGTCATCCAGTGGTATCTGAAACTGATGGTGTATAGAATTGATGAGCAGAAAGTCCAGGTTCTCTTTGTTCCCCTCTTTTCTGATTGTTGCTGATTGAGTACACCAGAGAATACTTAGGTACTCTCTCACATTGTAATATTTGCTTTAGACCTGTTGTCTTTTACAGGTTAAAAATGATCCAAAAATTAATTGCAAGGGAAGTTTTTAAATGCCTCCCCAAAGCGAGGCTTGAGACAAAACTTGTAAGGATCAGGAAAGTAAGAAAATTGAGAAGACAAGTTCCAAGATAACTTTTTTCCCAAGTTTTAAAAAAGAGAGTCCTGGCATTTCAAAGCAAACATTACCTACTCATGTTTGGAGTGCTGTGCTATTTTATCTGGTGTATTTATTGAGGGCTATTGTGCTTTGTGTTAATAACAAGAACTGTTTGGATTGTTTTCTGCAATAACTGAGCATTAACAAGGAAATAAAATATTCACCCGATAAACTATCTTTAAGTCTTTATTCTGTTTTGACACTCATCTCTAAATTTTGAGATGTTACTGGAAAAAAAAATGTGACTTGATAGTTGTATAAATAAATTCTAAGAAATTACACAATTAGTTGTAATGACGGAAAGAGGGGGAGAGTTGATGCAGATTCTTCAAAGGATAACACATTTCTGTATTACCAGGAGTAATCGATCCCTCATGCTCACTTTCCATTAGAAGAGAGAAGTAAATTATTTTTCATTCATGGGCTTATCTAAACTCTCATCTTCCATTTTTTCAGTAGGAACAGTCTGAAGCAGATACCATCAGCCTTTTATCAGTCAGATAAGATATCCCCGTTCTGTTGTATTAAATCATCTCATTAATATATCATCACCAGAAAAGTTGCTTGCATATGTTTGGAGTTGTCATGAGCTGCTTATCAGTACTACATTCTTCTGACAGAGAAAAACCACTGGTGGATAAAGTGTAACATTCCATCAAATTGGTGTAACATCCTACCCAAAGATAAAGCAGTAAAATAGAGGCATCCTGCTTTGTTGGGGAAGCTATAATAACTGTGAGCCTTGGTTGCAGTGCGGGTATCTGGTGCTCAACCAGCATGTTCAGAACTTCATCACAATTCAGGTGACACTGTCCAGTCTCCACAACTGAGCTTTCCCTCATGGCTGCAGAAATCTCTGGGGGAGCCACCAGGTGGGCTGGAGCTGCCTCTGGCTCTTTGGAGTCCTTGCGTCATTGTGCCATGTGTCCGTGCCCAGGGACTGGCTGTGGGGACTGCGGGGCCTCTGTGAGGAGAGGCTGGGATTGTCCCATGCCGGACACATACAGTTCCAACCATCCACCACAGGGCATGGCTGAGTCCCACAGACACCATGGGGGTGCCTCTGGGAAAGGGCAAAGGGCGGGATGGTAGTGAAGAGTGAAGAAAAGTTGTATGAGAAACAAATCCATACTGAGCTGTTGAATGCAAAATAGTTTTGAGTCAGTGTACAACTGAGATTAATGTTAAAAATGTTTGATTTGTTTCAATAACATTATTTTCAATTTCTTGGTATGAGTTTTCTGTGGATGTTTTTTTATTAATATTGCTTATGGATGTGAGTTTCTAGACTAGAATAAATAGTTTAATGATAAATAGAATTTCACCTGAAGTGAATAAAGAAACATTTCAAAAAGTACATTAGAGGTAACACAGTTTATTGTGTTCTACCAGGAGCAGAAACACCAAGTTTGTATGACTAGATTTGGCAAATAATGAATGTGCTTGAGCTGCTCCTGAAATCTTCCCTGGCTTAAGCACACAACAGAGGCAAGTTGTTCTGTGCCTGTACTGATGCGTCTTCTGTTATGTACCAGCATAACCAGCATTGCAGTGGTAGACTGTATTCCCCAAAATCTCACTCTAGAGAGGCTCTAATGTACATAATGTAGCTGACATTATTACAATATCTTTTTACTTTTTCTCTCTGGCACTGCTACCTCAGGAATATCTGCCTTACGTGGCTTGGAAAAGGAGAAGTTAAAACTGTTCTGTCATTTTCAGATGGGTGAGTGCTCCCCAGTGTCATGCAGTAGTTCCATCTTTTGTTTGACTTAATGGCAACCACTTCCTCACTGATCAGGTGGTGAAAAAAATGAAAAAGAAGCAGCTATCCATCTGAAACATCATTCTTACAGTTACCTTCCTCCTCAGAAGTGAGTTCTTGTTCATGGTCATCAACCAGATGTTCATTAGACCTGTAAACAACATGGTTTGTCGAAGATATCTCTTCAGTCTATGCTCTTTACTAGAATATCCAAACCAGTCTCTGAATAGTTTCCTGGCTGCACCTATGCTGATTTTAAGTTCTGGGGTTCAGCTAACCAGATATAAATTTAATTTCAGGGAAAAGAAAGTTTGCGTTTTGCCCCTTAGTTCACACCCCAGTCTACTTCTACTTGATTAGTAGGCAAGATATGGCACATAATTTACATTCATTTACCTATCATCTGCCACCTCAGCCCTGTGAAGACTTCATGGGATGTGTAAGCTTTGAGTACCTTCCCAAGCACCAGGAAGGATCTTGGTCAAAGTGCGTGGAGAGTGGGGTGACCTCTCTCCTCCTAACCCGGGGCTGGTCACATGCAGGAATGGGACAGTTTCAGCTGGTGTTCAGTGACATAGTTTGTGGTCTTTTATGCAGTCTGGACAATCATGTCATTGCGTCTAACCTGTGAGAGAAAAAGAAACTTCCTAGAATACAAGTAGTCTAATAATAAACATGTTTTAGGAGGAACTCAGTAGTCATACAGAAAAGCAAATAAATCCAGCAAGGAGCTATGAATCATATCCAAATCTGCTCTCTTCTGTATATATGTTTTAGAAGAGTTTATAAAGAAGCAAGTTTTTACTTTCCTTTTAGAAAAATTGTCTGAAGAATATAAGGCTTTTGGTCACTTAAGTTTTTCTTTCCCTTCCTTTGCTAGTCTTGCTTCTTATGGTGTGTGACACCTTTTATAAGGTTACAAATGAGGCAGTGTTCATTATTGTACCAGCCATGAAGATCTAGGAAGGCATTTTAGTTTTTGTCCTTATTTTCTCACTATCTGATTCTGCTATTAATTGGCAACAAAATAAATTCATTTTCTCCAAGTCTAGTCTGTTTCATCTGTCATGGTAGTTGATGAATGATCTTCCTGCCTCTATCCTGACCCACAAGCTTTTTATCTTATTTTCTCTCCTGTCCTGTTGAGGAGGAGGAGTGAGTGAGTGGTTGGGTTGGTGTCTGGCAGTTGGCCAAGGTTAACTTGACTCAGATTTTGAGGAACAAAACCTTTTAGATAGGCTACATATTCTGGTCAGACTGAAAGTTCAAGGTAGGCCACAGCCTTCCTACCAAATACTTGTATCTAGATACACTATATTCACTCAAATTTACCTGACTCTTATGCATATATTTACCTGTCTTAAAAAGAAAAATGTTTCAAATCATATCAAATACATGTTTTTAATGGGTTTGACATATTGCACATATAGTAGTTGACAAATATGTGAGTTGAAAATAATTTCTGAATATAATATGCTAAAATGTGTTCAAACAACATATTTGTCTAACAATGAAAAACAACGGCAACAACAGAAACACACTGAATTTCTAAATCTGTGCCTGAAGAATATGCCAATGGAAAAATGGGTGAAATGTGCCTGACAAAAGATAAAATCACTCTATAGACTTTTAAAACTATTCTAACCCATCATACATCCTGGAAAATACATTATAAAAAGTATTTACAACATCATACAAATTAATATGCACGTCTAGTCCAGAAGTTACTGAAATTCCATGGGGTGAAAAAAGACCTCAAAATCAAAGAAAATCCACCAAGAAAATGATAACTCAAGAAGGATTGGGTGCATGAAGATCCCCAGTTCTCTTCATCACCTGTCTATGCATGCAAATAAATCCATCTAATTTGTGTCACACTACCAGTATCTCAAAATCAATTATTCAGTATTCCATTCTAGTGTAAATGTGTGTTTTCCCTCTTTTGACACCATATGATTTCATTGAAAACCTCATCAGTCAGTATTCCCTTTGTTTTACGGCAGGAGTCACTGACTGAGAAAAATCTTGGAAACTTGTTACTATTAAAGTTTGTATCAAGGATCAGGGAAACCTTGTTTTCCCTAGTTGAGGACTGCAAATTTATTTACTTGGTCTCTGTCACAGTAGAAGCAATCTGGGATCTCACATGATCAGGTTAGCTCTTTTATACTGTAGGTCTGTCCTCAGGTAAATTATTGACCATTGTATAAGGGGTTTTGGTTCAGTATTCTGATAATGATGCTGTCATTAAACTGTAAATCAATGTTCATTGCTGCCTGGCTGTCTACTGTTTTATTATGAAAGTTTAATACAAACCTTGGATCTAAAAACCTATCCTTCACTTGAGACTGTTGATTTTAAAGTGACAAAGTAAGACTGATTTCTAAATTGCTTGTCATATACTTTATGGGTCCAGCCCTGAGGTCCTGTCATTGTTAAATCTCCTATTGACGTAATTTAAATGGAAGTCTGCAGTGTCATGACTGAAGATACAATTCTGTTTATCATTTCACCCCGAATATGAAGTGAGGCAAAATTCAACACTGAATATATTTTGTTTTTATAGAAGGTGTTTTACTAATTACTGAATCTAGAGGAAAATTGTTACTAGACAAGGCAAGCAGATGTGCCTGGTGTGATGAAGCACTGCTAGGAACTCTACAGCTACCTCTGAATTGTGGTAATCTGAATTCACCTGCAAGACGGAGTCCTGCTTGAATCAATGTATACAAACATACTGTGAACAAGATGGTGAAACCACTGACACAACCACGCTATCATCACCACACATCACGAGTGTTGTATTTGCTAGGGGTACTTAGCTGCTGGCTATGCTGTTTCCAGGATGATTTCAGCCACACCAGAACAGCAAGGATATGCAATGACATGTGGCTCTGGAAGCAACTCTGTCATGGTGCTTGAACATCTCTGTACTGGACTTCCTCCACAGCTGATACACTGGGACAGAAATCCTGGCTCAGGTGCAGCCAGTGGGAGCTCTACTGGGAGGCACAACGGTTGTAGAAAGTGTCAGGGAGGTGCATTGAAGTGTTTCTGTTGAAACCAGTGCCTGTTAAGTAAAAGGCCACATTTTAATGATGAATGACTGTGAGGGAATGTCCTGAAAACATGTATTCTGGATTGTTTCCTGACTATCAATGAAGCAATGTTTAAATATATCTGTTTCATGAAATTTCAGAACTTAAAAAAGGCATTAGAAATTGCCTCTTTGATCTATTTTTGGTACAGATGTGAAGGAAAGGGTTCACTAAGCCTTAAACATGGCTTGGATAAACTGAAGTCACCCTCCTGTAGAGTCTGATGTGCTGATATTACAAATAGACATTCGTCAGACTAGTTTTTCCATGTAGAAGTCTTCTGCCAGCCTCAGGAAAACTGCACTTGCAAAAATACTCCATACAGTTAATATCACATATTTTCTGACTGTTGTTCTTGATGTTAACTACAATTAAACAGAATGAAATAATGAACAATAGCATTGCCACACTGAAGTCTCTCAACACATAGACATTCTAGTGGGAGAGGACAGCAAGACCTTCAAGCAGCTGCAAGGAAGGAACAGCTGACAACCTTTGTTGGTGTAAATGCAAAATGTACATTCAGTGTACTTGTTTTATCTTTTGTTCTAACATCTGTGACTTAGTCTATATGCCACCAGCAATTACTTGTAGAATTCTGGTAAAGAAAATAAAATATGATTACAAGTAGGAAAGCAAATGTGATGAGTTATCATGGGCATTATAGAACGAGAATACTGATCTGGCACTCTTAAAATTGCCTAACTGCACTGCAAATGCAATCAATCAGCTTTATTTGTGTAATATATTAACTCCTTTTAAATAATTTTTTAGATCTTCAAACAAAATGTATCCTTTATTGTATCAATTCTCGTTGTATACGCCTCTCTTGGTCTCTCTGGTTCTCACTCTCTCTAAAAGCCTTGTTTCTAGGAGGGCTCTCATATCAAAAATGTTGCCCCAAGCTGTTACCACTTCATGGTTCATCTGGCAGGAAATGGAATTTCAATTGGAAGGGAGAATATAGGTTTTCATGAATGCCTCTCACAACTGAGTATCAAAATTCTTTATTCTGTACTCATTTTCAGGGTAATTAAACTGGGTCAAAGAGGGAGAAGTATTTGGGTGGTTATGTTCAAAATGCATTAACCTCTGCATTGTTGCAAGGATGTCTTATAATAGTGTCTCATTGTTTAGTAGTATGTGCAATAATATTTTCTCCTCCTGCAATTACTCTTACTCTTTAATTGCCTGTCTCTACTGCTCCAAGTGTCAGATTTCCAACAGAAGATGCTCTTTTTAAAGAAGCAATGTGAATAATAAGTTGAGGGATTTTCCATGACAATGTTTGATGCACTAAAGAAAGGTAGGAAAAAGACTGAGTTCCAGATGAGTGAATAAATGCCCTGAGTAAAGCATGTCTGTAGTCACCTGAAGTGTAGATTTTTCAATTTTACAAAATTGTAATATGTTAGTAATATTATAGTTCATCCTTCAACAGGTTTGTTGTTTTTGTTTTTGTTTTTGTTTTTTTTTTTAATTTACTTTTTCATTATTTGGGTTCACTACCAAGATCAGTAAAGTCATCTCTATACAAAAATTGTTTTCTGCAACACATTGTTTCTCATCCTCCTTTACCTGTGTAAACTAGAGATTGACCTATGTTGGTGTTTTGTTACAAAAGCCCCTTTCCAAGTGGAGTTAGCTTTGATACATAAAGAGCAAACGTGAGATATTAAACTTTTTAATCATATGAGAGATTACATTTCCCTTTGCATTGTTGGTGTCTGTCACCTCTGTGAACTAACATTGCCAAATTTGGAGTTAAAGGAGAAGAGCTACTTGATACAATTTAATTTTTCTCAATTAGACTTTAATTTTTTTTTGTTCAATATACACCAAAAAATAGTTCTTCATAATCTCTTTCTTACTAAGATTAAAATGATAAAAATGTAATTTACTTCAGTCATAAGGATTCAGGGTGTAGTTCTTCCCTTGTGCTTAGGCAGGTGTAGTACCTTTGATGTCATGGGTGTTGTAACAGATTATAAAACAAATCTATGTGACATTTGTCATCATCAGAGGTCATAAATATTCAATCCATGATGGCCTGATCATGTCAACATTATTAACAGAGCATACAATACATTCAACAAGTAATCTCAATGATGTGGAAGAAAAAACAAACAAACAACAAACAACAACAAACAACAAAAACAAACAAACAAACAAAACCAGCAGTAAACCTGACAAGTCCCAGTCATACTCTGCTGACTTTAATCAGATGAGTTAATTAGGGATTTAATGATTCCTTTGTACCCAAATATAGTTCAAATATTAACAAAATGAATTTTGTTACATATAGTAGTGAAATGTACAATGACTGGTTTCTGACAATGAAAAGATGCAGTTATGGTGTGGGTCCAGTGGCAGTTTGTTTTCTACAGGATTCAAATTGTATCACCCTGCAGAAGTGCCAAGAACAAAGTGGAGCTTTCTGATAGCAGAAACATGTCAAAAAAGACTTTTGTATTGTGTGGGGGAAAAAAAAAAAATCAACATCAGTTAGGAAAAGAGTTGAATTTATAAAAATATATGATAAAACTGGCACAGAAAATACAGGAAGAATAGCTCTGGTATGACTGGAAATTGGTCAGCCAGGAGGGAAGGAGAATGGATTCTAATGAGCATACTACTACACCAAGCTTCAAAGAGAACTGTATGAGAGAAATTTCACTGAAGGACAACTGCAGAAATAGTTTGACGTCTACGTTTCCCCAGGGGATATACAGACTGACAGAAAGTATTCATTCTGTAGTTGAGGATTTCAGAGAATTGATACTACATCTAGCACTGAATCTCAAGACATCAGCAAATCCAAGCTCTGCACTAAGGCACCCTTTAAGCTGCAGCTATATCTAGTCCAACCCAGCAACTTTTTTAAAACCACAAATGAGTTAGAGGTTATAGTCTCTAGAAAGCTGTAAGTATTTTTTTTTCTATAAGACTCAGCTTCTTCCCCCACATGTAACATCTTTAGGCCACGCTCACAGTACAGTGAATACAACTTTGACAGCATCTCCACCAACTTTCACTACTATATGTAACAGAATTCATTTTGTTAATATTTGCACTATATTTGGTTGCAAAGGAATAATTAAATCATTAATTAACTCATCTGATTAAAATCAGCAGAGCATAACTGGGATTTGTCAGGTTCATTGCTGTTTTTTCTTTTTTTTTCTTTCTTTTTTTTTTTTTTTTTCTTCCACATTGTTGAGATTACTTGTTGAATGTATTGTATACTGTGACAAACAGTGCCTGTTGCAGGTGATGGATATAGTGGGTGCATTGATATTAGCTGCTCAGTGCACAAGAGGAGTTCCCCTTTTTGATGCATATTTGCTTTATGTCTATACATCAAGTCTTGAGATATGTCCATGAGGACATCACTGCCATGCTCAAAGCACTTTTCTCCATTTTAGATCCAAACTTTCAGATGCAGGATGGAATAGCACTTAGAGTCAGTACCACCCTTGCTATGGTTGCAAGGTACTTTTGCAGTTCATGTTCTCTGCATGGAAGGTGAGGACTTAGTACCAGTTATTGGTGCAAACTCTAATGCCAGAAAAGACATGAAGTTGTCCTAAGGTCCTAGAACAACCACAGATTGCAGTGAACCAAACCCCCTTCTTTCCTGTTTGCACTACATCATTCAGTAATGAAGGTATACCTTGTGAGTCAGCTGCTGGTTAATTTTATGGTTTCATGGCAAATAGAAACTTTATTTTAGATTTTCCCCTTTATTTTCATTACATCTCTCATGTGGCGATATCAGTTAAAAGACATTAAACAGTCAGCTGATAAGGCAAATACTACACACATGACAGTGCCTTCCCCTTACAATTCCAAGGAAGGAACTATTAGTCTGTCATTCCCAGTGTCTGCTGCATGAAGTCCTCTTGCACAGAAATAACCAAACAAATACGGCACATTACCATACTTAATATGGAACTGGAGTATAGTCTGGCCAACAACCTACCTGCAGTAACATGAATATATTCGTGGTTTAGTAGCTTAAACTCAGTATCTACTTACACTACTCTCCATTTCACTTTCCCTTCATGATTGCTTTATTTCAGGTAGGAAAAAACAATGAGAGCAACATCAATTGATGTTCTCTAGATACAATCTCTGCCTGCTCCAGAGACTGTTGCACTTCTGGTGTTGGACAGATATAGGATATTAGTAGCTTGCTTGCTCTGCTAGATCTCTATTAATATACAATTTGACTGTTTTTTTCTTTGAATTATAGCTTTCCTTAGCCTGACAAATGCTCATAACATTTATGATTTAATTTTGCCTATAGCTTTAATGTAAGCAGATATAGAAAATGAAAAATCAAAACTGTGCACCTATTTCTCTCCCTTCAAGTTTTTTTTTTTTTTACTCAGTGGCTCTAGAAGTAGAAGATAAAGTAGACTGCATAAAAATTTATTGCACATTTCATCCAAACAAAAAACCTATGTAGTGGTTGTTCAATTCACTCTTAGGTTTGTGTTTGATTTGATCTGAAACTGAAATGTGGGCAAGTATAGAAGTACAACTTAGAGTAGATATGTTTTTCATTCTGGAAACATTAAGAATAGTAACTTCATAAGAAAGATATATCAATTTCCAGGCTATTCTAGTTATTTTAAAGTAGGCAGTCTAGGTCCTGTCAGAAGGACCTGTCAGAATACACAGGATGAAATTTACTTCTGTAAGCACATGTAGCATAGCAATAATTTACTAAAGGATCTGACCTACCCATACTAATTGACTTCTTGGTTAAGAGAATAGAAGAAGATCTAGCAGTTCTCCACATGTGTGTCTCTGTAGTTTAATTGCCTAGCAAAATTGAAAGTGGATCCTTGCAAGTCCTCAGAAACCTTTTCCAGACCACAAGGTCTAAAAATTATTTAGTAAGTAGAGAACTTAGTAAAGGAATCAGGAGAGAAGGAATAATCAGGAAATGTGAAGCAAGAAATAAGAATTATATAAAAACCTACTAGCAGAAACCAGTTGAAAAGCAACCTGCAGATGTAGGTCCAGGTCAAATAGAATAATTTAAAAACTCCAGGGCAGAATAGTGAAATAGGCTCTCAAATTCAAAATGGCAGTCCTGCAATTACTTATAAATTTGCTAGCTCACCATAGATAGCTAAAAGCTCCATAGATATCTTGCCTTTATTATTATTATTAATAATAATGATAATAATGATGATGATGATGATAATAATAATAATTTTAAAAATTAATGTGATGTGCCAAGCTGTTGTGATTATGTTACTGGCAAGGACAAAACTAAGTTTAAGTCCTGCTTTACACCCAGATCCAATAGTTATTCTCTGGTAAAGAGTTCAGGCCAAGTAGGGCCAGACCAGACACTTCTATGGATAGAACAGTAACATCTCAACAGTCAAAGTAACACTGAACATGCAATTGTAGCATCTGGATTATCTTAGGAGATGGCTGGAGGAGGTGGTAGGGTGACACCCTGGCTGCCCCATTTCTTTAGATTAGCTGTCTAATGAGAATCTTTGCCTAAGATGATGGTATTTACATATTCCTGTTTCTCTAGATTTTGTTCTTTTCTATATTTTCCTTTCCTTTCCTTTCCTTTCCTTTCCTTTCCTTTCCTTTCCTTTCCTTTCCTTTCCTTTCCTTTCCTTTCCTTTCCTTTCCTTTCCTTTCCTTTCCTTTCCTTTCCTTTCCTTTCCTTTCCTTTCCTTTCCTTTTTTTCTGCAAACCTCTGAAATTCTCCCTTGTTACTCATCTGAATCTAAAGATACAGTCAAAACCTTTGTCTTACTGTATATAAACACAGCAGAAAGTCAATGCCTTCCATTCTCTGCTGGACTCGAGATGTTGCAATGAAAAATGTAAGTTTAAGTAATACAATACCACAATTAGAAACATTTCACTCTTTGCAGAGCCCATCTTTCAAATCCATTCCTTTAGTTAGGTTAGATCTGATATGAGGAATGGTAGAGAACAGAAGGTTTGGGAAAACATTCTCCCCTCAGTTTCATCCTTTCTTCCTTCATATTTTCTCTGCTGGAATGTCTTTTACTGGTTAGACACAGGTTTCTATACTGTGATGCTTCAGCAAAAGTTTGATAAGTGAACAAAATTCAAAATTCAACATCTGCAGATTATTCAGGGTCCTAAATATAGCTGTTACTTTTGTTTATCCCTACCACTTTTGGTTTAAGCATAGGAACAGACACGGTGTTTCCAAAAATCACACTGTATTTGTGTGCTACTGAGCTAAAGCTGCTGAGACATTTCAGCCTTAAAAGATGATTTTGAAGAGTTAGCTTTCATTGTAGAGTTCTAACTGACTTTATCTCCTTGCTTCCAGAAATCCCACTGTAGCATGGATCATCCACCGTTTCTGCAGTCTGGGAATCTGTATGCCTCAGAAGGCATAAGCACATGAGATACTTGAGCTACTTTAAAGTAGCTGCCACATCTTTATGACTCAATACAGCTCTCTGCAGAGGGTCCCAGGAGCAATATAGCTACGTTAGCACAGCGCCGTACTGCATTAATTTTCTTACAAAGGCTAAATAGATGGGAAGATTATTTCAGGCTGTTTCCTTGACACAGCTGTATTATTTCCAGTTATGGATTAAACTCATTCTGAGTGTAGTGCTTCACAAATCTTGATGAAACTCAACTGTGGTCAATGTCTTCTGTTGGCATGTTGATGAGGTCCTTCATCGAAGAAAGCTGGAGCTCTAGTTACGTGATAACTAGAGCTAGGTGTTCCACATGTGATCCCTGCAAGAATGTCGTTAGTGCCTTGATCCAGTCTATTGACCCTGAATTAGAACAAGTCAGCTGACGGTAGTCTTCAGCATCCAAAATGACTGTTAGTTACACGCTAGTCCTGAACAATAAGGCTGTGTGAAGATTAAAGTATATCTCCTTTATCACCATTCATTTTCTCATACCAGCAACAGGAAGTTGGTATGAGCTATCTCACAAGAGCTCCTTTCCAGAGCAGGGTCAATGTCCTTTGCCTGCCTGTTCCATGAAAATATGACCTGTGTTTTTGATAGTTCTTAATTGCTGTTTGTTCATAGGAGATAATCTCAAATATTCAGTAGTAGAATTCATGCTAGTATAGAGCCCTGACTGCTGAGAAGCAGCAATTGTAAAATGCATGGTCTGGATTATACATGGACTGTGAGGGGAGTTAGACATCTAAAATAATTAAATGAAAGGAGGAAGCAGGTAAAGTGGCTTAGCAAACTAATGCTTTTAGCCGTAAGAGCCTTCAGGCAATGTGATGCTGCCATTTCTTCATAAGATGAAAGAGCAGAAAATCTGAAATCTTTAAAAAGGAGTGACTCTACAATATAAAGTTTAAGAAGTAGAACACAAGCATTCGAATGAATCAGAAAAGCTATTTCAAAACCTTCTCCTACTACAGAGGAAACAAGAACAACTATTTGCCCTAGAGTCTTAACAAGCTCACTGTGTATAAGTATAGCAATTATCATTTACTCTCCATCTTCATTTGCCATAAAGGCACAAAAGATGTCTTGCTATTATATGTGACTTTGTTGATAAATAATAGTGAATGCTTTAGACACACCCAGGTTTTCAATCTGCCATTGAACTTTTGACATTTGTTCTCCCTCTGATTTGTTAAGTCTGGTATTAACAAACATGGTTGGGATGACAACATACTGTAGGCAAATCATAGGCGTTGGATCACATGCAAATGTTTTGTTTGCAAATAAATACACAGGTCTTCCAGTGAATAAAGGCCTGTGTCACTGAGTTTCCCTCCAGGAAGCTGGCAAGGCATTGGCAGGGATATGGGAGCTAAGTCTCGTTTGTAAACATTTGTATCTGTTGCTATTTACATTAGAGTAAAATAAACATAATGGGTTTAAGAATAGATCTCTCCTAAGTAGTGCATAGTATTTGTGCAAGAATAGCAATCCTGTATCCTGACGTAGGACTCTGGAAAACTCACTTAAAATAGCATTGAAAAAATTGTATGATTTTCTATATGTTTGGGGTCAGGCTGTCTGTAATTCAGTGCTCCTGTTACAACAGATGTATAATGGATGACAACTGGGGCCAAATGCCATTTGGAACTCCCCAGCCCATCAAGCAGTTTCTACACAGAAGAGATTCTCATGCTGATGGCTTGCAAGAAGTGATCTAGGATTTGGGATTATTATATCTCCAGCCCTGGGACACATTAATGGAACTTAATTTGATTTTGTTCCCCACCTAGGAGGTATTTAACAGCAGTGGGTTTGTTTTCTTTCTTTTTTTGAACGGAGCTTTAAATGCATACATTCCTTTCACCAAGCTATTTCACAGACCAATGAATTGAACTCCTCTTTTGATGACTTCTGACTAACTCCAGGCAATTACATGAATAACAGTGATTGTTTATTAAGACTTCACATTGTTGCTCTGGAACAATGGTTCAGTGTCACAGGAGATAAGATCCAAATCCATTTGCTCTCAGAGATTTTTAGCAGTAAGATAATTAGAGGGTGAAGGACAAAGTTTCTAAGGAACAAGAAGGAAAACCTGATTTGAAGAGGAATATTTTCAGAACTCCACTTTTGGAACAGATTTCAATTCTAAGCTGGTTTCAGGTTTTGCAAAAAAATCCACATCTTATTAGTCTGCTGGTGATTACTGGATAGGAATCCATCCACTTATCATTTTGGCCAGTGTCCATTTTTTTCTTTCATGTAGTACACAGTTACTGAATGCTAGCAATGGATATTTAAGAGATACATGTAGCACTCTGATCAAGTTTATAATCACAGAGGCATTTGGCAAAAAGTTTGCAGACATGATTTGTATTAGCATTCAAATTAACTCAGCAAGAGTAATGGAAAGCACGCTGGAGCCCTCATGCAAATAATATTTACTATGAATCTTCCAGCATTTTCTGTATTAAGTCTGCTGGGAATACTACATAGTATTATCTTTTTTGTTTGTTTTGTTGCTGTTGTTGTTTTCTTGCAGGCTTATATTTCTTCCTCCATTCCCAGCCGAATATGATAATCTTAACAGAACAGGGTGAGCCAGAGGAGTCTCCACCCTGACATTCATTGTAGCGAGGTAATAAGTCATCATGTTTGGAATTTTATTTAACCATGAAGAAGCATAACTGAAAACAGTGACTGTACTTAAAACTTACTCAACAGGCTTTTTCCCACAGTATTTGTTCCAAATGTTAACTTCCTCTTCCCTATGGCTTTTCTCATGTCCTTTATATGAAGGGTGGATCTCACCTGTTCCAGCAAGTCAGCAATCTTCAGTATCCCCCTAATAGGTTGCAACTAGTTATCACAGGTTGAAATATGCAGCCAAACATTCCTGTGGCTTTTCACCTATCAGTCAAAGATTGAGCCTCACTGGAGGCCCAAATTAGGGCAGAATTCTGTGTGATTTTTTTACTTTATCAAGTCCTAACTCAGCAGTGTATAGAGTTATACAAATTCTGAATGATTACTTTTCCCAGATGAATCTAGCAGATGTTCTCTATTTTGGCACAAGCCCCAGATCAGTGGGATTATTTCATGCCTCAGGTTCAGTGGGATAGCAGCATTCGGCTTTCTGGCACAGGCTGTGGAGACTACTGTCATAAAAAGGAAATGTCAACTCCCCGAACATCCACAGCTACAAGACTGACTCTTCCTGAACACAGATCAGCTGTGCAGCTCTTCCAAATGCAAATTCCAAACTCTCAGGGCTGGGTACCAGCCCCCTGTGAAGCCCCAGTGTCATTCTGGGGTGAGAGATGGGTATGCCACATCCTCACATCCTCCTGTGTGTCACAGCTTTCTTTAGAGATGTGGAATTGTGGTCAGGAAGAAAATTCTAGTGTGTTCCATTGAGTCCCCCAGCCCATTCCTGCAGGGAATCAAGCTACAGTTTAGACAGAAAGACAGAGCCCAAAATCCTGCCCTGGGTTATTAGAAGTTGTGGAGCACTAAATAAGTCATAAGTTTCTTTTCTTCTAAGAAAAATCTTCTCTAGGACATCATTTCACCCTAGCATCATATTGTTACTGCCTAAATACAGTCCTTGCTTCTAAATATTTGAACTGGATACAGTCAGCATAAAAGTACTTGAAATAGGTTTAGGTACATGCTGGAAACAAACAGCATCTCTTAGAGTTGCTGCTGCAGCAGTATCATTTAATCACATGACTTTTCATTGGTACCTAATACATTTTTACACTCTCTCTAGTTATTTGTGGAAATACCCACAGACACAGTTCTTCTGTTTACAATTCATTATTCACTTAACTCAAGGGGCCAAACTCCCCAAAAGCCAAAGAACTGACTTAGAGAAGAGGTGCCTGTACCTGTATTGCAGCATTGTCTGGGGACTGTGGTTTGACCTGAACAAAATGAGCAGGGCTCTGTGTCTTAACTCCTCAGATGCCATGGAAACAAGAAGAACTTCTGTTCTCTATTTCAAACACAGCTCTCCTGTGCTCTTTGTCAGTTTGTCTCTTTAACAAGTAGTACTCTTACGGAAGCCTGACCTTCCTCTAGGTATGGAATCAGGGAGAGAGACAGTATGGTCAGTATTTATAGCAATGAGAAAGACTTAACCTCAAGATTGATTCTTCATAAGCCTGAAGCACAGGAACTCAGTAAACAGATGCTGACAGCCTTCTTGTGTGCCCCTTCCAGTGGAGAGGACTTATTGGAGAGTTCACAATGAATATGAAGTCAGAAGTCCTTTCTCACCACCTCTTGTCTCTCTTTTTTTTTTTTTTTTTTTTTTTTTTTTTTAAATTTTTATTTTCTTTTATTGTCTTTTTCATCACAGTCATAGAACAAAGGACCTTATCTGAGCCCAGGAAAGCAAACGGGAGCCTTTTGGTTGATTTTCATTAGCTATGTCATGGTTTCGTGAAGATTTATATGAACCATCCAACACTCTGGGGTTTCTTTCTTAAAGTGAGTTCTTGAGGGTTTGAGGTTATTCAGCAGCTCCCTAATGTTGTTTATTAGAGGTCTGCTTTCAAAATAAGAAGTAGTCTTTTCAGATCAGTCTGTTGCATTTAGTTTTTCTGGCTTTTCTGGTATTTTTTCTGCAATGCAATGAAAGAGAAAAAAAAAAATAGTCAACAGAGATATATTCAGCTGAATACCTAAACAAAGAGAACTAAATGTTTTCTCCGTACATTGTTATATAGCTACTCAGTAGAGACTATTACAGTATAATGTTTCCTTGGGCTTCCACCTTTCAAAATTTTTCTAGGCTGTTGAAGTTGTACCACCATATTCTGCAAATATGCAGTTAAGGTTTAAGAAGGAGATCTTATGAAAGAAATCATGCATCCATGTTTTGCATTTTAGCCAAATACATTCAATTTTCATGTTGCTGAAAATCTTTAACAGATATACATTTTAAAAAAAAATGTCCTTAAACTAGTTTGAATGCAACCTAAGTCAGAAGAGCAGTGACGAGAATTTGATGTAGTTAAAAGATCTTAAAAAATAATAACATAAAACTGTATTTGGAATAATAATTTACAGCAATAATGAATTTGTCGAGGTCCTCCCTTTCCTGATTTTCAGTTGATCATGAACAACATGTTCCCCATATATGTATGTCTTATACAATATTTATTAGCTAGTTTCATATAATAAGTCCTAGGCTTTAAATTGTAAGAAAATACCTTTTTAGAAAAAAACTGCTACTTTTATTTGAAGAGGTGCTTAGGTATTTTTGCTGCATAGTTAAAGCACATAGTGTGCTCTTCTGAACCCTCATTAGCAAAGGAGATTTTGCACTGAGACCAGATTCTTTTCCTTCTCCACATCTTTAATGGTAATCAGCAGATAAATTAATGTTGAAAGGAGTCACTGTGGTTTTTCACTAAGCAGTTTTGCGATGTTATCAAGTTGTTGTTTACTCAGTGGGTGATATCTTGCCACAGACCAATATTAGCTTTACTGCTACTGGCAGGTGTCTTCCTTCTTCCACAGAAAAAGGTGGTTTATTGCTTTCCTTATGCATAATTCTATTTTAGAGGAAATTGTCCTCTAATCTAGATGAGATAACTCTACATTTGCAGTATGAGATGGCACACACCCTCAGTTCACAATATCATGGCAAATGGTCTTCAGTGAACTGCTCTAGCATCCATGTCCTCCAAGGCTGGAACTGATATTACAGCACCTGTGCATCTTAGGAACCTTGTCTTGGGGAAAAAGAAACCTTTTGTTCAAATGAATAACACTAGAGAAAGCCCTTGGGAAGAATCACAGTTCTGCTAAGAATCTCCCTGTAGGAAGGAATAAACTGGGTCATGGTTAACACTTAATTTCTAAACTGCTCTGTGTTCCTTTGCAGGTACCTCACATTATGTTTCTATTTCAATAAATATTACGTCAGATAGGTGCCCCCTTTTCCCCAAATTGCACCAAAAAAATGCAGCTCTTTATAAATGAATAGGACTTATTTTTAACACATTTTAATTTAATACCATCCCTGTTTAGGATGTAAATAAAGGACAGGAAGTTACAAGAAAAGCTACATTATTGTTGGAGCTGGTAAATCACAGAAGGGAAAGAGAAAGAAATAAAAATTATTTTTATCTGAAAAGATACTTCATGAGGAATAACTCACATGTTAGTTGTTCACAGAGTGCTTATTATTAAATTAAAACAATAAGGGCAATTTTAAAAATAAATTTTAAAATAAATTCTAAAAACTCTTCCAGAATTCATAATTTAGCCAAATATTAGGTATAGGAGCTTGGCTAACACTATTCTGAAATCAATGGACATTTATTTCTAGAATTTCTGACTGAAGGGCTGCCACAGGAGGCTCAAATAAATTCAAAGACATTTGGTATACGCATTTCTGATTTTGTCTTCAATACTTGTATATAGTATTTTTAGCACATTGGTCACTAAAAACCAGTAAAACAATAGTGAAATATATTATGCTACATTTTCAACTGTATTGATAATAAATTTTATTGCAAAATTAGGTTCTATTCTAAGTGTTTAGAATTAGTGACAGATATTAGCTCTACCCAATGACATCTCTCAATAACCTGCTCTTACAAGGATCACAGGGACCCTGATGTGATTATTATTTTCATTATTTTCCAGACAACTATTTGGGTAATTTTTTTTAGAACTTAAGAGCACCTACAGCAGTAAAAGTGAACTGTTAAGGTCAGGCATAAGTCATATGAACCACTTAAATTCAAGCATTTTTTACAGGACTGGATATTCATGCTGAACTTCTGTGTAAGGATGAGATGATTTTTTGCAAACTGTTGCTTAGTTTACTCTAGGTCTCAAAATAGCTTGTGTAAAGAAGTAGTCCAATGTCTGCAGAAAGCTCACCTCTATAATAATACATGTCAACAAGAAAACACATATGTATGCACAAACATACACACAAAGACAAGGGGTCTCAATTTCAGCTTGTCTGGGATATTTTCATAGTCTGTAATAACAGCTACAGTTTCAAAGGGCTTCTGTGCTTTTTTGTTTTAGCAGCAGATGGTTTGAGTGGAACAGTCTATAAATGAATTGGTGGTGACCAACACTGGGCACCATTTATTTACTTTCTGTTTATAAACCTTAACGTTTGTTTTCCATGCATCCTACTTCATTAAGATGATCACTAAGTACAAGAGTTCCTTTAAATCAGCAGTGGCTGTGGTTTGGCTCTTCTTAACAATGTAAATTTATAGCTTGATTGAAAACATTCCAGACTCCAGTGCCTAGTTCTTTTTTTCTCTTTTGTGCGTATGTGTATCTTTATAGAACTGATGTTGATTTTAAACATCTGACTTCTAAAACAGGACATGGTAAAAGAAAACAAAGAAGAAAAATCAGGGTTTATGTGGCTTCCTAAATTCAGCATACAAAAAAATGAGAAAAAGCCAAGTCACACTATAAAGACGGATGCTGCAATCATCTGATTTGAGGCTCACATTGCAGCCTCTACAATATAGATTTCACAGCTCTGTCTACAAAATAATAAAAGCAGAAAAGCATGGCATTTCTGAACATGCATTCAGTCCATCAAATTTCAGCTCCGGCCGCTCTTGCTGACAGCACACTCTGACCTCTAAATCACCCTTCCTCTATCTGGAATCACCCCTGAATCATCTTTGTCAGAGCAACAGGTGACCTAACAGCAAGGCAATGCTCTGTGGGACGGCTGTATATGTTCTAGCAGAATTCTCAACAGCAGGACGAGATGTTGCCATTTCATAGTTGGTGTTTAGAACTTGTCTATGTGAACACTGATGGAACTCAACCCATGTGTAAGAAGACGGTGATTCAGAGATGTTCAGTGAAGCAGTCAATAGCATTTGTGAAGATTTAGATGGATTTGTATAATCACTTTTCCCACTGATGCTTTTGTATAAAAAAAAAATAGTGATTTTTTAAATGAAAATGATAGAGGAAGGAATGTTAACTCAATTTCTGAGAACTGGGCTATCATTACCTATACTGGTGTCTAGATTGTAGCTACTGCTAGCAATATACCTGATTTAGAGGGTGTTTGCATGTTATGTGACTGTCTTAGGAAAGCAGAAATGTTCAAGGTAGCATCTCTTGGATTCTCCAAAGCCAGCTGAGATGTCATCAAACCATTACTGCAAGTAAATTTGAAGATTCCAGCCTGGAGAGGACTTTCAGACCAGAAAATAATTTTTGCCCCAACTCACCATTCTAGCCCAATCCAAAAGTGAATGTGAACCTCTACCCTTCCTATCCTGCACATTCTCTGCTTCTCAGGAGACAGACACAGGAGGAAACAAATTGAGCCCATTTTGTCATTCAACTGGTTGCCGATTTTCTTACTTTTCTTACTCTGACTGTTTATGAAACAATGCCTTTGAGTTCAGACCAAACTGACTGATCCATGTAGAACAATAGAATGATAGAATGGTTTGGATTGGAAAAGACCTTAAAGGTCACCTGGTTCCAATGTCCCTGCCCATGGGCAGGGACAGCTTCCACTAGACGATGTTGCTCAAAGCGCCATCCAGCCTGGCCTTGGACACTGCCACAGGGATGGGGCATCCACAACTTCCCAGGGCAACCTGTTCCAGTGTCTCACCACCCTTATGGTGAAGACTTTCTTCCTTATATGTAATCCAAATCTCCCCTCTTTCAGTTTAAAGCCATTACCCATTATCTTATTGCTACATGCCCTTGCAACATGTTCCTCTCCAGCTTTCTTGTAGGTCCCCTTTAGGTACTGGAAGGCTGCTATGAGGTCTTTCTGGAGTTTTCTCCAGGCTGAACAACCTCAAGTCTCTTAGCCTGTCTTCATAGGAGAGGTGCTCCTATGTACATGTACTCTGATCATCATTATGGCCCTCCTCTGGACTCACTCCAACAGGTCCATATCCCTCTTATGTTGGGGGCCCCACAGCTGAACACAATACTCCAGATGAGGAAGAATCACCTCTCTCAACATGCTGGTCACACTTCTAGCTTTCTGGGATGCAGTCACATGTTGCTGCCTCATGTTGAGCTCCTCATCAACCAACACCTTCAAGTCCTTCTCCTCAGGGCTGCTCTTAATCCATTCTCCATCCAGTCTGGATTTGTGCTTGGGATTGCCCCAGCCTGTGTGCAGGGCCTTGCACTTGGCCTTTCTGAACTTCATTAAGTTCACACAGGCCCACTTCTCAAGCCTGTACAGGTCCCTCTGATTGGTATCCCTTCCCTACAGCATGTCAACCATACCACACAGCTTGATATCACCAAACTTGCTGAGGGTGCACTCAATCATACTTAAATATACTTGAAAAACATTTAGCTTTCTTGCAAAAGCATAGGCTTGTGTGAATCTTCAGCTTTTGGGGCTCTTGTCTTACCTGTCATTTTTTACAAATGCCTCCTGCAACAAAACAGTGATACTGGGCAGCAAAGCATTGTAACCACAGTTGCCTAATTGGAATACCTCTGCAAACACACAGGCAGGCAAGCAAGTCAGCATAAGGTAACAAGAGTATCCGCTGACGTACAGTCACTGTTTACATGTACTCAGCCTCTGGCAAATGCAAGGCAGTACAAGTGATGTCAGCTCATTTCTCTGAGTACTTTAAATGAAGTCCCAAGATCTGTCTCATCTTAGAAGAAACTTTGAGAGTGACATCTGAAAACCATAAAATTCGGGACACTAATACAGGTGCGCAACCTACGGTGAAGCAAGTGTCTTAATCTCCTACCCACAAAGATGTCTCTTAGCCTGAGGTGCAGGGAAATGCCTCTAGGGAGAGGCATTTCAACATCCATGCATTTGTAATTTTTTTTCTGAGTTGGGAACCAAAGCCAGCCCTTTTTCACCATACTTGGTCAGACAAAGAAGAGGTTTACTCAGGCTGTGTCAACATGAGCAACTAGTGCAGTGTAGTGGACCTGGATGGGGAAACAGCTGCTGCCAAAGCCCTCATAACTATGTTGAACTTTCAGGGGTTTACTTTGGCCTGACTGTTGCCTGGCCCTGGGTGCTGAGTGCTCACTAGAGGCAGCAACGTAATGTGTATGCTCCTGGGCTTCTGCATACAGCCTAGTTTCATCTGAAAAAAATCCAGATCTTGTACTTCGAGAGAATTTCACAACATGTACGAAAATACAGTGAGAAAGAGTGAGTGGTTCACTTCAAGAGCACACCCCTGACCGCAGCTGCAAAGCTAAAGTGAGTGTAACCTCAGTATCCCAGTGACTGGATATTGGAACATCTGCGTTTGAGAGGTTAATACTGGGGTTTAGGTGAAAGTTTAAAAAAAAACCCAGTACCATCCAGAATCTAGTTTCTAGCTTATTAATTCATTAGAATTCAATCCACAGATTGCAGATTTTCCAGTTTCTTCTCAGTTCACTAGAATTCCCTTTTCCCAAGTATTTCTATGTAGCTGGCATGTGTTTAACAAGCATGCCTTTGACTCCCAACAATGTATGATTTCTTTTTAATAAAAAAAGGACATGCTACTCTGAAGTTCAGCTGAGGTCCAGGCCTCACCCTGTCTATAGTTATGCCTTGGAATTATATGTACAGAGTTTTTGCACAAGTAACTTTTCATGATTCTTCAGTTTTCATTGCATAAGGCTGTGCCAGAGACTGCTACCTTGTGCACATTCCCTAAGTTTGAACAAAATTACTGTTTATGGTTGCACAGAGTATTTCACAAAGCAGCCAGTGTATTTGTGAACACTAACGTTTCTGTCTCTGGTGGGGTTCAGAGGGACAGAACTGTGTTTCTGAACTGTGTTGCAAGCAGCAGAGCACTTCTGCAAAGACACCTCTGCTTGAATATCTCCTGCTTTCATAGCTGCACCCTTTTTTGTTCACACAAGAATCAGGGGCAGCTCAAAGGCACTTCAGCAGTTACAGTATTTCTGCTTTAACTCCTAAAAGGATAGATCATAAACTGCCACCCCCTACAAACTAAAACCCTCACGATTTAGTCTCTTCATCTTCCTTTCTCCTAAGCTTTTTATAGGTCTCTTACTGGAGGACATGGACAGGACCAAATTCTGAGAAAGCTCTTGGCTGGATAGAAACCTGAAAATGTTAATCACCAGATTCACCTGTATCATCAAAAGCTAGCCAAAACAGTAAGGAAGTACTTTATGTAAATCTGTGGAGGTTTGTTTGTTTGGATGGTTGGTTGTTTTTTTCTCCCTTAAGAGGGTTTCACTGTCACACATCCCCAAACATAGGTTTTCTGTAAACAGAATATGACAATATTTTTTTTCTAACATTTTACAGCAGAAGCTTTACCAGCTCTGCACTTCTCATTTACTTGAAAAGTCAGACACAATTTTAGTCTGCCAGACATTTTGTATTTTCTGATTTTTTTTTATGAGGGAGAGTGGATACAAAGAATAACAGATTTAGTGAAATGAAATCTGCACGTAGACTTTTTAAAGTTTGTAATTTATTTTCCACTGTAGTAACAAACTAGTATTATATTAAAGTCCATCAAATTAAGTGTGGGAAACATTTAAGTAACAACATTAGTTGTTCTACTTGAGAAGATTTCTTGTATATTTATTGTTGTGGAATGTCTCTGTCAGGAAATTAGTAGCAAGACCTGTCCCTGTGGATGCATGATTAAGATGCACAAAGATTGAAACAACCTGCTTGGTGGTGTAGTTACGTATGAAATTTTAGCTGAAACAATTAATTATCTGAGATGCTGGTCTTGGTTTCCTAGAAGGCCGTTTTGAGTGTCCTTCACTTTTATGTGCATGTATACGTATGTCACTAAGGGAGGAGTTCTTGGCAATTTAGCACTCGTGCTGTTTTGCAGACTAATACTAGATATGCTAGACATAAGCATATGTTAAAAAATGTCAGTATGGTGTCCAAAGTGAAAATATGCATCTCTTAATTTCTTGACAAATCTCTGCACAGAATAGACAGGAAAGTCAATCTCCAACCATGATCCTGATACTCTGTGAATAAGAACATGTTAATTTATGGAAAGGGTGAAAAATGCACCCTTTATGGACTACTCTGTGGCAGCACAACACATAAAAGAATATGTTTCGAACTTCTCAATAGATCAGCCAGCTAGCATGTGTTAATGGTGTTTCTTAGGAAAAGTAAGCATAGGTCTCAGCTTCAAACCTGAGGCCTGCCCACTGCAAAGGAAAGGGAGTATATGACATTTAGTCTAAAATCTTTGCAGTTCATTTTTTCCAGGTTATTAGTTGAGATCCATCATTTGGCATATCGAGATAATGTAAATCATTTTTTTCCAAGTACTGACTACATTCTGTCCCCTCGTTTCCACTGGCACGATCAAGGCTGTGCACAGACTGTCTGTAATAAACTGCCACCTGTGATGTTAGCAGTTGGCACACTCACTGCACCGTGGTGTGATGTCTTAAGAAAGTGTAAATCTTTGTGTGATTAATGAAGTAAAGTATTATAAAGGGAGTAATTATTTTACTCACCATGTAATTAACACATGAAATCTGTGATAAGTTACTGTGAAGGCTAATATTTCCCCTCTAAGATTTCAATACTTATTCAGGAAAAAATGTGTTTAAATGTATCATAATGAGGAATGGAAAAATAGTGGCTTAAGTGACAGTGTTACAGGTACTACTTATCTAGGCTTCTCAGGGCACTGCTTGAAGAAGTGGAATCGGGAAGAAATTTTCTCCCTTTGCATAGAAATATCCCAGTATTCATACACTTCAGGGATCACATCTTTCCTTGAAGCATCTGGGATTTAGTATTAAGAGGATACAGAACTAGAGTGAGCATCCAGACACAACATGTGGTTCCTTGTAGTTAGAGTTTTCCATCAGATGTTCGTACATTACTGTGATGGCCAGGTTCTACTAGAATCCATAAAGTATAAATGCCTTATGAAACAAACATGGAAGGATAACAAGATGGGTTTTCCACCAGAAAGGACTTTAAATACAAATAAGTTCTAAACATTTTCATTCTCTTCCCTTCTCTCTTTGGCCAGACAAAGTGGCATATCTTTCTTTCCATCCCTGACAGGATTCATTGCAATAAGTGCCAATAACAATTACTACAAGTTTGGCTAAATGCAAACCGTGACTTTTTTCCCTCAGCTCTTCAGACTTTGACAACACTATCAGCTTATAACAGACCACCTGTTTGTTTTGTAGTGCCTGCCAAAACACATAAGTGTTAATGAGGAAATGAGATGCTACTTAATATGTGTGTATATTTATATAATATGCATAAATGCATACACATTTAATGTACACATTTCTTTCCACTGAGGCATATGGAAGATAAACAACTTGATTACAACATGAGGGTTTTGGGTTTTGCTTTTTTTTTTTAGTCGTGTTGCTGAGTTCATGTAGCATCAGGGTGCAGTGTGGAGAGGCAGAAGACTTAGAAATCCCTTCATGCAAAAATTGCAAAGTACTTAAGTATCTGTCCTGATTTAAAATTCACAGCACCTTGATGCAGACAGTAGGCATTATGGAGTGATCCACCGATTACATATCTTGGTGTCAGTGGAGCTGTTTTATTTACAGCAGCTGTGTTATTTTCATCATCTACCAGTTATTTACAAACAAGCACGCACACTGCATCTCCATTAAAAAAATAGTAGGGGACAGGTTCAGTTTCTCTCAAAACACTACAACCAATATTAAAATTCTCAGTCTTTTCAGATATCAGACAGTGGTGTGCACTGATTGAGCCACATGTCCTCCAGCCATCAAATCTTCCTCTTCTTTTCTTGTTTTGCCACACAGCATTGCTTCTGTAGTATCTAGTAATATATGTGTTTCATACTTGAATTAAAAGGTAGGTAAAGAGGATGAAGACAAAATTTCCAAGAGGTTTTGTCCCAAAACAGGGTACTGCTGGATTTTCAGAGTTTTTGAGCAATTCATTCTCCCACCTAAATTTTTATCAGAATTTAAAATTATTGAAAGAAATAAAAAGAAAGAGGAAAATAATATGAAAAAGAATAGGAAAGAGAATAACAAGTAACAGAAGATAACTCATTCTGTAGCATTAGTTAAAACTAACCAACATATCCCAGCTCACTTCCATTTGAGGTACAGCCCCTCAACTGTTTAAAAATATCTTTCTAGAGTTTAACAGTAAACACCAAAATAGTAAATTTTGGAAATTGTAAGCTTTGGAATTAGTCTGAGCTTTGGAATTAGTGCCTGTTTTTTCAATTCATGTGGAAATTGTTCTGACAAAGGGTATCTGTAAGTCTCAGGCAACACTGAGAATCAAATTTGTATTCCCATGACAATGCTGTCTCTTCTTCAACAGAATCCCAACTAATGTATTCTGAAAAATCTCTGTGATTGAATGTGTAAGTTTTATCTTGGTTTGGAAGAAGCATCTGAGACACATGTATGGAAAATGGTGAAATTCTGAAAATGTTGAGTGTCCTTATCAAGGTCATCAGAGAGCAGGAAGAGAACATCTAATCATCATAGCATCCAATGACTATTCTAGTTTGTTTGATAAATTATGCTATAGAGGAGAAAGAGATTTTTATTTTTTAACTGAAAACTTTGATCCTATCTGTCCTGAAGCTTCCCTGTACACATTATTTGTACCCAGAATTTCAAAATTCTGTTATAAGCAGAGTCACGTATAGCATTGAACTATTACCATCTTACCAGTCTTCAGACCCTATGTGATAATAATTTTATGTATTAACAGTATGTATACCTTTAAAGTACGTGGAGTAAGTATAGTTTAAAAGGAGGTAAGACACCAGGCAGATTCTCTTCTCACTTCATTAAAATTTTATTTATTTTGTTGGTTGCCTTTCTGTGTTCTTTTAAAGAATTCCATGCACTATAAAGTAAGCTGGATTTTGAAACTAATTGTAACATTTTTGAAATAAATTATCTTCTTTTGCTCCAGAGTAGAACCCAAACAGCATTATTGAGGAGTAGCTTTTCTGCAGCAACTATTTCTCAATAACTCCATGTTAGACTGAATCTAAAAATAAATTTGCAGAAAAGCCTAGAGATACCCAAAGTACCTCACCCAAATATCTAAAACAATACAGATTAGGCCAGAACCAAATAATGCAGGATGTTTATCCTGCTGAGAACAGTAGGACTATCCTGGGTGTTTCTATTCTGTACTACATTATGTAGTACAGACACATTCCCATTATGACTTCGGACTAATCTTTTATTGTATGTCAGTGTCACATCTTTAGAAAAAAGACTATTGTGATGATAAGGTTCATTAGTGAGTATGAGGTGTTTAGATGGTATAGTAATGAGGTAACAAAACAGGGATTATGTCTATGTGGAAGCATTTGTTCATGCAAAAGCAGGAATTAGGAATGACTTCATTGACATCAGACTAGACAGACAGAGAATTAACACAAGGTATTTTTAAGCAGAACCTGCACTCTGACACAGGTCAAATTTGGTAGAACGGCACAGATTAATGTAATACTCTGGATTATATTTAGAAAGCTAACTTTTTTTGATTGTGTACTATCAATCTGACATGGACTAAGCAGATAAGTGAAGAGAAACACCTGGAACCAGCTCATTGGAAGGGCTATGAAATAAATTGAATATTTTCTACTGTAAATGCTTTGTACCATCATCCTCTGGCCTCAGGGTTAAAGGGATGGGAAATAGACTATACTGGTCATGACTCACAGGAACTTCTCTCCTAATTCATGTCATTGTAAAGGATAAGCAGTCCTCTGTAATGATGAAAATAGTTTTCAAATAAACACTAGATTACGTGTATGCCAAAAGAGATTAATAGGTTAAAAGTTATATGGACAATCCCAATCTTGATAATAATACAGTGGGTAAAGAAAATATTGAACATGAGGAACTCTGTTGCTTTTTATCACTAGCAATTAAGAAAACAGAATAAAAATCAAATGCTAATGATATTGGAAAAAGTAAAGTACAACCGGTAGCATGTCTCAAAAACAATATTATGGCTGGTTCTACAAAAGTAAGCAAATTGCTATAATATGGCAATGGAAAACAGACTACCCTAGAAAATGTATTTCAGGAGCCGCACTTTACCTTTGGAACTACATATCACGATGATTAAAGAAGGAGACTGAATTTTTGCTTTGGCAAACATAATTGTAAAAGTGAGATGTTTTGAAGAAACATTTGTTTAGTCCCCATAACTATAATGATTTTGACTGGAACACAGGGTGAATGTCACAAGATGCAAATAGTAATGTTATTAGTTTCTGGAAAAAAAAAGTAATGATTTACAAGCTTTAAAACAACTTTTCTGTTTATCATGAGTCTCTAAAATACATCCTTGGCTCTTAAGGCAATATTTTTAGAGATTTGAGATCACTGACATGCCAGCTTCCGTGTTTCTTTACTAAGTATATGTAGTAGGTCTCAAAATATTGTTAATATATCTGTGTGCAGAAAATCAACATGATGTGTCTTTTATAACAACAGGAGAAAGTTTCTGGAGGTACAGTTACTGGTGGTGAGACACTTACCTTTGTCTTGTTCACGGACATCAGGTCTCACATTGCATTATATTCTTAGTCTGACTTCTGGACAGTTACTAATTAATCTCTAAGCAGTGTCGGTAGCATGATTTTTTTTTCAGGCACATAGCAATATATTTTTGGTATACACATCCATGATTTAATTAGAATTTCTTCATAGGTATGTGTAAACGGTAGTTGTCTGAAATGTGAATATCCTTAAAAATATCAAGCAAAAATTGTTGGTGAAATCTCTATAGGAATAATTATTAGGAAAGGTGTAAAAAGGAGAAATAATTGGAAAGTAATAACTCACTATACCCTGTTTAAAACTCTGAATATTGGTTTTAACTTCTTGAAGATATATATATACCTGATTTTCTAAGAAACATGATAGTGGATTTCAAAATGTCACATACTACACAGTCTATCTATTAGAGTGATGATGTTAATGAAGTATTTCGTTGGTAATTTATTGGACAAACTCTAAGACCATTGATTAATATTTACTGTACCAAATGAAATGGCTTAGAAAATGCTGAATAATGCAAATACAATTTCTGAGAGCTATTGCTTCCAACTAAAAGCATAGACCCAGAGAAGCTGTGCTAGAACAGTGAATCAGGCAGCCAGAGCCCCAAAGACCTGTATCTGGCACCCAGCCGGTAATGATGCGGCATTTATTCACACCCAGAAGGAGAGACAAAGAGAAAAAGAGAACAGAAGAAAAAAATTACCTTTCTGAAATGAGAGCATGTGAGCATTCACTTTAACTCCTCTGTTGCTTAAAATGAGTGGTCAATAAAGTTAATTAGTCAACAAATTTTACTTATCAACAATTTTGCAAACAATGGGGAAAATTATGTCAAAATAAACACTGGAAGCTTTCCTTGATTAAGAAAAACTGAAGAAAACAAAACTCAGTTCCTTCCATCAAAGATGCTTAATATATTTTGATGAAACATTTTGAGAGCAAAATTTTGCAAGTAACATCAATTTACAGTAACTTATTTTTTAAGTAGGGTGGGGGAACCAATAAGATGGATAAAATGGCTGTTCAAAACTCTGTCCTGCCATGAATTAGGTAACACCATCTACTCTGATCAAGAACACAGGGAAATGAAATTTGTGTCAAAATGTTTTTGGAGGGGCTTCTGAAAATACAATATTCCATATTTTCCTTTCTTGTTATACATGTAGCATCTTTTTTCCTTTTTTTCCTTTTCCTTTTCCTTTTCGCTTTCCTTTTCCTTTCTCTTTTCTTTTTCTTTCTTTTTCTTTCTCTTTTCTTTCTTTTCTCTTCTTTCTTTTTTCTTTTTCTTTTTTTCTTCTTTTATATTTTTCTTTTTTTTTCTTTTTTTTTTCTTCTTGTCTTTATTTTTTATTTTTTTCTCTATTCTTTCTCTTCTTTCTTTCTTTCTTTTTTTTTTTTTTTTTTTTTTCCACACAGTCCTACGACATTTGAGTACACTTTAAGGGCCAGGGCATTAAGTTGCTAGGACCACTACCCATTAATGGTTCATGCTAATTTACAACAATTCCTAGGAACAACTGTAGGTTTTGCACAGGCCAGGGACCATTCACAACAGTAGGCAAGGTAAGAAAGATGAGACATTATCACAATGAACTGTGCTTTTCCATCTGGCTGAAAGTCTAGAGAACAGATTTTGATCCACAGTTCAGGAATAGTGTTAAGTACCATCAGTGTTAAAGGATTATATATTTTCTTTATACAAGTATTTCCTTCATCAGTCATCAGGAAAACAGCTGGACACTTAAAATATTTTTGATTCAAGCCTCATGTTGACTAGAGTGAGGGTTGATTTCTACAGACACAGTGTATAATCCCCAGCTTGTTAATGCCTGTAAAGAGGAGACTGGGGACAAGCTTGTTTTCCATACAAGTCTCTTCAGACTTCATAATGTCATGTTGTTGTTCCTTGCAACTTTGTCATGCAAGACATGTTACCACATTTTGCTGATGAATTCCTGAGGTTTAATGGGCATCATACTCAAAATCACTCAGGAAACCTGCTGGCAGAGCCAGGTGTCCTGATCTTTGAAGTTCTAGTCCAATGGTTGGGCTGTCCTTCCTTACGGTGCATCAACCAAAAGCATGCTGGTCTTCTTCCTTGTTACAGTTTGACAGGGAGAGAGTAATCTGAGATATATTAAAGTACTATTTTTGTTGGCTATTCATGTTTTCCAGAAATGTGTGTATCATCCCTATATATCATTATAATATATCAAAAATAATTTTTCTCTGTGCAGATGATGTTTAGTTGCTTGCCAGTCCATCTGTGGTCTACACATGGAGACAAGAGTGTTAAACAGAACAGATGTCATTGGAAATATAAGTCTCTAAACATACATATGTTACATGTGTTTTCATTAGAAGATTCAGTTTTAAAATCTCCGCATCTTTTCTCATATCACTGTATTGTATGTTTCCGTCTGGATCGTAATGTTCTTGATTACCTTTATTCAGACCTAGGTCTTCACAAGTTTCATCTGCCTAATTAGTGGAGTAAAATTATCCAAGGAATCTTTCTCACATCTTATAGCGTTGAGCTATGAGGGCAATAACTCCCAGACATTTTCGCCTGCAAGGGACACAGGGGAGGGCAACTCATCCCTGCTTTTCATCTTGCAGTGATCATTAAGGCTAAATTTACAGTAAGAGGTGATAAAGAAAAGGTTTTATATACTGTATTTTATTTGTTATTTCTGCTTAGAAGCCCACTTGTCAGGTAATGCTGAAACAAAGAACGAAAATAAAATCTCTGCCCCATGGAATTTACAGTCTTAGTAAAAGTGGTAAGTGGCAGAAGGAGGCACACATTGTGGTAGTGTGGCACAATGTAAACACATAAACCATTCTGTATTCCCTTACGATCTTAGGATATGAACCCAGTCCAAGCTTTTTCTTTTCAAATGTTGTAATTTAGGTATCTAAAAAAACCTCTTCTACCTAAAAGGAATCTTCAGCCAGGCATTTAGATCTTACAGCCAGTAAGAAAATGTTCCTATTCCAGTCCATGTTATTAAAAATAAACTGTCCAGTGCCAATAGGGTATATAATCTAGGGATTCAGTAATATGTTTTAGTTCTAAAAAATCTTTCAGTATGATCAGCCACATAGTGGTAGTGTGAAAATGGGTGAAATAACTACAATGGGCATAGAAAAACGTCAGACCCATATAGGAATGTCTTAAGTAATGAGTAATGAATTCTGTCATAGTGAGCACAGGGAATGTTGATTAGAAAGTGGTTTGTAATCACATCTACACAGAGGGACAGGTTGGTACAGCTCCAAAACACAATCATGAGAGCACAGGCTATGACCCCGAAAACACACAGATGGATGGGACCTAATAAGACCCATTTAAGTCTATGGAAGCATTTCCATTTTTTTCAATAGGATTTTTATGAGACCATTTAGCAGTTCTATTAATTTCAATAGGGCTACCCACACTCATAGAATCACACGCCTACATGCTTCCAATGTCATCTTTATCTGACGATGTACTTTAAAAATTTACTTTCATATTTGAAAGTTTCCTTGGTGCAACTTTCAGAAGAACCTTATATATAAAAAATGTCATTGTATCAATCGGTAATGGTTTGGGGGATGTTTTAATTTATTCAGTGTCTTGAAGATCATTGAACTATTATGTTATTTGACAGTTACAATTTTACCATTTCTGGCATTCTAATTGGAATATAACTGGAATATAACAATTTCAATAAAATACTATTGTGTTAGGTGGTGGATAGGACTTAGGTTTGCTTTTGAGACAATTACGTTTACCACAAGCCACTAAAAACCTTGAGCAAGTTATTTTTCCATTTTGTATTTAAGTGCACCTACCTGACACAGAGATAAAACATACCAAGTTGTGATTTAACCTCAGTTGGCAAGTAAGCACCACCCAGACACTTGCTCACTCTCTACCAGTGGAATGTGGAAGAGAATCAGAAGTGTAAAAGTGAGAAAACTCATGGGTTGAGATAAAGATAGCTTAATAAATAAAGTGAAGGCTGCACATACATGAAAAGCAAAATAAGCAATCCATTCACCACTTCCTATGGGCAGTCAGATGTTCAGCGATCTCCAGGACAGAAGGGCTTCATCACACATAATGGTTTCTTGCAAAGAAAAACACCAATCACCATCACTCCAAATGTCCATCTTCCTTCTTCTCCCAGCTTATATACTGAATATGGCATCATATGGTATAGAATATCACTTGGGTCAGATGGGGACAGCTGTCCCAGCTGAATCTCCTCCTGACTTCTTGTGCACCCCCAGTCTACCCTGCTGGTGGGGCAGGGTGAGGAGCAGAAAAGGTCTTGACTCTGTGTAAGAACTGCTCAGCAATAACTAATACATTCCTGTATTATCAACACTATTTTGCACACAAATCCAAAACATAGCCCCATACTAGCTGCTATGAAGAAAAATGACTCTATTAAAGCCAAAATCAGGACACACCAAACCTCTATAAAGCATGAGAACTTTGATACAAAGTGCTACGTAACTAAATTACTAACTTAATTATTTTGATACAGTTCTTTAGACTGATTTTTAATGATTGTTCTGGATACACACTCTTTCCAACACACAATACTCTGTAGGCTACCCTGTTCATGTATTTTTTATAAAACCCCTTTGAAAAGCATTTTTTTACCCTCTGCAGGTAACAAAGAAAAGGATAATTTTTTATGTTTGTTTTTAAGTTATCTAAGTCACATAAAGCATTGAAATATTGATGACATTTTCAAATATTTTTTTCCTTGAAGTTCAGGATTTTTAAAAGAACATGTCTCTTAGAAAAGCTCACTTGAATGTCTGAACGAGTCTCCAAAAAGGCATTCTTGTGTCAAAAAGCTGGCTTTCTTTTTAAGCTGCATGTTAGTATTCACAGTCTAAGGTAGAATAAATAGCAATTTAGGACAGCTATATCTTCTTACAAGACACCCAAATTCAGTAAAAACCAATCAGATAGTTATTCAAACCTCTGTTATATCAGTTAATTATAGTGGGCAAGATATCCACTAAAAGATGTATCTAAAAACAGAACTAGAATTTATATTGTGTTTGGCATCATGGAATGATAATTTTAAAATTATCTACACACACATGCAAGCTTCTGCCTTCAGGGAAAAGTCAGCAGTTGGCATTTACTACGTCTGTCTTTTCTTATTGATTGCATACTACTTCATTTAGTAGATAAGATCTGTTTATTAAAATGTTTTTGATTTCTCACTAATACCAAAGTATGAGGACAAATTCAAATTAAACATTTCTGATATATTTTAGAGGGTGAGGCAGGGATCTACCTCACGTGACTTCAGACATCCAGGGTTTGATTCATTTGCCCACAGAGACAACAGTGGCCCTCTAAGATCTCCCAGGAATTCCAGATAAGACATGGGACACACAGGGCAGTCAGACCCTTCTGGAGACTATAGCATGGGATTCAGATCACAGAACAAGCTACTAAAATGTGTATGTCTGCTTTATAGATGTTATAATGTTATTATAGTTTAGACTTTATAGTCAATAGAAATTTATGAAAGTGATATAGCTGTTCAAACCCAGACAACAAGTCAGTTAATTTAAACATCAGTTGACCAAATGTGTGTTTACCAAAGAGTGCCACTGTATTAACTAAACTCCATTGATTACATATTAGTTTAGGTACCGTTGCCAAGACAGGGTTGTCTAGTTCTGAGATGCTGTAGGATACCTTGTCTGGCCTACAGTTGCCTCTACAGAAGGCTGTGAGTCACCTGTAGGCTCTTAATCATAATTATTAACAACTTGTGAACATCTTACAAACTTCTGAGCATCTCAGTGTACACTTCAGAAACTATGTGTAGGCAATGGAAGTAAACAGCTTATCTGCAGTCTCTAATATCACAGGCATGTAATAGTGGGTGTCTGAACATCCTTCCCTGAGATTTTATAGAATACCTCTGAGCCTGGGATGAGGAAAGGGAGGTCCTTAGTAGGGAATGGACACTCAAAATTAATAATAATTTTAAAATTATCTACACACACATGCAACTTCTGCCTTCAGGGAAAAGTCAGCAGTTGGCATTTACTAGGTCATAAACCTAGTATCTAAGTATTCTAGCATCATGGGTGCTAGAATACTTAGACACATGGTTCCACTATCAATATTATATCTGTATAAATTTTTAACATATTGTCTCTTTTAATAGATACACTCATTGCAATGTTCATTAATAACCATATAATTGCACTACTCTGTCCCTCTCGCTGAAGCATATTAGAAAACAGTCCAAGATCTACTAAGGCCAAACTGGCTTAGCATTATATGGTGCACAGGATGATGGTATTTCATAGGATAATTTATGTCATTAAGTAGCGATGCTCTGGGAACACTAGACACAAATCTTCTGAATTCCACATAATCTCACTTTTCCTCAATCACTTCTAATCCTTTTCACAGGACTGAGGTGCACATGAAAGTACAGAATGTCTCTGAATATCCCTCTTTCCTTATGTATAATCATGGTATGGGGGCTTTATCCTGGATAAGTTTCTCTTTTAAATAAATGAGACAGAAAGAACTTCTAAATAGGTGGGAGAAATCCCTGCTTTCCACTTGGCTAATCAATACTGAAGAAATTAAGAAGTAAAAAGCACTATTTATGCCATTAATTTATTGATGTCAAGCTGGACAAGGTTGTAAGTCTTCTAGAAAACGTGTTTTCTTTTGCTAATATTTCATATTTGTTCTTATGAGTAACCTGTTCTACTATCACTCAGAAACAAAAAAATTCCTGATGTTTTCCCAGTACAGATGTATGCAAATGATTTCTGCTGAATGGATGTTCAGCCTTATTTTCTACAGTGTTTCAACTCTGTGCCTGTCAGCATGCAAATTTTGCTCTCAGTGGGATTACTCAGAACTATGCTGGTGAGAGCTGTATTTGCTCATTAATTTAGGGCTCATTAGCCAAGACTAACTGGACAGGGGTAAGAATAGATTATGGTCACTGTCCAATGTAGCTTAATAATTTGTTTATTATGTAAATATTATTGCATACTGATGTAATTTGATACTATGTTACTGATATAACCTAAAATTCAAAGTATATGCTAGGAACATTACATAAAATTAACCCAGAAGTGGTTTAGCATTGAATGTGGTGTACTTCTCTGTTTTTGACAGTGGTAATACATAACAAATAGTATATAATATATGTAAATTCTAGTCTGTATTTTAAATAAGGTAATCATCCAGTCTTAATTAGAATATGTCTTGTTAATAAGAACATATTTCAAAACTTTTTCATCACTGAAAAAATATATCTACCAGTGCATTATGAACAGAATATGAAATTTTCAATGTAGTCATATGGCATTATTTTTTTTCAATACTTTCAGAAAATAACTGGGTTGCTAATGATCATTGCATTGAACAGGTGATACATTATCTTTTAAATTTACTCTTTATAGTCTATTGATTATTTACTTAGGTCATCTGATGTAATTTTGTTTACCCAAGTGCATAGTTCACCTGACTAAGCAGTGCAACAAGAAGAAATTTGAATGATTACAAGAAAATATAGGATGCCACATTTGCTCCACTGAACACTCCATTTGAACACTGAAGCATTTAATGTAAATACTGATGCTCTGTCTCTGAGTCAATTCTGAACTCAGGCTAAATTTTGTGAAGACCTAAATCAAACTTAACTTTCAAATGTAAATTACTACCACCAGTTAAACTCCTTCTATGACCCACACTTTCCCTAGTCACAGATGCAGATATTATTTTTAAAAATAGGACAGATATTTTATTCACATACTCAACTAACTTGAGCTGACCTCAAGCATCTAATTATGAAGATAATTGGGCTGAGGCTCATTATTGGGCAACAATATCCTCTTAAGACACTCCTAAACAATTTCCCTCCTTGTCCTCCCTCACCTTCTCTTGGCAGTTACTTGTTCTTGCTTGTGTATCCAACCTTGTCACTCCCTGGGCTTTGTCAGTTTGGTTCCCAGGGAAAGAGAGATGGAGAGATTGCAATAAATCCTGAACAGAGGAAAAATGTGCTAAAAGGTTGCCCTTGAAAAGTAAGCACCACAAGGAGAGTAAGACAACCACTGAGGGATGGGAGCAACATGCAGAGAAAAAAAGTCTGTTTCTAAGATAAAATCTACAGAGCATGGGCTGAAATTTGCAAAGACTAAAAGCCTGATAAAAACTTCCAGAAATAGTTTGAAAAAATTGTGTTGTTTCCCCTGATTTCTGAAAGAGCTCTGAAGAAGGAATGTCTCACTTTCTCTATACAGGGATTTAACATTGAAGAGTTTATCTTGACCATGGAGGAAATATTTTAACCAAGGCCTTCTACAAGCCACATTTTTACTTCAGGAATCTGATAACCTTTCTTAGAACATGAAAATATGACCATTTGTTGTCTTACTTAAATAAAACACTTCCTCAGAACCATAAACAGGGAGTGAGGAAACACCTCTTGGCAAACATACTCATATTAACTCTTTGCAGGAAACATTTACTTGTTTACTCTTAGCAAATAAATGAAAAACTACTTCTTTCCTGCAGAGGCATCTGTGTCATGCCTGTGCAGTTGTGTGATTTCAGTGGAAGCAATCTGAACAATGATAAAGCAGTACACAGGGATTACTGTTAGTGGGATAGAAGTGAAGAATTTGATCTGAAACATTCTGGGAATAACAGCAAAAAAGGTCTATGCACATGTAGCTGGTTTATGGAGTGTTTGGTAGTATGAATTCTTAGGTGAGAAAAAACATTCAAACTTTCCCTTCTTGAGTATTCTTGGTGTGAGGAATTATGATACTACTTTTGCTTTCAAACACACTCATAGTTACACACTTCATATAACTGAATATGACTAATAACCAAAATACTTCTGTGTATATAATTGCTCTTTTGCATTGTACTGAAAAATCCTAAGCTAGTGCACAGTTTGAATGCTGAGAGCTATGAAGTGTTGGAGTAGTATTGTCAAAGTAGCCTCAGTTATTTTTTAACAGTTCTGCAGCGTTGTCTGGAATGTGAAAGCAAAACTGGCTTCCTTTAATAGCCTCGAGTGCCCTCTGGCAACCTTCTTGCTATCAGAGGGTAGTTTAATGATGTTGAGATACCTCTGACTGATATCCATACCTTTCAAATACCACTGAGATGATGGATTACACCAAATTCTTTTGAAAGCTATTAAAACAAAACAGTATATTTTATCTCTCAAAGTTATATAACAAACTACAATTACTATTCTATAGCATCACAGCTTTTCATTTCCATACCTTACATCAGCCTTTTTATGTGATGTAAACTGGAGGAGATGCCAAATCTGTCTTCTTGAATTTACAGATTTTTTATTTCCTCTGAACATGAAGTTTTAAAGTGAAAATCAGTAACTGGAGAAAATAATACTCTGATTACTTTTGATACTGTAGTAGCCCCTACAATGAGAATGCAAAGCACCTCAAACATATCACAATGTAGTTTTCTGTTCAGATAGTACTCATAGTCTAATCTAGAATCCATCTTTTTTTTTTCTTTTTTTTTTTTTCTGCCAGAATAAATGGATGTCATTGGGAAAAGGTGCTTAGAGCAATCCTCAGGCTGAAATTAGAGCAAGTTGTCTGAAGACTCTGCTAGTGTTGTCCTGGTCTGTCTCGTGTCATGCAACCAACATTAGGAAGAAGCAAATACGTTCAAAATGCAGTACGAACCTACTTGTCAAACCTTTCTTCATTTCCAGAGCATGACACAGTTCAATCTTTGGTTTGTTTTGTAATGGGTGGATTTTAATTGCTGCTGTAGTCACTTTTCTCAAGATATAGCTTATCACAATGCCTCTAATGCTTTTATGATAGTCATCATAATTGCTGGAGATATCTTTAGAAGAAGTCATTCACATTCCTCTGAGCTGGAAGCATTCCAGAGTTTTGCTATGAGAATAGCCATAAAAAGTGTTATCAGCTGGAAACATTTCCTTTTTTGTTTGAACTTTAAAATTGTTATCTGATTAGCTTGCTGTAAATTGCAAAGGTAAATGAGAGGCAATGTGCATAGCACTCTGATCTTTAGTGGTCATTAGAATTTCAAAGGTACACAGTGTTAGCTCCTGGACCCTACAGTGAATCTGAGAAATGGCTACTTGTTCTGCTTTGCTGATACCCTACACTGGAATGAAACCTGGCTGACATGTATGAGGAGAGGCTTAAATTGTCAAGCCTACAGTTCACAAAATGCTGTCTTTCCACAAAAATTCACTACTGTTAAAAACAGATGGAACAATTTGCTTGTTGAATTTGCCTCACTTGTAGGAATCCTATCTGTTGATATTGCCTCATCCTAAGCTTGTAAGTATCTCTTAAAGGGCTTAGAAAGAGTGAATGATCTGGCTAAGGGATGTATAGCTGGCTTAGCTACATATTTCATGACCCAATTCTCAGTCTAGCCCTGACCTTTCACAGGAAGGTTTAAATGCCCTTCACTGTCCAGCTGTTTCAGCTTACTAACTATGTCAAAGTGCTGACTTTTTTTCACTCACCTTTTGTGCCTGCACACACGGAACCCATGTTGTGACATTGGTTTGAAGAAGGCTTACACAATGGCTATCCATGGTTTAGTTACTTATGCCTATTTAGGGGAATTTTCCAGATGAGATCATGAAGCACTTTACTCGGAAAGCTCTGCAAAACATCAGACAGTTTTGAACCATATTAACCTTTGGATTACTGAGTCCATATGTTTCCAAGAAGCTGGTTTTCCTCCAGGTGGCAAGGAAGGGCCGAAGACAGTATACCCCTACAGACCCTGACCAGGCAGCTTGAAACAACTGCTTCATAAGTGCCTGTCATGTCCGTACTGCATCAAGACAGCAGCTGTGCATCCCAGATTTTCCTCTGTACAGGGAAACTTCCATGGCAAATTAATTAATACTCCTATAGCTCATCTAATTCTTTCTCCTTTACTGCCTCAGCTTGTGTAAACTGAAAAGCCATAATCCTCTAAAAATTTTGCAGTCTTATGCAATGTGAGTGATTTGGATGTCACAAACAGAAGATTACAATAATCTGAGAGTGAACAAGCAGGAAAACATATTGACAAGTCATCTTGACATAGCTGTTTATGTCAATAAAAGTTGTGACACTGGGAACAGAAAAAAGTGTTTAACAGGGACAGAATTTACATTAAAAGTGGTTCTGGGAAAATTTCTTTGATCGAAGTACAAAATTATACATAAAAAGAACAAAAAAGGGAAAATAGTATTAAAAGAGAAGCATTCAAGTGTTGAGAAAAGTGGAGGATTAAGATTGAAATCTTAATGCATTTCCTGGTACATTGAAGAACTGTTTTAAACAGTTTTCAATTACATGATCATATAACTTTTTTTCCCTCATCAGGACTCTGCCTCAATAAATGTAAAGGATGGATTGTTTTTCTAAATGAGAAACTATTTTGTATTTTATTTTATTGTTCAGTGGGTGGCCCAATATCCTATTTCATGCACATTATTCAAACATTTCTCTGGAGGCAGAATATTAATTTTCTCATGAGTTTTCAATCATATTTATCACTATTATATATGAATGTTTCACAGATTGAGGAATTAATATTGGAAATGGGAGGGGGATTATATTATTTCTATTCCATAAATTCATGGGTCTGTATATCTCAAGGTTAAATAATAGTCAAACATTTTCACTTCTTTAGGGTGCCTCATTAAACAGTCTAGAGCTTGTGGTATTTTCAGAAAAATTAGAATTGTTAAACACTTAAATTGTCAACATACAGCTCAGTGTAAGTCAAGAGGGAGCTATTAATGCTCCATATTTCGACAAATCTGTCACGAGGATATTATGGTGGGTACCTGAAAAATGTAAAGTGTCGAATTAGCAAGTGTCTGTTAGAGACTTGTACACTATCAGAGTTGTTGGAGGTTTGGAGTCCTCAGGATTCTCCTAATTAAACTGAAGACAATCCCAAATCTTCCACTCATATTGTGCTTTACTTACTAAACAATGAGCAAAGCAGATTCTTCAATAAATGAAGCTGCAAGTCCTTTCGCTACTCACTCTTCAACCCTGATTCGCATCTGTAGCCTTCCTGAACACTGAATGAGGACAAAAAATAATAATTAAAGACTGTCAACATGTGCATACACACAAAAGATATTAATTTAGGTTGCTCAGAAAAACAAAGTTTTGGTGTTTCTTAATCTTCATGTACAATCTTTTGAAATAATGTAGTTATGCTTCAATATGTTTGAAATAGGTGTCTAATATTGCAGGTTAGAAAAAAAAAAACAAAAACAAAAACAAAACAGACATGCCAATCCCCAAAACAGTTTCTATGCAAAAAAATCTACTTGGTGACAAAATATAGATGGTCACTTTCATCCTTTGTTTGGCCATAATTATTAAATTTGTGAATCTAACTGCCAGCATATAAACTAATTTCTGCTAGCAATAGTAAAAGTTCATCCTCTGTAAGAATGTTTGCTGGTAACAGAAGTATCAGCAGAAACTGGCATGTTGGCTTAGATTCCTTGACCCAGACATTTTGAGTTTCACCCCTTTGTCCTGTTCTTTTGAGTCTATTCTATTCTGCGATACAGTTTTCCTTTCTTTCTTCAATCCTACCATCTTTTCCAGACACAAGAAGTCATGGAATGTGAACTCTTCAATGAGGAAAAGTACTAGGAGATCTAAAATTCCAATTAGACTGCTAACATGTTTATTCTGAAAAACAATATTTGGCATGTTTTCTATTTTCCCTTGTACCAGGTAGCCTCAATTATAATCATATCTTTATTCAAATTGCCTGCAAAAGGAGTTTTTAAAATGTTGTATGTTCCCTGAATTTCTTTTGTTTTCTCTAGAATTAACACTTCTCTCTTAATACTGTTGCTATCATACAGGTGACATTTACACTACCTGGATCAGAAATCAGATTCCAATTCTCATTGCATTTTTCTTGGCTTGTTAATTGCTTTGTATGTGTCAAAGGACTCAATAGCAACGTTTATCTGCTTCATTTTACAAACTTTCTGCAAAGGATTTGAGAACAGAAACACAGATATTGTCCTTATGATTTTAGACCTTGTCCTAACCCTGATGGACACATCAAGTAGAGTCCATTAACCTTAGCATATGATATCTCAGTAAATGATAATGAAAAGGCCAGTAACTTAAAAGTGGTGGTTTTGAAATCGTAAGAATGATTTCTGGTTATATCATTATGTTTCTGGCCTCACTGAAGCACATACATTTTAGAATGGAATCAGGTGTTCTACACACAATGAAAACTCATGGGTTTTCAGATTCCACATTAGCAAATTCTGTAGAAGATCTATGTTTTTCTTGGTCAGAAAGGGTTTCTTCAAAGGAAAAGAATTCCTCCAAACAACGTGGTCATATTGTTAAACTGATATATAGATAATTTTTCCCCCTTATGCTTCCATCCTGTTTTCTTCTGTTAAACTTCTAAGCACACAATGGGACATCTGTTTTGTTTCTAGTTTCTTAAGCTCTTCCTGGGCTCTCTAGTCATTTGTGAAGAAAACACAAGCAAGATCTGACATGTCAGAAAAAAAAAGAAAAAGATATGACTCAAGACTTACTAATGCTGAATGAGACAAATTATGAACTTCCAGGAAGCTAAGAAAATTCCTGGAACTTTTTATAACGGAGTTCCCCTAATTTTCAAAGACTATTTCTCTTTGTTATAAGCAGCATAAGAAGTGAAAAGTTATGAAACTGCTTTAGATAGTGTCTCAATATTTTCAATCACAGCAGAAGCAGGGAATTCTTCCAGACACCTCATCAAAGAGGAACAGATAAATATCAAGGCTCACTGGATCATTTGAAGTCCATCCAATACTACTTTATGTTAAAGATTTTCTTCTATCACTTCTTAAAGCTAAGTGGAGTCTGTAGAGATGACAGGGAATCAACTGCCTAAGGTTTTATTTCTGTCATGTAACATTGAGAATGCTTTCTGCAGGATAAAGGCAATATCTGCATCACGGAAATATTATTTAGAGGTGAATGCTTACAACTGGCATTCAGTTTTCCCATCTTTTGCGCTCATATTGGAAAACATGTATGTTTTGAATTGTATAATTGAATGTTATTTCTAAAGCAGAAAATGCCATCTCATTCTGCTGCTTTTCTCCTGGGTCAAATCTATAATGATTAACAAAGACAATGTGATTTATTTGATTTTCTGGATATTTTGATGCATGAAATTCTGAACAGAACTGAGGATATACTTGTCTTGATGAACTCGCAATGCATCAGACCGGTGATAAGTGTTTCTAAACACATACACTGACAGACTCCCCAGACTAACTAAAATGAGGCCATTGAACACATTCGATATCAGGTCTCCTAGACTTGTACAGCAAAGATGGAATGCATGATAGTTGCTAAATCAATGTGTGTTTGCAGCAACTACTTACTGAGAATTTTCTTCTGGACAGACTTCTGCCTGAACAGAACCCTAGACAGTTTTTATATTTCTCATCCAAACAAAATGTTGAGGTGGGGAAAGAAAATATATTTGGGGAAAAATGGATTAAAGAGGTCCCACCTACGAGATCCTCTCCAGTAACCCTGCTACCATCACCATTACTAGTTTGGAGAATGACAGCAATTTATGCAGGAAGCATTTCAGTTTAAACTACTTAGAGTCTTATTTTGGTACTTAGAGTGGCATAAAACAGCATATTAGAATATGGAGAGACAGTATGTCTCCATGAAGTATCAAACAAAGGGAACAGACAGGAAAATTCTAGGAGGATTTGAAGCCTTAAGAGAACACAGAAAATAGTGTCTGATGAAAGAATGCAGTTTTGCTTGTGGTGTAGCTTTAAAACCATAAATGTATTTCATGTAGAGAAGAATGCAATGTACATATAGTCCCTGAATGCATCTTCTGAATTAATTTATGTCATTAACAGAGAGGCAGGCGTGCTCCTACAAAAGAGTGGTGATGTGGGACTGGGAATAGTTGCTGCATAGCTGTGACTGTGTGGCATTTTAACATCAATGCCACAAACCCTGAGCCAGACTTATTCAAGGCCTTGCCTGTGGCTTGATGAAACATACCCTTTTCACAACAATCGGTGGATTCGTGGTAACAATCAAAAGGAATTTAAAATGCTTGGAATGTGGTTTAGAAACTTGCCTTGGCATCCCGCTTTTCATGTCTTAGCTTAACTGCCTCAACTGTTTTTATTGTTCTGCAACTGCTCATTTATTTTGAAAGAAAGAGCTTGGCCTGCAGTATTTGCATTCAACAATACTTGAAAGAAGATGTTAAAGTCTTTTTTGATTATGCCGGTAAAATATTTCATATGAATAATGCCAATAGCTGGGTCAGACCTTTTGGTTTTGAGTAAGAATTTATTCCAGGCTTGTTAACTGAGATGTTCTTTTTTTAGAGAGAGTTTCTGATAAACTGCCAGCTTGGAAATATGTTACAGAACAGGAATGTCTTTTCTATTTATGTTACAGTTGTACCAAATTCTTTATGTATTTCTGATTCCGCACCCCACCCCCCCCAAGCTTATGGATGCATTTTAATGGTTTACATAATGAGCTGCTTGACAACTGATGAAAAGGCACAGAACTACTTTCAATAAAATCAAGAACAGAACAATGTTAATGTGAAATACATTTAGGATCAAATCACTTCATTTTGGTGGGACAAGACAGAAACTTTCTTATAGAGTTTTGAATAGACAAGGTATTATTCAACATGTGTAAAAGATAGATCAATCAATAGATCAGTTGATCAATAGATCAGTAGATCAATGGATCAACAGGCAGGATGGAAAAGTCCTTCTGTTACTGAGTAGTTTGCCTAATTTTAAAATTAAAGTATAACATTTTTAACATTGAAGAAGCAGCCAATAAACTTTCTTTCTTCAAGGTTGCACTTTAGTTGACAATTAGTGATTAATAATAATTTTCTAGACTTTAGTAAGAGAGAGATCAATATAAGGATTGGTGAACTATATGAAGATGAAAGAAGAGCTTGCTTAACATTGGAGGGAAGAGAAGTTCTGTTAAGCAGATAATTTTTATGAAAAACTTTGGTGGATAATTTCTTCACCACCACAAAAAAAAAAAAAAAAAAAAAAGTATTTGCCAGTTTTCATGTCAGAAGATCATGTCTGAACATTTGTACTTTGATATACGGAGTGGGATCATCAGCTGTTATGAATTTAGTAGCCAATTAAACTCACCTGCTTTTAAATGAGAGAACCACTTTTGGGAGAACCACATCACTGGTGTTAATCACTCTGCATCACTGAGATGTAGAGCCAATCTGGTTGGCTTTTGATTAATGGAGATAGTCAGTCTGGAGACAGCCACAGAAATTCCTGCCACCTAGTGCCAACTATGCCTCTCTTGCAGGGAAAAGTCTTGCTGCCCGTGGAACAGCTATTTAACCTAGCATAATCAGGAAAATCAAAGCAAATGCAGTTTGGATTACTGTACAAGGCCCTATGTTAGCCTCTATAGTAAAGGCAGGAGCTTCTGATGGGAAGGTAAACAGCTGTGAGTGGGTCCAATTGCAGCTGTTCCAGGAATCTTGATGTGGCTTAGACTGTTTCCACCACTTCTCACCCCTTCTCAGTTTTTCAGTAAAAACCTGTGTCAGACTTATTATTATTACCATTGCTATTACTAATCTGAAAGTGTCTTTTGATATAGTAGCAGGACTTCTGCACTGACTGCATCTCTTCCAAAGTCTTTAAGGTGGTTGGAACACATCTCAACATCTCCAGTGAATGCCAAAGACTAAGTTCTATGGAGTCTATTCAATATTTTCCTTTTATTTTTTAAAATGTAAGAATATTCCTACTTTTTTTCTTCATTGCTCCATTTACTTTACACAGGAGATGAGTATGCCCACTTTTTCACAGTAGACACTGTATCTCAAACCATTTTGATTCAATAACTCATTCATTTGCTTTGTTCTGTGCCCAGAAGGGATTTTTGCTCACTTTTGGAAGCAGTAAAGCCAGTAACTTTAAGATTCCTTGTTTTCATATTTATATTTTTTTTCTCTTAAGCTGAAAATTTATTTCTAAAATTACCTCAGTCTTTTTTGTCTGTTGACACCCATGTCAATGTCTGGGATTCTGTGCAGAAGGTAATTTTGAGAAATTATTAGACCTATTTCTGAAATTGAAAATAGTGTTGTCTGAGATTTGACCTAGAAAATTTATTTCAGCTATCCTCTTGAATTTTAAAAGTTATTCTGAACTCTTCCCACGAAGAGCATAACCTTTTACAGTAACAATTGAGAAAAGTATTACCCAAGCCATTTCCTTTTTTTTTTTTTTTTTAATTGCACCAGAAATATACACTATTCCATAAATAGATATTATCATGGTATCACTACTCCTATTGCTTCATCACCATTGTGATTAGAGTTGAAAAGGATAAAATTGTGTCTATTTTCCTTCCTTCTGTGCTATCCATCTCTATTTAGCACCTTCTCAGGGCATCAGCTTGGCTCCAAGCACCCTTCAAGGGCGTTCTTGCACATAGTATCAGGTGCTAACTGTAAAAATCATAAACCAATGGAAAATACCACATGGTCTACATTGAATCTCTTCATAAGTGAAGCTATTAATATAGAATAATAGAATCATAGAATATGAGGTTGGAAGGGATCACAAGGATCATCTGGTCCAACCTTTCCTCGCAAAAGCACGGTTTAGGCCCAGCACCTCGTTCAGTTGAATCTTAGAAATGCCCAGTGTTGGGGAATCCACCATTTCCCTGGGGAGATTATTCCAGTGGCTGATTGTTCTCATCATGAAAAATTTCCCTCTTGTATGCAATCTGGTGATGGTGTCTGCTTAGTAACTGTGCTTGTGCCAACGCTTTAGTGTTTTCCTGTTCTCTGGCTAGCTTGGAATGTTTTACCATAACCACAGTGGAAAACACTAGTTATCCTGATTTATCTTCCACATATGTGGTTCAACATCTGCTTGATAATACCTTATTTTTTTGACAATATTGCAATAATTTTTATATAAATTAATATTGCTCAGGATGACAAGATCATCAAAGTTGTATAGTAATGCAGTTTTTCTCTGACTCAAATTAAAACTCACAATTATTTCAGCAAAACAGTCCAAGAAGCTTGAGCCAGCAGCTACAGCTGTTCATAGGAGTTGGAACAAGGCTTCCTCTTCTGAAAATCATATCCTTCACTTGTTTTTACTTTGTAGGTCATATTGCTTGACATAATTTAAAGTGTTACTTTACCTAAGCTTTCCTTGAAAATACAGAACTCCTCTGTGGAGGACTAGAGAACACATGAGAGTAGCTTTTATTAAAGCTTGAAGTAGCACTGTCCTGGCAACAGCTTTATAGGGTATGACAGTTCAAAATCTGTTGCAACAGCATAACAGAGTTAAATCCTCCTGATATTTCTCTCCAAATGCTGAAAAAGTAGAAAATAATCTAATATTCCAGCAAGTGGTGAAAAATTGTACTTTGACTTGATATTAGGCAGAGAAGTACAACAATGCTCAAAATAAAATCGTTGCTACTCTTAAACTCTGATTAATAGCAACCTGTATAATGGTTGATGCGTCTTCCTTTCCTGCCTCATCTTTGTTAAGTACAGCCATGCAACCTACTCCAACCGGAAATGACTCATTTAACAAGATCACTCTTGTTTACTATCCCTTGCCTAGAATCTAGTTAAGTTTCAGCTAATTACTTATGTTAATTTTATGCAGGTATTCTGGAATCAAGACTTCATCACACATGACGGCAACTTGAAGTCTATCAAGCTGCTGGACTAAGTTCAGATAGGGAGAGACTTATCCGAATAGAAGTTGCAAGTATACATCTTGGTTCACTAATCTATTGAATGTTTTTAATTCTAAATATATTTCGCTTAGCAGAAATGGTTTCCATTTTTAGGGACAGCTGCCATGGTATCAGTTCATAATTCTCTTCAAAGTTACAAATATGTTTACAAATTTTTAATATTAAAATAAGAAGACAGATATGATGCACCTACTAATTAAAAGACTGAAAATTATGCACAGAAAATTTAATCTGTCAGTTCAATTGTTGATGAAACCAGCGGGTCTTTCTTTGTTACAGTATTGCAGAATTGACCCTGAAATATGTATTTCAGTGCTCAGTGTATAAAGTCTAACATCTCGCTTAGAAGATTTTTAAAATAAACCTGCTAACCATGTATCTTTTATAAGGAGATCAGTGAATGATTAATTAACTACTACGTTTGTCAATAGAAAATCAAACTAATGTTGATTCTAAACACTGGGAAATCCAACAATACAAAACACTGTCATGTGTAGTGTTCTGAAAGGTGTTTTTTCACCCCAAGTATCTCTGTAAAATGCCAAAGCAAGAGTACTTACAGTAAAATGATGTAGAAGATTAAGATTTATTCTAGTGAGTGGGCACAATGTGATGGCCACATATTGCCATACGCTAACTCTTCTGTGAAAAATGTGGTATCATACTGGTTCAAGCAGAAAGATACTGCAACTGGTTTGTCACACAAACATGACAGGGCAACACCTTAAGCAACCTGGTATTCTTGTCTACCCTGACTCATAAGCATTCACTCACTGTTTTGCAATGTCTGGTATGTCCTACTCTTTACAATGAGGAGACGAGGTTCACATGCTTTCTGCAATCCCTGTAACTCTGGGTAAAAAAAAAAAATGAGTGCCGTAAAACCATTTAAAAGCCTCAAGTTTAGCTAGAGGGGGAATTGCAAAGTCAAAAACAGGGGATCTCAGTGCTTGCAAATATTTAAATGGAGCTCAGGCTTATGGATCTCCAGCTGAAAAAATTGGACTGAGATACGAAATTAACCAATTAAATTTCAAACAGAGCTATTCTGGGCCACTGACCAGCCCAGAGAGACTAGGAGACCACAGAAAGCATTTATGAGCTTCCCTCTTTCTGGGTTGAGAGACCTGTATGATGTGCTTGAGGGTACAGTGCAGAACATTCACCTGAAGCTTCTTTCTTCGGATTTAACAAAGCAGGTTTCAATAGACTAGCATGGTAGTTGCTTATTTTAAAAGCTGCACTATTTGGTGCTAATCTTTGATCATTTTACCTCTGTGAAAAGCTGGGCAATACACATATTGTGGTTAAGAATTCCTCTCTTATTCTTGCTGACCAGATCATTCTTTAAAAATAGAAAACAAGTTCTTATATGATTAATTACTAGTTTCTCAGCCAGAAAACTGTATCTCATAGGAGGGAGGTTGCAGTTTCTTAAAATGCCTCTCATCTGTGAATTATTCTGTGTCCAGTGCAATGTCAGTGGTGGTATCTGAAACCACTGTTAGTGATGGGTTCACGGAAGCACAGCTGCTTCAGATACAGCTTCCAACATGTGCTAAATGAAAAACATCTGATTTCTATTGTGAGGCTACCTTAGTTGTTGTAGGTGCATATAAATAAACTGGGATTGAAGTAATTTCTTGGCAGTATGGTGGGAGTCCACAGAAAGTTTAAATGCTAATTTGTATAGAGAACTGAGTGTAGGTATCCGACCCAGCCAAATCCTTTGGCTTTCCTGTATTTTCTGGTGCTATAGTTTTCAGGGTTTGTCTTTTTCAGAATTTTGTGTAACATATGAAAATGACAGATAATTCATAATGGTTCTTTTCTAGCTTTGCATAATGAATGTTGCTTTTAAGACCTAATGATAGAGGAATTCATTCCTTATATGAACTTCAGGAAGTGACTTTGTTTACTGCTAGAAGATGAAAAATTAATGTTAAATTAAAGGCTAAATCTATTAAGAAATAATAAAATGGATCATTTTGGGTTTGTAGTCTTCAGGAAAATAAACCAGGATCGTAAAATATGATGTTATTGCTGGAATTCTATTGATTGCTTCAGCTCCTCACGTCTTGTTTACTTGAATTTTTGGTATTTCTCAATTCTGAGCATTAATAGTACTTTTGATTAGGGGGTTTTTATTATCATTTGTCTATGTACTCTTCAGAGTACAACTTTGGCTAATAATACCTGGTGCTTTTTCTTTTAGTTTAAGTTTATAGTGGGTAATTAAAGACTGGCTAAAAGTAGATATAGGCTTTCCATAAGTATTCACTTTACTAATAAAACCCTATATCAGTTTAACTCCGTGGAATGTTTTGCTTTATCAGCTCTTTTTCATGACTGCCATTCAACTGGATCACATTTTCAGGGCACAGTGTAAAAGACAAGGCCTAACACAAGTATCAAAGCTCCTGTTCAGCTGTTAACTCTTGAAGCTGAAGAAGAATAATGGGACGAGTGTGATCTAACTCCAGTGCCATCTCACACTTCCTCACTCTGTACCCTGCTCCCATAGGCTATTAAACCACAGTCATGAACTTAAATCCTTTACATTTGCAGCCTTTAACTTATTTGATATCTAGTTCATAATTTTTTTATGTGGAAGTACTCTAGAATTCAATGACAATTACCAATTCCAGCACACTCAAAGTCCTGGAAAAATGTGTATAATGAGCATCCCTTGAATACAGCCCATTCTGGCTTCTATTAGTAGTGCCAACATAGGCTTACAAAATTGATGTTATTCAGTAAGTTGTTAATCTATACAGAAGTTCTAAATAAATAAATAAACAAGAACTCTGATTGAGCTAGAAACCTAAGCCTGATAATTGGTGTCTTCCTCTGTGTATGTATTTGCACACTTCAGAGATAAGAAATATTTATTACATTAATAAATACTATTTCAGTCCTATATTTCTTTTCTAATTTCACCTCTTGCTTGAATACTTTGAGATTTTAGAATTTACAAAAAGTAAGTAAGTTGAAATAGTTGAATATCTGGTGATAAGGTGACAAAAGTAATATTTTGTTGATCTAAAATGAAGATAGAAGGTAAAATTACCTCCTAACCCAACTAATGAGCAATAGTGGCAAATAATACTTTTCTCCTTCCCGAGGGATGTACAAATGTAGCCTCATTTACTTAAATTATATGTTTCTTTAAAAAATATATATATAAAGTGCAGTGTAGATACCAAAATAACATTACAGCCTTTAAAATTAGAATCAAATATCTCCTGGTACATATGAAGAAATAGAAAAAGAGAGTGAAGCAGTAATCTTTCATGCAAATCTGATAAAGCGCATTCATTTTCATTTATGATAGTGAAAATATAAAGACAACTTTTTAATCTAATTCTGATAATATAAAGTAAGGTCTATAGACTGAAGTGTGAAAAAAAGTAGTATTTAAAAATGGAAAAACTGAATGCACATTTCTTCTCCTATCCCCACAGTAAGTAATTACATTTGAGGAAAGAATATGAAGTGAGTTTCAAATTTGCAGATTTGAAGGAGCTTCTCATCATAATCTTTATTGTTGACCCTACCTTCCTCTTTTAATTCTCCAAATATTTATCAAATTGTTATGCATTTTCATTGGATACAGGCACTTGAAATATTTAGTATGACTACTAGAATGTTAGATGCAGCTTCAGCAATAAGTTTCAAATTTTCTAACTATAGATCTTTTTCTTAATAAAATAAAACCATATCAGGTTCAACTGTGAATCAATGCTTCAGTGAAGAAACCCCATGGACAGTTTAAAGCGCTTTTCAGAAGATACTGCGAAGAAACTAAACCATTGCGAGAAAGAAGACCATTGATCCTAGTCATCAAAATGGATTTTTTTTTTTTTGTTTTTTGGGGGGAAGGGTTACTTTTATGTGAAATCAGAGAAGTTCCTGGCAGAAATCAATTTAGTAGTAAATTGGAAACTATCTGTGTGCCTATTTGTGCCAGCTAAAGAGATCTGGGACTAAAACATGCTCCTGTTCTAAGGAGATACTTCTAATTAATTAGAGGAACTCTGATGTATTGGTGAGGAATTTTCCACCTTGGAAGGGGTAGGAGAAGACAACATATCCATGTTGTCAAACCCAGATCGTTCAGAAATTATTTTCTTCCACCTAACTTGTGCCAAAGCACAGATCTGTTTCTGTCAGAATATTTTCCAGATCCCCCCTTTCCCTGAGCATATATCAGATTTCCTCCACCACCTCAAGTCATTCTTAATGACAATTATTATATTAATTACTTAAAAGATGGAATTTAAAACACTTTTCATACAATAATATTTATCAGTCTACCCCAAAGACCTTTGAAATCAATGATTAACAGATTATAATCAAGAACCCTTTAGGTACTATAATTTTCTGTTGCTTAGAATACAAATAGCTGTGGTAATGATATAATACTTTTGGCAAATGCTTAAGGTTTAATGCCTTTTCCTTGTTTCTTGGTGCCTCTCAGGTCAATTATTATATTAATTACTTAAAAGATGGAATTTAAAACACTTTTCATACAATAATATTTATCAGTCTACCCCAAAGACCTTTGAAATCAATGATTAACAGATTATAATGGCTTCAGTAAATCCTTCATAGATAATTTCTGTTGGTTTAAATGCATTTTGTCTTGATGCAAAAGTAATCTGGAAGACTAGCTCTTTTTTTTTTTTTTTTTTTTTTTTTTTTTTTTTTTTGTGAGTTGTATAGGTAGATAGAGAATAAATGTATTCTATCTACCTAAATCATCACAATCACAGAAGTGCTAGAACATTGACTGAATGGACTGAAGTCATTCTTTTGCTGTCCAGAATATCCAGTCTATCTAGAGACATTGCAAGATTGAATTGCTGGTCTGGATAATAATGAAAAATCTCTTTATGAAATTCTCAGCATGAAAATCTACATGGACATTCCTTGCTAGTTCGCATAGATAGCTGAGTCAATGAAAACCATTAAGTTTTATTATGTCAGTATTTGCTGCAAGAGTTTTTTCTTTAGTTTGTAGCCCAGTGTCTCTTGAACTTTAAAGCCCAAAGAGCAGTTATACACACATATTAACTCTTTGTATTGAAATATCTTATGACTTTTTGATGATAGGAAGTTACTGAGCATGAATGGTAGAACTCTTTCATAACATTAATGAAATAACAGATTTTCTCAAAATATCCCAAAGGCAAGAATTCACATCATGAACTAATGATCTGTAACACTCAGTCTTGAAAACATAAACATTCATTTAGTTGTAAGGTTGCCTAAAGCTCTGGAAAGTCAAACGCCCTTCTGAAAGAGTTGAATTGTCTTGAGGGAGATTTACTGATATGGTTGTCGTTAAGCATTCTTTAGTTTAGGACAAATAATTGCCTTGTTTCTCATATAAACTTTGCTTTTCTGGATCTTTTTTGCATTTTACTTGAATTTCTCTGGACCTATTAAAGATTTGTCAGAGTGAATTCTTATATAACATTGAAATAAGAAGGATAATTCAATTCAAAACTTCACCTAATTATGATTGGTTCCCTCACAAACACAAATACACACTAAAGAATAGTGTTTCTTCTCAGCACTTTAGATATTTCTTTGTTTGATGCTCTAGTAAGTATTAAGTATGCTTAAACTCAGTGAAAGCATTAGAAATTGATTAATTTTTGATCTGGCACCATGAGCAATTCTTCTGAGTACTATTTATGAAGTGTTTTGTCCTCTATGAATTTATATTGAATTGTGTTTAAGTGAAAGGAGAATGTGGAATTTAATTGGGCTGCTAGTGTCTTTCTATTTTTTTTTTTCTTATGATTCACAGGTGATTTGCCCTGTAAAATCAACATAAGATCAACTCTTTACAGAAAATGGGTCTACAATAGAATTAGAAGTCCCCTCCAAGGGACCGCCTTAAATATCCAACAAAATTCACAGTAGATATCTACAGGTCCTGGAGATTCACCTTAGTTTCAGACTTCCAAATGGTGCTTAGAATTCTTTATCTGTTATTATTTCTTTATCTATAAAACAGCTTGGGAGCAGCCTGTCATTACTAGAGATACTTTTTTAATAACTTCAGATCCTGGAATGTCTGAGGTACTGAAGTGTTTTGAGGTAAGTAAAAAAAAAAAAAAAAGGCTTCTTATTTTCACGCCAAATTTATTACATTTAATTGTTGGAATGATATGGCCTATTGGACTCTCCCAAGCTTAAAAGTCACTCTTTTATTTTTACTTTCTTTTTATTGAAATATCTGCTTTGTATGCATACTACATTTGAAGTTTCAACTGTCAGCAGGATGCTCAGTCTCTCCCTAACGTAGCTAATTCATGAGATGCTCTTTGATAAATCTTTTTGTTCACATTTTCATGTATCTCACTTTAGCTTTTTATCTCCTCTTCCAGTTTGATATTTATCTGAGTTCTCTATTCTTCATCATCACAAAGGAGACTGTTTATTGACTTTATAGAGTGATTTCTCTGTATATTGACTTTGAACAATATCCAAATGGCTCGCTTGACATATTTAAGTTAATTCCCTGAAACTTCATTTTTAGGCACTTGGTCTTTGAAGAGAAATCCCAAGTAGCTTAAATCAAGTTTCTCAATTTGTCCCTTACTTGTTTTTTGTTTGTTTGTTAATTTGTGGTTGTGTGTGGTTTTTTAATGTTTGGTTGGTTTTGATTTTTTGATTTTTTTTTTTTTTTGGAGGGGGGGAAGGTTATCTTTTTCATTCTCCTTAATTTCAGTTTTCTTTTATTGTATATTTACCAGAAAGAAATTGATACAATTGAATTAGTCTCAAAAAATAATTACATTCCTGAAATCATTGTAAAATTTTCAATATATACTTCAGAACTGATTTTAGGTTTGGTTTGGTTTGGGTTTTTTTTGTTTTGTTTTCATGGGGAGATTACAGTGAGGTGATAGTTATACTTAACTAATACGTAAGCGATCCACAGAACTTCTTCTTCACACATTAATGGCAAATGCAGGGCTGGGTAGCGATCCCAAACTAGTCCGCATGACCGCAGTTTATTAATAGACCACCAGACTAGCTGAGCTTTACTAACTAAAGTATCTAAGCAGACCTAACTAGCCATTGCATTGGCATTTGTTAAACACCATCCATAGAAGAAATATAGTCACTCGCTGACTATGAATGAAAGATAGAGTGAAATGGGCCCTGATTCAGAAAAGACTTGCTTAACTGCCTTTCAAAATTAAAGCTCTGAAGTAAATGGGATTAAAGTTCATGTTTAAATTCTTGGAAGAAATTAATTTAAAAAGAACAAAGTATACAAATGAAAAGGAAAAAAGGAATCTAATTTCTTGTTATGCTAAGCAAACTGTTACATACTCTACATGAATTAGGACGATTTGTTAAATTAGGACTGGTTATGCCACATAAGACTTTGTCAGATTTGAAAAAGAATTATCCAGACAGTGTGGAAATATAAAATTAGCTTATGCCACATTAATCTAGTCAATGATTTTCTTCTGTCTCCCATGAGTATTGTGAGACAATAATTATCTCATTCTCAAGTAGCTGGACATAGAGCAATTTAAACTATCCAATTTAACTATCTTTTTTCTTTGTTAATCATTTTAAATTATAGCCATTAATTAATTTGAATACATCAGATATGAACTGAAAGCAGTAGTTTGGAGCAGTATTTTCTGTGTAATGTACAGTATGTTGTAATTAAAGCTAGATGAGCTCTTTAAAAAAAAAAAAATTCCCTTAATTTGTCATATATGAGCACATGGTGAGCTTAATTAATGTCAGTAGGGTAAAATCAAGCATTTTAAAATGCTAATTTAGGATAACAGAACATGAGCTGCTGCAATTCTGAAATGCTCATTAATTTCTAATTGTGTGGTTTGTTTCTGAAATATTTCATTGTTGTCGGGATGGAACAATTGAACTTGGAGGAGGAAGTCATGAATAATACTTTAAGATATGCTTAGATATGCTTTCTAGTTGTCTGAAAACATAAGGGACTTAACTGGGGAAGTCCTAGTTAACAGAAAGTTGGCAAACATGACGCCTAGCTATTTACAAGAATTTACAAGATTTCTCATGGTGTTCTTTAGGTTTCAAAAAGTCAAGAGTTCCAGATTACAAGAGTTAAGCACATGACTCAGAACAGATCCTTTTTAAATGGATAACCTGAATGGAACATGCTTATTAAAAGCAGATCTTTCAGAGAGTTTCTAAAAACAGGATCTGGTTTGCACTGTTTTGACACTGTGGCTTTTCCTTTGGCTGAAACACACTGAATTTTCACTGTTGTGTTACATATTGGATGGCTGAGCTCTCCACTTCATTGGCAATCACATTTCAGTAGTGCTGTGTACATTTAGCTGTAAAACTGTCTGGAAGTTATATAAGTGAATAGTGCTACATACTAGAGATAATAATATTACCATTGTTTCTGGAAAATCAGGACAATCCTCACTTAAATCATTTCAGACACATCAACGACCTTCGGATGCACAAAACTGACATTGTAGTTTGCAAAAAGTACAGTTTTTCCACAACTGAGAGCTACTCTATTTTCCCCCTGTAATGAGAGATCTCTATGTTAAATAATGTAATTTAAATTAATTGATAAGATTAAGATTTTTGCACCCCAGAAGAACAGCAGAGAAAATGATGCATTGCTTTGGGAATCTTGTTGTCTTCTGGATATTTAATCTTGTTTGCAAGATGGAAGAAAAGATTAATGTTATATTAGAGCCAAATAAGGATAAGGCTTTCTAGCTCCTTTTTTCTTGCAGGAGATTCTCTTCCAAAATCATATTAAAAGTTAGTATTTTAGTACAGTATCTGTCATGACAATTAGCATCATAATTTCCTGGATGTGATCCATTAATATGGTATGTCTTATGCCCTAGCCCTCTCCACAACTGTGTGGGATGAATAGAGATCTGTATGACAAGTTAAATATATTATTTTTTAAAATGTCTGTGTTTAGTTTAAGACCTTATGATATGAATGTAAAGTAAATTTAATGGGAAAAACCCAAAGACAGAATAAGAAATGGAATACTAGTTCTGGGTGTGACAGGTCTCTCTGCCATCAAGCCAGAAATACTGTACTTGTTCTCTGCAGCCTGTTACTGTATTTTTTTCCAGCTAAACAGAAACAGAGGCAACAGAAATTCGCCCATATAAGCAGTTCTTCTGATAGTTCAACCTAGTTTTACAGATCAAAACATTTTCATCAAGATCAGGGAAAAACATTCCTATTTAATTATTCAACTGACCTAAATCTCCCAAACTTTTGAAGTTTCTCCAGCTTACAAAAAGTATAACAATTGTTTAGAATACACTAACAGAATTCAAAGATGTCCATTGTGTTTCACATGTAATTGCTTTCCAGGCATTAACAAAGATCTTTTCAGAAACTGAGAATAAGAAAAATAAGATATTGATTTGTAGGGTTTTTTAGTTCTTTAACACAAATTTTGTAGAAAGTGAAATTAACCATTTTAGGTTCATGTACTTGCCCCTTGTGGAAAAATGATGGTATAATTTAACAGTTTGGCTTGGTGACAGAAACACAGTAACTCTTTTACAAATGGGATTTTCCTTAGCTTTCCTTAAGAGCAGTTTGAGAACAGATTTAGCAATAAGTATTTAGAGAAGTTTTGGAGTTTTTAATACCTGAAGCATTTAATTGTGGACATTTATTTTAGTAGCCCATTTTTGATACCACTTATATTGTTACCAATTTAAGACAAACCAGACTAAGTCTCTCTTATAAGAGTCTGCAATGTGAAGGTTGAAATGTTTTCACCGAGTTCATGTTTAACAGAGCACTAATTTCTTGTATTGTTGATTTTTATTAGTATTTATACCCACTTAATTCAATATGTCATCCTAAAATTATTGCAATCAATACAAATGCTTTCAAGTGTCTTTAAAGACATGGGGGGATTCGCTGCTTTCATAGCAGAGCGTGGACAATTGTGCAAGATTGGAGTGGAGTCTATTTATGTGCCAAATCAATTCTAACATTAAGTACCCAGAAACATCTTCTGATGGCAACAGGACTTAGTGCTTAAACAGCTCAAAAGGGGGAAAAAAGTCACAAAGTTACTATTTTTGCATGGTTTGGCACTCACAGACCTGCCTGTGTCATAAGACACAGTGTATAATTTGATAAATTGTAGTGCAAAATTATTCTGAGCTGAGCTTGTCCATTTCTATTTTACCATATTCAGGTTTGTTAAAAAATAGTAATCAGGTTTCAGACATGGTTAAAAATAGGATGACACTCAGCTTTCTTTGGCTTTATGTCTGATGCTTCACACATAGATCTACCCACTGACAGCTATTCATTTTTTCCTAAGTAACGCCATCATCTCATTGAGAAAATAAGCGGACACCATGGTTTTCAATTAGAATACCTTTTTTTAATTAAACATTGTTTTTCCTTTCAAAATGAACTACTTTTGCTATTCAGAATTTGGGTATCTGTAGCCCAAAACCACTGACATAATTAAAAAATATTTATGCACCCCAAATCACCTTTGGCTGAGAGCCTGTCACGGAGGTACCCCGAGGTTAGTTTAAGGGACAACAGGGTCCAAAACAACTTTTATTAAACCGGTGAGAAACAGGGTTTTAGCACTCCAAAGTGACTTAAATAAAGGTTTAGATATCAGTTGAGGAAAATTATTAAGGGGCAGCAACTAATACAACAGGCGATCCGCAGTGTGCATGCACGCGGCTTCACTCAAAACAATGCCGGAGCCGGCCCTGAGTCCGAGACGAATACACACTTGCCTGAACATGGTGCAGGATTATTTTTAAAGAGATACACGTACTCGTAGTGAATACGGCAAGTGTACACTCGCGATTGTGCGAGGGCAAGTTTATAATACACTCTCAATCCTGTGAGGGTTAATTTACTTACACGTGCAAATGTGCACGGAATATTACATGTGCTTATGTGGAAGCACGGGAGGAAAATACACTCGCGATTGTGCGAGGAAATAATTTATACACGTGCTTGTATTGAGCACGAAAAGTTACACGTGCAAATGTGCACGGAAAGTACACGTGCTTGTATTAAGGACGGAAAGTAAGCATGCAAATGTGCACAGAAAGTTACACGTGCAAATGTGCACGGAAGGAAAATACACCTGCGATTCTGCGAGGATTAATTTTACACGTGCTCATATTGAGCACGGAAAGTTACACGTGCATATGTGCACGAAAAGTATAAATATACTCGCAATCCTGCGAGAAGTTTTACTCACACCCGTGGCGGCAAGGCAAGTGGAGTCTCCATCCCGGGGAGGGGGGCTCTCGGCGGCAGCATCTTGCTCGTGCTCCAAGAGACCTGCGACAATGGGCGGAGTCTCGACGAGAATCCCGTTTTTATATTGGCTGATCAGATCTGACTGTAGGCATTCTAGAAGCTTCTCTGCACCTCACACTGGCTGTGGGTGCCCCTGAAGCCTCCAAACATCCCCCACACTGGCCGCAGGTGCCCAGCGGCTCACTGGCACCTCGGCACTCCCTTCTCCTAATGGCCCTGGCCAGGGTGCTCTGGGGCCAAACAAAAGAAGCTGTTAGCCTCAAGTAGCAGAGAGAGAGGGAGATGTGCCTACTCCTTCCATACTGAAGGAGGGAGGGGGAGAGAGGGGGGTTTGCATTCTGCCACAGAGCCAAAGGTTAATTTTGAATCTGATTTGCATATTTACTCTCACACAACAAGTCGATATGTATTTAAAAGTTTAAAAATGTATTGAACTTGGTCATTGCTCCACAATAGCTTGCATAGAACCACCAGAGTAAGAAATATAAACTGACTATACCAGAAATCTCAATGAGAATGAGAAAAAAATAATCACAGTGAGCAAATGGGCTGAAGTGGTACATTAAAGCTGCTACAAAATTAGTCTTCTCTTCTTGGTTACTTTTAGATCACATCTTCATTCATTCCACCACCAAAATGAGAAACTTCAGATAATACTGCCCCAAGACATGACCACCAAGGCATCAAGAAATCTTTAAGACTGATACCAGAAATGTGTTAAAATCCTTGTGAAAATGTCTCAATTTGGTAAAAATTTATTATATTACAGGCCAGCTAGTTTCCTCTTGAAAGACAATCCTGTGGATTTGCACCTCATTGCTAGCCATGGAAAGGCTAGAAGAAGAAAGGCATGAAAAATGTTAATGTTAATTATCAGTCAAAGGAAAAATACTCCCTTGACAGAAAGAAATCTGGAAAGGAGAGGAGAAAAAAAACATCTATAGAGCTGTGGAGCAACAGACTGATAACATTATAATTTTATGAAAAAATGTATGCTTCAGTAGATTTTCCCTCTTGATTTAATATAAGTGAATGTTTTAAAGAACACTCAGTGATGCTGATATAAGACTGACCAAAATTCTCAGAAAAGGGAAAAATAATTTTAACTCTCTGAGGGTCTTAAACAGTGTTTTTTCTTACTTGAGGATTTGAATTTTGTATTAATTAAAACAAAACAAAACAAACAACAGAAAGACAAACAAAAAAACCAATATTTTTTTCAGCTGAAAAGCAACATTTTCTTTGAAAGCAGAAGAATAAAATAAAGAACAAAACAACAACAACAAAAAAACACAAACAAATAAACAACAACAACAAAACAAACAAACAAAAAACCCCCACAACTTAATTTTAGCTTTATCAGTTGCCAGTACCTCCTTGGGAATATCTTCTAATTTTGTATTTCCTCACAGCTAGTCTCACCACAGAGGTTCATTTCTGAAGAGGCATTGTAGTCCATGTGGGTGTTTGGCCTCACCTCTCAAGAAAGAAAAATTAGCATGCAGTAAAGATAACAGAACATGAAAAGGAGAGTATGAGGGATTCAATTCGTACTTTCACCCAGCAGCGTTATGACTTGACGTTTGACTGAAAAAAATGAAACATCTTTCTAGGGGGATCTTTCTGTCATTTAAGATTCTGTAAAATGTATTTTCTAAGTTATCTTGGAGGATATTAACATATACTAATTTCACTAGTAATTTTAATGAATAGTAGAATCATAGAAATAATCTACTCCTACTTCTCATTCAAAAATCAACTAGATCAGTTTGGTCATATTCTTATCCAGGCAAGATCTAAATATTGTCAAAGACAGAGACTTCACAGCCTCTCTGGACAAGCTGTTTCTATGTTTGACCACTGTCACACTGACATTAATTGGAATTCTTAATATTACAATAGCTTTTATGGTAATATGTCACCAGAAGATTTATTTACATGTGCATGTACATAAGTTTCTCTGTGTGTATCTGTTAAATATATGTTTATGAACCGTAATGTCACACATTTTTCCTGTAATTATTATTTATAAAAAGTTGAACAATTTTCTGCTGACAAAATAAGTATGTTTAATATATGAAAAAAATGGGATGACAGTAAGAAAACAGGACACTGTTATACTTCATAGAGAATCTTTTTGCCAGCAATGCACAAAATGGGATTTTCAGCACTGTTTGAATTTCATTCTTAGCTCTGTAGACACATGGCAACTATGTGACTTTTCAAATAGCCTGAGGCTTAAAATAGGTTAGCACAGTACCAACGCTTCCATTTCCTAGAAAATTTATTCTCTTTGTAACTGGATTTGAAGGCCACGAAAGGCTCAAGGGCTTGTGAAGACACCTACAGAACATCAGAAGAGATACTCTTTTTTTCTGTTTGTCATAAGTGAGAGAATTACACCATCATTTTGAACACACTTCATTTCAATGTATGATAGCAAATATTGAATGCCAAGAGTGTACTAGAATATTTAAAATATTACCAATACTGAATTTATTTTTCATGAACTTAATGCTCTCCACTCCACTTTGACAAGCCTTCATAATGAGTTAAAAATACTCAAAAGGAATAACAGAAATCACTCAGTTTGTTGCTACTGGCTCTATCTTTGTTTCTAACTTTTGCAATTGCCAGAGCTGTCAATTTGGATCTAACGTGTACGCTGTCAAGTGACTGGCTACAAAACTGAAACATACCATGAAAAAGTAAGAAACGGCCCTGGTTTTGACCTGGGAAACAGGGTGAGAAAAATAATTTCTAGTAAGATTTAGGGGGGCTGTTTGATCTTATTCCAGTTTATAGGGAATTTGGACTATGGTGTAACCATGTTTTATACATACATATATATACACACACACACTTGTCAAAATGTTAATTCACAGTGGTGAAGCCAAAGGTTCAAAGCACTCAGCCTAACAGGTTCAAAGCCCACATTTCATAACTGAATCATAATATATCATTGTAATAAGTAGGGAAATAATTTCCTGTTCTTCCTGCAAAGTTGGGCTACTATGAAGAAAATAATTAAAGATTCTGGAGACCGGAAGGAGAGTGCCAAAAAGAGCCTGATTTTCTAGCTGAACTTTCACCTTAGTGAAAAGCATCTTGAATTCCCACTACTTCTTCCTGGACTGTTTCTGTACTTCATCTGATGAAAAATTACTGCAAAATACATACACAATCCTTCAAAGAAAAACTAAGAGCCTCTGATGGCCATTAAGTACCTTCAGCCTTCCTGTTAGGACACAATTGTGTGATGTAATTTCAAATCCTTCCCTGAAAAAGAACTCTTTTATCCAGTAGATAGTCAAGAAAACAAAATCTGTCAGGGACTATTAAACACACATACATGTGTCTTGCAAAGTTCCTGAACCATGAAGTCTTCTAGGACAATGTCACTGTATGCTTGACCTCCTATTACACTCTTTGCTAATCTTTCACTCTTGGGTATTGTCACAACTTCATGTGATATTTACCCTCACATTTGGTATGAATTCTAATCAGTGCATCGTTTGACAAAAAACATACCTCTGTATCAAGGTTGAAGGGTGCTTTTTTTTGTTGTTTTTGTTTTTTGGTGGATTTTTTTTTTTTGCCTGAAAATAAAATCTTTCTTAGGTTGCCATGCACCTCATGTGTAAGGAAACATGATTTTTAATTTGTGAATGTGGATTTCAGTAATTGTTAGTGGAGTAAAAGACTTAGAACAGGAAAAACAAAATAAATATAGATAAATAAATAAATTAATAAATCAAACCAACCAATCAAGCGGATCTTTGTAGAAAAGAATCTACCCTTGGGAAAAAGAAAGAAAACTTGTATGAAGAGAGCCCAGGGGTGACTGGACCAGGAGTGTCAAACTCATTTTCACCGGTGGTCACATCAGCCTCGCGATTGTCTTTAAAGGGCCGAACATAATTTAAGAACTGTATAAATGTTAAATGTTATGTAGTTCTAACAGTATAAATTTTATAGAGTTCCAAAATTATATTTGGCCCTTTGAAGGCAATCACGAGGCTGATGTGGCCCCCGGTGAAAATGATTTTGACATCCCTGGACTAGGCTAATTAAAACTAGTGCAGCAGGTAACAAAACAATCAGCGCAGACTTACATCTGATTCCAGACAAGCAAAGAAGTTCCCATCTTTTTATGGAGCTAGACTTAAAAATAACTAGCTCAAAGCTTTATAGTAAGATTTTGGGCTATTATTACTCTGTAATTCATGCTCAACCCATGCCCTCGATGTACTTCAAAACAGGTGCAAAGTACAGAAAACAGAGGAAGACGCAAAAAGTTCAGAGCATTAGTAACACATTACTAGAGAAGCAAAGTGCTTCTGGTTAGTTTCATGGACAGCTGATAACCAAGCTACACCAGATTGCTAGACACTGAAATACCTTGGTAAATGATCACTATGAATTAATTTTCTATATGTGAGTTATTGTATGTGTTGGTGCATATGAACGGTCACTGTCTTATTCAGGATGCATCACACCCACTACGTAAGCACAGTGTAGATGGTCATGTGAATCCCAGAAATCAAATTTACTTTTTATATGAACACATACAGAAAACCCAGTTCATCCACAACTCACAAGTATGCTGAGAACCCACTGTAAATTTGTGCCAGTCATTCAAGGTGTGTCCAAAACCTGCTTAAAGTTTTGGATTAGTTTGGTACCTCTACACTAGCTGCTGGTGAAGTCCAAGGTGGGAAGGACCAGGATCTGTTATTGCTCTAGGATTATATCTCTGCATTCTGTGTCAACCCTCAATGAAGTTCACACTAGTTGTACTTAAACATATACTACATGTCTGTACCCACACCAATGGAAATCACATTTCTATACAGATAACCTTGTTATTATAAACATAGGCCAGCTCATGCATGAAGAGCAAGTTGGTAGAGAAACATGGATAAAATGAACTATTCTTCTGAGAAAGGTACCCTGTATCTGTACTGCAAAAAAAGATACTCTAGATGGTAACTTCAAAATTACTTCTACCAAGATGGAACTTCAGTGAGAGCACCACTGGTGTGTTCAGCATATACTGAAAGGCTCCAAGTTTAAACATCAGGAAAAAATTGCACCAAGAGGTTTTCCATCTCATGAAGTTATTAACAAAGATACATTAATTGTTTATACAATGCATATTTATAAATATTTTTCTACAAATTAGCCATTTGTAGCTGTATTACCTGGACAGATACATAGGAAACATGCACACACATTACAGATGGTATTATTAAATTTAAATTTATTCCATTTTTATTTTTTGCATGTTCACACCTTTCAGTTTCTTTCGTTTTTGTTTGACAGTTTCATAGGTGAAAGTAAAAATGGTTCTCTGTGTTTTAAGATTTTTTACAGTTTTTATCTTCTGTTATTTTCAAAAAGTAAGAAGTACAAAGTGCAAAAAGTGAAGACAGCAAATTCTCACTTCTCGTATGTTTTAAATATTTTCAAGAGGTAATCATGAGGAAGTCAATATTCAATTTTTTTCATAAACTGCGATATGCAATATTACTGCAACTATAGTCAATATAAAAGTACATATGGTGGCTGCATGCTTGTGGTTCGAAAACATTTTAGCAACAGCTAAAGTTTGTGTTTTAAAAATATTTTAAAATAAAACTTTTAGTGCACTTATAAAGACACAATATGTTTTAAACACAATCTAACAGTCTTCTGTCTAAATAAAATCCTTAGTGATGCGGTTTGCTCTTTTCTTTCCCTTCTTTTATGTACGTGTTGAAATATTTAAGAGATTCTCTAGGTCTGTATTTCTGCTTCTTACCTCAGCTGAACCACATTAATTACATCTCAGTAGTCAATACTAGCACAGTAGACCTATTATAGCTTTCACTGGTACTTCTCTCATGTGACCCTTATTTAGCTCTGAAGTTAATCTAGTAAAAAACAGTTATAAGGTTTCCAGGTTTCTGTGTCAATTTGTCTCACAAAGTCATCACAGAATTACCCTACTTAAGTTGATTTAATTTATTCTGAAGTCTGTAGTCTACTACTGGGCCAGATCACAGGCAATAGTTGAAAGGCAATGTTAAAATATGTTGGTTCATGTTCCTCTCCATCATTTCTTCTCTTTCTCTCTCTCTTTTCTTCTCTTTCTCTCTCTCTTTCTCTCCCTCTTTCATTTCTTTCTCTTCTTTCTCTTTCAGTTAAAAAAAAACATGTACTGGAATAGCCAGTACTCTTATTTACAGGCCTTGTTTTTTAACTTTTTTTTTTTTGCTAGTGAGCAATTTTCTAGTAACCTTGGAATGTGTGCTTCAGTCCCTTCACCTTTTCCATGCTTCAGTCCCTTCACCTTTTTGTTTGCTGGAGACATTTCAGGAATGAATGGACAACCTCTTGCTTATGCTGCCAGTAAACAATAGATGAGCATCTGCACATAGCCTTCTACTACAAAACAGAACCTCAGCAACTCATCTCATTGCTTGTAAAGATTCTGCCCTAAATTTAGTTTGACCATTCAAGCTAAGCAAGATTTTTGAGTTCTTAATGAGAACATGTTAGCACGTATAAGAATTCAGTATTTCCATATCAGTGATTAATATCTTGTTCTTTCACTTCCTATTATCAGATCCAAATTTGTGTTTTAAATTGTTGTGGATATAGAGATGCTGTACTGATACAAATAATACATAAGTCTACATGTTTACTGTGTTATGTACATTTCATGAAAACAAGTCCTCAACCAGCCCTGTAAAACTTCTGAGCATGTGATTCAATTGGAATGTATCAGGATCTGTGGTACAAACTTCCCTCTCGGCTCCATAAGATTGATAATTATTTTACTTGCAGTATGGTATTTATGAACCAGATAATGGCTGGACATTCAAATATACTTTTTATAATAACTGGAGAACACAGTACATAGTGTATTTTGATAAATTCATATAGGCTCAATAACATGCACACTGAGCTGCTTCATTCAAAAAATGGTGCCATGGTGTAATTTAGAAATAAAATAGAAATATCTAACACTATGGTTGAATGACAGAACTGAACTGAAACAATGACTTGGTTGAGGGACTGAGTTCAGTTTCTTTAGGCAAAATGTTCAATCCCTAGCACAGCACATAGAGTTTGTACCCTGTGCTTTAGAATAATAATGGGAACATCTGCTAGCCTGCTGCATGGACAATTATTCATATTTTTTCTGCATGAAAACTTGTTCCTGACAACTTGAAATTTAAATTGGAACCAAAGACACATACCAATGGGAATGTCAGTTGCTATTATCATTATAAGACAATTTGATACAGATGTTTAAGGAAATAAGGCCGAATGAAAACATTTAGTTTGGCCAGTGGGGAAAAAAATAATCAAACAAACCCCAAACTAATGAATGGCCTTTACTGTAAAAAGGTAGCATAAGGGCCCCAATAAAGGAAAGGAGTATATTTTGTGCTGGGAATGTGACTTGACATTGCTTGCAGAAATTAGTCCCTATGAAGTCAAATTAAAATCATGTGAAAAAATGTAGTCCATAAATGCAAGGCAGAAACTTTTAGATCTTAGAAAAATCATGTCCCTGAATTAATCATCACTGAATACGGATAAGTTTCTCATAGTTTCCAGGATGAACTGGTTTCAAATATGCCATATACTCAGAATAATTCATTTTAGGACAGACCTTCCCCATGGTGGTTGATCCCAGATTTTCCAGACTGTCTTCTCCAGCAGTCTCCCTCTGGCTTTAGAGAATGTGAAAGAGAAAATAATCTCACTTGAGCAAGAGGCCTGAAATAAAACAAAAGGTAGACTGAAATGGAGAGCTTGATGGCACCAGAAACCAGAAAAAGGAACAAAACTAATATGGGCTAGTAGTCAAAAACAGCTTAAATTGTGACTGCTAACACATGGCAAACAGTTGAGTGAGTACCTGTTTTTGTGTGTGTGTGGTGGTGAATGCCTGAAACTGAACTTCTGAATTCTAAAGTAGAAATCTGCTACCTGCTCAGTACAATTGGTACCACCTGGTTGTAAATTTTGGTAACAGCTGGACTAACCAAAAGTGGCAGATTCTAAATTCTCCAATTAATAAAAGGTATGAGATGGATCCACCAATTAGGAAGTTGACCACGTGTTGTGCTTCTGTGCATACATTATCCAGGTGGGAAAACTGATTTCCTGAAAAAAAATCCGAATGCCAAAAAAAGAGAGTGCCTCAGAAAGTTGCCTGATCAGATTTCCTGGAGTCTGCTCTGCCAACTACTTCACTTATAGTGGGAGATATATTTGAATAGATGGATATAACATACAAAGCTAAATTCAGTCGACAGTCTACAAATAAAGTTGTCTGAAGATGGCCATACAATAGAAATGTTGGACTTAAATCCCTTCACATATCAAATCTCCATCTATGATAGGAATTACATCATCCCTGGTGTCACAGGGTGCTGAGAAGCCTTCTGTGATGTACTCCTACATGATAGTGAAATCAGAAAAGTCTGTGAGGAAATGAATAGCTTTCAATAGGAGTCTGGATTGTTAGTGTCTGGTAAATAACAAATGGGACCACACATGCTGAACAATGAAACAAAAACAAAGTATTGAGCAGCTGCTCATTAAGTAAGTATCATCCACTCTGTACTGTGAATGAAACAGAGGTCCCCTGGAAAAAAAAAAAAATCATTTAATTAAAATTACATTGTAATTTGTAAAAATCAGAAGCCTTCACAAAAGACTGCTGAATTGATAGCACCTAGGTAGCTCTCTTCCAGCACTTCCTAGCCTTCGGACACATGATTTTGCTGCTTTAATAAATTAATGTAACTTTGAGATTTTTGTGTGTTGCTCATGGGTTTCCATGTATTTGTGTATTCTGTGTAAACAACCGTTGATAGATGAATAGTTTGTTAAATACAGAGAAATACCCATCTGATGATGTTTCAGTCCCTGTCATTTCTGCTAGCCTGATTTTCTACAAAAGCTGAACTCACTTCTCCTTTTCCTGTTCTGTACCTTTTAACAATTGAACTCCACTTCAGTGGGAAATTGAAAGTGAAGGCTGGGATTTGGGACTAAGTGTATTTATGATCTCTTCTGTCTGTACCATTGAACTGATGTCACAAGGGTATGTGCTGCAGTTTCACATAAATCCATCATATTCCTGCTGAACACAGCAAAAGTATATTGCTTCAGGCACATATTTTTCCCACCTTAAATTTTGCATCATGTACTTCAACTGTATGTAACAGTGACCATCAGATTTCTTATAAAATGACCGTGTAATAACTTACTTTAGTTTCAACAGACTTTTTTTTTTCAAACCAGACTATAACACATGGCATTCATTATAATTATAAAACAAGTTCTTGAAAACATTATAAGTCTTTTATGCCATTGTTTTACATTTCATATTTTGCCTCTTTGGAATACAGCAGTTTTGGACTGTATGTGGGACCTATATTAACTCATAATTCTTACACATCTATTTCTGAATTTATTCTGTATCTTGCTCTGCCAAGACATAGTATTGCAAGATTTTAAATATCTTACTTTTGGTCATGTGGTTACTATCAAAACAATGGACAGGTCAACCTTAAGGAAGGAAAATCGAAGCAAAAGATTTTTATGTTTTTATACTAAACACTCTACTCAAATGAAATTGCTATAATTACATCTGTGTTATCAGACTTGTATTTAAATGTCTAAATGCGTTTGTTTTAATTTGAAAAGGAGAAAAAAAAAACAGTTTTGCCTGACATGACCTCTTACTTTGCTCTCAGGTAATTTCCATTCACTCTTAACAGCTTTATTAGTTTATATAAAGTAGTTGTAAAAACTCCCCAAACTAAACATGACCTTGTTTTCCTGTGAGTTGATTTTAAACTGTGGCTGAATGTCATGGCAGGTCAGTATTAGGTTTTTATTTGAGTGTATGTAATTAAAATACTTCGTGATTGAATCTTTCAAAAATTTCTAAACATATAAACTTGACAAAAGTGAAGAAATGCAGCCTGAGACTTAGGTAAGAAGTCAAGCAAGGATAGAATAAAACTCTGATAATCAAGGAATTATCACTTAAACTGATGTCCTTCAATCACTTCCTAAGTCTTGTTTGGTTTGTTGAGTGTCAGGACAGGTCAACTTACGTAAACCAAACATTAAGATTTTCTTCCTTCAGTTTGAGGGAAGGATTTGTAAGCCTTATCCATGCTTTATAGACTGTCTCAAACTTCTTAAGCAGTTATTCAACTGAGACTGGGCAAGTCAGGCTTTACAGTACTCCTACTCCATCATATTTGCTGAAGTTCATCTGAGAAGGTTTTGCCAGTCTGTTTGCGTGCATGTCATGGCATACATGAGCTAAACTAAATGCTCAGGACCTAAGGGGCTGGTTTTTTGCTTTCAAATTCTCTGATTCATTCTTCATCTATGTTTGCTAAGATAGGAGCCATCACAGTTAACTCAACTGACCTGCAAATTAGGTACATGCTGTTGGATCCAGAATGAGCTTGTAGGCATAACGATAAAAAAGAAGCCTTTCAAATATAATTTGCCATAAGTATAGGTGTTAATAAGGAGAGCAATAATTGAAAAATAAAAGAACATGTAGATATCTGACAATTACAATAAAGTAAAATACCTTATTTATAGGAGTTGTGTCTGAATGGTAGTATAATTCCATTTGTTGGAATGCTATTGATGTTTGAAAGACTTTTTAGCTTTCCAACGGACATTTTCTACCTGGATCTCCAACATTAGTCAGCTGAGGATGAGAATGAGAAGATACCTTCGCATGCTGGAGGTGCTAATTCCTTCCCTGCATGAAATTCTCTATAAGTTAAACAAAATCTAATAAATAAAAAAAAAAAAAAAAAAGTAGAATTCACTAAAAGGAGGCACAGAATTGTTCCATCACAGAAACAACCTAGTGAGCTGTCATTGTCATTCCCTTTCTCCCCTCTACAGTATTTTGCAAGGGAAACAATATGATGCATTTTAGGTGAGGCCATCCATTTCAGACAGTGAATACAGCACAACAGAAATTAATTCAAGTTCTTCTCTTCACTACCTTTCTGCTGCTGAGAGTTTCTGCCAGGGAGAACTGTGCACCAGTTCAGATCACAACACATTGAGAGCAGCGATGCAGCCACACTCACTGACTTGTTTGTTACTCCACAGACTTTCAGTCCTTTGTTAAAGTAAGTTCAAGGCATTACTATTCATTTTTTGAATACACATCTTTATTAGGCAGGCATCTTGCAGGTATTGTCAAGATTATTACACACAGGAATTAGCTCTCAAAGGTAATTATTATTTTGCCCACTTTACAGAGGAGGAGATAATTACACAGGCAAGGTTCCTGAAAGAATCTGTGTAGGAGGAAAATTGGAATATCCCTCCCAGAATGACTTTCAAAGATTAGTTTTGTCATCAGGTTCTTCCCGGATGCATATCTTCACCCCCATCAAGCATTTTCGCAGCCCACAGAACAGTCACTTGCAGGTCAGCAGTCACATCTCCACAGGTGATGCTTCCTGTAGTGAGACTATTTCCTTCATAGCTTATTAGCTGCTTCACTTTTAATTATAGATTAGGATCTCCCTAATGCAAGAATGACAAAATCTGGGTCAAAGTACATAGCAGATACATTTCCTTCCCTTACTGAAGAGGAAGAAGGAGCTTCCATTGACTTTGGACAAGAAACCGAATCTGTGGGGCCCTGATCAACTTGCCCAACACTAGTTATTTCCCTTACGCCACTTTCTTCCCCTCAGAGTATTTCTTCTATACATTTATATTATTAGGAGTCATAAGTTCAGTGGTTTGTGACATAGGTTTAGTACATAAAAATATCTGTGCCACATTTTAAAATATGAATATGAATCTCTGCCATCCTCCCTTCCTCTTTTTTTTAAAAGTGTATACAAAATGGCATCTGTCATGAAAACAGTATTACTTAGCATTTATTATCCTTCCTAGTATATTTTGTTCATTTGGGCAAAGTCTTCTATAGCAAGTCTGAAATGTGAGAAATTCTTACAGCATCATAACAAACACTTGAGAATCAGAGCAGAGCAGTTAAATTTAAAACAAATGTGACATTTACAAATTCATGCACACTTGTTCTGTGCTATAATTTGCAGGCTTCCTCCACCCTAAACATCATGAGGCTATCTCCAGGTTAAGACATTTATCAAACACACTTCTGAAGGCCTTACTGGGGGTTTAAATGGTTATGCAAAACCAAACATTTTAAATCTCAGAAGGGCTTAATATTTAGGATGATTCTTTCTCCTCCAGCATTGGAAAATAGAAGTTTTCAGCTGAAATGTGAGTTACTCATTCAGTTCTGTGTAAGTAAAAAGATCTGTGAAAGACATACATCCTCCATCTAAGTCATGTTTTCTTCACAGAAATAATATTGAGGACTACCGCTTGGATTTTTCAGCTAGAAATATACATGTGCTTTATGAAGGACATAAAGACTGAGGGAAATGCATGCTTCATCTAGGAAAGAAGCTGGTGTTACCACTTCAAGGGATGTGGAAATGTGATCCATACAGGCCAGTGACAATATAGCATCTTTCCATACATGCCACCTGCAAAATCTGTGCTGTCACAGATTTCACCTCAGTTTTGATGTCCGTGAATGCAGTCCTAAGCAGAAGGTAACTTTTCATGGTATCATCTAGTCTGCCCTAATCCTTTGTAGCATACAATCTTTCTAATTCTAATTATCAGGTTTTGGAACTGGCACATTTCTCAGGATTTTCTTCTGCTTGATCACACCAGCACTTCCCCATGTAAACAAAGCACACAGTGGGTGATGATTATGATAGCTGATTAAAATAAGTAAACAGATTGGAGGACATTAAAGTTTTATGCATCCTTGCCATCTGCTTTCCCTTCACGCTGTACATATTACTGTACATATTGTACACAATTGATTTTATTTCCACTTCAGTAGCAACAGGCACTGTGGCACACCATCAGTAGCTTGAATAATTCACACAAACGACTTCTGTGACTGCTCTAGATAGCTGCATGCGTGATATTCTCTTTGTTCCTCATATGATTCTGGCATTAAACTCATCACAATTCATATGAGTAAAGACATTGAGAGGAAGATAGGAGCAGAAGAGTGATCACCTTTTCCTACACTGAGAATAACTGGTTTATATTCAAACTAGACCCATGCATAAGAGGACTTACTTCATATACCTGTGTAAAATTATTAACAGGGAAATCAGAGGCAATAAAAGTTATCTTTTTGCCCTAGATATTGCATGATTTCTAACTCTTTTAAGCTACATTTACAACAGATTAATACAGATTTTCTATAGAGTTTAAGAACTGCAAATGCACAGCTAGATAGGGATATCATGTTGAATAGTATTTTGTACAGAAAATCATCATAATGAAAGCATTACACTGCCTGATGTAAGAGCACTAGTTAGTCTGGAAAAGAGAAAAACAATGAGACCCTTTATTAAGGGACTGTGTCAAAGAACAAAAAGAACTCTGATATTCAGAACTCTTTCATAATATCTGGGAATGCTACATTTCATACAATCAAGAAAAGAAAAAAAAGAAATCCACGCATATAAACTGCAAGGGCAAGGGAATTCTTAGTATGACAAAGCTCTGGGTAGACTAAGTACCAAGATGGTACAATGGCCAAAGGCTCAAGCATCTCAGTATTTGAAGTGCAAATACAATCTACAAGCCTGATATTTTTCATATTGATTTTTCAACCTGTAATTCTAGTGATTTCAGTAGGAGGACTTTGTAAGTCATAGGAAGGATAGTCGTGCATTCAAGCAATTGACTGCCTCTGAAATAATATGAGTTTTCTTAGAAGTGGTTTCTCAGGGAGTTTTCAGCATGAATTTTATCAGTCTACTCCAAACTTCTCTACCAATACAGTGATTGTATCAGATGGTACTGTGAATACAGTCCAGCTTGTGTTTATAAGGTTACCAGTATATAATGAATAACGTTAAGAAAATGTATTTGTCAATGTTGACCTTATAATGAGATAGAACCAGGGACTGAGCACCTATCACACCATAGCTAATTAAAGCTCTTTTAGTCTTCTCCAGTAATTGGTCTTGGTAGGGTGAGCACATGGAGCACCAGTAATTACCGAAAGCATAAAGTTACCCCTTCCTTGGAGAGGAATAATCTTCTTTGCAGTTTCAAAACATGAAATTCATTGAAGAGTCAAATTATTAAAAAATTGAAAATATGAAAATACATTATTTTTCTTTAACAGTAAGTAGTATCGGTTCCACGTCTTGGTTAGGAAGGTCAACAATCTCACTGTTAGTTTTTCCCATGACCATATAAATATTACGGTAGAACCTTTAATTTGCTGGATGAGCCTCACAAATCCACATAAGTACATAATTCAAATGCAAAGAAAATAATTGCTCTGGAATGTTAAGAAACAATTGTCAGTAAATGAATGCTGGTTTTATAAGTTACGATATGAATTTTTCTTATAAGATATTTGCAGATTCATAATTGGAATTATCTACTCCACTTTAGAAATTAATCAGGTTAATAATTTTAACAAAGATTTATTATATAGACACTCATAAGGTCTCATTTGTAATCTACTTGAAAGAAAAAAAAAAAAAAAAGAAAATTAGCCCAATCATAGCTCATCTTTTATGAGCCATCAGGTCACTTTCATGCATTAATTAAAAATAACCTTTTTTTAGACCATTATTCTACTACACTTTCTTAGTTCAGATTATTTCTACACTGACAATCTATCCACTCAAGTTCAGTTTATGGCCATCTTGAAGACCTGAATAGTAATAATTCCAGAAGATTGTGACAAAGCTCATAGTCACCTTTTATTTGAAATAAATGTGAGATTTGGTGGATTTTTGTAAGGATCTGAATTGCAAATGTGGTCTTATCCCAAAACTATGAGGCAAAGACACAAAGTCTTGTTTTAGAATCAAGACAGTGGATTGTAAAAGGTGTGGAACCACTAGGAATTCAGATTCTAATATATTTATTGTTTTTTAGCAAGCCTATCATCATAGTAGAACCATCACAAAGAAAATTGTTAGTAGAACAATCTGTTCAACAACTAACATATCATCATAAATTTACCATAGACATTGGAAAGCTTCTGTTGGTTGTATACTCAAAGTTGTGGGTCTCTTAACAGTTTTTTAACCTTTTCCAAAAATAGGCCTGCAAAATCTCCTTGCCTTACAATTATTGAGTAGGATTTGCATACATGGATTTCTCATGCAGTTTCCAGGGTTATACTTTATTTTGAAAAAAAATAAAAATCAAAATCCTTGCTTAGTATCCAAAATATTTGTTTGAAAATTTACTGGAAGATAAAATATCTTATATTACAGAGTAGGCCAAGTGACCATGAAGAAAATTGACTAAAGTAACATAATAATTATAACTTAATACCTCTACGTTTTTCAGTGTAGTTTTTATTGTGATAGAGAGGAAAAAAATTAAAAATCCAACTGATCAGAGGCCCAAAAATCACATAGTAAATATCTGCTTCAAAACATCAAATGGATTATCTCATGGGCAGGAAGGGACATATCAGTGACCATAGTAAATATATGAGGTCTCACAGTCAGTGGGACAGGAAACATCTTTAATATTTGTTATAGTACCGCTTACTGCACTATTTAGTGTTACTTTTAGGGAGTCAAGGTTATTGTTCTGGGCTTCTAAATAATGGAAGCATAAGCTCTGGAGAACAAATAGTGAAACTGCAACATTTGCAGTCAGCTTTGGGCACCATACTGGTTATAACCCTCCTGAGTTATAAAGACTGCACTTAGTTACAAAAACCACAAAAATCTCATCCTCCTAATTATTGTCAGAGGACAGGTTTTGAAATTAGGACATATATATTTTTAATATTTGTTAATATTTAACATTTATATTTGGATTTGAGCAATGTATGTTTTTCATTTTCACAAGTGACCTGTGTTTGATTGTTGAACGCTCAATCAGTTGTTGAAGTGAACTAAGCCTTAGCAATTTAAGCCTCCTAAAGGTAGACAGTGACATCACCGATTTGGAAGCAACAGTAACACAGGATCTTTGGTATGATCCATGCAGTCACTGATGTGGGGAAAGGAAGAAAACGCAGCATACTCCATGGAAGATACTGGTGGGGGAGAATTAAATGGACAGATATGGGCATAAGCATGATCCTTGCTTCAAAGGCCCCCTCTGACACAAACAAGAAGAGGATGAGTTCAAGATTATAGTCCTTCCATCATCCTGATAAGGTGCACCTCGTGTACCCTGAAGGAGGAAGAGCTACTGTCTGCCTGCATTTACCTATGTACATACAGAAATCTGTGAAACTAGCTGTTGCATGGCTGAGAGGCAGCTAACAACTATATAATGTCAATGCCCCACTTTCTGGAGAAAGAACAATATTTTGTGTCCCCAAAACTCATTATTTGCACTGAGCCTTTAGCACAGGGTTGTGTTCATCGTGAAATGTCCACCTCAAAATAAATCCCCTGTCTCATTCTACACATGGCATTTTCCCAAAAATGCTGCTAAGTGTAAGCCAAGTGAGGCAGAAGCAAGCCCTAAGTGAACAGCAAACAAGCTAGTTTAATAAGATCTAAAATGCTGGGCATCTTTTCTGCTTTACAGAAACTTATGATTCTGCTCATATTTTTGTTTGTTTGTTTGTTTGTTTGTTTTTTGTTTTTTTGTGTGTGTGGTTTTTTTTGGTTTTTTGTTTTTTGTTTTTTGTTTTTTTTAATGTAAAGAATCTGCAAACTTTGTAGTTATGCTTTCTCTCTCTGCACCTTTCTTGTGGGCAGAAAGGGAGGTGACCAAGAGAATGGTTAAGTCCATAGAAGTCTGTTTGCATGTTTACAGATTTTTCATCTAAATTGCACTTCTAATTGACCACACTGTGTTTGGTTTTAGATATACACACACTAGTTCTGCGTTCATGCACGCTACTCCAAGGAGAAAGGATCAAGCAGTTCTTGATCTGGCAGGGACGAGATTGTCCGGAGGGTTTGGCATGTAGAAGAGGAATGTTTGCCTGACTTCACCAGTGGTGTAAGAGCTTCATTGCTGCTCTAATGTGGACACAACAAATAGTAACTGAGAAACGAGAAAGCACTGTGTGACCTGGTCCCTGCCACAAACAGCTTTGCTGTCTGTACTACAGATGATTAACTGTCCTATTTTTACTCAATCCTGTTTGCTAACTCACTAAGCCACAGACAGTTAACAGAAATTACTTTTTCCTTTTTAAGCTTCTGACTATGAGCTCATCATTTAGTGACAGTTGGACTCAGGAATGTACAAATGAATATACACTGACCCCGAATTTAAGTGACCTATTTATTCAGACTTTGTAGCTTTTGAAACTGCTTGCAATATGAGACTTGAAATGACATTGAGTAACAACAACAACAACAGCAACATTCCAATGTCACTGAACTTAAACACCCAAAGCAGGGTGAGAAGCAAAACTTTTTAGCAGAGTAGGAAGAGAGTATACATAAAAGCCTAGCGTACTTCACTAAAGCAGATTTATTATCTTGTGATCTCTAAACACTATAAACGAACAAGGCTACGCCAACTCTCCAAATCATGCACTAGAATTTGAAAATCAGCTTATCTGCTTCAATTGTGGTTTTTGAAATTAAAGGACACCAAAAAAACCCCACAACAAAACAAAAGAAAACAAAACAAAACACCAAAACCCAAAACAAAACAACCAACCAAATAAAAAAAAAAAAAACAAATCAAAAAAATGTTATCACATAGTAAAACGACTTTTTTGGCTAAACATTCTTTCAGTGGTTGCCTGGTTTAATTGTAGTTTGTTTTTGCCTCCATAGTTTCCATTTAACAAGCATTACACTCGTCAGTATTTACATCCTTGTACCCTCAAATTAATAGAATATTTCTTCTGATTCTGTTAAATCCCCCTAGAAATTTTTGTTGCAGAGACTACTTCATAGGAAATAGTGCCCAGGACAATTGCCCATGAGATAAGGCCTTGAATTGTCACTTTCAGGTCTATTTTTATTACTACTCATATAGGCTATTAGAGAAATACCTCTAGAAGGCTGCAGTCTTACCACCTTTGCTACAGAGAAATGAATTCTCATGTTGCTTGTCCTGCAGCACTATCATTGGGTCCTTAGTCCCACATTGGTGCACACATCACAAGTACAAAGGTTTATCCAGAGCATCCAAATTGTCACTCACTATCTACAATCTCTGAATAGAATTTCAACTCTGGAAATAGTGATACAGCACAAAAAGATTAACTGTCTTGCTAGGGACTGAACAATAAACGGGTGTGAAGAGCTGAGATTAGAGCTTTTCAAAGTCAATTCTGACACAGTAAAGAGATTTTTGTATCACTTTCAGACTTTGTTCTTCCTCTTCTTCACTTTCTCTCACCCTACCATTTTTAACAATGCATTTGGCTTCTAATATAAGATATTTTCTTCCTTCAGGTTTCTTCTTTGAGACTGTCAACAAATACCACCCATCTCTAAAAAATAAACCAGTGGAAAATTTACCAGTGGAAAATCTGAGACAAAACTGCATTTTACTTCTAGCTAAACGTATTTACTTATTTTTATTATTTATAACTGAAAACAAAAAATAGTTTTATGTTTTGGTATAGTACTGAAAAGTACAGAACTTTTCATTTTAAAGCATATTCACCAGTAAAATTTATGAAACATAAAATGTATACAGGAGTAGCACTGAAAGTTTGGTACTCAGATATTTCATACCAGTAGTTCACAAGAAGTATGGGGTGCTACATATCCCAGTGAAACCCTATGTAGTTAGATTTACATGAGGTTTCCCTCCTGCACGTTTTCTTTCCTGAGGCAGGGAAAGATTTGTAGGATCCAAGATCAGATTTTCAGACTACTAGGGCAATTCCTTCTGTACAAAATGAATATTTTTCAAGAAATATAAAATTCTGAATTAAAAAAATAAAAAGTTATTTCAATAAAATCAGGAAAGTCAAATCTTCTACTAATGACATTTGTCTTCATCCTTTCTCCACTAGAATTCAGATAATCAGCAATAATTGTTCTTGGTATTGATAGTCTTATGAGGAGAGCCTTTATCTTGACATTTGCATTTATTTATTTCTGTAGCATTTTGAAGGTCGTAACTCATTGAAGAAGCAAAGTAATATTTATGCTGTCATCTCAAAACAGTCCCAACAGTGCACACTGCTTAACCTTCCAACTCTACCTTCAGCTGAAGTTTTTTTGATGTTACGACAAATGACTGATCTGATATACCTGTCAGTTGCCATTATAGCTTCTCTTCTTTGATATCTGAATTTATCTGTGTTTTTGTTTTCTAAATTCAGACAGAGAGTGCTCCAGTAATAATTTACTGATCAACTGGAATAAAAGTGAAAACAAACTTTTCTCCTATACCTGAGCAAAGCTATGGAATAGAAGGTAGCCTTGAACTGAAGTCAACTTTGTGAGAAACATTCCCAGGTGATTCTTCTTACCTCATATACAAATTTACCTCATGCTCACTTCATACTCTCACTCTGGTCCCCTTCTTGTAATCCTGTAAAAATACAACTAAACCATGATTTAAGGTTATTTATAGATATCCTATTTGCAGACTACACAGGGACACTAATCCAAGTTACCTAAGAGTCTGACCTAATCGTGTACATGGCAAAAACAAAAACAAAGAGCCTGAGCATGCTTTCTCTTCTGATTCAACTGAAATGTAAATAAGTAGCTATTATTATTTTAATTTTTAACATGATCACAAATTACATTTATAGTACCTTCAACATAACTTTGTAAATTTTGAAGAGAATATTCTTAGTTATTAGTATTGTTTGCAGTAAAATCTACAAGTGAATAAAGAACATTTATTTAAGTGTATCACAGTTACGTGTTAGAAACCTTGAAGTAATTAATCCAATCAATGTTCTCATACAGGTGATAGTAGTCAGGTTACTGGAACTCATCTTGTTCTAGCAGTCCTGTAAAGAAAAATCCATGCACTAAATCAAAACAACTCAAACTGGGTCACTGCTTCACTTCCTGCTATTTGTATACGGATACTATCATTCACTATTTCTGCTCAGGTCAAAGCAGGACAAACAGTACTGGTCAGACTCAGATGGTGACTCAATAGGTTCTCTCTTTGGTGGAGCCCATTCCCCTTCTGTCCCTTGAACAGTTCCTCCTGGAACATGATGGCACTTACAGTCCAGACTGTGCTCTCTACGGTGGAACTCCCATTGTCATTCCTCACCTAGTTTATTGATTTCATTTTTTTGTGGCTATAAACCACAACATGCTGTGCAACCAGGAAGAACATATGGCCCTTTGACCATCAATTGCACCATAGCTGCTCCCTTCACCCTGCTCTGATCCCTGCAGCCTGCCTTGTCTGGCACAGCTGATAAACCCCTCAGATGCTGAAGGTTCAGCTTTGCAAAGATCCATTTACTGGGTGTTTAAATGTGACTTAGAGCCAGCGATCTCATGTCTCATGCTGTTTTTCCTGTTCTGCCTGTCAGATGCTCAGGCTTCTAAGCTTATAGGCAGCTTCTTTTAATAACCTCTGTGTGTCTGGCGAAACTAATCTGGGAATCTTTTGCCTGTATACTCCATTCTTCAGGATCTTAATCTTATTAGTTCTAGCTATTTGTTTAACTATTTCAGCATATATATGTGTGTGTGTACAGTGGGAACATTTTGCATCTACACACATATATATATATTTATTAAGCCTTAAAATTTTTAACCCCAAAAAGCCTTTAATGATAAGCATTTGTTACTCAGATTTGTAAAGCTGATATCTCATTTTATTACTTTGCTATCATCTCAGAATTACAGCAAGTGAATTATAATGTCATTATAAAATCTACCATTTGGACATACTACATATGTAATTTGTGCATTTATTTCATGCCTTGTCTTTAGTGAATGCTTTTAAAACTTGACTAAGAAGAACACGTATTTTCTACATCATATTTATAAATCTAAAGTATTTTTCAAGGTTTTAATTCTACTACTATCTCTTTTTCTTTAAAAAAATTTAAAAAAAATCTGGGAAGTACTTAATGGCTTAAATAAGATTCCCTGAAGTTATGGTTTAGAAGACTTAGAGAATACCAGAACATTTCAGTATTAGACAAAGAAGCAAAAGGTCATTCAAGATTTCAAGGAAACCAGTAAAACTTTTTTCCTGTGATTTTAGTGAAGGTTGATTCTAGTTTTAAAAGTGAAAAACAGAGAAATATTATTACAATCTTCAAAGGAATGAAACTGTCTCAGAAAATAGCTCCCAGGCCATGAAATTTCTTCATACTTAAAAAAATGCTAACAGTGTGTTTCCAGTAAACTGAACAACCTTGCAACCCCTCTTCATGTGTTCTGTACAAATTACTAAATTTTCAAAGCTGAAGGTATCACTACCTGTGACTAGCAAGTAGTAGAACTCATCTGTGGAAAGCATATCTGTTTTATACCTTCCTTATATGACACATCAGTTTTTAAATATTCCAGTTTTCCCAGTAGACAGATGATAAAAGCAAACTATATATGTTAGTGAAAGATAACCTCGAAGTATTTATTTGACCTGCATATGAAAATATGGTTCTCTAACACCTCTGGGATGTTTGCTAGGATAAGATTACACTTGAGATCAACAGAGAAATCCCGTCTTTTTCCTCCCTTTTAGAAAATGGTTAATTACTAAAGGCAAAAATAAAACGCTACAGGTCAACACTAATCCAAAGTATTGCAACTTAGCATACTTTCCTGAATAAAATACCTATTTCCTTTTCACATAAGACAATGTTTGTAACAAATAGGTACCAAATGTACCTTTTAAAGTGCCATATAGAATTAGATGAAACAATAAAACATAAATGTGTTTTGGAAGACATTTTAAAAAGGTGTCACAAAAATACTAATATTACTGGACTGCCATTCTAAATTAAAAGAAAAACAGTCTCCGTGAGCCGTGCAGAACATGGGACCAATTCTGAAGTCAGCAATAAGTGGGAAGGGGCAAGAAGAAAAATGTTATCGTTTCACTTCCTTGCATGATCTAACACCTAATTTTAGCAAATTCCAATGAATATCAAGCTGTATATATACTCAAAAAACCTCACATAAACTTTTCACATCTGGTCCTAACTTTAGGAAGTTTAACTCACAGGAACTGTCCCACTGACATCAATGCAATATCTATTTAAAGATAGTTTATAATTTCTTCATTATATATCACAGAAATTATTTAAAGAACAATTCTTTGAAAATTTAACTGAAAAGTTCAAAAATAAATTATGGTCCAGAGTAGCTCATTTTCTAATTTAAGATAAAATGATACCTATTACACACAACATCTTTAATTCCATTTAATGATTTTTGCAGTCTGACGTGGTGCTTGTTTTCCTTCCACTAACATACTAAGGACACAAATGATGTACTGCAGCATGTCACCAAGCTTTCTGAAATTTTATTGATATTGAAGGAGGAAAACTAAACCAGGAAAAGCTTAAAAAGTAAATAGATTGTGGTAATTGCAATCTGTAAACTAACTGAAGTCTAGCTATGCCACTCAATTACAAAATTGAAATAGTAGGGTGGGTAAAACATGTACTTAACTTATGGATTGATACACTGACTATTTCAGCATCGTAAGTAACAAATTTTTGAACATTATTCCTAACTAAGCTTTAAATATGCATAATTCATAAGAAATAGGGCGTGTAATTCATAGGAACTAGGGCAAATATATTGGGTGTTGAAACTGCTGTCTTCTCTGGATGCTCTCCACTGGTTTGAAAATACCATGCTCAGAGAAGAGCTTCCCCTATGGTAGTTTTCTCAGTAGGTGGCTTAATTAAACTTCAACACAGAGTACTGGCTTGTTGGGCTCAGACTGTTTGCTTGGCTTCTCCCAGAAGCTGTGGTAATTCCTGAAATGTCGAAACAGATTTTTTTCAAGCAGGTCATAAAAACGTAACTTGTCAGTTTCCCTAAAGCTCCAGCTGCTGCGCACAACTTTCTGCTCTCCCTGAAGAAACAGTTGTGTTTCAGCTATTGTGTTAGCGGTGACTGATTCCTTGCCCAGACTTGAGAATCGCTGGATACAATGTTGGTTATTTACATGTGGGGAAAGAATATTTTCTGTAATAGCTTTAAGTAATGGCATAAAAAGTTTAGTTCAATGTGAACTTCAGTTCTTTTTAAGATTGCCTTGTACACTGTTATGCTGAAATGTTCACCCGACTGAACTGGTAGATATCATGTTATTTTTTCAATGGCTCCAAACTTCTGTATGTAAATACCACTCATTATTTTTTTTTCCTGTAAGATCTAGTGTCACCATTACATTTTGATAACATATTCATAAAGCATTCAGAAAAAAATTAAGCTCTGCTTTGGAGTCAAGATGCAGAATTTATTGAGAAATAAACCCCAAAACAACAACAAAAGAAAATATAGTAAATGCTATGCTGTACATATTTTACTCTCACCAGTTTCTTCTGATATCAGATTTTTGCTGATCAAATAAGTAGTTTTAAATTTTTTGAGCTCTAGGTAACTTGAAAGTTAGATTCCTAACATACGTATTGCTGATTACAGCAAGCATCCCTGTATGATTTTTAATTTTATGGTCTTTTAAGATCAGATATGCTGTATCTTGAAGGTGATGGAAAGAAAGAGAGCAGAACCTCTGAAAACTTCATATTGAAATTCTAAAATAAGTATGTAAATATTTTGATCCCACAAATTGAGAGGAAAGATGTATTTGAACACAGTACTATCAGAAGTAATTTTCTGTTGGTGTGTCATTTCTCTCACATTGTATAACTGCCTGAATTTATTTTTTAGCTACACTGACATGGAAGTAGTTAGTTCTTGCAGAAATATGTCTAGGAATTAATCATTAAGAACAAGAAGATGTTCTTTCTAACACCTGTACTGCCTGTGAAAGCATCTAGGAACAGTTTTGTCATTTTTTTTTTTTTTTTTAATCAAATGGATTGAGAATATTAGGTCAATATTTTATACAGAGACCAAAGTAAAAGACAAAATTCCTGTATTAAAATTGTTGCAGGCCTGTTCTAAAATGACTGAAAACATTGCTTAGGAAAAGCCTCTTATGAAACGCTTTGAATAGTACAAATTTTGTCTATTTAACTGTACAAAATTAGTTTTCATTTTTCTGATTACCTGTGCCACTTTTCCAGGCCACAGTTACACTGGAGTTATAAATGACAAACTAATTTGAACAAGAAAATGTGTATCTCAAAGAGAAAGATAAAAATTGTGAGTTCTTCCAATTTCATTTCCATTCTTTGAAAGCAAGCAGAAAAGTAAACAGGCAAAAAAAATAAAATTAAAACATCCTGCCTTTATACTTGTCAAAACCTCAGCCAGCTTTGTGGACAAGATTGTGCAACCACAGTGAGCAATAAGACCCTACAGTCTAAGGCTGCTTATTTACTCCAATATCTTCCTTGGTTTGTTTTCTCAGCCAACAGAAACAAGTCTTCTCAATTGGAAAGTTGAGAGTGAGTCTATTTTAAGTCACCTAAGTCACTGCCTGGTGAAACCTGTATGTCTACACAGACATTAAAAGAAATAAAAGGGGACTATGGATACATCTAACTAGTAAATGAAACAAGGTCAGGAACTGATAGCTGATAAAGAGACTGAGCTGTCAGGCCTTCTTATGTCCATGCTAAATAATGCTAAGCCCTGGGCCTTGGCTGGGCAGCAAATGCTCCCTTGGAGGCCAGTTATTACCATCACTGATAGTTATAACTACAATAGTTATAACTGTACAATAATTGCTGTTCTGTGAGTATTTTTTCTCACTTTTATAAGCTTGAAGTACTAAGAAGGCTATGTTGAAGCTTATCAGAGTAGGACATTATAGCCTGAAACCATAATGGGAATACCTACAAGGAACACTCTTCACTCTGTCACCTGGGATAGCAGGTCTAAACCATATTAGGTGTGAACTAAGAATTAAGCAATGAGGGTAATTACAGGACTTTGCCTTGAGTCTTTGTTTCTCCGTGTTTTGTTCCCTAGCCATATGGCTAGTTCATTTGGCTGAATAAATTGTCTGAAGTTGAGCATTTTGAATCCTCCCATTTTTTTTTTCTTTGTTGTTTAATGATTGAATACTCTGCTCTTTGGTGAGGAACTGCTACCACTTATCAACACTTCTAAACTGTCCAAAACATCCAAACAAGATAGATGTGTTATGTATAATGGATAGATATTTCATTTGTATTATTAATTCATCATAGAAAGGTTCAAAAATCCAGTAGCAAAAAAAGTCTCCCTTGGAAAATCATAGTTAGTGACAACCCAGCACAAAATTTCAAAGGTTTTCATTGTACTGCAGTTGTGCACAAGAACCTCTACCAAGGTAAACATACCTTAGGAAAAGTTATTCTATACTGGAAAGCACAAGAAAAACTTCAGCAACTGCACAGTCATGAGGTACCTGGTGACATTCTCTGTAAAATTTCTGTATCGCCTGCTACATTTGTCCTGTATCATTTCTGTTTCTGGGAATGAATTTATTCCAGGTGTTCCTCTAAATGTGTGCTTCTTGAAGTCTCACTGATGACCTAATGTGAACAGTATGAAATAAAAGGTAAACCTGTTCAAGGTTAAAAAATAATTGTCATACATTTTCACCAACCCCTACTGAGAAGATAAGTTTCTGTTTCTTTAGTAAGAGCGTTGAAGGCAAGAACTAAAGGGTTTTTCGTGAATTGTGCCAGCCTGCTAGAGAAAAAGACAGTATATGAGAAGGTGCCATTTATTCATCCAGAGTCTGAGATTTACTTCAGTGTCCAGGGAGATTTACCTCACATCCCATTTTTCACGTGTTTAAAGGAGTGTAGGGAGCTCCTGCCTTCCTAGTGCAACACACCGTCTCTTCAGCTCTGCAGGCCAGCAGCAGAAGTGCTAGAGAAAGCTGTGAAGTGATAAGGGATGTGGCCTCCTCCTTGCCCACCACCCAGCAGACCACAGTATCAACATGCCAAGCAGACAAGCAGCTCTTAACATACAATCCAATAGTGAAGTACAATCAAGTATGGTCTTTCAATGCATATCTCTGAATTTGCCCAACAAATATTTCTTATTATCCTTCTTACTGAATTTTCAGCATCTGGCTCTGAGAATTATGGTAATAGGTAGAGAACTTCCTTCCCTAGATTCTGGCTTGTGTGAAATTTGATATTGATGTCAGGTTTGAAATGGAAAAAATCGTTCTGTATATGAAGATATTATTATCATTTGTCAAAATGTGGTCAAAGTTGAAAATATACTTGATATGCAATTTCATTAATAAGAAGAACCTTGCTACCAGTCTCAGATATTATATCTAGGTACTGAAATACTGACTCAGCTGCCACAGCAACACTTGCTGGGAGGGAGAAGATCTCAGGCAGCTAAGACACAAACTGTGGCATGCTTTGTTGATAAGAGGCCAACATATTATACTTCCTAGAAAACTGATACTTTTTCTTTTTTTTTTTTTTCCAGCTAATCTTGTCTGACAGAAATGTGGCCACATTTGTTAAAAGCCTCAGAAAGATATTCTGGATATAGAAGAACTAGGATTATTTTAGCAAACCAGAGTTGCTGTAATATGAGGAATCCAGCCTTTAAAAGAAATCATAATGAATGTGCAGTATGTTTGCAAAGAAAGACTGCCTCAGATGTAAGTACCACCCAATGCAGCTGCAAACCATAGATGAGAGGGCAGCACAGGAAGGCTTTTCCTCCCTATAACATGCTCTCTTAAAACCACTTTGTGCATGGAGTTGTATCACTGAAGCTGAAAGGGAACTTTTCACCCTTCCCTGAATCCCCACTGGTAAGAGTTGCTGCCTATTCAGATAATTACACTGGGGAGTTGTGATGATATTGCACAAAAGCAGCAACAAAATATATGAGGATACTGGACTTGACTGCAGCTGGAATTCCCAGTAACAAAGTTAAGAAATAATATGAGAGGTCAGTAGTTGCTGCCAGATGTTCTGCTCTCTCAGTAAGTGATAGAGCCTGTTTGCTTTTACACTGCCACAGTTTTCTGTTATTCAGCTTGGCTCTTAAGGAAGATGAGATTCTTTTCTGGAAAATACACTGTGTGGTCTAAGCAAGTCAGGGAGAATACTGGAAAATAAAAATCTGGACTACACTTCATTGTTTTTCAGTTCAATTTTTAACTCTTTATTTTCAGAAATTTAAAGGACTTCTACTTGTGGGGTTCATTGTGCCAGGTTTTTCCTTCATGCATAAGACCAAATCTTAGGTGAAGGCAAAATCTGGATGTTGTATGGCATAAAGGTTGCATAGCCACCTGCTAGCGCACAAAATATCTGTTTCTGTTTTAGCAATCCATTCTCCCCCTCAGTCCCAGGAAGGAAAGGGAAGTGTATCCAGTGATTTTGTTGTTTTACCAAAGTGCAGCTGTTTCCTTTTAGAAATTTCAAGCTAGGTTTAGTTAACTAAAAGGGAGAGGGTATTAAATAGGCCACTTCCTGGACAGTAGACTAAATTAAAGGCCAGAACAACAGAGGCAGATGTTAGTGTCTGAGATTGGTACTTAAAAGCAGTAAAACAAGGAAGTCTGAGTTGACATTCCATCATAATAACATGAAGAAAATCAAATGAGGGCAGGGTGGTTGGCATAGTCAAGGCTTAAGGCAGTCTAGGGCTCTGCTATGAAATATGTCAATAAAAACCAAAAGCTCACATCCCTAAGGACTTGCACAGGCCAAATGTGTACTTAAGGACTGTTGAGATTTTTTGTTGGGTTCATGATGTTGGAATATAGCTTTGCACAAAGTGAGATGCAGTCTAAACAACTCATTAACAAACACTTAACAGCAATTACTATAAAATAGTTGAATTCATTTAAAACATATTTAGATTGTCAAATCACAGTTTCTCTCAGCTTATCCAGAAATTATGTCTGGTTAGTCAGAATGTGAGAAAGGTAAATGTTTTGAAAATTAATCTTGACAGTGACCATCGTATCAAAATCAATTGGAGTATCTCATTTATAAAGCCTCTCATGAACAGTAATATTTCTTATCAAAAGCACCACCTCTACTGTTAACATTGTGAGCTACTCAAAAACTTTATGTATGTGTACATATATATATATAAAAGCGCATGAGGATAAAAAAAGAGGAAATAACGTATTACTCAGCAGTCCTGTGAGAATCTTCAGTTTGTGCAGGGCTGCCATTTGTTTGAAGACCTCAAAAGGTTTTAGCTAATGTCATAGTTTTACTTGTCTGTGATCTTATTCTAATATTTTCTTTGAGAAGTTGTGGAAATATTGATTAATATCACATAATGAAGCTGTTTCTTAAAAATATAAATAAACGACTTAATTTCTTGTGTTTTGTTTTTTTTTTTTTTTTTCTGTTTATGTCCTTGAGATATAAATTGTATTCTAAGGAAAAGAGAAAACAGAGTGAGTCAGCTGTTGCGCAGTTTCAGGCCTCCAGTTCTCCAGAATTTTCATTTGCCAAGTGAGATGGAAACTAAACTGACTCCTTTAGTTATTTTCCTTGGAACTATAGTTGGACTTGTAAAGAGTCCCAGAAGTAAAAAGACAGAGTAGTCTAAGAGATGTTAATAAGAAAAACTTAAAGAGATCAGTATGAAAGAACAATGGTGTAATTTTCATTACTTTTATTTAATCTAATTTTATCAGGTTTTCTTTTTCTCTTCCTGTTAATGTGCATGTTTCACCAAGAGAAATTTTCTTGTAGAAAAGGTACATATTAACAGACTAACTGCAAAAATGACTCTAATAAATAGGTATTCATTTCCGAAAACAAGCGTGGAATGAGAAATTATCGAAAGGTTTCTCTGCAATGAAAGTTATTGAATCGTTCTTTATCACATCCATTACATTAGATAGAGGAATGAAAGAAAAAATAATTATGCAATATTAAATGAAAAAAATAGCAAAACAAGTGCAAAGCTGAAATAAATTCCATTTTTTTTGCTAAATATCAAAAAGACTGCTAAGACATTAAAATGACAAGCTACAAGTCTGTATTTTTTTTTTTTTTACCCTGAGAAAACTGACAGCACTTCAATGTCTTCTATCTTGTACAGTCATCTTAGAAAAAAGAATTTAGAAGAGCAAATGCAATATATGCTTTTATTTGATGCCAACAAGTTTTTTAAAAGACAAGGTGAAAGTGCAAAAGATCAGCTTGAAATGTTAAGAGAAGAACATAGATTTCAGGACAGTTATGTTATGTACGTGATAATGTCAATGGATAAAAATAATATTTTAAATTCTTTTGGTAGTATGTATGATTCAGCAGAACACAAGTACAGTAATCTCGACTTGGAACCATCTCACAAGAGCGAACCATTTTAGGGGTCACTGTACCTTAAATACAAGAGGTTGCTATTTAAACTGGTCATTCAAGGGTAAGCTGTGTACCGCAAAAATGTACATTATAATCATAGAATACCAGGTTGGAAAGGACCACAAAGATCATCTGGTCCACAAAGATCATCTGTGCTTCTTGGTAAAAGCACAGTTTAGACAAGATGGCCCAGCACCCTGTCCGAATCTTAAAAATGTCCAGTGTTGGGGAACCCACCACTTCCCTGGGGATATTATTCCAGTGGCTGATTAGTTTCAGTGTGAATAATTTCCCTTGTATCCAATTGGAATCTCCCCAGGAGCAACTTGTACTCATCACCCCTCATCTTCTCCATGTGACTCCTTATAAAAAGGGAGTCTCCATCTTCTTTGTAGCCACCCATTAAATACCGGAACATGGTGATAAGGTCTACTTTAAGCCTTCTTTTTCTCAAGGCTTAGCAAACCAAGTTCTCTCAAACTTTCCCCATATAGCAGTTCCCAGTCATTTGACCACCCTTGTGGCCCTTCTCTGGACCCTCTCCAGCCTGTCCACATCTTTTTTGTATAGCAGGGACCAAAACTGAACACGGCATTCCAGGTGTGGCCTGACAAGCTCTGAGTAGAGTGGGATAACGCAGCCCAGCATTCTGTTACACTTCTTGTACTGGTAAATATGAAACATACTTATATTTTTGTCTCATTTTTTACATTCCATAAATTAAAGCAGCATTACATGTTTCTATGATTTCTTCTATTTCCTGCTTCCTAGCCATTAAACATTACCATTCGCTTGAATGCACTCTGGCAGAAGTAGCTCTCTAGAAGGCACCAAAAAGAGGAAAGGATAATGTTTTAGGGGCCATTCCATGGTCGGCATTTTCAGAAATAGATTTTTCTGGAAGAAAAGTGCAATCAACAGCCATAACTGATGTCAGTACCGAGAGAGGGAATCGGTGTGTTCAGGGCTGCTGCATTAGAGGGCAATTCAACAATGGCTGTTGTTCCAGGTAGAGGCAACTTGGTGCTTGATTTAGTCTATCCAGGTAAGAGAGGCTGTTGGAAAGCATCAGGGCTCCACTTGTGTGTGCCCAGTCTTCTTCTAAAGGAAACCTAAATGCAGAAAAGGATGTTGTCATGAAGTTTGGCAAAATACATGGACAGGGATGAAGGCAGCACAGGCAGAGGCCACATGACAACAGCTTAGCATTTACTTAAGTGGAACACCAAAAAGTTTAGGGGAGATTTATTATTTATGATCCAATAAATAATACAAATAACTGGAATAGAGTAAGAAGGCTGAAAGAGTGTTTTACTAGCAATGGTTACCTCCAACAGTATAGAGACTCCCTTATTTTCTTCCTTATTCTTTGGGGAATGTGCACTCAAAAAAAAAAAAAAAAAATTCACTAGTTGGAGAGATTTTGATCATTTACATTTTAATTTATCTTTTAAAAATGTTTTTTGCCTTCTTAAAAAAATACATATGTTGTAATCAGTCTCCTATGTTACTTTTTTTCTAGGACTGTATCAGATATAAGACTTGAAAGTGATTGTAATATTTAAAATAAAATTACAAGTAAGCGACATCCCTTGCAATTAACATGGGAGCAGAAAGTCAGGCTACATCTGGAGACTGTCTTAAGAAGCTAAAGTGGTATAAATACAGAGATTTAGCAAATACAAGTCATCCTATCAGTTCTGCTGTTTCTTTATTTTGAGAGCTTACCATGCCCAAAGGCAAGATACTGCATCATGGCAGGTCTAGAGTCCTTGAGAGACTTAAAAAAGCAGACCCATACTAAGAAAGAGCCCAGTGTGAGACTACACACTGTAGAGCCAACTGCACCAGAGTGATGGGCTCCTCTTGCTGCAATTCCTCCAAGCCAGGTGGTCTTGGTAGAGCTGCCTACATTTGTGAGCAGGTTTGATTTCCTGTTTCTCTGTCTCTCTCTACCTTGTCTTTGAGAATCACTTGTCCTACAATGAGCAAAACCAGCATATATTTAGGTGTGTCAGGGGACTGGGGCAAACATGTCAGCAACTGCAGAATGTCAGCTGACATGTGGCCCCACCAAGGCCACACTTAATTGCATCTATAAGGACTGGATTTTAAGATGGAGGAAAGGATTTTCTGTTTTCTATGGAAAAGATACTTTTTTGTCCTACTATGGTTAGTGCAGTGTTATATATTCTTAATTCATAAAATCAGAGAACAGCATTTTTTTCTAGTTGCCTTAGCTATAAATAAAAAAATAAATGAAATGAAATGTTTTATGACTTTCCCTTTCTTACAAATTGCCAATAAATCACTACCTACCACAGGCAGCAGCAGTCATCTGTTCAGCCAAACCTATCGATTCTCATATGGAGGAGTTTTAAAAAGACATATTGGTTCAGTGGTTAAGCATACAGTAGGGGTGGACTTTTATTGTCTGATGACTTCATGTACCAATTTTCTATTTCAAGAAAGAAAAAATTCATGGTCAAAAAAAAAGTGTAATTATCATTCTTTTTTTCATGTGGAATAAGGAATTTGTGGGATAAGGAACAGTGGCTGTTGACCTGAAATTATGTATTTGATGCTATTCGAAATTAACAATAACATTTATCAAAATAATAATAACAGTAATTAGTGTTTAGTAAATAATAGTTACTTTGAAATTCCATGGTGGGAAACTTCAGCTGGCTACCTCTGAAGGTATTGCCATGGGTATCCTACCTCAGTGTCTCAGCCTTTGCTAAGTATAATACTAAGATCACGTGAAGGCCATGAAAGAAGAAATAACCTTAAATATTAACGTAGTCAGTTTGGAATACTTTTTCTAAAATTACTAGGCTTATTGAACAAGATATAGCTAGTTTATTTACTGAAAATGATGACTTTCACAGCCATTGCTGGAGTTTTGTTACGCATGATGTTTTCCCAGCCATTTTTAGCTGTGTTTGTGCTTGTATTTGTCATAGAATATTTAATGCTGTTGAAACACAACATTATCAAGGGTTGAACTGAGAATTTAATCAGGAGGATGTGACACTTAGGGCAGAATTTTTGCATGGCTATTAAGCAGAGCATGTTTTCATCCTCTGCTTTTCATTCATGCCTTTGCCATGGCAATCATCAAATGCTGCTTTTTTAATGCTCTCCTAGGTAAAATACTAGCTGTCTCCCTCTGTAACAGTGAACCTGTCGAATTCACAGTTAATTGTCTCTGAGATCCCCTTTCATCCACCTGTGATAAGTTAGCAGATCAAAAAAGTCAGACACCACTTAAAGACCAGAGGGTCCTAAATCAGTCTTAAGCTGCTGCTTTTAATGGTTTGTTGTGACGGCGGGTGGGAGCACGTGGTTTCCGTGTTATGTCTGGCTGCCCTGGAAGTAGGTCACGGCGACTCCCCACGGGAGGTACGGCTGCCACTTTCATCTCCCCCGCGCGCCGGCCTGCGCTTGCTTGCCGTTGCATTAACAGCCCGGCTCACTGCAAATTAAAACCACAAGGAAGAAATATGCGAGGCATGAACAATCCCAAGAGCTCAAAGTATTTATGTTGCTGGGAAGGAACATCTGTAAAAGGAAAAGAGTCCTAAACGTGAACTGGTAGCAAAAAATTATATTTGTCTTTAATTTTACTATTTTTCTGATTATTTGGGGACTGGGGTTTTCTTCAGATATATTTACCATTTCAGTTTTGTTTTGGTTTTTTGTTTGTTTGTTTGGTTGGTTTGGTGGGTTTTTTTGTTTCGTTTTTTTGGGGGTTTTTTTGGGTTTTTTTACACTATATATATTATTTGCTTTGAACAACAGCAAGAAAACTTAAAACAAATGTAGTTCTCCTTCTGCAAAACATTATTTTTAGTAAATGAAGTTTGCTGCTGTAAACATATTTTTCCTCCAGCAAAGTATGGGGAGAAATGACAGCCAAAAATCCACATTTGTCTCTTTTTACTGCTGCAAATGTGGAATAATATTAAGATTTTCAACATGCTAAGCATCTCACATAGAATGGTATAAAACTGTACAGTAGGAAGTTCTTTTGTTGTAGTCTCTGATCTTGATTCAAAGGCAGTTCAAAGAGCTACCAGACTACAAAGGCAATTGTTTTTGTCCTCTAATTAAAAAAGATAAAACTCAACATTCATGATAAACTTTCAAGATGGATCTATTCTTTAGGAAAAACTTAAAAAAACCAACACAATAAAACAATCCTTTTCTATAAAACCTTTAAAAAAACCTTTAAGTAGTTGGGTAATGAAGAAAAATTTCAAAGATGATAAAAAGTGTAGGTCATGTCATTGTTACAGCATATTCACTGCACAAGAACTTGTTTTAAAATTCCTTTTTTTATGAGAGAGATTTCTAGCACAGGAACGACTTTGACCTGTACTGAAAAGGAAGTATTCATTCCTAATTCATGCAGAATTTCCTAATTAGAAAACTGTTGTAGGATCAGCTCAATACTACCAAGGATTACATTGTTTTCTCTATTTATGTGCAACCTTGCTGACTTTAATGAGCCACTTCATGGTGTAAAGCAGCAGAGGAAGTTAAGAGGATAGTAACATTTGAGGTCCAAAGTATTTGGTCAAGAATATTAACTCTGTCACTACTAGGTGGTCTATTAGGAGACCTGTACCAACTATCAGAGGTGTTACTCCTCACTTGTAATGCTTTACAAGAAAGAGCATCATTTACAGAATCTGTCACAGAATCTAGTAGTCTTAAAGGCAGTGTGTTAAGCACAGATCTGGGAATCATATTACTGTTAAAAAAATGTTTTGCTCAAGCAGAATATACAAAATTGGTATAATAGAAGGGAATGGTATGTAGAAATGCATACCTAAATGTATTGATACTGCAGCAGTGTTATGTCAGATATATCTGATCCCAATTTTACTGAACTGAGTAAGAGCTCTCTACAGAATGATTTGGATTGGACCCTAGTTTGTCATAGAAAGAAATATAGAAAACATAGCTTAAGAAATTGTTTTCACCTTGTAGTTTTGAATTCCCTCTTTTAGCTTGGATTTGGTCTTTGTAAAGTATTACTGAGCTAAAGTGGATTTAGGCTGCTGAAGTTCACACAGAAATTCAAGAAGTGGTAAGATTATTATTTCTAGATAGACTGAAAGTAAGTTATTTACAAAAGCTTTATGATTAAAAGAATTATAGCTGCCATTCTTAATGGAGCAGATGCAGTATTATATATTTTCCTTACGGTCTGATGATTTTCTGACATTAGGGAGATCTTTAGCACTCTCTTCAGTAATGAGCCAAATTCAGGTGGCAGGGAAATTACAACTTACTTTTCTCCAGAGGAGATAGTCTTTATTCTATTGTTTGTCTTCCTAATTGTGTGTGCTTATTCTATGCTTCATATGTTGTTAATTGCTTTTCTGAGCCCTGTGTTGTCAAATGACTGATTGAAATGGTAAATTTTGTTGCCTTTAACTTCTGCCTATAAAAAAATGACACATATTTACAAATGTGAGGCTAAATTCTGTTGCTCATGCTGATTGCATAGTAGGTTTTTAAGTCTTTGCTTTGATTTCAGTAGGAAATTTTTGAATACTGGAAGAGATAAATAACAATGAAAATCTCTTCAGTGCCTGCTGAAAAAATGGCCTGAGTCTAGATATTGGCTACACCACTTTGGATATTTCAAACAAAAGACATAAATCTCTTCCAATAATTTGATTTCAGCACCGAGAACTAATGCTCATTAAGTAGGAGAATAAATACACAGTTGCAAAAGTAATAATTTAATCATAGGCCATTAATAATTTGTCTGCTGATATGATCCATATTTCTGACATATATGTTCCTAAAATGTCACAGAGACTGTGGTATATGAACCAAAAAATTCTGGGAGATATCAACAGAAGAGAGTCATCCAATGCTGAATTTGTATTATTGTTTGTCATTCTTCATACTCAGGATATGCTTGAGTGTTCTTTCTTCTTTCCTTGTACAATTTCAGCATCCACAAAAATATTAATTTTGTTCATTTCTGCTAGTCTTCAAGGCACAGTGGTGTTGCCTCTATTCCCATAAGTCATCCTGGAGAAGTTACCCACGAACTAATGTGGGAGAAAACAATTCACTCAACTATCTCATGGAAACCAATGAGCTACTCAAGCCTTCTGTGGTGGGCCAAGCAAAGGAGACAAGCTGCATTGCCTCTGATATATCATAGTGTGGCAATTCCCTTCCAAAACACCAATTACTTTCCCATTCTCCTGTTGCTTGGGGGAGGTGCAACACTGGCTATGAATTTTATAGTCCCTGCCTATCTGTTTATGTTGACAACATCTTTGTGATGATGCATGAAGAACATAGTACCATTTCTTTTAAACATCATCTGGAACACAGCTTCCTTCATTCAATATAACAAAAAAAAAGAATGGCTTATCCTCAAATTTTAGCCATTTCTCTACATTTGCGTACACATTGGACACACTGTGAAAGCTGATGAGAGAAAATCTATGAGCTTATCTGTAGATGCAATTTTGAACAAATCAGGCCAATAACCTGCTTGTTTTTAACAAGTGCGCTGTATGCAGTAAGGCCAAGTTTTTAATTAATTAGTCTTGTAATTAGAAACAGTTTTAAATGACATTATATTGTCACTTTGGCACTGTTAGTACTCTGCTGTCCTTTATTGATGCTGCTTATGACTGTCAAATGGCAACCCACTGAATAACAACAAAAAAAGAAATCATGATCACATTTCTATCTCTTGTCACATATACTTTTTTAAAATTTTAGAGGTTAGTCCATTTCTTGCTTGTAAGATATGATGGAAGACTTAAGGCTTAACAGATTATACTCATAGCTATAAGACCGTGCTTGTTTCTGAAATTATGTTCATAGATCAATCCTTTGAAATATATCCAAAAAACTAAACTATGTAACTAGAATCTGGAGCATGGCTTTCCCATTTACATAAAGATGAAAACAATATTCATGAAGTGCATACATACTTTATGTGTATTCCCAAAATAAAAATACGAGAGCAATACAACTGACAGTTATATTTGTATTGTGGTGAATTTTTAATACAAGATACCTCAGATATGTCTTTTAAAAAGCAATAAAATAATGGGAGGGGTTAAGTCTAATTGTGCTTGACTTAAAAAAAAAAAAAATCACAGATGATTTCTTTTATCTGCACTTCGAATGATACTTTCTAGGGTTCCTTTCTGTAGTAATGTCAGTTAGGGGAGTCTCTATTCATTAAAATGATGTTTGGATCTTATTTTAAGATATTTAACTCATGTAGTCTACAATTTTGCAAATTTACACATTTTTGTCTCTATTTCTTTTAATAGTACAATTACCATCAAATTTCAAAATATTTCCAATAATGACATGTCATCTTGAATGTGGGATCATTTCCATTCATTTTAAGCAATGAGTAACCTTTTATCACAATTCCATTCCAGACTCTCAGTCAGGCACCTCTTAAGTGGCTGTTGTTAGACTAAGCACACTAACATCACTCTTGTCCTCTGATGTTGTGGCATCAAAGAACCAAAACCTACTGATGTATAGCACTGAAAACTAATATGTTCACTACACCTAGAACTCTACAGATTTGTTCTCAGTTATAGCAGTTTATTTTTTCTGCCCTTGTTTTACCTCAACCTGTTCTCTATGATCACGTTGTACTTTTTCTGAGGTGGTTATAACATGCCAAAAAGTAAACTTACTGTTCAGTACCTTGGCTAAAAGTCAGCATTTTGAGCCAAGAATTTCTCAGTTCCAAGCTGTAGAGAGTCATCAGAGCATCTCGTCCTTGGCTTTCTTAAAAGCTTCAGGGGTGATTTATATGGATTTTGACTCTTCTGTAAATGACTGCAGGCTGATAGACTTCCAGAGTTCAAGACTCTAATTCTCCTGTTGTTGGGCACAGTAATAGAAGAATGGCTTGTGCTTCTGGAGCATTTCCCCATAAATTCATTTGCTACATGATTAAACAACCTTACTCGGAATAAATGGAAAAAACAGTACCTTTCATGAGGGCCTTTTGATTAGGCCTGTTACAGACAATTAATTACTTAGGTCTCACATTACCCCTGAAATGCTCTTCTCTGGTTGTTATAGATGCTTTACACAACTTTACTTAGATTATTTCTATTGCATAAAATAAGAAAACAAGTAGTCAAGAGGTTAGACACTTTTTATAAAATTACATATAATTATTGCAGACTCAACAACCTATGTCCCAGGGGTCTGAAGACTGCAAGGAGTGACCAACAAGAGCACATCTTGCAAAGTTGTTTATTTTTTTGAAAAGTATAAATGGATAAAAAAGAAAATCCAGTCTGTGATCTAAGAAACTCTGAGAGGTAAAAAATATACATCATTCTTAACTGTAATGGCTGCTAGGAATAGGAGGAATATGGTTAACTCTAAAATTCTGTGAAAAGCAGACATTTCATAATTTCTAATATAGTTTAATTCTAAGTAACAGTAAATGGTGACAGTGTGAAACTGCACAAAGCAATTTCATGTCTACTATCATTGTTATACTTCAATATCCTTTTTTTTCTTTATATTGTTTATATGAGTTAATATTAAATCTAAATACAGTTTCAATATTAAAGGAATAAAAAGAAACAGAAGCCCTTAACTACTGCTGGATTTTTGCAAAGTATTGAAAACAAAATTTCATAAAGTGTCTGAATTTTGTAAGATATTTCAGTTCTTGGAAAATTTCAAATTCTTAAAACAGTGTTTGTCTCAAATTTTCTTCTCAGCCTAACATAAATGACCTTTTAAGAATTTTTTGTTTATATGTTTTCCTGTAAATCTTAGAATGCTTTCAATTTGTCATGCATCTTAAGTAAAATTACCTGAAGCAACATGGTCTTTAAATCATTCAGTGGTACTTAGTTAGCTTAGTTAGATATTTAAAATTAGTTTTCTTATTTAATGATTATAAGTTAAGTCATTTTGTGTACTGACTAAAAATACATAGTAAAAACAGACATATGTGCATATTTAAAATATTTTCTGTTGAATATTTTATATGTCTCATTCTAATATCAACTTGCTTAATGATGCAGCTTTTGACAAGAGACTGGTATCTCACTGGCAACATAGGATGGCCACACAACCCTCTAAAATTTTATACAATGATGTTAACAAACTACTTAACAGCAATCCCAGTTTTTCACCAAAAGAAACTGTCACCTTAGATGACAACACTAGCAAGACCTCAGGCTAAGCTATTTTCACCTCAGAAACAGTAGTGAAGGAATGCGAAAGAGTCAGAACCCATCTGCACATATGAAATCATGATACTTTGTTCTAAATCAACTGTGTGATCCTTAAACAGAGATGCCCTAAAGTGATCTTGTTTTTCAGAAACTAGTGGTCACCACATTCTGATCAGTACTTCACAAATATCTGTGATTTTAAAAGTTTTTTACTTTCTCTCTTGTTATGTTTTTCCTTCCTTCTTTCCTTCCTTCCTTCCTTCCTTCCTTCCTTCCTTCCTTCCTCCCTCCCTCCCTCCCTCCCTCCCCTCCTTCCTTCCTTCCTTCCTTCCTTCCTTCTCTCTCTGGCCTGCCTGTGATGGAGGTGTGTTCTGTATTTTTAAAGAGTATTTAGCAGTAATTCAATATTAATGGGTTCCACTATTACTCCTAAATAGGTATAATCTGAGTCTACCAATTTTCATGTAGTCATATGTTCCATGTGAAACCATATATAAGGAGTTGAAAAAAGTTATTTTAACTTCAGTAAACATTCTCTGGCATTCTTGAAAATGTTTTTATAGTGAGTGACATTGAAACACCATCATCAAGTATTTTATACTAAGATTTTTGTATCATGAACCACTCACATTTACTTATTCCTTTGTTAGTTTACTTTTATTATAGTTTTTGGCCTTCTTGACACACGTGGTTTGTTGAAACTCCCCAAGTTTTCCACTCATTCTCCATAAATTTGAAAGGAAAAAGGACGTTGATTATGAATCGTCCAAGCATTGTTATCATTCTCATTGTCCAGATCCATTCAAATGTTAACATGAGATAAACTTAATTCATTTAGCACTTGTGTATGTGGCTGTTCTTATCTTTTTCAGAAATGGAAGATAGCTATGAAGATGCTTTGGTAATCATCCATCTCTCCTAGTGAAGAAAGATGTGAGATAAAAGTCTCTGATTTTCACAGCTTTCACCAAAGTAATACACCAGGAAGTCAGATTACATTTCCTAGGTTGAAGTCTAGAATGAAATCATCATTAAATTCAATACAGTTATGTAATTTCTATACCTTGGAGTCTTGATTCTCAAGAAAGATAAAAGAAAACCTATATATGATGTTTATTTCTACAGTATATTTGGGGTTTTATTATTTCACTCAAACTCTTCACCTTCAATTAAGAGATTTTCTGGGGCCTCATTCAGATTTATTTACTTATTTAATGAACTCATTTGGGAGAACTGAATATCTGGAAAGGTATCACCCTCTATTTGTCACTGGTATAAGCTGAGGTAGCAGCTGGGTAGAGTAGCATTCTCCTATTTTACCAAAGTCTGAAATATTCCTGATGACCAAAAATTAACATGCTAAATTGACTTCATGTCAACAAATTCCCCTGTCAGTATTGTTTTCTTCTATACTTCCTGTTATAGAATTGTTCTTGTGTATCAGCTGGGCAATATTATCTTTGCTTTCTTCAATATAAGTTTCTTCCCTAGAACATTAAAAACCTGAGTTACACAAAGAAGTTCAACAAATAAAATTACAGATTTGGAAGGAACTTTGGTTGGAAGGAACAGTGGAAGTTCATGTAATCTATCCTTCTGCCTCAATAGAGAATCTTAGATCACAGAGACAGATGTTTGCATAATTGCCAACAATAAAGGTCAGCAGCCTACCTCAGCTGTCCTGCAGTCCTTTGCAGTATTTCACTTTCTGTATCATTAGAAAGTTTTTCCTCATGACTAGCCTTAGTATAGCCTTGGTGTGGTGACATAAACTGGAATTAAGCAACGAGTTCTCATTGAATGTCAGTGAGAGATAGTTATCTAATTTCCCTGTATATTCCTCTAACCCCTATATATATATAAACAGAAACTCTTTATTTGTGCATATTTTAATAAGGATTATTACAGAGTTTATTACAGAACAGAGACTCTCTTAAACTGCTTAATTACATCTAGAATATTTACAGTTGTCACAACTAAGTAACTGAAAATAATCCACCAGACAACAAAGCAGTAGGTATAAAGAGGTTCCAGTAGAGACAGGATGGAGCAATAGTTTCCTTTTATAGTACTTGAAACAGAAGGCAAACACTTTGTCATTTTGACACGTCAAACAGTCTTTGGGTAGCAATCTCCAAATGCAGAGGTGTCAAATTAGCTGTGGGAGGTCTCCTGACTACAAGATTTCAGTAAAATAATCATGATGCATAACAGAGACTCACACAGGAGAAGAATGTTTGGACTAGATGACCTTTGAAGGTCCCCTGCAACCCAAACTATTCTACCATTCTATGGTACGTTAATTAGCGGTGCTTATCCTCAGACTATTTTTTTTCTGAATCTCCATTTATGTCCCATTGCACTGCTGCTTTTCCTTCATCTAATATCGACTGTTTTACTACCATATTATTCATAAAGAAGCAACAAAAGATCTTGGCATCAAACATTGCACTGTGGTCTTATTCCATATCATCTTCACTATCTTCACTATTTAAATTACTTGAAGCTATAACAAACTCATTCAAATAGTTTATCTGGTGCAGGGGATTTCAGTATGTATATATAATTACAATTAAAGTCCATTGTCAATTCACATTTTATATATAGACATAGGCTTTCCATGCTTTTCCAATTTGAATGTGAAGAGCTCCAACAGACTAACAATCTACATCACATGTTTCTCCAGAGCTTTATACTATATGTTTGATTTTCCTATTATTCTTATTAGTGTTGTACACCATTTGAACTATTGGAATTTATTCATATTATGGACTTTATGGAACTATGGTTTGTAGATTACAATACAGTCCTTGCCCTAAAGATGTTTAAAACCACCTCAGTGCAATGAGATACAGTATAACTAGATTCTTCCTTTTGCTGTCAAAATACTTATGGTAATTTTTCTACTTACTCTTTCATATGTTTTTAAAAACACCCTTTAAAAACGCAATGACACAATATTATAAATTATGATATATTTTTAAGAATATTCTTATAGAATTCTGAGGTTTTGTATCAGTTTCCTGAGGGGTCAGAACAAGCTCCATCAAACACAGCACCTGGTTGCGGCTGTGCATGGAGGCTTAGGAGAACACACAGGAACAGGCAGAACAAAAAGTAGTATTTTTCTGACTACTTTTTCTGTTTCTGGTGATTGATGGCTCAATAATTTGTTGATAATAGAAGACAAAGTCATTGTAAAGCCCTGGACACATTTCTCTTCCATGAACTTGTCCAGCCTGCTCCTGAAAGTATGTAAGCTATTAGCATCCACAATTTTCTTCTTTGGGAACTTTTGCATCACAACTATGTAGTTTGAGAAGAACTTTCTTTGCTTTAAAAAACCTGCCTGTGATCTTCAGATTCTAGTTCTTTTAATGAAAAGAGAACAGCTGATCTTTGCTAAACCTTTCAATGTCACCTACAATTTCTCACACACTTGATACATCTCTGCCTTCCAGCAGGAGTCCTTGTTTATTTAGTCAGTCCTCTAATGGTGGCACTATGGATATATGGAGCTATAATGACCTTTCCTATTTAGTTCTTCATACTTGTCTCAGTAACTTGCTACCTGCTTTATTGGTCGTCATATAGAACTGATCTGACATTTTCCTAAAATTATCTACTGCAGGTTCAAGACACTGTTCCAGGTTATCAAGTTAAGGCCACTTTTTCCTGAGTTTCATTCTATGTTCAGTTACAGTGAATTCCAACTGATCAAGCCCAGATACCCAATTTGCCTGCAGTTCCTACAGGCAGCCCTCTTCTTTAAACTGCTTGTATAAATTAAAACAATTAACAAATATTTTAGTTTCAGTCTTGCAGATTATTTATTAATATGTTGAACAACATTTGTCCCTGTAGAGATCTCTGACATATTGCAGAGGTGACCTTCCTTCTTTATGGAAAACTACAAACTTACAATCAATCTTTTTTCTGTCCTTTAACCAGTGTTTTTGTTCATTCAAAGCCCTTTTCAATTTTCTAGGCTTTCTCTAGTTTCTTTAACAGATACCAGTATGTTATCTTGAATGACCTCACAAAAAAGAGAGTATTTTTTATCACTAGTCTGTTGAATATGATACATTCATTTTGTTAAACATCTTCTAATTTTGATTAATTGTCTTTTTGTAATTTTATCCTTTTTCATAATTTACTGAAGCATAACAGATGGTGTTAAAGGGACAAACTATATAACTTTTTATGCCATCTTGTACTGGAATGTATGTGCCAAAATCTTTTAAAAAATAGGACTGATTTGTGTTACAGAAGAATTCTGCAAACACATTTCTGCTAAAAAAACTAAAAATCTGGAGCATTACTAGGAATTTCTTGTTCTAAAATTTCAAAATTTATCTGGTATGTACTTTAGCTTATTCTATGAAATTATTATATTGTAAAAAAGATATTAAGCAAATGAAGTCGAAAAAAAGATGGCTCACATTGTTTGTAAGCTACTAGGTACTTCATAGGATAAAAATAACAGATCCTAATTAATATAACTTTTCCTATAGCTTTTTTCCCTAGAATTAGTGTGGGTTTTTGTTGGTGTGTGTTGGTGGTTGTTTGTTTGTTTTTTGGTTTTTTTTTTGTTCTCCTTTCCTAATATATGTAACTTGTTAGCCAGTTAGGACAGAGGTTATAGCACTGCTTAAATTTGATCTAGTCAAACAGGGTTTTAAGCATTCCAGATTCTATTGTAGTATAAACAAATATCTGTCATGGAGAAATCATAACTGAATACATTTTGGTACAAGGAACAAAGCCATAACTACAGAATTTGAATTTGAATTTTTTGGAAATTAGTAATTCTTTAAGAATTTAGGAGGCACATTAATTAAGCAACTTAATAAGAGCCCTCATTAGCAGCAGTGAAAAGAAAAAAAAAAAAAAGTAATACAATTGGAATGCATAAACAGGGCAGTAATGAGTAGAAAACATCCAACATCTGAAAAAGTTCTGCAGCCTCTCTTTACATTAAGGAGATATGATTCACGTTGTTCTAACATAGGCATTTAAAATAGGTTAAATGAGTCATACCCTGAAAGTGCCTGTTTCTGTCAGTTGTCTATAACGGGAGCCTGACTATCTCTGTTATGGATGTTTATAGAGTGGATATTGAAATTAGGTGTGATGAATCTACATTTTAAAATAATGTAAATTGAGTTAAATTACCAAAAAACTTTGAGAGAAAGAGAGAAGAGAGAGCAAGAGAGTGAGCAAAAGAGAGAAAGAGAAAAAGAGAGAGAGAGAAAGAGAGAAAGAGGTAGAGAAAGAGGTAAAGAGAGGGAAGGAAGGAAGGAAGGAAGGAAGGAAGGAAGGAAGGAAGGAAGGAAGGAAGGAAGGAAGGAAGGAAGGAAGGAAAGGAAGGAAGGAAGGAGGAAACTGTACCTCTAGGAACTGTGTGCTATGGCAAGGTATAAAGAGATGTTTGTGAATGAGACATGGCCTGAACTGGTCAAGATATATGTTAGTCAATACTGTTGTGAGGAGGAATCCAGGGTTGACTGATAAATTTGTGTGTCAGATGAGATGATCTCTGCTGACCTTATGCTCTTAATCTATATGAGGAGAACAAGGAAAAGAAGGAAAATATAATACTACACGTTTTAAGCTAAAATGCTTTGATGTCTTTTTTTGTAGGTGAGAAAATGTCCTCAACAGGAGCACTTATGAAATTAGATTTACTTGGCAGCAACCACTTCAGACTGATAACAGAAGTAAATTTTTTTTTTTTTTCTCCACGAATTAGGAAGGTGAAAAAGCTATGCATAGCAACTACTACTGTCAATAATATACCTGTCTTCTTATTTCATGTATTTTTTGGAAAAAAAAAAAAAAAAAAAAAAAAAAGAAAGAAAAAGAAAAAAAAGAGGTCTCCTAGGGAACATTTTATGGGAAGAGCAAATAAAATTCTTGAAATTCTTGCAAAAATAATTCCATGCCACTTTATATTAATGTGTCATTGACACTTTTCACTTTTTATGATGTTACATGGAAGTATAATTACATCGAGTAACTTTGCTTGAACCAAATTCATTTATTTTGGTTTTATATCTACTTTTCAAACATGTCTCTACTACTTCATCATTCATGTAAGTGCTGTTGCAGCCTTCTTGTGCCTGCTTAGATACTCTGTGCCAGAGAGAGACACTGAATTCCCAATGCCTCACCCACAACTCCCGATGCTTAACTGCTGGATATAGCTCCTTCTCTAAGAGTTTTAAATGGAGTAAAAGAAAGGCATGAGATAATCATGGCACTGCACTCTGACATTACATCCTTAAAGGAAAGAATAAAATATTAACTCTTTTATTTTCTTCCAACCCACAAAATTAAAGAGCGTTAGTGGGGAAAGTAGTTGTTACAATGTCAAACCGCAGGAACAAGCAAAGTCTTCTGCTGAAGACAATAATTGTTGGCACAGAAAAAAAATTCCAAATACAATGGAAAAAAATGTAACAGAAAAATGATGATGAGGAAATATTATTTTCATGATGAAGATATCTAAGACATCAAAAAGACCTGACAGAAAGATTCAAAAGTGATGCCTAAAAAATTATCTGATAGTGATTGAAGTAAATACAGGATTTTGTGTTAAACTTGAGGATACTAACTAAATGGCATAGCAGATGGAAAACAGACAAAAAAATAAACAGAAATGCAATAAACTTTTTAATCCTTTGAGCCTTGTGAAACAGTGTAGAGTCACACAGAAAACATAATTAAATATAGTATAAATAAATTTTTATTTTCGTAAAAGAAACAGAGAAAATTAAAAGACAAAACAACAGTTTGCTTTTGTGAGGAGGTGTTTTCTTCTTACTGATAGAAATGGAACAATGAGTACAGCCAACATGAAAAATTTATCCCAGTTTCAGCAGCATGGAGAAATGCCGAAAGCTTTACAGCCTACCTCTTAAATAAAGTGCAGACAAAGAAGGATTAAGATAAAGAGATCCTTCACCACTGGCAACTGAGGAGTAACAAAACAGAAAAGTGTAAAATTACTTTTAGAAATGGGTTCTGCATAAGGAATATCTTGTGATTTTAGTCTGAGTCCTGAGTCATCCAGAATAGTGATCTGATGCAGATATATACCTCCAAGTTCATTACTGTAGAAAGAGGAGATAGATTTACTTTGGTCCAATACCAGAAGAAATTACAACCTCCTCCTTCCCTTCCCCCTTGACTCAGCTGTGTTCAATAAACCTGCTGGAAGATTGTATGGAGCCAAGATCCCACCAGCACTGAAGAAAGAATAAATAAATGCGCAGCTGCAGCTTCTCCTGAACCGTGTCAGGCCAAGGGAGAGGAGCTGCACACCAGTTGAGGGTGGAATTCAGTTTAGCCAGATCCAGCTATCTACCTGCTAAGCTTCTGATGTAAACTAGCCACCCAGGGTCCTTTCTTTCTACAGGGAGGGATTATACCTCCAGAAGGAGGTTTCTCTCTTCTGAGGAGAGCATGCCCAGGATGAGGTAGCTATTTCTCTCCATTGATTATTTGAACAGTTTCAATGTCTAGCATCCAGCAAATCCCACTTAGGTGGACAAATTGGGATAAAATGCAAACACTTCTAAGGCATGAAGTGAATCCTTTACTGAGTAGGTTTAATGTTAGGTGTTCATTATGAGAGCATATTTCAGTTACTTCAAGAGTCATTTGTTTTCAGGGCTCTCTACTTACTTTGCATCCGTAGACATTCATTATGAAAGCAAATATTCCTTGCTATAGGTGCTCAATAGAACTTATTTTGATTTTGGTTCTTCTGTGAGGTCTCATCCCTTCATCCAGGCATTGCTATGTGAATTTCAACTGTTTCTCTCTTATACTGTACTTCATCCAGCACTACAGAGCTACTGGGATTTGCGGAATAGTTAATGCTCTTGTGGTTTGTCTGTACTGTCCTGTGACTGCATTTGTGCTAATTTCAATCTAGGTTCCTCTCCAGAATGAGCTAAATCTGTCTCTGGTGGGAATGGATATAAGTGCATGCTGGGTCCTAATCCCTGCATCCAGTAAGCACTCGCCCTTAGAGTGCACACGATGAATAAATACAGAATTCAGAATTCAAACCATATTTAATTCTTTTGGCTTCCTACCAGTCTTGCTAGACTCACCTCAGATAACAAACAAACAAACAAAACCACCAAAACCAAACTGCTAGTTTCTTAGTTTAGGCTGAAGAAGGCTGAGCAGAGCAGGAACTCAAGCAGACCTTCCCTTTGTGCAAGCTGGATGCCAGCTGAGGAACCTCCCTGTCTCCCTGGGCAAAAAGTAGTTGCCCAGGCTAGTCAGTGCCAAGGTGCTGCAGGCCTTTAAAAGTCAGGACATTATATAACACCCTGGATCAATTCAGGAGGCAGTGAGAAATGCCAGACGTTCCCAGAAAGACATACCAGGCAGCTAGCAGGCTGCCAAATTCCGCACCAGCTGTGTGAATTTCTGAGAAGGCTTAAGGGAGTCGCATACAGACTGCATTGCAGAAACCCTATACAGAGGGACTGAACAATGCTCTTTATCTCTTATATCAGGTACTTTGGTCCAGCTGAAATGTTAGGGGTATTTATTCAAATATGAGCCTTTCAAGAGTCACATATAAGTGAAGAGTTGGAAAGTTTTCATGGCAAAATATTTTACTGGACTATCTATTACTAGAAAAAAATGTTCTTAAACTTGTCCTCATCCAGTATTCCAAGATCCAAAGTTTGGTTGTGCATTTAATTACATTTGGATTAAAAGATATCCTTAATAATATAAATGCATGTACTTTCGTCCTTACCAATATAGAAAGATTGAAACAATAGCACTAATATAATTCTAGATGTCCTCCACTCATCTTAATTGGAGGAGTTAACTTTGAAGATTAAGTTAAATGCCAACATTTTTAACTATTTCACTGCTGCTTGTCATCTCATCACTATCCATCAACTGTAGATGAATGCACCTGTCATGCTATGATGTTTTATTAATTTGAAAGAACCTTTCACAGAAATATGGCAGCAGGCTTATTTAGAATATGCAAATAACAAAGTAGTTTATTGCATATTCCTTCAATCACTTGGATAATTGGGATTCTTCTGCTACTCTGACAAATCAGAGTAAAAAGGTGATTACATAGTCAACAGCTGAAAAAAAGTATTAGACTCCCAGAGAGCAGCTTGCTTTCTATGGCTAGCTCTTTCTGCAGAGCAAGGTCAGCTGCTTTGGGCTTGCAAACAGTGAAAAGTGATGAGAACAGGATGAACTATGTATGTTAAAAATGTTGGTAAATATTGACAAAAATGTTAATTAAAATATGGTTAGTCTGCCAAAATTCTATTAAACAAAAGCTATTATAGGAAAATTAAATTTGATCATTTTAACTGACTTGTTTGAGGAAAGCTAGTTTAAACCTAAGTGTCAGTGCTCATTTTTAAACCATATTTTTTGTTTACTGAGATACTCAAGATGTGTCACATTTTCATTGTGGCATAATTCATTTTTGAAATATGCTATGAATATTTAGAAATTACAGGGGGGTTTTTTTTGGTGTTTTTTGTTTGTTTGTTTGTTGTTTTTTGGGTTTTTTTATCTCTGGACCTTAAGGTTAAGAATAATTTTCTTCCTATTGCAGATAAAAACTGAAAGGAGGCATTAATGTTCTGATATTCAGAGACAAAAGAAGGATGTACAGATGTTTATATATGTTTTCCTTCATTTAGAAGACCAAAGTTCATCACAGTTACTAAAGGAATGTTTTCATTTGCTATCTTTTGTAGAGAAAAAAAGTATTATTCTGTTTAACTCTGAGTTAGAAAAAGTGTCCCCCTCCTGAAAGTTTTATTCCTTGTGTGGAAAAAAAAGACTCTCAAACTCCCTTAGTCACAGACCCATTTACTTGTAGTTTCTTTATATGTTTAGCCTTGGGTATAGTTTTCAATAACTGTGTCCCACTCCATACCCAAGGAAAATAATTATTTTATCACAGAAAGCTGATATTCACAGAAAGCTACATTGTTTTCCCACATATTGCAAGACTGTGATGAAGTAATGAAAAGTATTATAGCTTTCTTATAATTTCCTGCTCTTTGATATTTCAGTAGCACAACCACTTTTCCTGTTGTCATTTTTTTTATACTATTCAGTCACATTCAGAAGACTGTTGATTGGAATTTAGTGTTTGTAAGTTCCACAACCAAAGAAGCATCATCACTCTCTCAAAAAAATGGTAATGGGCTATTGTGACTATTATTAATGTGTTTGCATTTTTGAAGTCAGACAAAAAGTTAAACAAAAGGGGTTGATCCAAAACAGGCTAATATTCCTTCACCTAATTATTGTCATCATGTCTTCTGGACACTGTCACTGTTCAGTGCCCTGCCATGTCTCCTGTACCTGTTTGCTGGCTTGTGATCGTATAAAATACCTGAGCTGTGCTTCCATATGTAGCCGTGTTGATATCATCATTTGCTACACCTAGAACAGTCTTGCTCTCTTGTCTCTCCTTGCCTTGATCTCTTCCCCTCTGCTTCTACTTGTGGTCTTACACATTCTTCTCTTTTGTGTCAGCTCTACTGCTTTTTCTACTCTTATGTGGAAATGCTTATCAAAACAGACAGAAAAGTAATCAATTTATATTGGTCAATTAGTTAAATCAGTCCTTTGAGAGGTATAACAAGACCAGACTCTTTTCCCAGATGGTCGGGAAGCTCATCCAAGGACAGGGAGCAGACAGGATCAAGACCACCAAGTGGTGGCAAGTTGCTATATGCCTACTCGACTTATAAAACCATACCTTTTCTTATAGGACTGCTATATAGACAAAACTACTCATGTTGAAGAGCTAAAGTACTAATACTGATATAGATTTGGAAAAGGTAGGTAAACTGTCCTAGAAAAACATAATTTGGTTGTATAAGGCCAAGGTTTGTGCTCAAATGCTTTGCTGGCACCATTAGGTCAGTATAGCTCCACCAATACAGCTTAATAATTGTGTAGCATTTTACACAAAATGGAGTTCCAGGTTTACCTGAAATTTTGAGCAAATTCTGATAAAGCTGAATTTTGTAACATGTTTAAATGATATTAGGAAAATTTATAACTATCTAGTGATAAGAGCTGTGTGTATATAAACCGGTATAGCCTAATATATTTTTTATTTACAGAGCTCTGTGTGTATAGAGGAATATGCCCTAGTATATTTTATATTTATGAATTTACATATTGCTTATATACGAAAACCTCATCTATATGGGGAATACAATGTACTCAAGTAATTTGTTTGATGTGTTGCATGCAAACCTTCAAGTGTAATGACAGAAAGAGATTAATAATGTTAGCATAAATGATTTATCCTGCTCTATACAGAATTTCTCTTTTTATAATCTGTTACTTATATTTATTGATAGGAAAAACAGCAGGCAAGTGAAAAGCTTAAATAGGTGAAGCAGACTGAAATTAATTAAACAGACAGTGCTAGTTGAAGCATCTGCACACTGCAGAGGACCCTGACCTGGGAACTGCACTTACCCTCAGGCCCCATGGCACAGACCCGCTGTCAGATCTAAAGGCCTTTGTTAACAACAAGCTTATTGGTGAGATCAGTCACAGGGAATCGGTTTTGGTTCATTCCAAGGCAGTGAGGTTTTGTTTGTAGATGTCAGGAGGGATTTAGCAGAAGGGAGGTTATAGAGAAATATCCATAGGATAACTAATTAAATTGAAAGATTTTCATCCCGTGCTGCAGGAAAATGCTTGGGCTCCAGGGACTCTCAGGCTCAAGGGAAGTCACATGGGTCATTCTGAGACTTTCTCATCACATCAGAGGAACCGGCTGCTCAAGGTGTCAGCAAAAGTATTTGGCCTCATCAGATGTTTCACTGGCCTAACCTGGGAAGAAAATAGAAAAATAGAGCATGTAAGTATGAAAAGGTTTTACTTAGTACATTGTTCATAAAATATTCCAATAGTGTTAGAAGCAGTTATCTGAACAATTTAAATGAATATTGACGTATAGGTTGGTATGAATTATGCTTGTCCTGCACTGGTACAATCATTTAATTAAAAACAGAATTAAAAAAATAAAAACTTTGCAAAATTATGACTAAAAATCCCCTTTAAAATATTTAGGAGTAGTAAGAATCAATGCACTGCCCAAGAAAACTATGTAGTTTCCTCCTGCAATATGTTGTTTTGCTTTGTTTTCTAGAAAGGGAGAAGAAAATATTTTTCTTGTTAATTATTCCTTTGCTTGCTTCTTCAGTGACTGAAAAGGGAGTTTTACTAGGCTTGCAATGTTGAGGTTATTAAGTGGGGGGAAAATAAAACACCAAAAAAAACCACCATGAAAACTTGAATCTTTACCCTGGAAGACCAGTGAGCAGGAAATGGTAGAAAAGAGACAATTCAGGTTTGGATGACTCAGCTGAAGCAAGGAAAAGCCTTTCTGGAAACAGTGGTAATGAAAAAGCCTGATTTCCTATGAAATCATGCTGGTTGTCTGGGTTGTCTGGTAAATAAAGCAGAAGCTCTGTTCAAAACTTATCCAACTTACCAAAGTAAAGAAGTTTCTCCTCATATTCAGATGGAACCTCATATGCTTCAGTCTGTGCCCATTGCCCCTCATCCTATCGTTGGGCATCACTGAAAGGAGTCTTCTCCGATCCTCTTGACACCCACCCTTGAGATATTTATAAACACTGATGAGATCCCCTCTCAGTCTTGTCTTCTCCAGGCTGAACAGACCCAGCGTTCTCAGTCTCTCCTCATGAGAAAGATGCTCCAGACCTCTAACCATCTTCATAGCACGCTGCTGGACTTCTACCAGTAATCCCTTAAACTGGAGAGCCCAGAACTCAATGCAGTACTCCAGATGTGGCCTCGCCAGGGCAGAGAGGAAGGAGAACCTCCCTCGACCTGGGAGGGATGGCATTTACATTTTTACAAAGCTGAACTACTGGTCATGATTACGATTAATATCTGCTATCAACTTGTTGTACCCAAGTTACAGAATTGACTGTTTTTATTACCATCAGTCTGTTGTACTCAAAATGTTGATAAGGCCAGAAGAAACACACCATGAATTAATACATGACTGTATTAACAGTCTAATAAAATAATTACTATTAGTCCAGCTGCAAGAATAATAAGAAAGTTCAAATTGTATGTAGCTAAATGACGCGTACACACACTTTCTAGTGTCTACCCATTTTACGCTCAGTCTTGTAAGTCAAATGGCTTCAGTCAGGGGAGAGGCTACACATTTAGTTGTCATCATCTTTGCTTGGAGGAGTAAGGTGCTGATGGCAGTGGTTTCCTTCTCTCTAGGATCTGCTTGGAGCCACTTTGATCTATCTTCCAACTTGCTCTACATCTTGCTCTTTTTTATTTGTCTGTAAATTAATTTGTAAATTAATTTTTAACTTGACTTTGTAAGACATGTTTCTAATGTATTGTATATCTGTACTTTGTTCTCTGTGTTATCTCTAAAGCTGCTTATACCTGGTTCCTTGGATCATGCTTTTAATGACCAGTAACTGACCACTGGTGTAATGTTTACAACCTTGGGCCTCCAGTATCAATCTGTGCCTGTGCCTCAAAGTCTTTGACAGCACCCCAGGCCTTTTGTCCTCAGCCTACTACAGCTATATTTTGTTCTAGGCTCAAAGACAGTTCATTTTGCCCAGGAAGATCACTTGGTGCTAGTATCTGTCAGTTAGAAATATATATACCTATAACAAAAAACGTTACACTGCACCACTGTGCAAAGCAAAGGAAAAGCTTAAACAGCATAAATAACAGTTATCTGGTCATTATATAATTGCTGTTACAAGCTAAAATAAATTTCTAGACATGCCAAGATAAATCCTGACAAAGCCTGACAGATCTTGATGCTTGTGCTCTTAGCTTAGCACACAGACTGTGACCTGTTACAAGGAGTGGCAACTCCAAATTTGTTAATCTACAAGGTACATATCTGTCATATGTATTTCCTTTTACAGTCCTTGGCTTTACTGAACATTAGCTAATGCTTGTTAAAATTTCCCACAGAGCCCTTGTAAGAAAAGCGTGTTTCTCATTACGGTGAAGTGTCTCTTTTAATAAGGAACAACATGTTACTCTCCAAGTACTGTTGAAACAGTGTCTTTGATGGAAATATGAAACCATCTGTCTGACAATAACACTTTATGTGACCTCACAAAAAAAGCCACCTAAAACTACATATGAATTAAGATACATACTTTTCTGAGTGTAAATTGATTATTTCATCATAGATCATTTACAATATTCAAATAAACTTCTCCCTGTGCATACATAGGCAATTCAGTTCCAATTCTTCTGGTTTGTCTCCAAGTCTCTTCACAGATATTGTCCACTACCTTTGACCTGCTCTTCTCACTCTGTCCTTTGCTTTCCAGAGTATAATTTCTATAATTGTTACTCACTTCCAATCATATAGCTCCACCTTTCAAGCTCCTCTCTGTTGAACACAGTTCTTCCCACATACTACCACAAACCAATAGTTCTTCTATTGGATGTCTCAGTTCCCACCACATTAAACCTGTTGTAGTACAGTCTTGCTGTACAACAAAAATATAAAGCATGATTTCCTTCTTCCTATGGTATTACCCTGAGACAACATTTTGTACCTCCAAGCACGTGTAAGAACATACTATGGGAAGTTGTGAATTAAGCCCATCTATGAATATTTAACAAATCTCTCAAGCAAAAGAAATTAACACTGAATTAGTTGTATAAGAGCAATATACTAGGAAAACAAGGTATTATGAGAAAGAATGTAAAAATTACAATTTTTATTGTTTCGGTAGTTATTACAGATAGTTGCAAGTATTATTAATAAAAATACATATCTAATCAGGTCTCTTTATACAGATTGAAAGAAATAGGCTTTTTATTTATTTGATGTTTATATCACAACATAAAAAATATTTGTGGCTAAGAGTTCATTGACTCTGTGTAATCTTCTGTGACTATAGGGGGGAGATTAGGTGAATAGTTCCCCACAGATGTCTACACCAGAGACACTTAAAGCTAAAAAATTAATCTCTTACCCAAATGGGTGCAACCAATGAGAAAATGAGACTTTCCTTGTAAACGAAGATGACAAGGCGTACATATGCCAGAGGAATAGATAAAGTTTAATCAAGTCCAAAAGGGATTTTAACAAACTTTTTCTCCGTTTCTTTCTCTTTTCTTTTCTTTTCTTCTTTTCTTTTCTCTTCTTTTTTCTTTTCTTTTTTCTTTTCTTTTTTCTTTTCTTTTCTTTTCTTTTCTTTTCTTTTCTTTTCTTTTCTTTTCTTTTCTTTTCTTTTCTTTTCTTTTCTTTTCTTTTCTTTTCTTCTTTTCTTTTCTTTTCTTTTCTTTTCTTTTCTTCTTTTCTTTTCTTTTTCCTTTCCTTTCCTTTCCTTTCCTTTCCTTTCCTTTCCTTTCCTTTCCTTTCCTTTCCTTTCCTTTCCTTTCCTTTCCTTTCCTTTCCTTTCCTTTCCTTTCCTTTCCTTTCCTTTCCTTTCCTTTCCTTTCCTTTTCTCTCTTCTTCTTTTTTCTTATTTTCATTTTTTTTTTTTGTAAGAAAATCCAATTTTGACTTCTTTTACACAGACAGAAGATTGCCACAATTTGAAAGTGACATATTTGCCTTAGCAGCTGAGGAGACAACTTCACAGCAGAGCCTCTGAGAACAGGAACTGCTCATATGATCAAAATACCATTGAATAAAGATACAAGTAATTGCAGATACTCAGTAAGAGACAAATCCATTCTTTCATATGCCAGCTAACCAAATCTTAATATCTATCCTTGACCTTCTGATTTATGGTTTTATTCTTGAAGAAAACTATTTTATGATTAGTTTCAGTTTTTGCTGTAGCTGATTTCTAAACAACTTTTACCTATGATGAAATTTTTAGAATATCAGTAAAGGATTTTCCAAAACAGGAATTTATTCTTTAGTCAGCAGTATACTTATAAATCCAAATAAAACTCCTTGTCTGTAACTCACCTGTAGATGCAGAAAAGCTGCACTAATTTAACCTGATTTCCTCTGTTAAATTCATCTTCCTATACAAAAGACATACTATTTTCTCTAGGTTTTTCCTAAAGTGCAAGTATGTTTTCCTTCATGCATTCTCACTGTATGATACTCTTCTAATGAACATTTTTGTCTTTTATCTCAGTGTTCAGTGTTGCCAAGTCACATAACACAAAAATTGGGCATTAATGTCATGTCTTTTCCACTTCTCCCCCAAAAAATTATGATCACAAGATTACTAAGTCTTTTTTGGTAATTCACATCAGTTGTGTTTCACATTACAGATATTTAGGTTTCATGTTGAGAATATGAGAGGCTTATTTTTTCTTTCCTTTCCAAAGAGAACTGACTCCTTTAATGACACTTTCTGAAATGTGTCTGCATGACCACATTCCTCATTCAGCCTCTTCAGTTTTACAAATAAAACAAATGTCCATAGTTAGCAATACAGAGGAATCAATTTGAACAAAGCTTTTGACCACAAGCACTACACCTCTAATGTCCCTGCTTTTCATTCTACGAATAAACACAGTTGTGCATATAACAGAAAGAAATAGATCCAAGTTATTTTAATAGGACACCAGGGAAATAATAAAATAAAAAAATAAAAAAGCAGATGCAACTCCAAGCATAAATCTATAATTTCGTTTATCTTCTTACATTTTTGTAATCTCTATGAAGATCTTGCATAATCAATTAATAAGCTTTTGAAATGTACTCTCTTTTTTGATTTCCTAGGAAATATGCTTTTTAAATAAGCATATTATATGTCTTATTGCATTTTCTCAGTGCACACTGGAACATATAGGATGTTGGAGAAATGTCTTATTTTCATGGAAGTACACAAGCTGCCTCCTGTGAATAATACAGGCTGTTCTGTGATATCACCGCAGCCGCTAATCAGGCTGTATAAATGGAGACCTTGAAAATTAAAAACCAATAGAGTGACATGCCGTTTAGTTCAAATCAGTTATACATAATATTTTTCTGGTCTGCTTTAAATTCTTAAACTAATTCTAGGGAATTTTAATAATACTGGAGTTTTAATATGATGGTTACAGTGATATAACTTTGGGAAAGAGAAAATGTGCAACCTGATTGAGTTAAAAATACATTCCGCTGTGAGTATATTATGCAATTGTTCCTGCAGACCAAGTTACAAATCAGACTCAGTATTGGTGAGGAAAGAGAATCTGGCTCATGCCATGTCATCTCACTCCAGATATTTTAAACCGTTGTAGGTTACCAATATTCATGTACCATTTCAGAGATAATAACTAATGTGTTCTAGGCTGGATGGTTGGTTCTGCTGATTTTCTTCCCTTTTACTTTCTGTTTCCTCTGCAAGGGGATGGGGGGGTGTGAGGGATGGGGTGGAATAGGGAAATAAGCATATATTACAGCCATATTTATTATATGTGCATTGCCTCAATGTTCAAGTAACCTATGCAGAAGATATTTCCTTCAACTTTCTTCACAGGAAGTAATCATTCCCAAAGTCTAGCTCCAGGTAGCCTTAGAATTATTTGGAAAATCTTGTGATCAACAGCATGTGTTAGATAAAAACTACTGCAAGAAGAATCTAAGTGTATGGAGATTCCTCAGAACACTTCAAAATCAGGCCATTGCGTACTTTTTATTGTATGTTGGATTGTATATGCTTTCTGAATTTCTCAGTTTAGGATTTTTCCAGTAGTTTTTGATTGGCAAGACATGAAAAGACAATATAAGTCTTTACAAAGGCTAAAGTCTAAATGAAACAGCTTAAGGCTAATTTGTTGACAAATTTGACGGATATTTGCTTTAGAGTGAAGAAAAAAAAAAAGAGAGACAGAAGACTGTTTTTCCCTTTCACAGAATCACAGGATATTAGGGATTGGAAGGGATTTTTATTGCATAGGTGAGATCATGCACTGTCTAAAGCTTTCACTGGTTGTTTGCTGATAATAATTGTCTCACTACACAGTTTGAATGATGATTCAACAGGTTAAATAGAAGAAATGTCAACATTTTCTTTTGTATCTGGGTATTCCCAGTAGTGAAGAGCCAGCACAGACTTGGATTTTGGCTGCCGTTGGAGACTAGGGCCTAGTAAAGAAGAGAAAACCCTGGGAAGTAGATGGTATTGATTTTTCTCAAGAGCTGGCTTTAACCCAGTGACCACACTTCAATGTTCAATTTGCCAAGCAACAAAAGGACATTCCCTTTCTATTTTGTGTGTGTAGGAGTGTTGTTTTATTCACCTTTTTTCCCTCTTCAATGCTCAATACAAGTCCTAGGAACCAGGACAACATGACCAGAGTCAATATTGGTTTGAAAACATACAGAAGAATGATTTTCCAGAGTTTATAAAGTTAAAACTTCTTAAAGTTTTCCAGACATCTGAGGTTAAATGCCTTGAAACCACTAGGGCCATTGTTATTAGTTACAGAACAGTGCCATGGCATTTTAAGCAAGAGGTATCTCAAAAATTCTTGAAGTAGTTGAAAGTTTATACTTCATCAGTGCAGGTACAAGCACAGTGTGAGAAAACCAGATACAAAAAATATCTGTGCACCTAACTCTCAATGAAGCAGATGACCCTTAGGTAGCAAAGAACACTGTGGAACACTGATACAAACAGGACAACAATAAATCACAACAAATTTCTACAAAATTAGTCATATCCACTAGAGGTTTGTATATTCATACGGAGTTATTATTAGAATGAGGATCAAATGAAGCAACTGATATTTCTGAACATTCCTAAAATGTTCCTCTGCTGCTAGCCTGGCTGTTTGATCAGCTTTGGGGTGGACAGAAAAATGCATGCCAGTATTCTACTCTTATTGTAACACAGTTGAAGTTAAGGACAACAAAATAACAGTTCAAGGAGACAATCTAGCAAAACAAATATGGGCTACTAGAGATTTAATAAGTATTGGTTTTATGCTTTGCTTTCAGCCTGTCAAAGTACCCAAAGAAATTAAGTTTTGTGGCAAAATAGCCAAACCTCATGATATTTAGAGTCCTTTTAAAAGACTAGACACTACAGTTACTTGAATATAATGGAGTCTGTAATTTCAAAATAAAAATAGCTTGTTTCTAGTCCTCAGAGGTTAATTTAAAAAACATTGAAATAAAAATTTAGAAGCAGTAGGGAAAATAAAAAAATAACAAACCTAAATAAATCTCCACATGTACTATTTTTAAAATAGTAATTTTTAGCTTATTTCGTAACATTTATAACATGACTCATGAACATTGCATACTGGTAGTTGCAACACAACACTATTCTGGTGACTTTGGGGAAGATTTACTTGAATTCCACTCTATACATACTGTGACTAATAGACTGATTCATTTTGGCATAAATGTAAAACTATATTGATTCCCATGTCCTTAAACTTAAATGTGAGGCAGATTGAGCTTGGAAGAGAATTCTTCTTCTGCAGGCACTGCATTCAGTTGACATATACAGCTCCAGGTAGGCCTTTTTCCAGGTCCTAGCCCAGGCAGAGCAGGGGGAAGACAAGGCTGATGGAGTAACTCTGGGCAGTTCTTAAAGACAATGCCTGAGTCAGAGTCAATTGAAAAAATATACTTTGTCCATCTCTCTTTGCACTGTATGTTCCATGATACACTTCATAGAAATACCAAAGCAGGAGTGCTGCAGTAGAAAGACAGTAGAGTAAAAAGGGAAGTTCACAGGGAAGTGAACAAACTGAGAGAGTATCTGGACAAAATACTGAAGACAGCTTAGGGAAGGGGATCAAACAGTTCAAAGAAAATAATAAAAGAAAGCCACCAGCCTTCTAGCCTCCTGGGCTCTGTTAGGCAGAGCATTGCCAACATGTCAAGGGAAGTAGTTCTTCTCCTTGATTCAACAGTGGTGAGATACGTCTGAGGTGCTGTGTCCAGTGCTGGGCTCCCATGTTCAAGAGATACATAGACATACAGGGGCAAGTTCAGCAAAGGACTATTGAGATGATTAGGGGACTGTGGCATCTGAGCTACATGGAGAAGCAGAGAGAGCTGTGACTGTATAGACTGATGAAGAGAATGCTTGGGGGAATCTTCTGGACAAACACTTAAGGAGGGAGAGTAAAGATGGAGCCAGACTCTTCTCAGTGGTATCTAGGTAGCAGGACAAAAGGCAATGAGTACAAAGTGAATTTCAGGAAATTCTGTTTAAACAGAAGAAATAGCCTTTTATTTTAGGGGAGGTTGAACAGCGGACCAGCTTTCTCAAAGAACTTGTGGAGTCTTCATTCTTGGAGATGTTTAAAACATGATCAGACATTCTTTGAGCAACCTGCTCTAGCTGACCCTGTTTGAGCAGGGGATTGACTAGATGATCTTCAGAGATTCCTGCCAACCTCAGCAACTCTGTGATAACCAAAAGCTGAGATCCAAATCTAAATCAATTTTGAACATTTATTAATTCATTCAGATTCTTTTTCATGAACCTCTGATACAGGTAAAGCTGAATGGGAAATTAAGTCTCGTATTCCAGTCTCTAGGAAGAAACCGTGTTAGTATGAAAAAATAAAAATAAAAATTACTCTCGTAGTTCCCACTTCCTTCTTCCCTCCCTTCTTCCCTCTACATTTCCTGTCCACATTTTGAAATTAAGAACTGGTCAGTTTTGATACTCTCTGTCCTAAATGCTGGAGCATTTTTGATGGCTAGATATTATTATGGGTAGACACTAGCACTAGCTAAAATAAATTCCATTAAAACCTGACAGTTTGATAACAACTTTAAGAGAACTTTTAATTCGTAATAGTCGTTTATGCCGTAAAATCAAATATTTCCTCTTCCTCTCCTTAATCTCTAAATATGGTACATCTTCAGGCTGATTTAGTTCAGTGAGTAAATAGCAGGAAATCTGCTAGTCCTACCTATGTTTCATTGGTTTTCCAATGTTCAGCAATATACAAATCCCCTAGGAGTCATTTAGCATATGTCTGTCTAATAAATTTTATAAACACAAGCTTTGTAAGACATCCGTGACATTTAAGTTGCATTATTAAAGAATAAAGTAGTGTATATGCTTTATCTTGGAATGCAATAAAAAAAGACAGCAAACTGTATAAAGTTTATATGCTTTGCATGTATTATTTTCTCCCACATTTCAGACTCCTGTAGGTATTGTGTGTCTCATTCTGGAGTGCAGTAGTAATAAAAATACACAAAACTTCACTAACAGTTTTCTAATGAACTCCTTAAAAGAAGGCATTAGGGACCTTTTAGTTTTACTCCTACAATGAATATAGAACACTGTGAAAACACAGCTTCAGAATAAAGAAGGTGAAAAAAAAATCTGTGTAGTTTCCTTTTGGCAATAATTTCTTCAGTCTTGCTATTCCTTATGGTTGATTCTGTTTCAAAAGAGGGAAGTAAATCTGACCTCCATTTTTATCATATAATGAATACCTTAATGATTATCAAAACACTAACCTACTGCCTTTTACAAGAGCTGCAGTGGCTGACAATCACCATAAATAATAGATTCTCATCTAAGTAGGTTAACTGCACAGTTTGAAATGCATGGTCATTCCTGCTTCCTGAATTCCACCTGGAGGCCTGAGTGACTGCTAATAATGCTGCAGCAATATCTGTCAGGCTCCTGAGGTCAGACACTCCACACCTGAAGAAATTATCCCCCAAATTGTTCCATTAGCTTGCATTTAGCTTGCGTATGGGGTTGTTTTCATTGTCACCAGACTTGCTCTTGCAAAAGAAAAGTAAAATTTTCACTAACTCCTTTCACATTACTAAAAAAAAAAAAAAAAAAGGAAATTAAAACAGCAGGAAGGAGAGGAAAACCACAAGGATGCTGAAAGCTGAGTCTCTTTTGTATTCATATATGCAAAAGAAAGATGAATGCAAAATGAATTTAAAACACTACCAGAAGCTCCTTTAACCGTTCACAGTTGCAAACAATTATATAACATATATATAATTGAATAAATTCCTCAGTCTCCTTTGGATTTAATTTTCTCATCTTTGACCAGGTAAACAGGACATATGTAATTAATACTTGCTACTAACGTACAGACAGGTGCATATGCTAGAAACCTGATTGTTTCTTGAATAATCAATTAACAAAACCAAAATGTTTCTCCGAGAAAAAAAGATGGATTTTAATTTTATTTTATATGAGTTAGTTGGTTTTATCAGTTTAAGCAAATAAAATAGAGAGGTTTTAAGACATAAAGATCTGCCTAAAAGCCCATTGCTTCATTGCTGTTGTGAAATGATTCAGCACTGTGCCTAACACTTCTGAGATGTGACATAGTGTAATATTTAAAGGGTTAACAGTCCATAAATAACCTCTACTTTTCTGTCATATGCATATATGGTTTCCATTTTGTCTCTAAAATATGGTGTAAACAATATTTTTAATGTCCCCATTTTTAAAGCTAGAATGAATACAGCTTTCAAAAGAAGATGATTTGCAATCAACTATTTGATCATCAGTCTCCATATCTGTAAAAATAATGTTCATAGGCTTCTTTGCTTGGCCATCAGGTGGACCAAATAACCTTCACGGGATTTGTGACTAAGGTTTTATGCTTCTCTATTCTAAATCATCCTTGTTTTACTTTTTGTCACCATAACAATCCTGGAGATACAGGCATGTACAATGACAATAATCAATCCTCAGAAATGTCTCTTAAAAAGTGCCAGTTTGCTCACTTTAAAAATTATGTGGAAAGCGTATGGTGTCAATGAGCTAAAATAATGTTTTGAGGGGAATGGTTTGTGCTACCCTGCCTTCCTTACCTTATATTAAATGTCTGTCTTATTTAAGTTCCCCTGAGCAGTAAAGGCTAGATGCAGCTGTATAAATGCAGCCAAGGCCATTAGAGATGCCCTGGGGCAGGGGTGTCAAACTCATTTTCACCAGGGGCCACATCAGCCTTGCATTTACCTTCAAAGGGCTGAATATAATCTTAGGACTGTATAAATGTAACTACTCCTGATGTGGTCCCCGATGAAAATGAGTTTGACACCCCTGCCCTAGGGTATCCTAGACAACTGTACAGGGCTAGCAGGGCTAAAAGGGCTAGAATGGCTAGCAGCTATGAATATCACCTAGTCGTGATAAGATTCTACATTCTATTTTACAAATTTGTTCTACAATGTCTTCTTTGACACTTAAAAAAAATTATCCTTAGGACTGTAAAAATAAGTGAAATTTTTGAAATAATCATTTTCATAGTGAATCCCAATGTGAATAACTAATTTAAAGATGAAGCAATGGTATCAACCCAAACTCCTCCTCTGATTCTTTCACCATCTGTAAGTCTCCAGTACACAGAAAAAAAAAAATCTAACATACTTTTAGTGCAGTTATTTATTTGCCATATTTTTAAAATTTAATGTTATCTTTCACTAGTGTAAACTATTTTGCCACTTCTATACAGTTGGTATCCTGATATTACAGAACAAAGGTTATTTTCTTTCTACAACATTCTGAGATTACAATTATAGCTATATTCTCAATTAACAAATATAAACCATAATACCTTATCAGAGGAAATTCAGAAGTTGTCTGTTCAAACTAGCTACAATTACTGAGTGCTCCAGGTTTTCCTAAAGAGTGTCCATCTAAACTATTTGTGTTTCTCATGCATACAAAGTGGGGTCAGGAAACCACCTGATTGCTACTATAGACATCTATGATAACTTTGGGACAGCAAGACAAGGTAAATTTCTTATTTATCTGAACCAATCAATCCATCTGCTTTGGCATGATGTTTTTAATCATCTGACTGAGCATTGCCATGGAAGTCCCATGAATACATATTAAATTGTTTGAAGTAGAATTATATGAGCACAGGTTTTGTCACTTTCTGCTAATGTGTATTTGTTCATCAGTGGCTTGTGGTCTTTGAACTGTTCAGTCATTAAAGGAATGGGACGAAAAGAGGGGAATAAGACAATAGGCCCTTGATGTTTTTCAACAGTATCACTGTTTTTCTCAGATTGGCAAGCTACAGCACATTGGCATAGAGGTAGTGTTTAACAATGGGGCCTGAAAAGAGGCATGCCAACTTTGGCTCCAGAGTCACCACAGGGTTTTCTCCCTTGGTTTTAATGTTCACTCTTATTTAACCATTCATTTATTAAGGAAAAATTAGTAAGTTGCATTCATAGCACTTGGCTAAGAAATATGAAAGATTGGGAAACTCCACATCCACAAGCCATTGCTACTCTATGTGTAAAAATTGCTATATTGTTTCTTGGATTAAAACACACACACAATAAACAACAACAACAACAACAACAACAAAAACCAACCAAGCAAACAAAAAAACATACAAAACTTGAAACAAAATAAAAAACCAGAAATTCAGAAGATTTGTATATGAATATATTTGTGTATTTATGGATATATATTAGTTTGCATGCTGGAAGGATTTGAAAAAACATTGTTTATAGGCTTTTGCAAACAAGTCACTTTAAAAATAGTATTAAAAATTAACTATTTTAAAATAGGATTTTTTCCCCTATTTTAATATTTTATTATTTTTTTATTTATATATTGCTCCACTGTGTGTCATCAACCTCATGAAAAAGAGGTGACAGCATGATTGAACTATGAGAAGTTATTAGAGAGAAAATGAAGCAGCAGAAAAGAAAATGTGGAAACAGGTAAAGATCATGAGCTTACTCTGGATGCTAAGGATGTCTCTTGCTAGTGGGTTTCTATATTTAAATAGCTTTTAGTGGCCAGAGGTGATAAAAAGAACCATAAGACAGTGTTTGCAAAACTGTATGAAGAGTGATTACACAACAATCTGAGGAATATTAACATAAAAGTCAGTTATGAATGTTAGAAAGGGATTTTTTTTTTTTCATTTAGCTATGAGATTTAAATGGTGCTAGCAGAAAAACATTCTCTTCTGTGAACTATTCAGTGGCAGAGAATGATGGTGCCTGTGTTTTTCTATGTAGATTCTTTTTTAGAAAAAAATAAATCAGTGAATTTTAGTTCAGACATGTTAGTAATTTTTGTTTGATGCTTCTATGATGTCTTCATAAAATAGGATAAGTTTCTCAATACTAAGTGTACAGAATTCTTAGCACATAAATTTTCATATTCTAAATATTGCTGGAACAGAAGAGATATAAATTGTATGCATTTGGGTTGGATATAGAGGTGAAAAATGATGGTTGCACTGTTGAAGTCTTAAGCAGTAACCCAGGAGCCAATAACTTCATGATACAGGTGACTGATGATCCAGCCAGGAGAGATCCTCACTTGGACTTGTTTCTCACAAACAAGGAGTAATTGATCAGGGATGTGGAGGATTAGTGCATCCTTCATTGAAGTAACCATGAACTTCAGGAGTTTAGGAACCTGAGATAAGTAATGCAACTACAAAAATGGGCTTCAAGGATGCTTTAAGGATTTTGTCTTGTTCAATGATCTACTTGGCAGGATACTATGGGAGACTGTTTTGGAGGTCAAAGAGGCCCAAGAGAACAAATGGTCTATTCTGATATGCAAGAGTTGTTGCAGAAGGCCAGCATGGATTAATAAATATGTCCTGACTAAGCTGAAATATAAAACAGGAGTACACAGAAGGTACACAGAATATTTTCTGAGCATGCGAGCGTGATATTTGGACAGCCAAATCTCAGCTGGAATTGAAGCTAGTGATGAATGTGAGGAGCAACAAGAGGCATTGCTGTGTCTGTGTCGCAGAAGGAAATCTGAGGAAAGTGCAGGATTGCTGCAGTGGGGGAACTAGCAACATCAGATGCAGAAAATTTTGAGGGACTCTGTGCCTTTTTGCTTCTTTCAGCAATTTGATTTTCAGTGTAGCCTCCTAGATCCCTGAGCCTACCAGGACAGTCTGTTAGGACTGGAGCATAGCAGATGAATGGTACACTTAAAGAAACTGGACATAGAAAAGTCCATGAGACCAGATATTCCCATTGAGGGGTCATCCAGGGGTGCTCATTTAATGTGTCTATTAACAATCTGGAGAATGGAATAGGGTACACTAAACAGAAGATTGCGGATGACAAGAAATTGTGAGAAGCAGTCACTAAGGAGGAGGAAAAGTCCGTTTTTCAGAGAGATATGAACAGGTTCAAAGAATGTGCCAACATAAATTTCATGGAAGTTCAACAAAAGGTAACGCAAAGTCTTGAATCTGTGGTGGAATAAGCTCAAATATATTTTTTGTTAATTCAAAATAGAGAAAATTCACTTACAAACATTAGAAATGTATATAACAAGTACTAAATTAAAATAATTTATCTAGCTATGTTTTCAATATAATAGAAGATATGTTGATCATATTTTATTATCCAAATATCAAAGCTGAGAGCCCTGAGACTAGGAACTTAGTTGCTGAAAGAATACAGTGTACTGCATGTTGTTTTAAAGACTAAGAAGGATGCAGATTTCCTTTGATATCCAGTTCTCTAGTGTATTCCTTTACACTCAAATCTCCTCTCTTCCTTCCCTCAAGAATTCTCGATCATGAAGCCATTTAGCAAACACTTTTGTTACCCTGCCTACAGACTGTGAATTGCCTGCACCTCTGTGGAAATGTCATTTCCTTGATAAGGTAAGAGTTTTCTTTTTTCCTTGTGGTAAATAATTTAGCAATCTGAAACTTGACTGAACTATAAACACATTTTTAATTCAATATGGTGAAAACCACTCATTCTTCTATTAGTTTAGATATTGTTTAATATTGTGTTTCTTCCTTTCATTTATGAATTTTTATATTTCATACAAACATGAAAATGTATGATCATTTTTTATAGAATCATATGTGTACTGTTGCTGTATGGAGCTAATTATTAATCCTTGATTAAGAGTTAGCATGATAGTAGTTAAACATTAGTGCTTATAAAAGTTTGGAGAGATTGTTGTCTAACCCAGTTTTGAGAAATGTTGTGCAAAAAACCCCACACCTACAACTGAAACAGCCTGGCAGGATCTTCTCACATTCTCAAGGCAAAAGTGCTCTTAGGAATACAGTTTGTATTCTGTGGAAAGAAATCTCAGCCCATATGAATGGGTGGAAGAACAGATATTTTACTGAAATCCAAGCATTGAATGAAGAGATATTCTACTGAAAACAAGCACATTTACTCATGAAAAAAAGAGGAAAGCAAGGTTGTAGAAAGTCCTTATCTATGCATTCTGTAAAGACTTCATAAGTATTACAGGGGAAAAGCATGATTCAAGGAATTACAAGGAAGTTCCTGACACAGCACATTTCCAAGAGAACCAAGTGCAAATCAGATTCCTGTTATCAAAAATACACATATATAAAAATATACACATCACAAACATTAAAATATGTGGGTTTTCTTTAAATCTAGCAAAAGCAGGGGAAAAAAATATGTATTTGAAAATTGTCTGTATAGACAGGGCTGGAAAAAGACATGTTAAACATGGCACTTTTTTAAACCTAGTACCAGATGTATAGGCTTCATATGAAGATGTTTATGTTTTCATTTTGACAATGATAAAGTTGTTGTATACATATTTCCATCTCTATATTTGCTTGTGTAGTCTGAGGTAAATTTAAGGGAGTACCTCAGAACACTTCAATAAGTAAATAATAGAATTAATATAATTTCTCTGTGTTACATCATTACTTTCACTCCTTTAAAGTTTATTGTGGAAGAAAAGAGATTAAGACTGTACTGTTGATCTTTGTAAACAGGACTAACTCACTCCCTGGGAAGTTACAGATGTAGGCGGGATTAAATTCCTGTGATTCTTACCTGGTACTGAGAACAATCAATGGAACTACTTAGAGTTCTTCACATAAATAGCTACAGTTTGTAAGGTCAAGCCCTCAAGAAATAAACTAGTAGGCAAGGCTTTCATTTATATTAATATAGATTACACTTTTGCCAAATGATAGAGTATTGCACACACTATTGGACTTGTCCAGCATCTCTGCTGTAGTGCCTCTCCACTGCAATTTTCTTTGAATTACAGTTAGTAAAGAACATCTTTCCTGATGGGAATTGAAATACATAGGGAAAAACAGTAAAGATTTGAGGCAAAACAGCAGCCTGAATATTTGTCTTTGTGATATTTCAGTTACCTGGGATTTTATTATTGGATAATTCAGTAATCCACACATCTTCAGCACAGTGTTTCACTTTTTACTTCAGGAAAGCCAAATTAAAATCCTCTACTGTCTACTTCTCCCAATATTAGGGAAAATAAAATCCAAGGATCTGAATAGCAAAGTTCTCAAAAATGAGGCTATTCCTTATCTGTAACAAAACCATCTATAGGACAAAGTAAATAAACAGGAGAGCATTTGATGAAGCCTGACAGCAGCAGTTCAAAGTGTCTGGGCTTCTTGCCAATAGTTTCTGAACCTAAAATCGTGGGTTTACAAAACAGCTAAAATTTCACACCACTCAAGACCATTTTTTCCTTGACAGCTATAAATTACCATTGCTGCTCCCCTAGTTTGCTCACTGGTCCAAAAGATCCTGAAAAGCTCTGATTAGTATCGCATGAAGGGAAAAGAAGATTCATATTTTAAGGTATTTTTATTGGTTAAATTACAAGCCAACTGATATTCCATTAAAATAAAAGAACCAAGAAACTTAGTTTATTCAGCTTTAGTGGAAGGCTGAGCTACATGGTCATACCAACAATAAAAGTAACACAACACTTAGTCTTGCTGTCTAGAGGACTTTCCATAGACATTGAGATATTTAGAATGTGTGCTTATTTTTTGTGTGGATTATTTAATCTACTAGAGATGAAAATGACACAAACTGAGGTTCTACACCAAGCATGTAAATGCCATCCAGCATTATGACCCTAGTTTTAGATAAAGGTGTGAGAAATAACCTTAGGGTTTTTCTTTCATCTTACCACTTGTTTAGGTAAAAAAGTAAGCAGGAAGACGAGGACACTGTTAATAGATATTTAGGACATTGCTATAAGGATTGGATTTCTTAATTTTGGCATGACTTTGAGCAAGTGACATAGGGCTACATCTACACATGATCTCTAGGTATGTTATTGCAATCCATAACTTACAAGAATCCTGGTGTGATAGAATCCATACAGCTGTTCCCACAGGGAGACAGATGTTTACATATCAGATCCAGAAAGCCAGATTGCTGCAAAGGGAGTTATCTTGATATCTGGCCAATAGCAAATATAAATGGGAAGTGTTATCTCAGGTGAGCATATGAGTATCATAAGCCAGAATGTTAATAATAATTCTTGCCTTGTTCTTTCAGCATGTTAATAGGATAAATATATTGCATTGGCACCTTCTAAATTATCCTTTGTGGTTATTTACATGAAGAAAAACTCACTCATTCAGCCACTGTGCAGTTCTACAATTTTAGTACCTTAACATTATATAAAGCCCTACTGGTAGAAGTTTTCACAACAAGAGAGATCAGACTTGAAGAAAACTGGAAACTGTCCCCATTGCTTCCTAGTAGCTGAGGTGTGTTTTTCAGGGCTATAGTCTCTGTATTAGGTATTTAGTCTCCCAGAGGGTTTGGATGTTTGCTTTTATACATAATTTGAAAAATGTAAATCTTCTTGTACATACATACTTATTATTTCACAGACTTGTGGAGAGAAATACTGCACTATCAGGGAGTCAGATGTTACACTTGTGGTTCAAAACAGTAGCTTTGTAAGTAGGTAGTGTAAAATGATTTTTATATGTAGAAAAAGGTTTAAGCTAGAATTCCAGATATATATGGTAGATACATTCAGTCTAAGACTTGTTTGTCAAAGGCACTTTGGGACAACTGAATTGCTGAGTTCCCTCCTCTACTATCACTCACTACTGAGCACTAATTCCAGATCATGCTGGAAGACTACAGACTCCTTCCTGCCCACCTGCCCTCCAGTATCATCACCTGACATGTCTTTAAAAAGAGGCATGGAAAACAAGTTGTTCTAATTCTGACTGCACAAGTCCTGGGAGCATTATCCTTACAAATTTATGATGGAAGAACTGGTATCAGTAACAGTGGTTGCCACAGCTCAAATTACTGTATGTGCTAAGAGGAACTTTCAAGTCAAGAAAATTGTATCCAGGTGATATTCACAGGCTTTCAGAATTAAATTTCTGTTAAATTAGTCCTTCTTTGCTAGAGAGTGATAATTTTCATATTTGATGATTAATAGTTAAACATCTGTTTCATACATTCCTACCTGTGAGGGCAGTGTGTCAGACAGTTATTCAAGTTATAGCACATTGGAATATCTGATGCAATTAATGTACTGAGACATTGTATCATTATTGATTCATAACTAGATATTTATCATTCTTTTATGTAATTTGTTATGGGCTGACTATGGTTATCTGAATTCAAATTTCAAATCTAAGTGTCAAAAGCCAAGTGTACCCAGGTAAAGCTAGGCATGCAACTACATGGTACAGTTATCAACAACTCTGAGAGTTAATTATTTAATAAATATGCCTGAATATGTGTGTTAGGTACCCATGATTGAAAAATAGGCCATGTATGTTTATTTTTCACTATATACACATTCAAACTATTTTAGTGGTTGACAGCTATGATGAGCTAGTCAGAAAGAATTCAGAAGGATTTTTTGAGCATTTACTAAAATAAATCTTGTGTTCTTTACTATTTATTTATATTTGCATAGTTTGCTCAAATGGGCCAAATTCTACTCCTTTCTTTGATTCTCAAGTCAACATTACAAAGTAGACATTTATTTGGAAAGGAAGAACCAAATATTCTCCTAAAGCAAAAGTCAAAACAGTCTGAGGTCACACTGGAGAAAGATGAGTAGTGTGAATAAGAGCAAAGAAGGTCAGGGTTTTTAAAATATATATTTTAAACAATTCACTTTGAAGTTATTTATAGTCTACATAACTTTTCAACATTTTTATTCATATGTAATGAAATGTGAATGTGTAATTAGAAATATCGGTATAAAAATGACAAGGGGGTTATTCTTTCTAATTCAGGATTGGTGCTAACTGAAACTGAGGCTAATAAATTTCAAGGCCTTTGGTTTAGAAGCTTTTTTCCATAAACATCTCCACTTAGGTTTTTATCCAACAGCAGGATTATTGCCTTGTACTATGAAAAGAATGGTTAAATTGTACACTTTCAGCACCCATTACCATGGAAAATTCTTTCATTATTTGTCTCTCCCATAAGTTAGGTAATGTTTTACTGCATTTTCACTTTCGTAACTCCCCACTGCAGAAAGGAAACACACACACACACAAAAAACTTAAGAAAATACTCCATTTGTTTGAATTTTTTGAAGTTACATATCACTGATTGGGCCCTAATAAGCGTGATATGATATCACCAATAATTTGGGTTCAGGTGGACTGCTTACTAAATATAATATTTCAACATTAGGAGGCCAATGAGCCGTCTTTCAACATTTAGCTATTATTCAAACATACAAACGGTTGCGTAAAACAAAGAGATTCTAACATGATAGAAAACTTAATAAATTTCCCTCTACCTGTATAAATGAGCATCCCATTCTTGCATTTTTGCAGTGTTCTTCGTGCCTCTTTGTTTCTGTATTGGTGAGGAAACAAATCAGTATTGAAAAATGGCAATCTTGCTATATTTAAGCCACGGTTTCATGAGGTGCAAAATGCATTTTTGAAGTACATGACACCTTATAAAAAATGGTGTTTTTATACAATAAAGACCACCAAGTTGTGGAAACACACTTTAAAGCATAATTATTAAAAAACAAACAAACAAAAAGAACAAAAAAACCCCAACAAAACACACAAACAAAACACACAAACAAGAACCAAAATCCCTAACCACACACAAAAAAAACCAAACCAAACCAAACCAAACCAAACCAAACCAAACCAACAATTTAAAAAAACAATTTGGAGAGTAACTTTCCTGAAAGACTTTATAACTAGTTAATCTTTAACATGCGATCCATTCTCTTAAAGTCAGTTTAAAATCAACAAAAATCCCTACTGTTACCATGTCCTTTTCTCTGAACTCTAAATGAAATACTTTTGTGTGCCTATGCCTTTTCTGAATAAAATAAGTACCAGTAATTCTGCAGTTTAAATCTCTCATTAATAGTCATTCATTAAAGGGCCAGTGTGTTATTTAAGCACTGCAGTCTGGTGACTTGTAAAAGAAGTCAGCATTTATTTATAAAGTAAATCTTGTGGTTCTAGGGCAAAGGTAGAAAACATTAATTTTGAAGATTCAAAACCTAGAAAGCAAATAAGGCTGACCAAATATTTGTTTTTATTTGTCTCCAGTTCCATGATGTCTTTTTTTAAAAAGTTCCACTAGGAATGCTCAAGTGCCTGGAGAAACAAGTATACACTTTTTTGAAAACCCTTAAAAATGTCTTTTTCCAGATAAAGGTTAACACATAACTAACCAATGTGTTTGTCTGGATATCAGCTACCAGATTGTTAAAGAAAAAACAGAAGTAAAATGTGGACAATGCTTTCTGAGAAGTGACTACTAGTTTTGCAGTTCATTTGGAGAGATTATTTGAACTTATTTCTCTATTAAACCGAGCAATAAGAAATTACAATGTTTGCTTCTGAATAGTTGTTTTTTACATGTCATGCTCCTGAAAAAAGGTTCTCAGGGAACTGTCTCTCATAGATTAAAAAACAGTCCTGGTTCTAAAATTTCATTTTGTTTTTTAAGCATGAACATTTTTAATAGTTGAAAATGTAAGGCTGAACTGCAAAAGGAAATAATTCAGGTGGAATTACGACATCAAAGTGACACTGAGTCTTCCTGTTGCTCTTCTGTGGTTAGCTGTATGAAAGTAAGATGAACTGTACATCTCAGTCTCAAAGGTTGTAGATCCCTGTGATAAACTAAAATAAAGTGAAGCTGAAGAATGAATATAACTGAAAAAGAAAAATCACAGTAGACTCATGGATACCATATGGATCATGGATACCATCAGCATCTTCGTGAATCTTCCCAAGGCTACTAATTGAGATTGAGAACAAACCTCATACACACTTTCCTTTTTTACCAAACCATTTAAAATCCATCACTGAATAATTAGGGTAACAAATGCAAATATTTCTGTAGTAAATATATGCAGGTTCACATTGTGGGACTATTATTCCTAGGTCAGTCACTGAAATGGTGCAGCTGGCATAATGCCATTTTGATGAAATGATGCCAGTTTACCTCATACAAATATTAATACTTGGCTCTGTTCACCAGGAATTAATTTTGATACCTTTTCTCTTTTCCTAGTAAAATGACTTTTTAGCCATTAACTCTAAAATAGCTTTACAGAGACCAAGGAAAAGTGTGAAAATAATTAAATGTGAACAGTCAGATTCTTCTGTGCTACAATAAACAATTCTAGAGAATGTGATCATGTAAATCCCTGTGCGCAACACAGAATACAGAAGACATCTAGACAGAAAAAAAAAAATAGTTATGGTAGAAAAATATTTTTTTCCTCATCTTGCTTTCTTATTGCATTTCTTATTTCTACAAATTACTGATTTTTCTTCCAGTGCATCAATAGTGGAATTTTAGTGTGTAAACCTTGTGCTTTTGTTCTTATTTTCATCATTAGCTTTAATAAAATAGCCTTAGATCAATGAACTTTTAAAAATCATAACCTTGTTCCTTTAGGTTATTTCTCTTTCATAATACAGCTTAAATAGCTCGTGTCTTGGTGTAACATGACTGAAGGTCTTGTAAGGAGGAAATCCTCATTGACATCTGCATAGTACAGTTTTGTTACTTTGGGCTTGAATTGCTTGAAGAACAGAAATAACTCAGAAATAAAGCTTTAATTTAATGGATGAGATTTTGAAGAAAGTAAATAGATACTTAATCCCTTTTTAGTTGTTTTTAATTTTTTTTAAACTGTTTAATACAGAGACAGTAAGAAATATCTGTATTTTTGCAAAGAATCAACTTCAGTATTTTTCTAATTACACAATAACCAGGGCATTATAAAGCTGATAAAGTAATTACATTTTCTTGTCTAGATTATCAACAGTAATCTTAACATTTCATAAGTGTACATTTCATGCCACATTAGCATTTGCTCCTGTGTTTCTGAAGCGGAGGATATTTTTGAATTTATTTAAATGTTTTCTCTTTGTCAGTTTTTCCTTTGCATTGTAACTAGCAGAAAACAGAAAGTGCTTAGATTAAGTGTCAGGCTTTAAGAAGACATAAAAGTGTAAATATCAATGTTTGAATGTAAAATTTTCAATTGAATACATTTGCAAATGCCAGCGAATAGAGCATTACGTGCGCAAGAAAGGCTCAGAGCTAGAATCTTATCTTTATGTATACTAATAAAAGATAAATGGATCCTGCTGTAGGCCCCTAAAGCCTCAGTTTGGGGAAAGAGGGGCACAAAGAACAAGACTCTATTAAAATAAAAAAGATAAAATCAGGCAGTTTTTCTTTTTCCTGATTATTTTTTCTACTCTTTGCCACTGGCGATAAGGGTTTACAATGCAAAACTCCCACCAGCTGGTGTTGCACAAAGAAAAAGCCCCTGGGGAAACGACTCTCCCACTGACAAAAGCAGCCTGAAAGCTCTGCTGCAGAAGCCAGTGCTATTTACATAGGCACATAAAGGCAAGTCACAATGCAATTAGCCGTATCGGGATCCCACCAGAGAACGTGAGAGTTCTTTACGAAGGTTTCCCCATACACTGTCATGATGGTGCTTTATGCTTTTAATTAGAAGACCCGGTTATTGACTTTAAGGCATTAATTCTCTGGGGTCTAGTGACTATGAAGTTATGACAGGTGATTTTCTGTGTTCAACCTCTTTATATTACATTTTTCAATATTTCTAAAAAACAGGCCTTTATGATGAGATTAAAAAAAACCCTCTACTATTTTCCAAAAAAAGAAAGCAAGATAGGTGGTTAAACAATACAATAATACACACAAGCCTCTGAAGAAAATATAGTAATTTAAATTATTAAAAGACACTACAAGTGTCAAGCACATTTTAACTAACTGGGAATTGGAACAAAGTAATAAGCAAAAAAAAAAAAAAAAAAGAGAAACATAACAAGTAATTTTGAAAAAAAAAAAAAAAGAGTATAGGTTGGTTTGGTTTGGTTTTGTTTTTGTTTTTTTTCTCCCACAAAGTAATATGATTGCTTTGAGTAGTACGTCAGATTTTTGAACATTCTATCATGTCCATTGTATAGTTTCAATGTGACAGTTTTGTTTACTAAAATTTCTACTATTTACTTTTAGTGATTTTTGTTATTCATATTACTTAGCTGAGAACCTGACTCACGTGTCTTTTCTGTTTTCTGACTGATTGAAAAGTTTGGAATAGGGGATAATAGAGATCAGACAGGAATAATGAATGACAAATAGCTTAGTTAGACTGCAAGTTTTCAAATGCTAATTACTTGTTCCTAAATTAAGAAAGCTTTGGGGACTCTTGTACATTTTAATGACTATTCTGTGATTTTTCTTTCCAAACATGTCTGGCTAGCAAATGATATTATTTTTTTGAAAGTATTGTGCAAAAATGTGAAAGTTCTTTATCCATTAAAATAAATGTAGGACAAGTTAAATTAGTAAAGCTTTAACTATAGTGGGACTTAAACACTAGCTTCTGGATAAATCGTGCTTTATCAATAACCCAAATGAGGGAAGACACCTGGTTGTTGTTTCCCCATCACAGTGTAGGGCAAGGTTCATTTTGGCTTGTGCTCACATTTCTTTCATTGAAATTTCACTCTGTAAGAAGATCTCACTATTTCTGTAAGAAATAGTTTAGAGGTCACAAAACAAATTATGTGCCTTGTATGTACAATATGAGACATAAAGTGAAATAATCAGCTGGCAAGACCAAAATGAAAAAAGAAATTTTTGGTTTTGCCTAAAAAATAATTTAGTTGTGGAGCTCCTTGTTTGGGGAAGTTATACAGGGGAAAATTTACATGGATCCAGAAAGTGATTAAAAAGTTAATCAGAGAGAAAATCCTTTAGGAATCCTAAACACAGCCCTCTGGTTCCAAATATATGTTAGCCATAGATTCTTGGAAACAGGAATAAATAGAGTGTTCGCTATTGGATATTTTTGGAGTCAAGGTGCAGGCTAGATAGACATTTGATCTGTTTTAGTATAGTCATGCTTTTGAATGTCTTTCTTAGATTGAGAGATAAAAGAGAACAGTGGACATGGGAGTAATAAAGAGAAAAGAGAAGACAAGGGCATGCAAAGAGTGTGCAACAGTATAACATTTTGGTTGTAATTAATGGTCATATCACCGCTGAGATTTCTATCACTGTATGTGATGCCTTCATAAACATTTCTTGCTGCTATTGCAATAAAAATGATGGAATAAAAATAGATAATACTAATCTCTAAATGGACCCATAATTTAGACTGCATTATGTTTTCATTTGATAGGATTAAATATGTTATTTGGTTTCATGGAGGGACCAATATCTCTCCCAAGAGACAATAGTACTGCTGTGGTTGAATTAACACTTGTTTTGCTAATTGGGGAATCTTTTTTGTATAGATGACCATTAACATGATCAGTTTTATTTCTTTTTGGAAACATACAATAGCTAAAAGTAAAAACCTAAAAGAGCAAAAAGCTACTTAGCCACTTTTTACCTACAATAATGTAACAGTATAAGTTTTGATAGTAATTTCTATGAAATTACAATTACTTGTTCATAATATTTATATTTAGATGTGTATCATCATTGAAACACGTTTCGAAACTGTAAACTTGTATTTTGTGCAAAATTACTAACAGGGTATTCAATGCAGTCAATGTGTTGAAATAAAGTCAGTTTGGACACCATCTAATTACCAACAAAAATCTAATGGAACAAAAGCCATCACATTTCCCATTTCCTGCACAATAAATACTCTGATACATTTACATCCTGATTAATAAGCAGAGTACTTCCTATCATATGGTATTTTCTGTAAGAGTGTTAGACTCAAGAACAGAACAGGAATCCTCCATGTTGAGTTTGGCAGGAATATTCTAACTTTTTGGTCTATTATCAGCCCTACGTCACTCACAACTACCATAGAAAATAGGCTTCTAACATACACTGATGTTGAGAAGTCTTCTCTACTTGCAGTAAGCTTTTATTACAAATCAATAAATAAATAAAAGAACCAAACCGAACAACATAGAAACAGCATAGAACAGCATAGAAAAGCTACCTTTATAATTGTAGCTCCACGAATTTGATTCAATAGCATCATGAGGCATTTCTAGGCATCTATACTTAAGACTCAGATCTGCTCTGGGTGCTTACTCTCTCTTATGCAACAAATTAAAGAGGTAAACATGGTAGAAGATTATTTCTTCTTGAAAATGGAGAAGAGTGGAAAGCAGTATCTTGGATTATGATAGTTTTCATAGGCACCCAGAGAATTTTCAGATCAAGAAAGAAAGTTTTTAATTCATTTTAGGCATTTCTAGCTGTGTATGCATATTTCATATTTGTAGGAAACTGAATTGCACTTTTGAAACTGAAGTATCAACAACCCACTTAAGTCTTGTTTTGGATCTTCCCTCAAGTATACATTACACGTTATGCATAAAACTGATCCTGAGAGTAAAACAGTTTGACTTTCCTGTATGTTTGCTCTTGTGACACTATTTTTTTAACTGTGTTGATATGAGAAAGTCCAGATATCGTCAGATAAATAACAGCTCTTCTACTTAAGACCTTAAGAAGAGCTTATATGCCCCCAAACTTGTATTTTTTTTCCAGTCAAATTATTCAGTGTAAAAAAAGGTAGCTTGTCTTCCTAACAATCTAGCCTAACCCATATCCTTTAATCAGCCCAATTTCAATGACATTACTACTAAAAGAGATAATAAAAAACCTCAACAATGGACAAAATACATTATGAAATATAAAAAACCACCATGCACAACAAAGAACAAACAAAGACCCAAACCAAACCAAAAACAAACAAGCCAACCAACCAACCAACCACAAACAACGCCATAATCGATCAAAGACTTGCAAAGGTAGTACGCAGACTGATTGTTACAGACCAAAAAAAAAATTTTAAAAAAATCACTTGAGTATCCTGAGCTTAATATTTTAATACAACATGATGAGAACATCCTACAATTGCTTTGTCTACTGTTGGGTTTCTCTTGGAGGCCCCATATGTTTACTTCTTCTCAGTTTAAAAAATATTTCAAATTTTGCTTAAACCACCATTGTCACTATAAGCTTTTATCAACAAAAATGGAAGAAATCTCTACACCTTCCATCATGATTTATGTCTACTCTGTGTTGGCAATGAAGGTCATAGTGCTCTGAAATTTGTCCATGTGGAATGTACTGATTTCAGTCAGGTTTTTATGGCATATCCTAAATGATAAAGGAAAAATATATACATATCAGTTTAGTCATTGCAAACAGAGAGGTCATAGGCTTCTGTAAAAAGATAATGGTGATGAGATAGGTATCCCATATCTTCCAGGTACTTCTAGAACCAAAACATTGCTGGAAATCATACTTTTCCACAGCTTCTGCTGTACCAGCTCTCTGTATAGCCAGAGGATTTTCTGGACAAACCCTTCTGAAAGCACTAAACTAAATAGAAAACAAAGTTATTTCTTAATACTAAAGAGTTACACTTTCTGGTTGCTTTCACATCACCTTTCTCATTGTTTTTAGTCTCAAACTGCAGCTTTGGCACTGCCATCGTCACTTGGTTCGAACTGATTTTACCACTTCAGTAATACAAAGTCTTATTCAGGCCTTGGAGATGAATGAGACTACTATATGGCTATATTTATGGGCAATCACAGTATAAAAGTAGCTGGTGGACTGGTCACAAGGCAGGAAGTTAGTAAAGGCCAGGTCTCCTTTTATCTTTTTTTGCTGAGTTCATCAGAGCAGTTAATGAGTGGTTTCAAGTAGCTGTCTGTGCTGCCAGCCAAAGATAAGGCTGCTTACACAAGACAAATTCATCATGAGTTACAGTCTGAGTTGTTTTTAGACATGCTAAAAGCTGTCAGACATCCTCTTTGGGGCTTCAGATGTATTTTTAGAAAATTCTAATCTAGAGTATCTGTCAAGCTACTCTTATATTTAATGTAGATGTAGAAACAAACAGACAACAGAGAAGCTTCTGCAAGTCCTAACACAATATCCAGCATCTTCACCTTTCCTTTGTACATGCTGCAGCTTACTTCTCCTATAGTGTGACTGCAGTAGAAGGTCTTTGCATAGACCTCTCTGTTTCCAAAAAGTTTCTGCCCTGCCTCTTTTGGTGCTAACATTTTTCCTTTATATTTTGTGAAGTTCAGCAAACTGGGTGTTTTTGTGTTATACAGCATTTGTGATCTCTTTATTTGACAATTACTTACTGCTTTTTAGTGATATTACTCTCAATAAGTGTATTTTAACCCCACCCTCTGCCCTCCATCTCTCAGTACTATTAAGATTTTCTCTGTCATTTTCTGAGAATGACGTATTGTTGGGATGCTGCCCAGCTGGGCTGTGCCAGCATGTTATGTTAAACAATGTATTGAGAGATGTCAAAACAACTCAGAAACAATCATATTTACAACAACAATCAATAATATGGACAATAAATTATGGGAAAACAATCAAAATACAGGCACTCAGTGCAAACTGGTATAACTTAATTTACTTTTTTTGACACCAGCTGAGCGGCTCGCCAATAGCTTTCTAAAAGCTGCAGTACACTAAACATTGTCAAACAACAAATCACATCTTTTTCCATATAACTAATTCCTTCAATGGCATATTTGTTACTATCTCAGCTAGGGAAATTGGTCCAGTAAGTAAACCCCAACTAAGAGCCTGAAGGTTTGGAGATGCCTTCAAAGCCGCTGAGAAGTTTGAAAAGTTACAGAAAATCTCTGTTGTGAGTTATTTTGTTTTGGAAAACCATCAGGTGATGTAAAATTTAGTTCAGAGTTCTACAACTGTGTCATGTTGCCTGGTGTCCCAAAGCATCTGACTATAGGTGTCATAAACAAGCTTTATCAAGTGTTCCAGAGTATGAAAGAAATGGAGATACTAGTAACAAAATGCTGAAAAAGTATTAATATACCCTAGCAAAGATTCTTATAAAGTGATTCATCTGGCACATATTGAGAAACACACTTTATCTAATATCACAGGAGAATCTGGGCTGTATCAGCAAGGCTGGTACAAGAATAAGTTTTCAGGTGACTGTGTTTTTGTCAGTCCTTTCAGCACATTTAGTGGTGTCTCTTCCAGTAGGATAGCAAAATAAAGCAGATAGGAAGTCATTAATGATATATCTTCACTGCAACTAATATTAGAAACCTGGCAGTTCCCTTTCCTGCATTGAGAGCTCTGTCAGATTTGTTCCATGCTCCTCTAGCCAGGCACCACCTTGCTCAATGTACTTAAGAAGGCATGGGACAGTCACCTGTGTACCGTTTGCTAGTTCTGGCTCTAGATCCACTGTAGCAGGCTTATCAGTATTTGCACTGAAGGCAGAAAAGCTAAAGTACTCACATGTTTCACCTTTTCAGAACTGACAAGTAATTCAAAATGAGATGTCCCTCACCATATCTTGTCCAGATTTGCTAAGGTATTGCTTTCTAGAACAGATTGTAGCTGTTACACAGTTCCAGTGCTATTACCAGATAAAATAGGACAGTAAATCTTTAGCATAAAAAAGATTTCATAATTCTGAATATTAGGATTACTTTGATAATTTAACTTTTGTCTTAATTTTAATGCAGTCTTATTCTAAAGCTTCCTTCCTCCTCCTTTTACACTTATATGCAATTAAGTATCCTGAGGTGCTGGAAAGCCAGTATACACATTATCATAAGGAACTCAATGCAAGAAAGACATCACATTTTACTACAAATGAGTATTCCTAGTTTTCTAATTCAACTCTGTAACAACACCAGTAAGTCAACACTTTAGAGTGCCTGAATGGAGTATTTTTGAAGTCAAAACACTTACCAAAAATCTAAAAAGGTTTCTGGGAAACCTTCTGGACAAAAGGGCACCAGCCTCCTGATGTAAATGTCAGTTTGATTTTTTCTCTGTCCTTGGAGAGCAATAATGTTCCAACGGATCTCTGATGTACTTTAGTGACAAAATTCTTCCTAAAGTAACTTAACTTCCAGCTCACATATTAACAATTATCAATTACGCAACAAGCAAAGAAATTTTTGATGTTAAAAAGCAAACAAACAAAAAAAAAACCCAACAAAACACCAAAATAAACCACCAAAACATCTTTCTGATAGATCTTTCTCTATTTCTCTTCTGATTTCAGCTGAAATAGAGTTAATTTTCTTCCTAGTATCTGGTATAGTGCTGTGTTTCAAATGAGAATAACATTGATAATACACTGATGTTTTGATTGTTGCCAAGTAATGTTTATATCAAGTCAAGGACTTTTCAGCATGAAGGTTGCAGGTGCACAAGAAGTTGGGAGGGGGCACAGCCAGGACATCTGACTCAAACTGGCCAAAGGGATATTCCACACAATATGACATCATGCTGAGTATATAAGCTGGGGGAAGAAGAAGGAAGTGGGGGATGTTCATAGTGATGGTGTTTGTCTTCCCAAGTAACTGTTACACATGCGGAGCACTGCTGTTCTGGAGATGGCTGAACACCTGCCTGTCCATGGGAAGTAGTGAATTAATTTGTTGTTTTGCTTTGCTTCCATGTCCAGCTTTTGCTTTACTTATTAAACTGTCTTTATTTCAACCCATGAATTTTCTCACTTTTAGTCTTCTAGTTCTCTCCCCTGTCCCACTGAGGAGTGAGTGAGCAGCTGTGTGGTGCTTAGTCACCGGGGGGGTTAAACCACAGCAGTCATTTTGGTGCCCAACATGGGGCTTAAAGGGTTTGCAATAATGACAGGTTTGATTGGAATATGCTAGATTGAATTTATAGCTGTTATTGCTCTTAAAGTAGCTATTAATTGTCAGGCTTCTGTGCTCGCCACAGGGCTTGTTTGTTTGCCTACCTTACTGTAAATTAGAGCCTTGTGCTAATTAGTGGCTGCTTTTTGGTTACTGTACTGCCACACTGCTTATCAACTTACTTTGCTGAGCCTAGGAACATTTTGATAACATCAATGATAAAGTGCCTTGGCTGGCAGATACCAGGGCATTTCTGCTGTTTCTGTGCTGCTGTACTGGACAGGCTGGAACTCCAATGTGAACTCAAGTCAAAACAATTTTGCTGACACCGAGGTCGGTGAAGAAGGAGGGCAGGAGATGCTCCAGGCACTAGAGCAGAGATTTCTCTGCAGCCTGTGGTGCAGACCACAGTGAGGCCAGTTGTCCCCGTGCAACCCATAGAGGTCTGTGGGAGAGCAGAGATCCACCTGCAGCCTGGGGAGGACCACATGCCAGAGCAGGTGGTTGCCCAAAGGACTGCACCCCATGGAAGGGACCCACACTGAAGCAGTTTGTGAAGAACTGCATCCTGTGGGAAGGACTCACGTTGGAGAAGTTTGTGGAGGACTGTCTCCCATGGGAGGGAGTCCACACTGGAGCAGGCAAAGAGTGTGAGGAGTCCTCATGCTGAGTAAGAAGGAACAGCAGAAAGAACATGTGATGAAGTGACTGCAACCTTGGTTTCTTCTCACCCTTCGCTGCTTGTAGAGTTAAGACAGTTTCTAAACATCTAGGAAGGTTGCAGCATCCCACATTTATTATTGCTCATATTCTTTCCTTGCTGACCCTGTACCATTAAGGTTCTTGCTATTAGGGAACTGCTCTCAAAACTACTGGCATTCTCCTTAAACGCCTTTTGCATATTTGGACTGCAAGATTAACTTACAGTTATTTTCTCTTGAGACAAATTATTTTGAGAAGTTTTCATCAGTCAGAACTCTGATTACAAAATAAATAAGACAGACATTTTTAGATTGAAATTGTTACTATTTTAGCTGCAGTATCAGGAATAAAATTGAATTAATTCATGGCATTGACCAATGTTTTCCCTCTGAGTAACAAAAACACGAGATTGCTTCACAACCAGAAGACTGCTTAGTCTCACTGAGAAGATACAGGGTCTGAGAGCAAAATGACACGGGAGTAGACCTATTTTGAGATTGGGGAGATATAAAGAATGCTTTAAACAGATTAAAAAAGAACATGAAGAAGGGAAGGCTAGAAGAGGAGCAATAAAATAAAGGTGGACAGGGACTTCAAAGATAGTAAAAGCCAAGGGGAAGCAAAAGAAGAAAGAGTTGATCATATATATTATTATGAAATGTAGTTTCATTGAAAAACACTCATATATGAGCTTCAAATGTTTTGTCTGAAGCAACTTAGATTTGATTAGCTTTGATCAAATCTAAGGCCTGAGCTCCAGAAAGGCTGCCCTGAGGCTGCAGAGTCTGGGAATCGCAAATTGCCTTCCCAGCCTGGTTGCTGCCAGAGACACAGGTGCCCAAGGAACGTCAGACACTGCTTCATATAATTAATATTCTTGCCCATTTCTCTACCTATATACACAAACTAATATGAAAGTCAGTTTCAAAGAGCAGCTGCAGGGGCTGTTCAGCTCTAATTTTTTCCATTATTTTTAAACAGTTTAGTCTTCTAGCGTTATTAAATGGTTTGGAATAGTCCAAATCCCCACAGAAAATCTAGACACTTCCTGCAAATCAGAATATCTGCTTTATAACCTCAACTAGTCAGCCTATCTTCAACATTTCTAATGCACATTCTGGTACTTTACAGGCACAGGCTGTGAGCAAAATTCATGCCAGGTATCTGTTTTTCCATTTCTGGCCACATGAGCTAGAGAATTAGTCAATTTTATGAGGAAAGCTTTCCTTAGAGGTTTTACTACAGCGTACCACGCAGTGTCTCTTATAAGTAACTGTAAAAAATGCAAATTTTACTTCTCAAATAGTTTAGCCCAGACCTGCAGCATCCCAAGACTGCAGCTTCCCAGAATGTCCTCATCAAATTTGTATGCTTTGCCATTCAAGTAGCAGGACAAGGTCTCACAGAATCCGCTACTGATCCTTACACACATCCCTAGTGTGTCTCACCTCAGCAAGCTGAAACTACATAATTGTGTCCTAAATCAAAGCTAATTTAATGGACTCCAGTTAATGGAAAGAAACTGGCACCTTTCAGAAAGCAATTAATTCCACTGTAAAGTAGTTAAGAAAGCAGATGAGATAGATCATTTTCTGCTAATTCCTATTTTTCTGCTATAAAAGGGAGCTCAGCAAATACAGCAAACTCAAAAGTATAGGTTGTTGGAGATAAATTCTGCACCTCATATCTCCATCGCATAGGACTGCCTACATCAGAGTTGAGTCTAGGTCTTCTAGACATAGAACAACGATTTGCGTTCAAGCCAATGAACATTAAAAGCAGCATCCGTTGGTCAGTGCCGCCATGTCCTCATGTTTCTGCTGAGATACTATTGTTCCTATATTTGCAAGGTTCTGACCACCCTGCTTCAGTGAAATTGTTAACAGTAGATTCTGCAAAGACACAAAGTGGGAAATAGCCTATGCAAAAAGCAGAATCTCCCAAACCTGATTCTTCTCTGAGTCTGACAGCAGCATGTTATTTATTATGAATGTGGTTGTCCAGTGGCAGGGTATGTTGCTGTAAAAAACACAGAATTATTTATCTTCTCATTTACATTCCCTGACCTGAAAGCAATGCGCCTTTCTGTTTCTTTGCTCTATCCAGAAAACTTCACATTGAGGTTACCTTTTCTTTGAACCTTTGCCTCATTTTCACAAATATATACACTTCTAGTTTAAAGACTTCAAGAAGTAGAATATCCTCTCCAGCCAAGGAAAAATCTGCAAAAAACCCATACTGACTACTATAACAGTCAGTTATAGTAGAACTCAAAAGCCTTGTTCTCAGATTCCTGGCCCTTTCACTTCATCATACTCTCTCAATATTTTAAAAGCTGATTGGAGATTCCTTAACTCATGTTTATACTTTCTTAACTATTTGTAATAACATATTAAACAACAACCAGGCACTTGTACCTTGCAAACTGCAACAGTTTTGAATAAACAATGGAAACTTTTTAATGTGCCATGTAATCTTAAGATCTCTCCTTTGTTATGATATGGTTATGTGCTCACCCACAGTCTGCCTTATCTAAATTAACACAAGAGGATTCTGTTCTTTGCAAACAGAACACTGTTTTTGTACAGCACTTTCTCTTTAACAGCACTGGATGAGCAAACAGTTAGTGAAATGACAGACTACCATATAAGAGAGGGGGCTAGTTAAGCAAATGAAACAAATTACTGGGTTTTTTTTATAAACAAGTGGTTGAATAGTTTACCAATGTATCCTTACTGATAAGCAGAAGTCCATAAATGTAAGTTTGAATTGTTACATGTGTTTAAAGCATACATATAATACTTTAAGTGACTATGTCTTTAATGCATAGGAATATTTGCTAGGATGTTTCAGCTTCTGTTTTTTACGGTTGAGTCTCATGTTGAAAGATCCAGACCAAATGGGTCTGCATTGCCTTTTTTTCTCCTGTTTTCTTTTCTTACCACACTGAAAAGTTGAGACTTTCAGTATAGGTTACATGCAGTTCACATCTGCATTACCTACCCACTCACCCCAGCTATAAGTACCGTACCTGACATTAGCACTCAACTCTACAAAAATCTCTACTGAACTTGTCTCTACCCCTTCAATAATTTATCATTTTTTGCTCAACTTTTCATTCACCCTTTCCTTTGTCTCTTTCCTTAAAAAGATTTCAAAAATGTATTTTGCTACAAGGCTGTTCTGCACAAAAACACAAATATACAAAGCAGAAGAAGCATTAAATATTACAAAAAAGGTATTATGTGTTTGTAAAGGACTAAAACCATACATCATAATGATGATTTAACACTGGATAGGTCTTGTGTAAATGATAGTAGATACTGTTACACTTGTTAGTGATTGCAGTGAACTTGTGTTGGTATTTGATAAAACTTCATTGAGACGTTTTTGTTCATCTATTTTCTCCAGTATCATGAGGTGTCCCAAGAATCTTTCCAAGAAAATCCCAGAAAATGTTAGAAGATAGTCACAGCTGATCACAGATTTCTTCTTCAGAAAGTATAAATCACAGTGAGGGTGTGCCTTAAAATTCTTCAGATATCCTGGCTAAATATATCAGAATTGTCAGCACTGAGTGAGGAGTTCTGTACTGTGCCCTGCTTTTAACAACCGGCACACCCAAACATGCAATACCCCTTCATTTGTCAGATTATCCATGAGTAAGCTAATCTCAAAGAAAAATTTAAGGATAGAATGATGTTTTCTTCAAGTATGATTTGAGGTAGAGGTAATGAAAAGATATGATAAAAAAATCAGTATTCAGGTTATAGTTAACAAAAAGGATTTTGTTTGGGTCCTCCAGCATTTATTTAGTTTGTCATTGCCAGGTAATTAGCCTATACAATGTATATTTGGCCCTTGAGAGTTCTTCTGGTTACTTCATTCTTTTTCCTATTGTTGAAGATGACTATCTGCAGCACCCAGGGCAGCTGCCCTCCTTGACCTGCCCTTTTGCTAACCCAGCCTAGGATGACCTTATTTTTCCTCTCTGCTAATGTTTACTTACCCCTCACTTCATGTAATTGGGCAGTGAGACATCACAGGGTAACAGAAGGAATTAAATAAATTATTTTCCCCAGTTTTAATGCAATTTTATTAATATTTTTATTCCTTTAATTAGCACATCTCTATATTTAGAATGACTTTGCCATTTTATAGTTTTCTCAAGAATTCTTGTAAAGCTGTTAATGTCATATCTTCAAACAGATAAAATGTTCTGTTTTCATACTAGATGTTTAGCTTCTTTTCCTCTGTGGCTCTCTTATGAGGAACAAGGATGGTGTAGCAGTGATTGGGAGCTGGAAACACAATGCTGTGGCTATATAATTGCAGCCAAACTTTTATCCCCACAGTCAACTTAACGGACATCCATTGAGGATCCCAAAACAATACTAACAGATTTTTTTCCTTCTTCCAGCCAGAAGAAAAATAGTATAATGAACTTACAAGTTGACAGACCCACTTCTAAGCTCTATATCTGGTCAATATATCTGATCAGCTCTGGCAGCTGATCAATAGAAACTAGAAGGACTACTCCAAAGCTATATGTTATTCTTCTGTTAAGGGAATTAGAGAAAATGCACAATAAATGTATACGGTGTGGGATATAGAAGAGAATTCAGGGAGTGTGAATATCCTATTGTTTCTAGATAACTGCTCCTGATTACCAGTGTCTAACTATTTGGGCAGATAACATTAAGTCTATGCTCTTTTACCATCAGCCTGTATCCCACAGGCACAGTTCCCAGTGAATTTTGTGGTATTTTCCAACAAGGAAGCCTGGATTTTCAGAAGTAGCATAAATCTGTGCTTCTTCATCTTTTTGGTGTCCAGACTTGGGGATCAGCTATCTCCTAGTCTGTAAAACAGTCACATTTTTTGTAGTATACAAGTAGCAGAACTGAGCAGTTTAGTATGAAGAGTCTAATAACGATTCCTTTGCCTTCTTAATACTTGCTTCTAAGTTATGGTGTATGCTGTGAATGCCAGATTTTCCTAGATACACGTTGTCTAGTCTAATTTCTTATTCAGTTTTATTCTGTGTGAATTTACTAACTCAAAACTGGAAATTCTTCACTATTGACCATTCACAGGCCTATTAAATTCAGTGCTCTCTGTTTTGATTTGTTACAGTTAAAGAATTTCCCAGTCTTCAAACCAAATCATGACAGAGGCATTTGCTGTCAGGACTAATAAATGTGGAATGGTATCTCAGGGTAGAGTATCTATTATTTACATTTACTATTGAAAGTGGCAGAAAACTTCAGACATAGTACTAGGCACACAGCTAGTTTTTAAGTTAGTGGGACAATCAAATCTAGTAGTTCAGGGAAACTTGAGGCTTTAGATCATCTATGATAAATTTATTTCATTTGACATGATTGATTGGTTGTTGAACCTGAATACACATAGCATTATTTTTCACATCCCTTTTGTTCTTGCAAATTACCTAGGGTCAGATTTTATTTAAACTTTCCAGCTTAAATACTACCTTTGAGTCCAGATCTCTTGTTCTTACCAAGGAAAAAGTTTTCCCTGTGTCATTACATATGAGAAAGCAATGGCTGAATGAGCAACACAGGACAGAGTTTTTATTAGGTATAGATGGAATTTTTCTGGTTAGATAAGTTTGAATGTATATGCAACAATGACGTTTTTTGATTCTTACTGTTTTCATAAACTGCCTGAGCAATATGAGAATTAAATGCACTTACTTCAAAAATTATCGTTCCCCTCAATATTACAATTGTGCATTTCCTTTTGTCATTCTTAGTCTACTTTCTTCTGTGATAAACACAGAGCTCACATCAGTTAATCCTGTCTGTTTCGGCCTTCCCTTTATGTAATATAGAACAAAAAAAATATTTAGCATATTGTCCTCTACCTATTTGAGAACTGGTGGACAGAAGTAGGATTCTTATTGTTTCTTTTTTTGCATAATGAACGTTAGTATTAAAATGCCAAAGGAATAGTTCAACATTTGAAATGTGTAAGTTAGAAGATATACTTCTGAAGGACTGGAGTACTATTTCTGTGTTTCTACAGCAATTAAAATTAGGAACTATATTTACTGTTTAATCCTTTTGTAAAACCTTAACTGAGGTTTCAGCTTCCTTGATCTGTTTTTCACAGGGTTATTTTGTTTATTTGTTGATTTGTGGGCTTACTTTTTCATAACAAAAAACACATGAAAATTAGCCATTCAAAACGACTCTGCAAAGGAACTGTTCTTTTCACAACTTTTCATAACTGAAGATTGAATGTGAAAAACTGACTCCTTATTGTACCAATAAGAAAATAGATGCTGTTAGAGGGGCTAATTTAAAGAATTGGCTTACAGGACGAAATACTACCAATAGTGAGCAAATATACTAAAATTAGGTTCTTGAATCATTGAAGCTCAATGAAGTCACCAGGCCTTTGTTCACCACTTTCAAGGGAATTACAAATCGTAAGTTGAGAAGCAATAATTATAATGTAAAAATCCTTTAATTAAAGTGAAAAGGCATAGACAGTCATGTCAATATTTGAAGCATTAATAAGGTCTCAGGCAATCACCTAGAAGACGAAACAAAATATCCACAATATATGACAAAACTACATGAAAGATTCATGCACATTACTAGCATTATAATTTTTTAAATTGCATGAATGTTTATGATTTATTTTATTTCATTAATTTGTCATCCATAAAAAGATTTGCATTACAATCAAGACTATTACATATCAAGGTGAAATAGTCCATGCCAAGTAAAACACAGAAAAAAGTTGAAATTATCCAAAGAAATTGTGGTGAAAGTCTGGGTAAATTTATTCCATTTTTTGCACTGACTTAGTCTTTCCAGGTTTGGAAAATAGATTTCCATCGACTGCAATCAAGTGAAAAACACAAGCAAATAAACATACAAACAAAAACAGAAGCTGAAAATAAATTCTGAAACATTTACCAAGACATTTTTATATAATTTAAAATACCTGTTCTTTTTCAACTTTTAGAATGACCAGTCTTTGACATTACAGAACTCAGAAAACTGGTAAAACATATTCATAACATTTCAGTATCTTCTGACCTCTTTTTTTTTTTTTTTTTTTTAATTAGAAATATTGATCTAAAAAAATGTCAAACTATTCCATACTAAGTCTATAGACTTAGATGACAGTGAGAATTAAGTTCAAAATTTTCAATGTATTTTCTTATGCCTATGAGGAATATGACTCTTGAAAGAAGCAACCAGTGTTCTGGGTTATGAATTGCAATTGAACAACCAACCTTGATCAAATATCTTTTGATCACTGAAAATTCAAGGTATCCACACTGATTGTATTAGGAACTTAATTAAGGTTGAATATGAATTGTAACTAATATGTGTCTGAAAAAAAGTATGAAACAACTTTGAAAATGCCTTTTTCCCTTCAACACACAATACCCAGAAAAAGTAATGACGTTAATATCTTTAAGCCTTCAAATATCAAGCAGCACAATATTTCAACCTTTGTCTTGCTATCTTGGGTATTTTTATTCCAAAGATATGTACACACAGTGACCCTCAGTTGTGATATCTCTAGTTCTTTTGAGGTGTACATAATATTTATGTAATAAATATGTCTATTGAAACCATACCATTAGAATGAGACTACATTATGTTAATATATATGCTGTCTGGAATTACAAGTAAAATATTTCAATTTCTTTTCACTTTTAGATATTAAACATACATTTTTAAGTCCACAGATCACTGAACCAGACATATAGCTTGATTAAGAGCTACCAATATAAGGCTATATCAGCACAAAAGAAAATGCATTCATAAGGTCAGCTAGAATGGCATCTTTACATGTAGATCATGTTTGCAATTTGGTCTCATTACCAGCTCTGGTGCTACAGACTATACAAGTGCCAATAGAAGTGGGAACATGATTTATTTTTGCTACTCATTAAGCTGAGTGTGACTTGAAAATTTCCGTTGCATGTCTTGATATCCATAACATATGTCTTGAAAATTAGAGGACATGGTATTGGAAATATTATAACACAAACTATATTCTGGAATCTCTAAACAATGATGCTACGAGCATGCTAAAAAATTTCAGAATTGAAAACTTTTTTTTTGAAAAAGCAATTTTCTATTTGAAGCATGATGAATGCTGTAAGCTACAGCTTTACCATTAGTATCAGACAAAAAAAAAAAAATCACAAACAATACCTTTAATGCCTTATGACTTCAGAGAAGTTTTGCATTTCTTGCAGTGTTACAATACACATCACTGTGCAATGTTAGTAGAACACATGTATTTTCAAAAAATGTCTATCACTTACTGGCCAAGATTTTCAGCAACCCTGCCTTTAAATTTCATTGCTGGTGTACTACTAACAATATACTAGAAATACCATGTCTTACAGAAGATGTTACAGTGTAGATTACCTCCAAGATCTGCTTGCTCGTTTTATTACATCTGAATATTGTCAGTGGTCTAAGATTAGAATTAAGCTGAAAATTCATAGTTTCTCCATATTATGTACACTATCTAAACATTCTTCTGAACTGTTTCTCAAAAATGACAATTAGTATCTAACATCCCTTGGCACTGTTTTAGAAATTCTTATCCATTTTAATCAGTTGCTAAGAACAACCATGAAGTTCTTGGGAACTGCTGGAGGAAAACAAGTTACTTCTTGAGAAACTGAAATGAGATATATCAGCTGACTCAATGTTTTACATATTAGGAATACAGGCAAGGCAGCCAAAAGCTAATCTTGACTATATACACATGTACACAATAGGCACAGGAAAGCAGTGCTGAAAATTCTTTGAGTAAGAGATTTATGAAGTACTTGTACAAGATTTTCCAGCTTTTTAAACAACTGTTTATGATTGAAAAATATTTTACTGTTAGTCAATAATTTCCAATCTTAGTGTGCCAAGAAAGGTATTGATAATTTTGAAGATGAGTAGTTTTGAAGATTTTTCTTACTTGATTAAATGTCATGTGTTCAGATAATGGTAAAATAATTCCATCACAAACTGTTGCAGTTTAGCTAATAAATACTATGCATTTCTTTCTAATAGTGTAAAAAAAAATGCTGTACCATTTACATCAAATTGTTTATAATCATGAACAGTACCTCTTCATCATACATACCATAGTGTTTGGAACATACAGCTGGAGATATATGTGTTTGTTTTTTCAAAAAAATGTTTGACAAAATACATCAGTACCAACCATAGTGGATTTGATTAAAAGGAAATGCTTCTTGTGGCCCTTTTTCAGTTACTGAAACCAAACCTTTCAGATCAGCAAATATTCTTCATGGAGTTTTTGTAGAATGCAGTTTAGCACATATACTCTCAACTTACAAAAATGTTTTATCATGTTAAATAAACAAATGCCACATAATGGAATATTCCTTAATTTAGACACCTAAACTTACTAAGAACCTCTAAGTATTTTGATCATTGACTTTTCTTATTGATCCTGTGAAGCTCCAAAAGTTCTAAGATTGAATTGGCTTCAATGGGAGTTAAAGGTTCTCAGCACTTTGCAGAAATCAGTCTAGCATGAGCTCTTATTGCAGAAAGTGGGTTTCACCAGGCTCAGTGGAACTTAGCATTACTCCCAATCCGTGCAGCAAGGAACACTTTAAATTCAAGAACACTTTCATTGTCCCATTTGCAAGTATGCTAGTTGTTTCCAAATTATTTCCAAAAATGCCTTCCTAAGTCAAATCTTTCAAGTTTTCATGTAATAGGAAAGGATATTCTAAGTGAACCATATACTGTTTTCATCAAAGGAATGTGATCATGATTATCCCAGCCTGCATTCAAAACTTAAAATGACATAGGATGATAAGGAAAAGCAGCAGCTACATTAGAGACAGTGAGAAGTTAGAAACAAAAAATTCCTGATACTTTTTCTTCTCCCTCATCATTTTAGTAACACAAAAGGCTTCTGTCACTGTTTCTGTACTGAGAGCTTGTAGGAATCTGGCTAGACATCTTTTTAGAAACATGCATAGTGACAATAGTGGAAGCTGGCATCCCCTGCTCCCACAGAAGGAGACAGGGCCAGAGGTCTTAGCTGTGCTTGGACTGAACTGTTTACAGGAGAGAAATAGAACGAAGGATAGTACAAATCCAAACTGTTACTCCAGTATGAAAGTCCAAACTAATACCAGGTGAAGAACTGAAGATCTGTGCTATTTCAATAATTCATAGTACATCTCCCAAAGCAGTAAAAACAGCAAGATAATAACAACATAAAATGCACTAATCAGCATTATTAGTTTATGTTGCAAATGCAACAGATTTTTTGAGATTGTCTACAAGAAGCTTTTGATTGAAAGCTGAATAGGGACCTAGCTTTCCCTCTTCCTTAAGTTAAGCCCACTTGTTCTCTTATTTATGCCATTTATAGTTTTCAACATAAAGACGCCCCACCCTGGATTAATTTCCAATTTTACTGTTATCACTAATACAGGTAATAGAAATGTCTATGTCTTTGGAAAAAAAAAAAAAAAAGCCTTTAGATTTCCTCTAGACAGTTCTCTTGAAGGTTTTGGACTTTCATGTGTTTCGATGGTCTTCCCTGAACTGCACCATGGACTTTCTGTCTCTCATAGAGATACCTACTCATGTGTGGACTTTACACCACTTCTTTTTACCTAGCACTTCTAAGGGTCAGTGTGAGGACACAAATTCCTAAAGAAGAAAGGCTGATTTCAGAGACCATTCAGCCTTTGGCTAGCCTGGGCCTTTAATGTAAACTGCTTAAATAAGGGCAACTTACTTTTCCTTAGATAGGTTTCTAGACATAATGATAAAACTGCCAGATGTGATCCCCACATGCTCTGCAGATTTGCAAGGCACCTCAGTATCATCTCAGAAATGTTTGTTTGTTTGTTTGTTTGTTTGTTTGTTTTTCCTCCAATATATGGAGGACTGACAGCTGGAACTTCCCCTACCTCATTATTGAGTTTTCTTGGCACATTTTCATACCTAGCAGTGCAATCCCTCCACATTCTCCTAACCATTTTGAAATCTTTTTGTAGTTAGCTGGGATAGATGAAGAATCTAGTGTTTACCCATTGCCACATACAGACAAGTTTTTCAGTGAGAAAATGTTGCTTATGTTAACTGGAAGGCTGTAAGGCATTTTGCCTGCATGCATGCTGATCACTGCATTTCTTCTTTCTTAGGGGCCATTCCTTCTGTTGTAAACTTGAAGGATTCTGAGGTGCATCAGAGCTGAGTACAACATTGTGTGTGTGTGCACTGGACTCCCTGTGAGGGCTGAGGGGCTAAGAAGTCTCCAAACTCAAGTTTTCAGGTGATGAGGATGTATGTGGACAACCCATGTCGAAGAATTCAGTTCCCACTTCCTTCAGTGACTGACATGAAACCTTCAACCTGAAAATTTGGCTGTTACCAGGTAAAGGGATCCTTGTGTGTGTCTTAGTAAATACACAGCTAAGGATGGAAATGTGAGTCAGGGAGAAACATTCTCCCCATCTTAATTACTTTGTATCTGAAGTGGGAGTAAATGACTCTCACATTAATCCCAGTACAAAGTACACTACGGGTGTGTGACAGCAAAGAAGTGGAAGAGTGGAACCAAGTTTATCAGGATCCTTGTACTCTCTCCTTGTCTGCCTTGTAACATGCTCCTGCTTCTTCCCTAGTAATTTCCCATATCATCACACAGGTTGTCTCATAATTTGGCAATACATTACATATCCTGCTCACATAAATGATCTCTCCAAAAACTTCAGTCAGGATGTCTTCTTCTCCTGTATGTTGTCACACATGTGACAAAAATTGGTGCTGTATCATGGCAGAGGATGCTTTCCTGGTATAAAGAGAATAAACAATGATGTAGTGCTTTGTAAGACAAAAAGAAACCTTTAACTTCTGAAAACCTTTTGCCTCCAAACACAGAACAAAGTCCAGAAAAATAATATCCTCCTTTAGGAAACTCTGCTCATTAATGTAGCAGACACATTCAGTACTTTTTTAGTATCCAAAATGATTTTAAGAAGTGGATTATGAACAATGCAATTTAATGACCCCACTTCACAAGTTCAAAAGCACAAATAATTGAAAGGTAAGATATGTGCTCCTCAAAACAAAACAAAACAAAACAAAAAAAACACAACGTGCAAAAGTTTCAATCTATTAGGCTTCTTAGATAGCCAAAATACCAGAAGAGGGTTAAGGGGAAGGGAACTGTGATTTTTTTTTTTTTTTTTAATATTAGCTGTCAAAAGAATTTTTATATAAACATTACAATGTGCTTTGCAGTTGTTTTAACCCCTCTTTGAGCAATGTATGAAATTGACAGCACAAATATTCTTAAAAGATGCATAGATCATACTTAAAATTAATGAATACTAAATTATTTATCTTTATTGCAAAAAGAACCTAAAGACACTATTTGCAAAGATTTTATTGCAATTATACCAAAAGCATGTAAGACATTATTATGGGCCTCACTGCTAAGAGACATAATGAGAAATTGAGAAATTCACTGCAAGTTTGATTATACACTGTGCCCTGAAGCTACAGTGTTGATTGCTTAGAAGCCAGAGTAGCTCCTTTAATTTACACAACCTGATGTCTATTTAAATTATGACTAGACTACCCATACTGTTCTTATTGTATCTGTTTAGTGTAGCCTTATCCCAGATGTATTCATCTTGACTGTCCCATTCCCTGGATGGTAAGATAATTTTGTCATAGTCTATTCACAAAGAATTTCAGAAGCTGGCATAGACTACCCAACTACTTAGTTCATATCAGGTGGACTACATAAGCAGAGAGAATTCTCCTGCAGTCAGAACTAGGTCTTTCAGACCTCCATACTGTCTTGCCAGATTGTAAGGGTTAAGACTCAAGGAACATAGCAGACAATAATACTCTCTGTAAAGATTTAAATAATTATTCATGGAATTCTACACTCTATAGTGAAGTTCTATAGACCATTTCAAAGCCCACATAAAGCAAAATGTTTAATGGAACTAAGTTATGTAGGAATTTTCCAGGAAAGCTATCTAATATCCTTTGACTAAGCAGTTCTAATGCTTCACTTTGTGTTACAGATTTGGAAAAAAATATGATAAAAAGCATAATAAAGTTCAAGCTAATCTGAAATGTAGTTTCTTGCAGGGTGGATAAATCCAAGTTAGCAATAAAAGATTGGAACTAGACCTTTATGTCATGTGGAAATATAGTAACATCTGGAGACTTCAGTTAGAGGATAATAAGTATGACTCTCTCACTTTGAGTCCTCTAAATATCTAACAATTCTGCTTCAATAATTCAAATCAAATCTGCACATAATGACAGATTGTTTCCTAAGATAAGGCTAGCTTGCTTTGTTTGATGTAATTTCTTCATCAGCATAGCTCACTTTTTTTCTTTGGTTTAAGTGGAAATTCTTTAAAAAACTTAACTCACAATACATTCATGCAGGATCTGGGTTTGCAAATAATCTGCAACAGAAATTCCTTTCAGACAGAGAACAATTTAGAGATCAAACAGACATTTAAATTAGATATGGAGAAAAAATGATTCAAGGAAAATCTTCAAAATCTCTTCCAAGACTTTAAAAAATACTGTAAATTAAGAGTTCTTAAAAACAGCAACTCAGATTCATGTTTTCTTTCCTTTTCTGGACTCAAGCATTTAGAAAGATATTGTGGTGTAACATCCACCTGGTATGAAGTCTACTGGCTTTGTTTCTCTTTACAGACAGAACTCTTCATGTCACTCATTTTCCCCACCGTGTTCCATTCTTGACAGTGCCAGAATATATATTACCTACTGGCTCCCACATATGAGACCCTCCACTGTTCTTTCTAACCTTTTTCACTCTTCTTCCTGCAGATTGCAGTGGGTGTCTACCATTAAACAGGGCAGGCTCAGCAGGAAGGAATTATATAATAGAAATAAAATTTGGGGTTAGAAGAGGACCTGACACACAGCTTTTAGGTTACTAGAGATATACAGAGAGCTTAATTCACACAGTTAGAGGGTTTAAAAAAAAAAAAAAAAAAAAGAAAAGAAAAAAAAAAGAAAAAAAAGAGAGAGGTAAAGGATCTTGTCAATAGACCTAGTTTATGAGGTCCAGCATTTTGGCAAAGAAAAAGGGATGCACACTGTATAGTATCAGAGAAAAAAAAGTGCTGTGAGCTTCAGATAAGATTACTTTTCTATTGTTTGTAAAAGCCACCATCATACACAACTGCAGCCTTTAAAATATCTAGCCTCCTTACAGAATGTCACAGTGCTCCCGGTTAGTTCTTAAGAAAGAGATCAAAGTCAGATTTTCAGGTCTTGATGTTCTTGTTCACACTGTGTTCTTTCTGTTCCCTCTTCACAACACTGAACAGAACTCAATTTTCCAAGCAAGTGACAAGAGAACACATTTGTCACTACTTTGTTCTTTTATAAACCCTTGAGTGCACTCCAAAGGAGTAATTTGAAAAAAAGTACTCACTGACTATACATTTAGGAAGCACAGTTCTCTTTAGTGGACTGAATTCTCCCTTTATTGATGTTCTTGTAACCCAAACAGACCCATCAAGACATCCTCAGCAGGGGTAAAACGTGTCAGTTGTTTTTTTGGCAAGCTACACATCACTAGATATCCTGTCCTACTTGATTTCACTACAATCTACATATTTACACTACTTTCCCTATTTGATACTATTTAGTTTTAGTTCAAATAACTTACCTGCTACATGAGAGCTTGACTGATCTATTGATGAGAGCGGATGCCCCTATGTTTCATTCTATTAGGTTAAATAAATTACTTTTAAAGTGAATATTATTGTCATTATCCTATTAATAAAAATCTTAACTAGTTAATGTTTCCTTTTGTCTTGTAATTCTGCTTTTGCTTTGTGTTTCTACTTCTAATTTGTTTTCCAATTTGTTTGCTAAATGAATATATTCTACACAGAAACACTGGAAGTATAGGCATCCTGAGGATAAGATACATTTCTGACAAATGATTATAACTCTGAGAAGAGACACAGAGAGAAAGAAAGAATAAAGGAGAACCATTTTATGTGACAATTGATATAATAGCAAAAAGGTAATTGCCTCCAAGTTTACAAGGCAATAAATGGCTCTCAGTGTCTGATGAAAATCAAAGCCATAGACATTAAAGAAAGCAGAGCCCTCTCTACTTACCAGACCTTTGAACTTTAAGTGTAGTATCTCACAGAAACTAATATTAGTTTAAACTTAATGGCTTTTTTTGTCAGTTTGTTTTTATTGAAATTTATAGTATCTTTACATGGATCCAGTTGTACAAAGAATAGAATGAAGAAATCAGTACCTTACCATAAATGAAACACAGTAAATGGAGACTGGAGTCAGACAAAGGTGATGAGCAAGCCAAACTAAGATGTATGACATTTATGTTTGTCCTAACGCAAGTGAAACAGGGCACCCTCATAATGTCAAAAGTGAAAAGAGAATCATAAATATAATCATGTGATAAAGGTGAAAAATTCCTAAAAGTGTCCTCAAGAGCAAAGAGAAAAAAAATCACAGCAAATTCTATTCTAGAAAAATGCCACTCACTGTACACCATTTCACATTTCAAATGGCAAGTACCAGATACATAGACACCTATATAGCCCATGTACACAGCTATCACGTGTACATGGAGAAATCATGTCTTTGGGGAGTTAACAGTTCACAGCTACTACTACTTCCAATGCAGAAAAGACTATCTTGTTTCATACTTACTTAAAGATAAATCTTGAAAAGGTACACAGAATCCATGCTACAACTTCTATTGCCTGAGGGAGATGACTTTGATGAAATGACCAACCATAAGGAGATTTCAAAAATTGACATCTGAATAGTACAAAAGATTATTTCAAAGAAAATCAGCCCAGATACACTGATCAGTGCAAGAATCTAACCTCTGAAAGTTACATCATGCTAGTGAAAAACATGCTCTAGTTCAACCATTAGAAGAAGCTCAGGATGAAAATTAACTACTTCTTTCAGTCTTGCATTGCAGTCCTGTCCTGCTCTGGAATTCTGAATACAGCAGTGCTTCTTTCCAAATCTTCTGCATGAAGACTAGAGACACCCAGGCACCTGGGGCACTTTTTGTCTTCTTTTTCTTTTTTTTTTTTTTTTTGGTGAAACATAGTACTTATATATTGATACTGCAATTATCTATCAAATGAGTTCATTATGACTTAAGAAAAAAAAATTGTCCAAAGATCAAGAAATTATCATATCAATCATTAGTCATAGTCAATGACCCTCGAGTGTAGACATAGAGTTACACAGGTGTAACTAACAATACAACAGCTACTGTTTTCACAAGCTGTTTAAAGATTTTTCACTTATTTCAGCCAATTCCATTCAGCAATTTAAGTTCTGATCCAGATAAATGAAAAAAATCTTAATTTTATATTTCTCTTTAGATGCTAATAAGTTATTAGCTCTGTTGTTTGTTTAAGAATTTTGGTTCACAACTTTGTGTTCAGATTTTTAATCTATGACAATGGCAAGTCTTACAGCTCTACCTTTTATAGTATTCTGTAGGTGTGGATGTACTTCTAATAGATGGTGTATTTGTCCCATTATTTCCTACAGGCTTTTTTTTTTTTTCCTACAGACTTGTTATTAGCTTTGGTTTTGTTTTGTTTATTTGTTGCATGGTTGTTTTTTCTAGCAACAGGCAGTGAAGTGTCTTAATAGCTTGGTCACAGATTTTTCTAACTGATATGGAATTGTCAAGATGACTCTCTCCTTCTTACAAACACATTTTCCAAGCAGTTCCATAAATGCTGAAAAGCATTTCTAGCTCAAACACAATTTAAATGCTTAAACCAGGCAAGTCTTGAAGGAAGTTATATGGTCTGTGATATGCTGGCAGTCAGGTTAAATGATTAGAATGGCCCTTTCTGCTTCTTTACTTCAAGAGTCTTCGAGACAAAACAGTACTCTCAGAAAAACACCCAGGCATCATTGTTGCCAGGGCCACAGCTCCAAAACTGCCAGCCATTCCCTTATAAAACAGGCATTCAGCAGCACGTTCATTCACATGCTTTGCATGGGGGTTGCTATGGTTTTGTTATGAAGAGATGAGGAAGGCTACTAGAAAATCCGTTTTTTTGTAAATGACCACAAAGGACTTTTGCCACCAAACAAACTTTATGCTGCTAACAGTCCTTAAACATAGTTTCCTGGGCCTCAGTCCTTTTTGAATAGTACTACAATTCCTTCCTTCCTGTCGAGATAATGTCCCACAATGCAGTCTCTGAACATCTTTCAGTGGAACCAACTAACTGCATACAGAAATACTTTCTAGCAATCTGCAAAGTCACTTGCACTTGACAGTTGAAATGTAGTTTGCACTATTGGCCCTCTTCCAGTAGGACTTGCCTGTGTTGCCCAAATCCTTTTCAGGCAATATATTATTAAACTGAATTTTTGATTGCTATTGCCTGAATGAGACACAAGATTGGCCATGTAGTGACAGAATTACAGTTTTTACAGTCATATGTCAGTGTCTTCCACCTTTAAACACAGGCATATTTTAAAGGGTTTCCTTTCTTATCTCCAGTTAGATAATCTGAGATATCAAAACCCTATTATTTGTTCTAATCTGATTGCAGTTGCCATACTGTGTTCACTACTGTGAACATGGTCTGACTTGAGATGTGATAAGCTAGATGAAGAGACTGCAAATGTCATTACATACTATCTGCATCTTTAAGATTCTTTAGGACCACTTGAGATACTGTAGGTGCAAAAAATATCCAGTGATGGCCATCTTTACTCACAGAATTATCAGCAATGTCAGATAACTAGCTTAGGAGTGCACTATGAAAACTAATAAAGTACAATGAATATTGCTGTCTATAATTTTTACTTTCTGCATCTTTTATAATCTGAATCACTGTCTCTGACTGCATATCTTGAGCTAAAATCAATGTTCTTTCCAAACCTCAGTATTTCTGTTCAGCCTGGAACCCTGGAGTGCTGTGTCCATTTTGGGATTTCAAGTACAAAAAATACATAGGCACACTGGTGTGTGTCCAGTGCAGGGCCACCATGATAATCATGGGCTGCGGCACATTGCATGCAAAGGAGAGGCTGGGAAAAGTGAATTTGTTCTTAAAGGAAGAGGCTAAGGGGATTGTAAGAAAGAAAGATTAACGTGACCTCATTGTTGTCTTCAGCTACCTATTGAGGTGATCTTATTTTTGCCTTTGAGTAACCATTAAGTGGCTATAGACAAGAAGGAACTAGACTCTTGGAGGTGCATAGTGTTAAGATGAAAGGCAAGTGTCACAAGCTGTAACACCGGAAATTCCAACTAGATATTAGGAAAAGTTTTCCCCATGAGTATAGTCAAATAGGGGAGGCTGTGAAACCTCTAAATCTCTATCCTTGGAGAGATCCAAAACTCACCTGGACAAGTCCCAGAGTAACTTGTTCTGTGCTGGCCTTGACTTGGTCTTCAGATTGGACCCAATGACCATCAAAAGTCCCTTCTCATCCAAATTATTCCACAGTTCTGCAGTTCTCTGGCTGACATGATGCTCCTCTGCCTGGTGGGCACTGAGCACAGTGTGCCCAGATGCTTCTCCCTCCCCTGCAGTGGCAAAAGGGACAAAGCCACACATTCTCAGAGGTGTCCTCCTTCTTGCTATATCTGCATCAGGCTGACTGACACAATGCAGTTTGAACCTAAATGCACCACGCATCAAAAATAACACTCCAGGTATATGGGATGCTTGATAATTTGTGAATTATTTGCAATCCTCTCTATAGCTAATATACCAAAATTAAACACAGTATTTGCCATTCATTGCTATTTTCACCCACACATTTATTATTTCACAGTCCATCACAGCATCCTTCTCAGGAGCTGAATCACATACATTTTCCATGTATTAATATTTTGATTAACAGTTTAATAAAAAATGACTCTCCCAAGAAATGGTGGTGAGGCATAAGCATATTATTGTGAGCAACACACTCAATAATTTTGCTCTTTAAAAAAATACACGTGTGCCAGAGATGGAATTGTAAAACCGTGAAAAATGAAACTGTGTAGGTGCTGTTAGCCTCTGAGTCAGCAGCTAACATTTCACAAAAATTAACATTTTAAGCCTAAGTGCTCCCCCTACATGCTATGAGCCACCCTTTTTTGCATAACTCTGTGCCTACTGACTGCTGCAGTCTGATGGTGCCTCAGAGCTTACACAATAGAAAGTGTAACAAACTGATTCACTGTAAATTAGCAAAATGCAGCCAGTCACGCTGAAGAGACATTTACCACAAGAACAGCCTCTGTCATGGAGGGAGTAGGAGAAGCTGATGGCACACGCATTATTGCAGAGACACTAGCGGTTTTCTCTGAGGCTGAAGGTGAAACACCTGCAAGTGGGTCAAATGATTTATTTCTTTTACAAATGAGGGCAACTGACAATCAATAATTAACACAGATACACAGAAAGAAAGGATTTGTTGGGACAATTTTGTATTTACTTTTTATGATTTTAAACTATTTATGCAGCAGTATGTCAGTAAAGCTGCTCTTTCATTAAGGATAGCTCTTCACTGTTATACAGCATTTGTGATAAAAGACCTGTTAGTTTTGCTCTCCGCTGGCATTCTGCCAGGCATGAATATGGTCACAGTGCCCTGGAAACTGTGTTCTCTTCTACGCCCAGCTCCTCTGATAGCAGGAAGACACAGTGACACAGAGCTGTTCTACTCTGATAAATGCAAACGGGCAGACACTGCTGGTCAAAGGTAAATGGGACACCAATGAAAAAAAGAAGCACCAAGGGAAAAAAGAACCACTGACCTTTTCTGCAGTGCTCTTGCAGTAGTTGGTGTTTCGTACCAGTTATGCTGTTCACATAGCACTGAACAGAAAAAAGGCAGTTCTGCATACAGCGTGGCTTCTTCTGGTTATTCTTTTGTACAGAATTGTTGCCATAGCTTTTGAAGAAGGGTAAAGTCTAGCATAAAGATATATCTATAAATAAAATATGATAATTTGAAGCAAGCTTTAGAATTATCAGAGGAAATAAAGTGGTTTAAAAAGAAACCCTGATCCATTGATGGATGATGGATCTGAGGACGTAGAAAACAATACTTGAGTCAAAACATGCCCTTCAAGATCAAAATGTAAATCAGTGACCTGAAAACTCTGATAAGAAACCCAAGCAGTTTTGAGGAAAAAAAATATTTACAGAAATAAAGGTGCTATTGCTGTACTCACAAGACCACAAGTCAAACCGAGCCTGAGAATTACCAGCTCTTTGAGGAGCAGGCAGAGGATCAGTGCAAATGCAAAACTAGAGGAAAACCTGCACAAAGCAGTATTTATTTATTTGCTGACATCTGTGACATTTTTAAATCAGAATACTATATGCAACGTTTTCTCCCACAGAAGCCAAGCTTTGACTCACTGTAAAAAGTGAGAGAGAAATTCTGTGAAGTCTCAGAAAAGGAGGCATCCTTCTATGATGTGCCCATCTGCCAAACCTCATGTGTCATTGCTGTTTTCCATATTTTTTTTTTCCAGTTGTTTAAATGCAAGGAGCATCAAGTCTCTTATTTTTGTCAAAGAGACAATTTTATCCATAAAACCTGATGAGCCTTTATAGTCCAGTTAAAAGAAGACTATAGAGGTAAAAAAGACTAGGAAACACCACTGGCTATTGGGCAAGAATCAATTATTCATTCAGAAACATCTAGAGCTAGTCAGATGATCTATCTGCATAACAAATAAAGCTGATGATTTGTCCTGTTTTATTGAATGCATGATTCATGATTATATGATTACTCATGAGTCTCATGAGAACATGACTTGATCGAATAAAAAAAAGATCTAAAGATGAGTAGCTGAAACATTTGGACCCTGATTCAAGCATATGTGTATGTCTTAAAATATAAATAGCCTTATTTAGGAACTTGATTAATTCTTGTCTTAAAGTTATGCATGTTTAAGCACATTGCTGGACAAGAGAGATAAGAGGCTTGAACTGGGATGTGTGATAATAAAGCAAATTAGTGCAGATATGCACAAGATGGCAGTTGCTTGATGGTGTGAAAAATGCATCAATGCAGTCTGTGAACACATACCATCTGGTACCCAGTCAGATTGGACATACTGCCTGGGCAACTGGGAGATCCACGGGTCTGGGGAGCGAGCCATCCAGTCAGTCAGCCTAAGTGTCCCAACACAGGGTTCTGTTTGACATAGAATAAGCAATATATAAACAAATATTATATGACTGTTGAGGTGTCTTCAACATATCAAGTGGTAGAATGAAGAAGGAGGGAGCTTCTGAATTGCACTTGCAGTGCTGTCATATGTCCTGATGTCCAGATCAATATTAGATCATGTTGTCATTAAAGAATTGTTAGTGCCTCTGTATTGGGTTTGCATGGCAGGTTTGGTGGTGGGGGACCTGCAGGGTGGCTTCTGTGGAAAAATACCACGAGCTGTCTCCATGTCAGGGCAAGCCAGTTCCAAGACAGACCAATCACTGGCCAAAGCTGAGCCCATTAGTGATGTTGACGGGTCCTCTAAGAAAGGGTAAAAAACCCTGTGCAACACTTGTGAGAGAAGAGTGAGAAAATGAGAGAGGTAAACAACTATGCAGACACCAAGGTCAGAGAAGAAAGACTGGTAGGAAGGGGATGCTCCAGACACCAGAGCAGATATTCCCCTGCAGCCTGCGGAAAAATCCATGGTGACAAAGTTTGACCCTCTGCAGCCCAAGGAGGACCCTATGGCAAAGCAGATGGAGATGCCCTGAAGGAAGCTGCAGCCTGTAGAAAAAACATACTAGGGCAGGTTTTGTAGCAGGAACTGTGTCCTGTTGGGGACCCACACTGGAGCAGTCTGTTCCTGATGAACTTCACCCCACAGGAACAACCCATGCTGGAGCAGTTCTTGAAAAACTGCAGTCCATGGGAAGGACCCACATTGGAACAGTTCATAAAAGACTGCATCCCACAGGGGGGACTCCATGATGGAACAGGGGAAAAGTCTGAGGATGAAGAAGTGGCAGAGACAAAGTGTTAGGAACACAACTCCCACTCCCCATCCCCTTGCACTGCTCAGGGGGGGAGAAGATAGAAGAGTCAGGAGTGAATTTGAGCCTGGGAAGAAAGGGGAGTGAGAGGATGGTGATTTTCAGATTTGGTGGTTTTATTTCTCACTATCTTACGCTGCAATTAATGGGCAGTAAATCAATCTAATTTTCTCCAAGTCAAGTCTGTTTTGCCCCTGACAGAAACTGGTGAGTGATCTCCTTGTCCTTATCTTGACCCACAAGCTTTTCCATTGTATTTTCACCCTCTGTCCTGCTGAGGAGGGGGAATGAGAGAGCAGCTTTGTGGGCATCAGGTTGCCAGCCAAGGTCAACTCATCACAGCCCCTGTGTAGTATTTAGCTCTAACAGCACCACTATCCATGCACAAAACCTTTACCGTGGACTAAACATACTGCAAAACTCAACCTGTTTGCCACTTACAGTTAGATACTGACAGTCTCTTTTCTCTTTACTGCTTCCTTTAAAATGTTGATTTTTATTATTCAAACCTAGACTATTAAATGGATTCTGAAAATGTTTTTTTAGATTTTTAGATGTTTCACACAATATTATATGAGCAAGGCTACTTTCAACTTCTTCCATTCACTTATCCCACATGGTCGGAGTTTGAACCTCATGTGTCCTAACACGTACTCTCCATTAACTTTAATAGAAACGTTAATTTCTGAAGGCTACTTGGTGATGAGAACCTCATAACAGGGTTCAGGAAGACTTTTGCTACATGGCAAATAAAGACCATAGACTTAAAATTACCCATCATTACTGGATCAGAGGACTTACCGGAAAAACATTCTCATAGAATCACAACTGCTGAACTTGGTAGGGAGCTCAGGAGGTCTCTAGTTGAACATCATGCTCAAAGCAGAAACCACTACAACAGGTTGCTGAGAATCCTGTCCAGGCTGGTCTTGCCGTCCCCCAGAATAGACACTTCATAAACTCTCTGGGTAAGCTGGCTCTGTGTTTGAGCACCTTCATACTAGGAAGTTTTTTCTTCTGCTTAAATGGAATTTCCTGTGTTTCAGCTAGTGCCCATTGCCTCTTGCCCTGTCAACAGGCACCAGTGAAAAGAGCTTGCCTCCATCTTCTTTATTGTCCCCCACAAAAAACCTATTTATACACACTGATTAGACCTTTCCCTGAGCATTCACTTCTCTAGGCTAAACAGTCCTAGCTCTCTCAGACTTTCTGCATGAGACAGATGTTCCAGTCATCTTAGTGGCCCCTTTCTGGACTGTCTCCAGTTGCCTCATATATCTCTTGTACTAGGAAGACCAGAAATAGTCACAATACTCCAGGTATGTCTCACCGATGTTGAGCAGAGGGGAAGGATCATTTTCCTTGATCTGCTGGCAACGTTCCTATTGCAGTCTAGGATATCGTTAGCCTTCTTTATTGCAAGGGCACATTGCTGGCTCATTTTCAACTTGCTGTCCCCCAGAATCCCCAGTTCTTTTCTGCTACCGCACTCAGCCCCCATCCTGTACCAGTTGATGGGGTTGTTCCCCCACAGGTGCAGGACTTGTCATCTCTGTTGAACTTCATCAGATTCCTGTTGGCCCCTTTCTCCAGCCTTTCAAGGACCCTCTGAAAGGCTGCACAGACCAATGGTGTACCAACAATTTCATCACAGTTTTGCATCATCTGAAAATGTCCTGAGGGTGCTCTCTGCCTTATTATTGAGGTAATTAACAACTGTGTTAATCAATATTGGTCCTGATATTGATTCCTGGGGTATGTCACTGGTGATGGACCTCCAACTGGACTTTGTGCCTTCTATCATAACTCTTTGGGCCTGGCAATACAGGCAATTTTCAGTCCACCTGCTGTCCATTTATCTGTTTATCAATGGAGATGTTAAGGGAGACACTGCAAAGTAAAAGATGCACTTAGCGAGTATGGATATCTATCATGAAATTACTGCTACTGCCAACAGCTAGAAATAGATTTAGTTTATGACTTTTTTGACAACAGTCTTTTGAATACGAGAAGAAGAATTCTGGAGCATATCTTGGGACAGCTATGATAAAGGCACAGCAATTTATCTACTACACAGTAAATCTAAACTTTCTGCTGTAACATCAGGGCAAATAACAAATAAACTTGGTCAGCTAAGTTGTGAGTGTGTACACAACTGAAAGCAAGATATGACTTTACTCCTGTCATGTATAAAAAGCTCTCTGAAACCTAACCTGGCACAAGTGACACTTTCTTTAACAGAAATCTAATGCAAATGAAACTTAAGAAAAATGTAAAACAGCCACAAAGTAACACAATAAATTCAAAGTGTCACATAGTCTAGAAACATGAATAGGTAGTTTTAACTCTCCTGGAACATCAGATGATTTTTTTTTTTTTTTCCTCTTAGGAAATTTATCAATGGCTGTTACTATTAAACCATGATCCCTTTCAAATCATGCAGTCATTTTTTTCTTTCCAAAGAGGTATTCTTTATTTATAGACCTGGTATTTCCTTTGGAGAATGTCTTTTATGGTTCATTTGTTCCTAATTCTCTTTGTCTTCACTACAAAAATAAAAATCACTAGTGGCAAACTCAACATCATCCTTTGGGTGTTTGTTCATGCCTTATGCTTCCCTTTTGCCTGAGAGATATATGGGCTTCCTTTAGGTATATGTGATTTTGAATACAAACCTGTATTTTCTGTTGCTTGTGCTGAACATTCTTTGCCTGTTGTATCACATTCTCTAATATCTTCTAGTTCTACAATATCACATATAATTCTGTGTTAATTACATTTACTGTGGAAAAAAAAAAAAGGCTATATAATGTCAATTTTTGCATCCTTCCTTGAAAATCTAACCACCCAACGAAGTACAGTATTGGATGGAATAGAACATTGAACCATGAAAACATAACGTATACGGAACAACAGCACAAGTAGGGATCTTTGAATCCATAAGGATAGTTAGATGCTTGCCCATTTGTATGGGTGTTTCCACAAACCATTTGTCAATGCTTTATAAGGCCACATCATGACACTTCTGAAACAATATATCAAGGAGATTTATTGAAACAAATGGCTCATGAATTGTGGATCATCAGATGAAATCCCACACCTCTCAAACTGTGATTTACACTGCATTGTTAAATTGAAAGTTCATGCCTTTCATAACATGTTGTAACAGCTCAATTATTTTAAAATAAGATGTCCATGCATGGAAGAGGATCTTTTTAAAATAAAAAAAGTCTTCTGTTTTCCAGTTTCTCTACAGATGTCATACTTCACATTGGAAGTCTTGGTTTGTTCTTGGCCAGAATAAAGCATTTTGGAAAGTGTATGTATGATCCTTAGGATTCAAGCAGCTTAAAACCAAAGAGATAGACATCAGTGGATACATTACAAATATATATATACAAATGAATCAATCTGATTGAAATAAGGTAATCCTTACATAATTTCATTTTCCATCATGGATCTTTAGCTCCTGTAGAAAACTAGAATATTCAGGGGTTTGAGGGAGGGCAGAAGGGCTTTCTTGCTGGGGCGGGTGAAAGGTTACAAAAAAACTTTTTCAAAATTTCTTTAAAAAACTCACAGTGTTAAGTTCTCTGTCAACTAGATCCCTGTCTTACTCTGGTCATTCACTTGAACTCTTAAGTGTAGGAAACATCTTATAGAAATGAAAGGATGTTTTCAGTCTTCAAACTGTCCTTAACCTCTCACTTTATGAAGCAGACAGAAGTGTCAACAGCAAACACAATGATATTTTGTGAATACATTATGATTAGAAATTATCTGTTTTTTTTGACAGAGAACGTTAATGCCAGTAGAAAGTACACTTGAGTTTCTGGGAAAGTTCTAGGTGTACGCTGTACACTAGAAACTTCCTCAGAAGCCATTCCTTTAAATAGTGTCAACTCAATATGCAGAAAATACAGATCAGCAGATTCACATGACTGAGAGTTACTTATTTAAAGGAATGTAATACAATGGCTGATTTCCTATGAATAAGAGAAAGAAGGAAATAAAGAGATTCTGAAATAATTTTGAACATGTGTAGTAAAACAGATGTCTAGAAGTAACTGGACAAAGATTTATTTGCAGAATTTACGACCACCCCTAAGTTTTATCCCTGTTCTGATGTGAATTGAAATGTAATTCAGAGACTTTCAATATGAGAGCTGATATTTTCCAGTAAATTATATACACAAAGATCATGTCTACCCCCCAAAAAATATGCTTAAGTTTTTTGTGAGCTTAGTAGCTTTTATAATATTTCTGTCTGCTTGTTTTCTGAAATAGTTGACATGTCTTTGCACTATACATTATGCACCACCTTTTTATTCAATGCATAAAAGTTATTCACATATTCCTTCATCCGTTTAACACAGTCAATGATCACATATGGTACACTGAGAATATGAATTATATATGCACTGCTAAAACAGAATGAGATTTTATTTTATATAGCACATATTTCTTTAAAAGGAGAAACTGTGGGCTAGAATAGTTGGCAATAATTGACCTTCAAGGTGAGAAGATAATTCATATACTTCTCTATTTTGAAATAACACGTTTCAGCAGGATTTTAGATACTTGGGAGCTGAACTCAGTGTAAGTCCATTCAGTGTTATAGTCCAAATCAGCCCTTCTGTACTTCTTTTTTATTTACATTTTCATATTGCTTTTGTCATTCTTGTCATTACTTATGGAAGCTAATCAACTCTTTCGAGTAAGAACATACCACCTTAAAGTCAGTAACAAAGCAAAAATAGTTTCAATATAGAGATTTCATAAGTTCAAGTAAGATGCTTGGGTAAGTAGACTTGATGAAATTTTCTTATCTGCAAAGACAGAGCACCAGTAGTGTGCACAACAAAGCACTGCAAAGGAATGGAACTTGAGGGCATCATCAGATGGTGTGTTATCCTAAAAGCTAGAGAGATTATTAAAATATAATAATACCTTTGGTTAAGATGCTCAAGATCTGCCTTGAGTGTAAGAGTGAAAAAGATATTTGGCTTCACTCCCTCCTCTGACTTCCATCACTCTTTCCTCTTTCACGCTGCTCCCTTTCCAGTACTCATTTCCTTAGATGAGTCCTCATTACACTTGCTTTTGACCATTTCTTCCTGTTTTAAGGAAATAATGTTAATCACGGATGCTGAGGAAAGAGGCACACCAAATCTCATTAACATATTCAAAGGAAAATATACAGCTTTAAAAATTACAGTGAATTAAAATTGAGCCACACAAATAGATAGGAGTTCAACTGCAGCAGGGAAGAGAACTTTGGTTTAGAAATCACAGTTTGATGTGAAAATACCTAGAAAATATTGGTACATGGTACAAATATTGGTACATTTGTGGTGGGTTGCAGTTTTGCAATTTATGAATAATTTTGTTTGAATAGGAAGAAAAGTTGTCTGTATATGACTGCTATATTAAATACCAAAACATTTCTTAGAGTAGAAAATTGTTTGATTCCTTTTTCTATTCCTGTAATTGTTGCATTAGTGTTCTTTATTTGTATGACTATTTCAGTATCAGATGTGCAATTTATTGCTGGTATGCATTCTTCTTAAACTAAGACAAGTGCAAGTTCAAAATGCTGGGAGTACTATAGTGTTGAATTCAATTAGTATATGTATCCTTACAAAACATTGCATTCACCTGCTTACACCTGCTTACAGATCTTTACTTGCAGTCCTCAATCTGGAAGAATCAGAACTTTTTTACAACCTGTGATCAGTAAAAGGATGAGAAAGTCTGACAAAGTTTTTTGGGTTTTGGGTTTTAATTCGTTAACAAAATGATAGTAGTTCTCTGATTCAACACTTGGGCTCCAGAAAGGAAGCATGGTTGATCTGCACATTTGCCTGGCTATGTAGATAAATGGAGTTCTGGTTGATCTTTCACCACCATCTGCTCAAGTGCTTCTGTCCTTCTGTATGTCGTTGCCTGCAGGAGTCCTTTTTTTTTTTCTTTTTTCATTTTCTCTTTTCTTTCTCCTCTCTAGTACCTTAGTTTTCCTCTTATTGTAAGCAAGTTGCTATTTACACAGTGTTCCATCTCTTCAACTATTACGTACTGATACCACATGATATTAGACATTTACAATATAGACATAATCACCTGAAACATGGCTGTCAGGACTCTCTTTATAGTCAACAGATAAAAATAGGGATTTTCTGTCATATCTGATCCCTATCCTTATGTAGATATCTAAAAACAGATCACATGAATCACAACATAGACATTCTTATTTTCCTCCAGTGAGTGATTATAAAGGGAGGAGACAAGGATGACTAATTCAAATATAGCCATCTATTTTGTAGATGTATGAATTAAGTGCCTAATATACATATTATTTTTTCCTACTGACTTTTTCTTATTACTAATCTTGCACTCTTTTTGCTCTTTCATATATGAAGCATTTTTAAGACAATTCTTTACCATATCTACTACTTTTATTTTTTTACCCTCTCTTCCACTTCAGACAGGAGAGGAACAGTAGAGACAACTCTTTCACAGATACAATCTCCTCTTTTCTAAAGCCTTCCTGATTAAGTAAGAGTTATTTTATTCAATCACTGAGATATTATCAGGGAGGTTTAGAAAATATTCTACATGAAGTCAGGACAATTTTGAACACAATATATCTCACTTGTAGGAGAAGGAAAAGCAGGAGAAAAGATCTGGTGAGAAATTTTACTTTATATTTAATGCCCCATTTAATTTACTAGCGCTGAAAGGTAATGATCAGGTAAGAGGCAACAGCAGATTACTTCTGAATAAAATGCTCAAGTCTGGCCTTTCTGAAGTCTTTGATGACAACAGTAGATTAAATTAAATTTTTTGGAGATGTGGGCTAATTGCAGTTTATTATCCCCAATTCTTTTGTTACCATAGCACTAGCTATGACCAAAGGATAGGAAAGCTGCAATTTAGGTCAATATTTTTATGCCTGTTTCCTCAAAGACTTCTCTGAAGACTCTAGTTTGCAAACTATAAACATTATTATTTTGAAAATCTTGTTATCTTGGATATTTCTGTATGATATTCAGGCTTGGAGAAGTAGAATGAAATGGTCTCTGAACAGCCAGTTTGCTATCACTTTCTCCTCACAATACTACACAGAGAGTGTGCAGATGTACTTCACTGTTCAGAGTGAATCAGCTGGTAGAACAGGCTGCCACTAAATACACAGAAGGTCCAGGATAGGAATGACCTCACATTAGCTGCATCATAAGGTAAATCATATCTACACAAGAGTGCATTCACAGGAATAGCTTACAGTCTTCGTAGTAATAATAATAATAAGAAGAAGAAGAAGAAGAAGAAGCAGACGAAGAAGAAGAAGCAGACGAAGAAGAAGAAGGGGAAGAAGAAGAAGAAGAAGAAAGAAGAAGAAGGAGGAGAAGAAGAAGGAGGAGAAGGAGAAGAAGAAGAAAGAAGATGAAGACGAAGACAAAGATGAAGAAGAAGAAGAAGAAGAAAGATGATGAAGTTGAAGATGAAGATGAAGACGAAGAAGAAGAAGAAGAAGGAGAAGAAGAAGAAGAAGAAGAAGAAGAGGAAGAAGAAGTAGTTTCATGTTGTGTCTGAGTCCAAGGAAGGCCTGTTGGCCCAGGTTACCTCACCATATGCCCTATTCAAATTCAGGAGGATTCTAGAAATGTGTGTGTCTGAAAACACACTCTCAAATACTACCTGTTCTCAGAAGCAAACATCTCCTCTTGCTTGAAGCTTACTAATTTTCAGGTTTCCAGAAACCTCTTTGCTGTTGAGACCTTATGGATAATATCTCTAAACTGTCTAATTATGGTTTCTGATGGCTGCAAGGATTGTGGATAATGACCTGCAGAAAATTTAGAGTTCACAAGTTCAGTTCTATAAAGCTCATACAAATAAGATTTTAATAAGAACCCCAAATAGATCTGTTCAAGCAGGAAATTATAAGACATGGCATCTCAAGGATCAGCCCCATTCCTAATATAGCATTGCTTCACACATTAATCACACAGCTTCAAGCAGTCACTATTTATCAAATGATGCAAATCAAACTTACTGAGAAAACTTATAATGGTCTAAAAGTAAACGCTGTGAAGAATATGGTGGATATGTCATAAATATACTGTTAAAATGGTGCATGGAATTGCATAATAGGGGCAGTACAATCATTTTATGACCTCTTAGGTCTAGAGAAGACTGGATTTTTTTTCCTGTAGGCAAGTAACAAAATGACAGTTATCCCAATTGAAATAGAGCATGTGAAAGTCACACCAGCTCTGGATTTGTCCTAAGAGCTTTAAATGCAAAATACATACTGAACAACAGTATTCAAGTGTACTTGATTGCATTTTGGTTTTAATTTTCTTATGGAGGAAATACAAGAAAACAAGCTACATAGAACACTATAAATGGTATATAAAATTATTTATTTTACGTAATAATATATTTTAATATAATGTTAACATCTTATTAGAATATATATGTTACATTTTGATAAAAATATATATTTATACATTATATATCTTCATATAATATATTTAATATATTTATGTAACATATACATTTTAAACATTGATTTTCCGAATAAATGTGCTGGCATAAATTATCACATAACTCCAGTCTGTGTTGAAAACAGATCACATGTGAATCTAGATTAACTTTAATATTAACCTTATGTGAAATGATATTAAATTCATCATTGCTGTTATGACTGAAAAATTAAATCAAGGTTTTTCTTTGAGAAAGAATTTAAGAATATTAGCACATAACCTTAGGGAATAGGGAGAAGTCAGCAGTGATTGCACTCTGCAATTTGGCAGTTCTCTCTTACCAGTAGAACAAAGACTAATAGCCGGAAAGACTAAACCCCCAAAGTGAGGGATGTTTAAAGTAGTTGGTTTTAAACCACAGCACATCACAGAACTCTATCTAGATGACAGGTGTATTGTACATGTATTGACAGTATATGACAATATGTATTTAATATATTTTGTGTGTATTGGATTGGGTTGATTTGCAAAGGAAGGGGAAATTGAGGGAATGAGAGAGCAAAATTTAAGAAGAAAGTGAAGGAGTGGGAAGCAACAAGGAAGAAAAATATATAATAAGTTTTAAAAGGAAAAGATAAAAAGAAAAAAGCAGAAAGATAAAAGGAAGAAAGAAGACATTTGGGAGTACAGGAGGGTAGAAGGCACACACACATGCAAAAGAAAAAAAGAAGAAAACTATCAATCATCAGCAAAACAAGAAGTGAGAGGGGAAAGATCCATAAGCAAAAAATGAAACAAAATGAGGAAGAAAAGATTGCTGAGATCACAGTCCCACCAACCTGTGAATTTTGAATGGGTAGCAGCCAGCTGCTGGGAGAGGGCCAATGCATTGCTTGGCTAAATGAAAAGCAGTTGGCATCCTAGTATTTTACATGTGATGAGCATCCAATATGTGACATTTGATCTTATGCCAGGAACATGCTATGGTTTGAAATCTCTAGCAGCCAATCATGATATTCAGTGACTACTTTCTTTTATCATTTTAATTTCATGTCCTTCACCAAAGAATACTTAATCCAGCTGCACATGTATTTAGATGGAACAAAATTCAGACTGTTTAAAACAACTGCTCACAATCAGCCCATAAAACATAAATTCTGCTTCAAGTAGAAACCTTTCTGTTAGATCAAAGAGCTATACTCGTTCCATATTTTTTGTTCTTCAACAAAAAAAAAAAAAATCAGACCAGTCAGGAACCATATTTATTTAATTACATATTTATCTGATAACCTTCAAGGCAGACATAGCTATCAGAGATGGCGCCAGAAGTACACCCACTTGTATTTGGCAAGCTCTAACTTTATGATGTTGCAACACTAATTCATCCTATTATTCTAACATTGAGAGCACTTTCTAATCAATAAGAAATGTATGGCTTTATCTTGATCATCATTCCTTTACTGGTGAGTATACTTCTTTTCAGGGAGTAATATTCATGCTTTTGCAATATATGATTAGAAATAATGCGGTTGTTCTATGCCTTTTAATACTAATATTTATCCTGAGTCTAGCTTGAAGTAATTCTGTAAGATCTATTTGCATTCTATCTACTGATCTGTAAGAGTTAGAATTTGCAAAAATGCTGCGTCAAGGAGTAAAAGGAGATAAGCAGAAGTAGGATGAGATCTATTTTAATTTCCCTTTCCTACACCTCCTTCTCAACACTAATGCAAATATCATTGGTTTAAATCTCATGCACATTAATTGTGCTAAGAAGGCATATATGGGAGATTGACTATAAACAACGGCAGAGTTCAAAACCAGAAAGGTGAACTATGACTTCACAGTTACAGATGTGGCATAGGGGTTTAATTTGATAATATAGTCTTTTACATATTGATTGTGAATTTACACAAGGATGTGTAAGCAATTACCTCTATTTCTGTGTCCCAGAAATACTGCAGATACATCCATGAGCATTTATCAGAAGAATTTTTCACGCGAGAAAGGCCGCTACATTGGCAATTGGTGGACTCTTCTCAAAATACTGTTTTGGTTTCAGAGTATATCTGTAATGGGATCATTCCATGTAGGAATATTAAAGTTATTGAACATTAGGAACAAATCAACTTGCATAACACCTATCTAGTCTTGTACTGACCCATTCACCAGTCTTCAGTAAAGACTTTGTTTCCAGTGCCTGCTTAGGCTTGAGATCTACACTGTAAAATTGATTAATTATTCCAGTGAGAAAAGATTTTGCAGGATGCAATATAGTATTTCACACTTTCAAATGAAGTCACACAGTACGATGTCAAACTTCGCTTCTCTAGCATTTTTTGTTAAGTTATTTCTAACTGGAGGCTAGTCTTTTTTTCTTGTGGTACAGGGATTCAGGAAAGTTTGCTTGTAGGATTTTCTTCAGGTCTCTGTAACCAGCATGAGGTGTAGCTGTGAATACATTTATACAAGCACTTTGTATCTGGCAGGGAAAGATTTGTCTTCATCTCCATAGGCATTCTGAAATGATGATGTAGTCAATGGAAATTTATCTCTAGGATTCTCTACTTTTTACCAAAAGTCTTGATTGTACCCCTGGAAGTGATGTTAGGCCTAACTCTGTTTTGGTGCAGGCAAGTATCTTGCTGTGAGCTTTTGACACACTGAATAAAATTCCATAAAAAAATAAATTTATTAATCTAAAATTTAAGGTGAATGCTGTTTACATAGGGAAATAGTCCCTGTCCTCACACTGGACTCAAATAACCTGAGTAATTTTTCATCTACTGTACAATATGGTGCAATAAATTACAGTATCAGTTTTAACCTCCAAATAAATAACGAGCTAGATAGATAAGCCATCTTCTATTTTAAGGGTGTTTTTAAATATTTTACTTAGTAAGAATAGGCACATTGTAATTGAGCCTTTTAAAGTACTAAATTAGGTAGTATAAGAAAGGTGATGACCATATTCAAGTGAACACTGGTAATAGTTTCTGTGACCTCATTATTCTGCAGAAAATGAAGCAAATGTATTTCATACCACAAGCCCTGCTTTAAAAAGCCCAGTGCTTTTATTCCCCCACTGACTTTGATAAAGGTACTACACCATGGTGATTGCAAGCATGTGACCACAACAAAAGTCTCATATGACTCCCAGGAGCAGTTCAGCATGAGTAAGCAATTCCCAGTACTGTCCAAAGCTGCATTCCAGTAAGAGATCATGTTTTTTATAGAGCCTCATGATTCCTGCCACTCCCCCTCAACAAAAGCATAATTGTTATTATTTCCTCTACATCTGGAGACTTTATCACACCTAACATTTTAACATTTCTTAGGAATAAGAAATTATTTTCCAGGCTATTGTCTATTTCGGACCTGAGCGATGACGAACATGTGCTGAATTTTGTAATGGGCCCCAGACAAACAGTTAAAGCTTCATTCAATCCAGAATGTCACAATATGTTTGGAAACAAAGCAAAGTGTTTCCAAGAAATAAGTGCTTTTACCCATCACAAATAACCAAATCAACTGAGTACTTTACGGGGAAACCCATAGGAAGACAGGAATTTGCTCCCAGTGAATACACAAGATTTCTCAATCTATGATTCAAGCCTGAATTAAGAAAAATTAAGTTAGAGGCTCTTGGCAATAGCTGGTTGTTGTTGTTGCTGTTTTTTAGTTAGTTAGTTTATTTGTTGTTTGTTTGTTTTTAATATTTCATAGCTGTCCCTCCATCACTTTCTAAACTAAAAAAAAGATATCTGGCTTATTTTAGTATTTGCTGACATCTCAGTTCATGTCTGCCTTTGGTCTGCTTCAGTAACTCTATTGTATAAACTTGAGAATGCTGAAGAAATATCAGACTATTTCCCAAATCAGAAGCCATGTACCTTTGTAAATGTGGGATGAGCCTGCTAAGGTAGAGTGTCACAATACTGCTGCTGTGTTTCTTGCAGAGCTGTGCTGGTTTATTTGCAACAAGCTGTTTCGATCGCTGTAAATATACATATACCTTGTCCGGGCACTGTATTCTGTAAATGTAGCGAGAGAATATGAAAACCCTAGCCATGTTTAAAGTATCATGCATTTGTGGACATGAAGTCTAATTTACATCATATCTAATGTCACCTCTCATTAACTCCATCTTATCCCTCTGATGCAGGGTCTGAAACTGCATAGGGCTCATCAGTTAAGAGCCACAGCTTTCCTACCCAGATACTGTCAAAGAAGCTTTCTCTATATATGCCTATCCATATAGGCCACAAAATACTCAACAATTGACTTAGCCATTTCCAGCACATCTCTGTCACCCTACATCCTCTTACCCTTCAGAGAGGAAAAGTTTACAGATTAATTTCCACTTGTCTACTCTTATAAGGATTCCTAACACCTGCAGATTTAAAAATGTGGCCTAACATTTTTGTTTACCTTGCCTTCAAGATTTACTTCAAATAAGCTAGCTTTCTGTGTCAGTTGAGCTTTGAAAGGCATAGAAATGTCCCAAAATCTATTTAAAATATTCATTGCTCTGGAGATCAAATGGGAAGCTGACCTGAAGCTTAGTTCACATTATACAAACTAGCAAAAAACTTTGCTTTACAGTGGTTTCTGTGAACAAATGGACAAAAACTGAGTAACAAAATCACACTCCAGCACTTTTTAATCTGTTTCCCCAGTAGGCTCTCTGTCCCTGCAAGCAATCAGCTCTCTCTGTATTAAACCAATGTAGTAGACTTTTGAGATATTAAAAAATGGTTTATGCCTTGTATTTTTCTTCTGTGCATGTTGAAATAGATGACATTTTCCTTTTGGTAGCTTTCTCATAAATCTAAATGATAATACACCAGTGTTTTTTTTCTTGATAGCTTGGCAACACTTTATGCCTATTCGCTTTGGGGTTTTCTGGTGTAGTGGGTTCAGGGTTTTTTGGTGGCATTCTTTTTTCTTTGTTTGTTTGATTGGTTTGGTCGCTTTTTTTTTTTTTTTTGGGGGGGGGGCGGTGATTTTTATTTTTTGTTTTTGTTTGGGTTTTTGTTTGCTTTGTTTTTTATTTTCTTTTTTGTTGTTTGGGTCCTTTTTTCTTTTTTTTTAATATTTTTTTTTTAATTAATCAACATTTTTTTTTTCTTGCTTTTAAGCTTTTATAATGTGGTAGTAACATTCCAAATGGAACTAAGGTTCACTATATCAGCATCTGAATATATGCTGCCAAATAAATTGTAATTCATCCTTTTCTGCTTATTGCAGAGAGTAGCTTAGCACAAACCTGTGGAATGCCTGACATAATGTGATCCCAGGATATGCCTGGAGTCCCATATCTTATTAAATAATGGTAGTAGGTTAAATGCCGGGCAGGGATAAAGAGGTGAAGGTGCAGCTAGAGGTAGGTGACAGACAAGTATAGCCAGTTACAATCATGACAGATGCCATTGGAAAGCTATTGAAGGGCTTCAGCCAGACACATGAGTTTAATCCAATAATAAATTTTAGGGGTGGTAGATAGGACGTATTGGAGAGTTGCCAAGAAGAGCCTGATGGTTATGTTGGAGTCTTCCAGGCTCAGAAGCAGCTCAATTTCATTTCTGAACTGGTTGCATTTAACTTCTTGCTACCATCATAGAAGGGAAGCAAGACAGAGAGGGAGATTTCTGATTCTTATCTTGAGTTCTAATCCTGATTTTTATGTTCCTGTGCCTTTTTCTCAGTACAAGAATTGTTTATAAAGCACTTATTAATCACACACGGTGGACTAATTAAATTGACATCACACTTCTTTAATTAGACAGTGTTTGAGAAACATTTCAAATATGAAGAGAGCTGTATTGATGCTAATTATTAATCATTTGATCCTGTGAGCTCAACAAATGACCACAGCAGACATCTCTGATTATCTACATTCAGGCACCCAAGTAGTCACATTTACTTTAGTAAAACTTGGTATGTTCTTCTAGCCAGGCATTACATTGACCTGCTAGCTTTTAAATGCTTTATTTACCTCTGCTAATTGCGTGACTTCCCCTTACTCATTCCTGTTCTTATCACTTGCACACATGAGATAAGAAGTGAAAGATGGGTCTTGAACAGTTTAAACCAGCTTGTGATTTGGCAAGAGAAAAGTAGACATCAAAAAGAAGCTGTTGACCTCAAAAGAGAAACAACAGTCTAAAGCTTGGCCCTGAAGGACAAAACGATTATTGAGTGTGACACCCTTGTTGTGCTTTCAGTACTATCTCAATATTCCTTATGCAGGCAAAATTGCTATTCAAAGAAACAGAAATTTCCTTAATGGGAAAATATTCCTAACAATACATTTTTGAACCCTTGAGGCTGCAAGTGAGTGACTTCTGTAATTTTAGGAACACCATTCTCTTTATTCTAGAAATAGTAGTTTTTTCAGGTGCATTTTTATTTAGCTATATGTGAGGGTGGTTGATCTAAAAAATGTGCCTAATCTCAGATGAAAAACTCATTTTCTTCAAATATATTGACAGGATTTTGATAGTGTAATGCCAGTACTGATGTGCAGTTGAGTATTTTTGAATTTGGTTAGAGAAACTGAGGTTTGGTTTCAACTGTTAAAACACAATGAAAAAGCATTGCTGCATGAAGTAGTATTAATGATTAGCAAGAGGAGAAGTACATAGCAAAAATTCTCATCTTCTCTACCTTTTCCAATAAGTTGTTACCTCAGCATTTAAACCCTGTAGACCTTTCAAGCATTATTCCTGAATTAGATGATGTACAGAAAATTACAAATTGTAGGTACATACAAGAGCAGAATGGTTAGTTGCTTCTTTTCTGCTTAAGATCTAACATTTTCACAATGATTATGAACAGTATTGACAACTATTATTTGGAAAAGGAGTCATACTGAAAGAAAAGTAGATAATTACCTGTAGGAAAAAAAAAGTGTTAGGAGTTGCCTAATTCAGTAGCCAAATTCAGAAAAGTCTGTGGCAGATTCACATTCATACGTCCAACCAGTAGTGAGACTGAGCCTGAATTCCTGTCAGACACAGACACACATACATAGAACAAACGTATCAGTGTATATATGCACACACAACTGGTCACACAGCCCATAACATGGACAGAAAAAGCACTCGCACAAACAGTGCCAACATCCTTATCCTGTTCACTGAAATAAACACTCAAGGATTTTTTTTTAAAGAATACACTGAGCAAGTACCTCTGAAAAATGGCACAGAGTCATGTGATTCTATCTTGGTAGAAGTGGAAAGACTAGATGACTTCTTGTAATGCCTTCCAGACTCCATCAGGTATTGAATTATGTTAATTCAATCCTGTATTCATTGAATTTTATTTAGAGTATAAATTTCATTTTAATGTCATTTAAAATTTCATTATAATATTAACAAGAATTGTAATATAACATTTATGAGTATTTTTACTTAAACCTGTAATTTTGTTCCTGAGGTATTAACTAAAATATCTGAAGAGAAATTAGATTAGGCTCAAAAAGCACATTTCAAATCAAATTTTAAAAATATTATCTCACTCAGTATGTGGGCATGATATATGCAGTAAGGTCAAAGAAGCAGCCCATGTTGTTTCATCTGCCACAATACCATGTGCTTCTATTAACTATAATTGTTTGAACCAAAATTCATCCTCTTTCTTTTATCAATTTTCCAGAAAATATTTTTCACAGACAAAAATAAGGAATTGTCTCAACATTGTCACCCTTCCTTAATGGAATCATTTACACTAAATCAATTACTCATTTTTTAAAATACTAAAGCTATTGATGTTATTAAACAGCTGCATTTGTAAACAGTAGAAATGATGCTTTTATAATTAAGACATTGTTTGGGAAGCCAAGACACTTTTTTATACTGCTCACTATGCTGCCATAAACTTCTTATGCAGTGTTTGCCAGATCAATAGTCTTCTTTCTTGCCTGTATCTTGTTTTCTCCTTCCTTTTCTGGAAAGTGGAAACATTAGTCTTATGTAACAACATGGATTGAGGACAACAGTCACCAACAAATTAGAACTACAACATCAATATTATCATGTTCATTACTATTTGTAGCATTGACACAACTGGTGTACACAGGCATAGTGAAGGAGACTCTCCACCCTACAGGATTTATCTCATTAGATGAGAGAATGAGTCAGACTTGAAACAGAGGCACGTAATTGCTTAGCAAGTCAGTGACAGAAAAGAGACCACATTTTTTAAAATAATGGGCTGAACCTCAGGAAGTTTAAGTGATCTGATTAAAGATACTGTGCCTTACGAAAACTGTCAGAGGAAGTCAGGTAATCTGAGACTATTTTCAGACAATAGTGTTAGATAAGAACATTTTTTTAAATTATTAAAGGTGTCTAATGTCTTTTCCATTACTATTTTTAAACTGTAGAAGTTGTATTTAGTTAATTATTTTGTCTGCTGCATATTTAACTACAGTAAAATTTTTGGAATAATATGGTAAGTTTTCTCAATATAAATTTGCATTCTAGTTTATTTTTATTACATGTTTGCTATTTTTTATTTCAGCATATTTAATTTTCAATTCTGGGTGTCAGATGGATATATCCCATCCTCTGTTTTTAATCATTTGCCTATAGAAAATTATTTTTTCCCTATCTTGTACATAAAGGCAATATCTGAGCATAGTTTACTAATCCATAGAAAACAATCATATATACTTAATTTTGAAAATCTTGGAATCCATTTGTAGATAGATTTCTTGGAGTTTAAAAAAAAAAAAAAAAAAAAGACAAAACTTTGCTTTTATTGTTTGACTTGTAGTGATAGCTTTTTCCATCAAATTCATCTAACATCTTAATCATCATCATTATTTTCCTATGCATCTATCCTGGTTTCGACAGGGATAGACTTAATTTTCTTCTTAGCAGCTGGCATAGACCTGTGGTTTGGATTTAGTATAAGAATAATGTTGCAAACACACTGATGTTTTAGTTGTTAAGCAAAGACTTTTCAGCTCCTCACACTGTGCTTGAAGCCCAGGAAGCTGGGAGGGAGCACAGCCAGGACATATGATCCAAAATGGCCCAACAGATATTCAATACTGTATGACATCATCCTCAGTATTTATTTTGGGAGACAGGGGATCCCCTGCTGGCCAGGGGATCTGCTTCTCAGGAACTGGCTGCGTATCAGTTTGACACATGGTGAGCAACTGCATTGTGCATCACTTGTTTTTTTACACACACATATATATATATATATATAAAACACCTTTTCTGTCCTATTAAACTATATTTTTCTTAACTCATGGGGTATACCTTTATTTTCCAAGTTGTCTCCCCCATTACTACTGGGGGTAGGGGGGATGCAAACAGCTGTGCGTTGTTTAGCTGCCTGCCGGGTTAAACCACAACAGCATCTCTCACTTTTGCCTTTCTTCAATTCAAAAACTCAGTTCTTGTAATTCCTTTATTTTCCTTCCCTTCTCTTTCTGAGCTTCCTTTTGCTCCTTAGACACTCATCAATCTCTTGTGCCTCACATCTCTTGTCCCTTCAAATGTTTATCAAAATTCACCTTCCACAAAATGTTTAAGAAATTATTGTTCTTTAATTCCTTAAACTTTACACTTATGTTTGCACATGATAATATTCTGCATTATTAGATTTCAATACCTTGTCTTTTAAATTTTTTCAAATACCCATATGCCATCAAAAGACCTGTGGTGATCTGTATTTGATTTTGGTTTGCTTTGTTTTATCCTTAGTAATTACGATGTGACAAACACAGTGGGTGAAAACCTGGCTATTATTAGCAAGTTTTGCCATTTATTTAACTTACATACCCAATTAAAATAGTAAGTAAATAAAAAAAAAATAAATTATATTCTGATCTCTGACTATATTAATAAGATGAGCTGGAGATAATCCTGATACAGATCAATGTGAAATCAGTGTCAGGCCTGGTATGTCAGCTATTTGTGTTGCACCTTTGTTCTACCTGAAAGCAAAACTTCAGATCAATTTTCCCTGCTATAAGATGTAGAAGAACGTTCCTCAAGCACAGACACACAAAATTTAAAATTATAGAGTTATAACATAATATTATTTATAGACTGAGTCTGAATTCAGATGCCTTCATGCAAACCAGAACTTCTATCACTAGAGAGAAGATTGGTACCTGTAACAGGTTCTTATATAATATGTAAGAGGGATACAAATACTATTTGGCTAAAAGTTTGCATTACAGAATCACAGAATCACAGAATGTCAGGGATTGGAAGGGACCTTGAAAGATCATCTAGTCCAATCCCCCTGCCAGAGCAGGAACACTCAGATGAGGTTACACAGGAACATGTCCAGGCAGGTCTTGAGTGTCTCCAGAGTAGGAGACTCCACAACCACCCTGGGCAGCCTGTTCCAGTGTTCTGTTACCCTCAATGAGAAGAAGTTCCTTCTCAAATTTAAGTGGAACCTCTTGTGTTCCAGTTTATACCCATTACCCTTTGTCCTATCATTGGTTGTCACAGAGAAGAGCCTGGCTCCATCCTCATGACACTCACCCTTTATATATTTGTAAACATTAATAAGGTCACTCCTCAGTCTCCTCTTCTCTAGGCTAAAGAGACCCAGCTCCCTCAGCCTTTCCTCATAAGGGAGGTGCTCCACTCCCTTAATCATCTTTGTTGCCCTATGCTGGACTCTGTCCAGCAGTTCCCTGTCCTTCTGGAACTGAGGGGCCCAGAACTGGACACAATATTCCAGATGCTTCAGGTTGGAGTACCATCCCAAGCCTTTCAGATACTGTGGTGAGTTAGCCTAGTCCAACAGCCAGACTCCCACTGAACTGCTCATTCACTCCCCCTCCTCTGAGGGCAAGGGGAAGACACAGAATGGCAAAGCTCATAGGTTAGAATAAAGACAGAGATAGCACCTACCAATTACCATCACAAGCAAAACAGACTCAGCTTAGGGAAAATTAGCTTAATTTATTGAAAAAAGAAAAAAAAAAAAAAAAGGAAGATATTAATAGTAAGAAACAAACATCAAAACAACACCTTTGCCCCACTTTCCTAGCTCAGTTTCAATATTTAGCCCCTGGTACAAGCTGAGCAGTACAGGGGTTGGGGAACAGGGGTTGTGGTCAGTCCATAACACTTCACCTCTGCTACTCCTTCCCTCTCACTCCTTTCCCCTGCTCCAGTGTGGGCCCTTCCATGGGCTGCAGTTCTTCAGGATAACCCTGCCCTAGTGTTGGTTCTCCATATGCTCAGTTCTTTCATTAAATATCGACCTGCTACACCATCGTCTCCTCCAGGAGCTTCAGGAGAACCTTTGCCTTGCCACCTGGAGCACCTTGTCCCCCTCCTTCTTATATGACTCTAGTGTCTGCAGGGCTATTTCTCACACTTTTTTTTTTTTTTTTCAGCATCATGGTGGCTGTGGGGCTCAGCTGTGCCCCATGGCGACTGGAACTGGTTTTGTCCGGCATGGGGCAGCCTCGGCCTCTGCTCTCAGAGGCCCCGCAGCCTTCGTGGTCTGTACCCGGGCACCTGCATCCAGCACAGCTGGTCAAGCTCCACTGTGCTGAGCTGGGTTCGAAATGAAACATTCCCATTTCACTATTGCCAAGGTTTAAATTTGGATATGGTTTTCAGAAATCCAATAGTATTTACTTTGAGTTAAAAATTCTTCAAGAACCTCTTTGGAACTTCTAGTCATGCAGTTATTTGTAGTCCTCAGGAAAAATCTATTTACTATATATATATATATATATGTATATTTTTAATACAGTATTGACATAAGCGTTCATGAGGACAATAGGTAAGATAAGCCCCTTTGCTGAATCTCAGCAGAAATGTAGGCATTATATAAGATATTGCTAGAAACTGATCCATGTACCTCAGTGAGGTCTTTGGGGAACTACCCAGGTCTATACTGCAGGAGCCAAATATAACCCACAATTAAATTTGACTAATTATACAAAGACTATTCCAACAACTGTAATGCATGAGACCTCAAGCCACCTCCTGGTATTATTTTTATCTTTTCAACCCAGGTGTCACTATAAATATTTACTGTAACAGAATCTTTCTTCATTCATGTCTTCTTTAAAAGGTTCTTAAACTACTGAAGTATGCTAATAAAGCTTAGGGTCACAGTTGTCAAAGTAATGTAGAAAATAGTGTTTTAAATCCCAACATCAGCAAATTCAGTGTCAGCCCGAACAAACTTTGCACAAAATGGAAAAAGGTACAGAATTCTATTTGGGCTTTCTTTTAAAATGAATTCTACAGTCAAAGAAATTACATTAATGCCTTATGTCTCCAGGTGTTTGGTTTTTTTTTTTTTAATTTTTCCAGATAAATTTGTCTTTGAACATACATCTGGAAAAACTTTGATATGTCACATTATTAACAAAAATATTAAATCCTTCAGTATATGAGAATGTATTTCCTGTTGAACATACTGTCATTGATTAACAAGGGATTTTTATTTTGTAACAAACATTTTGTTCAGTAGTATGTAAATATGATTTTGTAGAGAAATGGAAGGAAAGAAGAGAAGAGTATATGGGAATGGTCTGAAAAAGGTGGGAAACTTAAGAGTATAAATCCAAAACTAAAAAGGTATTTCTGCCAAATCTACCCAAAAGTTTTCTTTTGTTTGGCTTTAGAAGTATTTAGAATGTAAGCAAAGAAATAAATACAGTGAAGGAAAATATCACCATGACAGTCACTTTGCCTCTACTCTTTCCAACCAGTAACATAAAATTCTGACAATGCCTGAAGATTAAAAAAATAGTCTACCTTTTCATCACAAAGTTTAAATGCTATGTTTAGGTTTCTACCAAATGATTCCTTCAGGTACCAGTGTGTCACTTCATTTATTATTTGTTGCAGTTTACCATGTCCAACAAATGGATTTACTCTATCTGCAGCTCCACACCCTGTAGCTGTTCATTATGAAAGGAAACCAGGGGCCCTAACAGCTTGAGAGATACTCCTATCTGGGCTACCATAGCAACGAGTATGTGTATTAAAGTATAGGTCACATGGCTTAGTTTCCTAAGGCTAATTAATTTCGCTAATTATGGCCTCATACCAGCTGCAGAATGTGTTGGTGACCTAGTGAAATCAGCTGTGGACAATTATTTTCCATTCTATGGTGGTACCACCTCACCACGTGGAAATAATGTAATTACAAAAACTGCATACAGTATGTACAGAAAACAAATACTGTTCTGTGTTTAGAGACTGGGCTATAGGACCTTGAAGATGTCTAACGTAGATGTTCAGATCTTTATTGCTTTCTCTATCATCTGTGCGTATTAAATAGGTTGTAAAGAGCTGAGTAGTTAAGCTTAAAAGCTTGTCATTGAGATGTTGTTTAATTCACCAGATTTAAAAAGGATTCATGAAGCACCTACCACTTAGGGCAATGTAGATATATACATAAATATATACTTAATATAGTAGTATCTACCAAGCAAGTAAAACCAAGATAGCTTCCGGTTGTTTGATTTTTCATATCTTGCAAAAAATAATAATTAACTGAAAATCAGAAATTATGTCACAAATAACATTGTCTCTCTGCTTGCATGTAGAATTGAGTTAATTTTAGCCTCTCACCACATATGCAGTTTGATCTGTATTTTAATAGAAAAGCAGGTGCCTACCTAGGCTTTGGGGAGCAATTAACAATTCATTTTGAATAAAACCACAGTGTCTCACTGGCAAACCTAATTGAGGTAAATAAGACATTTTCAATCAGCTAAGAGAAGGCATTAAAACAGCCTTGCAAAATTGTCATGACAAATTAACAGCCAAAGCACAAAACCTTCTCAGACGGCCTTTACCATGGTGATTGATGAAAATGAAAAATTAATGATATCTTACTGGCCCGTCAAAAGGAAAAATTGCTTGCCCAACTGAATAGAATTTTGTGAGGCAGCATTAAATTATGGGCAATTAATAAAATACACTAAAGTATTTTATTTTTTAGTATAATTGTTAGCAGCACTGTTTTGCCTACAGTGTGAAAAAAAAAAAAGAGCCAAATTCTGTTCTCATTGCCTCAGGACACAAGCTTTCTCTGTCTATGACCTGAGGGTAATATCACCAAATCAGCAAAAGGTGACATTGGGGAAACTGTGCAGTTAGGATGAGCACAGAAGAAGACAAATGTTGTGCCTGGTGTATTTTTCACCATGCAAACCCCAGATATTGCCCCCAGAATGTGGGGTGCATGGAAGGGTGGCCTGACACTTCAGTCCTGTCTCTGAAGTGAAATGGTCCCAGCTTCCCACACCCTACACCTGTCCCCATTATTCTGACAATGAACCATCACCAAGACTTTCTCAGAGGTGGAACTGGATAGAAGAGCTGTGGATAGGTAACATACAGGTCCAGAGTAACCAGAGGAGGAGTTTCATTAAATATTTCACTTGTGTATCTATTCAGAGTGCTTTTTTTCTCCTCTGAGAAGATATAGAGAAAAAGACATATTGTTCAACTAGTGAGAACATAGAGTTATTGATCATAAAAAGGGTTACTGAGTCTTTTGTCTTTTCATTTTGTAATGTGAATTTAATAACCAAGTGTCTTTAGTGTCTAAGAAGCCTTATAGCTCCTCTGACTCAATACTCCAACAAGAGAAATTGTACAGGAATGTTTGTTCAAGGAACAGCTTATTCTCCATTTTATGATTGCCTATGATGTATACTTGTATCTGTTAAAAATATTGCTTTCTTACTGTCAGAGTGAGATGTATTTCAGGCTGGGATAAAAAGAGGACTGTATGTTTAACAACTAAATAATGTGACTTGTCAACATGATTATCTATCTTCCAGTTTATAGAAAAAGGACATTGAGTTTATTGAAGCAAATAGCCTAGGGAGCCTAACAGGCTGAAATGCTTCCCAACTGCAACAGCCCTTGTGAAAAGAAGGGTAATTAGGGAGGCTGGCGATCAAGAAAGGGCTCTGGTCTCTTTCTAAAAGGTCAGATGCTGTATAGAAGGCAGCTAATGGTACTAATCTTACTGCATCTTGTAAAGAATACTTGTCAAAGAGTAGGTTTCAAAGCGTTTAAAAAAGGAGGGTGGGGAGGGGAATTTCATTAATAGAGTGAAAAGGAAATAGAATCTTAAAATTTTTCCTCTGAAGAAAATAGACTTCATAACAAAAGGAAAAAGACCCCAAGAAGAAATAATTGCCCACAAGGAGATAATCAGTTACCTGTATTTGATACTTTCTAGAATGCATGTTGTGAAAACACATGTTGTGTAACAAGTAACCCTGTGCATTTCTCTGAACATGCAAGGGTCTAAAATGAGATACACTTTGTGACAATGACCCAAAGGACACATAGTGAAAATATGTTCTAGTAGAAAGATGGAAATGCTGTGGGATTCATTCCTTTGGTGCAGATATTTTTTCTGCAGTGAAGGGACACACATTATGTGGCACAAGAGGTGATTTTAGGAATCAAACAAATGATGTCCTTCAGAGCAGAGGTGTGGGCATTAATGGTTTACTTTTTCATCAGAACTCAGCAATGTTTACATTAATAGCAGATAACTAAGTTTAAGAACTCAGTCTATTAAGCACAAAAATAAAAGTTACTGAGCAACTAAGTTACTACATTTACAGTTAGGAATAGTTAAATCCTAAAAATCACGAATGTAGATTTTCCTTTTTTTGGTTTGATAACTATTGGGTACTCATAGGATAGATGCAGTGACTTCTGCTTGATATACATACAGTGTAGTCAAAAGTTTTGAAGAACACAAAAAATGGTTTATTGCTTTATTTTTTCAGTTTGAAAATAACTCTAGTAATAATTGTAATGATTTTTTATTTTCATGTATATCACCTGTTACTCATGTTGGTGAGAAATCAGCATGATTTTTGTAAGTTGCAAATGCTACACTCTTTTAAAAATAATTTTTAGATGACTGTAAATAAATCTTTTAAAATCTTATTTTAATTAAAAATCAGAAGATAATTAGCCATTATTTTGTAAATCAGCCATGGATTAGTATTGTAGTCCAGTCAAGTTTTATTTCCCTTCTCAGAATAAATTCCTGCTGTTTAAATTCTGTGAACTTCTATATCACTCCAAAGTTACAATGCGATTGCTGTGAGGTGAACTCAAAGCCTCTATCCCCTTGTTATTTAATTATATAATTTTATTTTTCTGATGTTATTTATAGCACTATATACAGAGTGGAAGTGTGATAAAGAGTATGTAAAATTTCAAATTTTATAAATATTTAAACTACAAATTAGATTTCTGAGTTTTTAAGTATTTTCTCCAGAGCATACAGCAGCAGAAAGTCTGTTTTTTAATGAATCTTTATCATGAACTAGGCCTGGACTGGAATAAAGCAGGCTTTTTCCCCAAATTTTGTGTAACTTGCCTTCAGTATGTTCATATACTATATATATATATATATGTATATGAAAGAAAAAAATATATATTTTACTCTAGATACTGTATCTCTGATAAATCACTATACTGATTTTTTAATCATCACCATTGTTCCTTAACGTTGGTTGATCTAATGCCTATTTAGGGATATTTCCTTAGATCCAGTCAAATTTGAAAGAGATTAATGGGGAGCACAATTAACTTAGAAATGCAGAAAGAAAGAAATTTTCAGTTCATACTCTGTGTTGTCTGACATCTGAGAGCTAATAGTCCTCAACAGAACCTGGGACTCACACTGAAAACTGTACAAAATCTTCTGCTTATCTATACATGTAGACTGGACATTTCTTTAGCTACTTGAACCAGATTTCAGCACATGGTAGAGCAAGTGACAGGACAGTGTTGATCAGCTACCTTCTGGAATAGACTAATGTGATATATTAGCCTTATTAATCTCTGTCCTGCTTTGATGTGGGCAGATCTGTGTGACTTGCTGGTGTTGAGTCACAGAATTGGAGTGCAACTCTCATAGGTAGTGCTTTTCTTTGAGATATGCCAGAGCTCACCGTCAGGAATTGGCCATCTTTGTTCTCATGACCCTGTTCCACAGGACAGCAGTGTTTAAACTTATCGCCTGTTTTATCAGTATCAGTATCTGTTTTATCAGTAGTGGAAAATTTACCAAGTAAACTTGAAATAAGCACAGCATTGCCAGCAACTCAAAGGAGGTGATTGTCCCACTCTGCTCTGCACCGGTGCAGCCTCACCTGGAGCACTGGGTGCGTTTCTGGGTGCCACAGCATAAAAAGGATATAAAGCTACTGGAGAGTGTCCAGAACACGGCTATGAAGGTGGTGATGGGTTTGGAAAGGAAGCCATATGTGGACCAGCTAAAGTCACTTGGTTCATTCAGCTTGGAGAAGAGGAAACTGAGGGGAGACCTCATCACAGTCTACAGCTTCCTCACTAGGGGAGGATAAGGAGCAGGCACTGATCTCTTCTCTCTGGTGACCAATGACAGAACCCAGGGGACGTTTAGGTTAGGCATCAGGAAAAGGTTCTTCATCAAGAGGGTGGTGGAACACTGGAACAGGCTCCCCAGGGAGGTAGTCACGGCCAGAAGTCTGTCAGTATTCAAGAAGAGACTGGACAACACCCTCAGACACATGGTGTGAACTGTGGAGTTGTCATATGCAGGGACAAGAGTTGGACTCGATGATCCTTGTGGGTCTCTTCCAACTCAGGATATTCTATGATTCTATGAAATAAGCTTTGCCAAAATGATGACATCCAGCTTTAAGAGGCAAAAAAAATTTAAAGCCAAAAGGGATCACACCTTCATTTGATCTGACCTGTGGTTTACCAGCAGCCGTCGAAATTTACCCAAATACTCTGATCTCAAGTTGAAGTAGTGATACCATGCATCAAGAATTATTAGGTCAAGAAAATGAAACATGGAGCACAGTGATGTAGTTTAATGTTAGGTATACTCAGCTGATTGGGAAAACATGAATTTTGGCCCCAGGCTTACATTTAAATTTACATTTTCCAGGGAGCCACTGGATAACAAAGATAGAGAGGTCTTCCAAAGGTGGGACATGAATTTAAATGCCTTCAGACAAAGAAAACCAAAAGGATCGAGTCTTCTATAGCTGGAATGAACATGCATATAATTAGGTAACCAAAGAATTATAAGCCCCACATCCTTTCTCCGTGTCTTCAGAATAAGGACAGGCTGTAAAATGTTGTCTTTGGTTAAGTTTTAAAAGAATTATATCAAAACTGGATTTTCTTATGAGGAGTTAATAGTAAGTAGTGCCTCATGTTTGTGCCAGCCTTCCATCTACACATATTCAGGTTGTATTTGCCCTTTTAAATATTGCTATATTATTTACACTTTCCTGTTCTGTTAGTACTTCCCCAACACTATCAACAGGCTAAAAGCTCCCTTAGTTCAGATAATCCAAGTTTCATAGGGATATGTTAAGTAGTTCTATTCATAAAAATATACCAATTACTAGAAACTCTTGTTTAATATTCATCATTTATAGTCTAGTGCATCTAGCGCTCTGTTAGGAAATACATTGCTACGGTTGCTTTTTTCCAAATTCAAGATGCATCTGTTGAATAACGCTGCATTTTTAGGTTCATTTTTTAGTAATTTTGCTGCCTGATACCAGTTACCAGGATTGCAATGAAGGGGTCCCTAAAACTGCTGAAAACAACTTGGTGTTTCTTAGCTGCCAGAGGTTTTCTTATTTTTACTGTTGCATCATTAACTTCTCTGATACCTTCCCACACATTTGAATTTCTGATTTGTCTACACTACCATTTCCCTTTCTTTCTGTTACTAGTAAACTTCTTTCTCTTATCTAATTGATTCCTTCTTTTTATTCCTGGTTCAAATGAGTTTGCATCAAAGTTTGTTCTCTTTCACGATTATGAAGTCTTGAAATTTTAGCCCTTTTCTCAAATAGTTCTCCTTCATAATACAAAACACCTTATCTTGACTGAACCTTCCTTTTTAGAGTATGTTTCATGTATTTGCTTTTCATAGATCTAGTATATTTCAGTTGGAAAGTCCTCAGTAATTAGATCATATTCACTAGTACCTAGAAAATTGTCAAATCTAGTCCAGTAGGTATTTCATTTTATCTGTCAAGATTTGTTCTGAAAATAATTAGGTCTCATAAAGCTACACTATGGCAAGAGTAGTACCTTTTATTTTAAAGTAATAAAAATTTCTTTTCAAAAATTGCCGTAACTTTTGCCCCAGCTACAGTCTCCTGTGACTAAATGGCCTGTTTTTGCAGACAAAAAGGTGTTTAGGAGTCCTTTCTGTATTTTCTTGTTTAATTTGGTGTCTTCTAAGACTGTGTTTATTTTACAGGAAACACATTCCATAGCAGGCACTTGAATCTCATTCTCCACGGCAGGAGTTTGTCAAGTACCAACTTCCCCACAAGCTTGTTACTATAAAAAAATAACATTGGACGCTCACCTCCACCAACAGCTGCATCACATCCAGGTTCACATTGAGACTCAATGATTAGAGAGCCAGAACATTGTCAATAATTTACTACATACTGCTTAGTGGATTCAACCAGAGTCCCTTTTTGAGACCGGTTTTCAGGAATCTAACTTGAAAAAAATGCAAAAGAAAATAAAAATCATTTATGTCATGTATTTTTAAACATGAAAAAGGCTTAGTTTTAATAGCAGTTTCTCTCATCTTTGAAGCACAAAGTTGTCCTATGCCTCTGAAGAGTGAAAAGACCAAATATCTTGGCATCAACTTGGCTCAGGCAATGCAGTTCCTTTTTCTGTATAAAGCAAATGAAGTTTTATTAAAAAGAGAGGGAACAAATAATGTAGTTGTGATGATAAAGCAACAACAAACTTCTCTCTCCCATACTCTTCTATATTCTCCTCAAAATTTATTGTTGAAGGCTAATGGAATTGCAGAACTTAAGGCTCTCGGAAGAATTAGGACAATGATGTGGCTGGAAGAAAAATGAAAAAAAAAACCCTTACCTCTTTGTTCTTTTGCTTGTCCATTGGTGTTCACACATCACTCCCCAGCAATTCAGGCTACAGCAACTTTCTTACTGATGCTACCTCACTGTCTGTCATTGTTATGTGGTCTTCAGACACACGGCAAAGTGAAAACTTACCAAGCGAACTCACATCGTTTTCAGGCTGAAGGTTCCCTCACATGGAAAAATAAGTGAGTAAATAAGAAAACAAATAAATCAATACAACTTTCTTTTGTAAAGTGTTTTTTGTTTGCTTTGAAGAGGGTGTTTGTTTGTTTTTATAGTTAGAAAGAAACTGTGAGGTTTGGGTTCCTTTATCTTCTTTCCATTCTGGTGATGAGTGTCCCGTGTAAAATGATAATGCCATCATTACACCTCTGCTCAGCAACCTGACCTCCACCTGCAGCAAAAAAGGTTTCACAACTGCATTAAGTTGAGCTAGTGCAACTCCTACCATTTACCCATAGCCACAGGTCCCTCTTCTCCATGCTGAGTAGAATCTGCTCATTCATCCAGCATGATGAGTTAGTCTTCAGCAAAATCAGCAAGCTAACCCAGTCTACCACAGGTTCTAACAATTCCTTGGTACGCCAAAGTAAAGAGATGTCTCATGGGGAATGATGACCAAGGATGAATGAGTAACTACTATTTTTGGTGACAGAGTAATCCAAATTCAGTTCAATGTGATAATGAAACTGAAGCCCTGAATCTGTGTTTGTCCGTTTCTTTAATTTTCACCGCAGAATGATCTCTGTAGCTTTGTCACCATCTCAGATCTCTTTGGAATTTCAGCTTTGGTGGTTATTGGGTGATGATAAGACTCCCCACTTAAATCCATGCAGCTCTGCTCTTAAAGTCTGCAACACTAGCAATGAACTATTGCATGGAAGTGTGTAGAGTGTGCCAGTGAAAACCAGAAGGATAAAAACCAAAATGGACTTTTGACATCTGTTTGCAGTTTTCAACTCTGTACTTTGTGATTCAAGTCTGAGGTAAGATTAAAATGGCCTCTGACTGGGCCCTATTCAGTACAGTTCACCTGTATTAAACATAGTTTACCTGCTTTTCTGTCAATCTGTGAGAAAAAAAAAAAAAAGCATTTTATTCCAATACTTACATGAATCTTAACTCCAAATTGACCATCCACATTTGTCCATGGTGTTAATTCTCTCTACCAAGGAAGAAAAATAATTAGTACTCTTACATTTATTTGCCACCAAAATAGGTGCATATGTAATAGTGTGTTTAATATAGAATTCATTCCAGCTGTTGCTGCAGAACTCCTTTAACTTTTTCTTTCCACACTGCTTGTAAGAAGACATTTAAATCATTTGAGGTATCTCTAATTTTGCCAATTTGATTTCTTCTCCGGAGCATGAAATTCCAGTTCCCCTGCCTTGTTAACAGAACCTACTACTTTTCTATAAACTGAAAAAATGCTAGATTGACAATTAATAATTGCCAATCTAACAGTTAGTTGTTGACTGCTCCATCATTAGTTTTTCCCACGTACATGATGAAGGGCACTTTATACAGCCCAGCAAGCTCTCACTGAAATATAGGCTAAAATCCACACACATGATGAAAACCTTCAACTTTGAGCTAGGTGTTTGCCACAACTACTTGCTGATATACTCCAGTACTATTTCCATTTGGTTTGTATGACACCTTATACTGCTACAACACTGCTTACATATGTCTCAGAGCACTGTTATTACTGTTCTTAATGGTGCAGTGAAACTAAAGCCACCTTCAGTTTGAGCTATTAACTCTGGTGCCAGTAGGCGAGTGCAACATGATTGCAGCAATTAGAAAATAGTGCCAATGTATTTGTGTTAGGTGGGTAATTTTCTACTCATTTAAATAATTTCTATATTTAGAATAAGATGAAACTTCTTTAGCAATTCAGCAGTTTCTGACAGCTGATTTAAGGGATGTCTGGTCTGAAACAGATTCACTGTCTGCTTTAAAGAACAGCTAAGTCCATGATTGCAAATATGTCTTTGCTATGAATAAGTATTATATTAGCCTAAATTGTTTAAAGAAAAAATTAGTGAGAAATAAAACCAATTTTCCTGCCTTAAACACTGCTGTTGGAGTGTTTGGACATGCATATTCTCTACACATTTTAAAGTAGAACTAATTTTTAAGAGCAGCAAGCCATTGATATAATTAATCTCTAAGTTTTTCTTTAACAATCTATACTTCAATATGAATAATGTAAGAAAACAACAGTAAAATGAGTTTGGTTTTTTTTCAGATATTTGTGACATTCCCTGGAGGAAGAGAGTGGTAAAGAGAATCCTGTTCCTAGAATATGAGAGCATGGGACAGATACTGTGTGTAATTTCTTATTCAAATAACTGTGATTGAAGCATGCAGTTGATTGAATACGAATAATTAATAGAATACTTACATTATAACCTGTCACCTACATTACGTATGCATGAAATATGTACATAAAGGGATAATTAATTGCTCAGACTAACAGAAAAAATCTGATTATCTATTTTGCACATGCAAAACAGACTACCAGATACGCTACAGAAGAGATGGAGAAGCAGAAATCACAGAGGTGTCTTGCAGTTAGTAAAATTTAGGGGATTTCTACATGAAGTTTCCTGGAATCAAGCATTGTCCTCAACTTAAACCTTGATTCAGATATTTTCCTTCTCTCAGAGGAAATACTTCATGATAAACAACAGATTAAAAAAGGCTACATAAAGGAAGATCAGTTTGCAAGGAGAAAAGAAGTGCTTTTTCCAACCTTATAGTCAGCAAATCCAAGGAGTAGAAAGTACCTAAACAAGGGTAACTGTCATATGAGACTCTCTAGGGCAGGGGTGACAAACTCATTTTCATCAGGGGCCACATCAGCTTCGTGCTTGCCTTCAAAGGGTTGAATGCAATTTTAGGACTGTATAAATGTAACTACTCCTACTCTAGAGTGTCATAGACAACTGCATGTGGCTGACATACGCTACATGGACGTGGAGGTTATTTACATGGCTTGGGGCCAAGGAGGATACTCTCAGGTACTCAAAGGCACTAGATACCTGTGTTTAATTATCTGAATGTCTCTCCAGATTTTCTTCTCTCTGCATTATAAGGCAGGTTCCTGCATATCAGAATCTTTCAGCTGGCTACTTTCTGCTTTCTAAAATGTAGCCTGTATGATTTGCCTCCAGATCCTACTAATTAGATAAACAGAAGACAGTAGTAGCATCACCTTTTGTGTAGCTTTTTTTTTTTTTTTTGAGATGTTCTATAAGCAGTGCAAAGCCTCAAAGTCTGTCTGCAGATGAAAAAAAAAAAAGGCATCTAAAACCAACTAACCAATGACAAAAAAACCCCACAAAAATAACCACATACAACGCCCCAATACTTATCTAACTACCACTAATATAGCTGTGTCTGCTATTAGCAATTATTTATTATACAAAGAGGAAAAAGAATGTACTGAAAGTTTTATTGGCTGGGTTCTAATGATGTCTCTCTTCAAACAAAAAGTGAATCTTCTTCCTAGACCACACCTTCCAGACTTTCATAGACTGTATTTACAAAACTGTATATAGAAAAGATAGCAAATACTGAAAAGATATATCAAAAGACCTTCCAGGTATTTTGTCTCTTTAAGCAGGTGTTCAAGCTGAAGGAGAGCAAACCGCTATCCTACCCTATTAATCCTATCCTATCCATGCAGTATGATAAGGCAGGGTTCAGAAATGGTCAAATTAGCAGAGCTTGCACTACCTTGAGATTAAAGATACTGTGTGGCCCTGCGAAGTATCCCAGAGAGACCTTCTAAGGTTTAGCCCAAAGGAATGGTATGGTGAGTGATCCAGTACCTTTTCTAGGCATTTGCAGTGAATTGAATGACTGTGCCAGCTTAGACTGCTGCTAAACCACAGCACTCAGAACCATGCTCCTTAATGCATCTGGGGGAAACCACCACCTTGCATGTTATCCCAGACTGTGAGAAGACCTTGAGAATCATTGCATGATGCACAGGATCAGTATCCTTGTTTCATTTTCCAAGAACAAAGAAAGAAGTGATATCTGCCCTGTGCCAATAACTTTACTCTGGCATACCCTTTGTATCTAGGAATTTTCTATAATTTTACACTGCAGAAATGAATATGTCCTCTGTGTTTTACCCTAACAGTGGTTCTTTACCTACAGCAAATTGAAATAGACAAGAAATTCACTGTTTAATACAAAAGAATGATCACTTCCTAATTTTAACTAGAAGTGCTTCAAATTTCTATCACCACTTTTCAGGAATAAACTGAAAATAATATTATTTGCTTTCTGATTTTGCTCTACCCTTCAGACACCTTCTCTCTGTTATCTCAGTGATTTACAGTGAAAGGTAACACTCAACATCTAAAAAGTCAAACAATTGATTTAAGTTGACCCTACTCACAGTGTAGGGAGTCTAACGCAGCAGTCTGCAACACATTCATTGGTTTAAAATAGCATGGAAAACAGACACTGAATTAATGTAAAATGTGCCTGAACACACTACAGGGTTTACTGTCTTGAGATCACATTAGCTGTTACCTATATCTCTTTTGGTTATTTTTGTTGTCTGCCTATAAACACTCTGCTTTTTTAAATTTAGTCTGTTTAAACAAAAAGGAAGATTTTGGCTTCCCTAGAGCTCCATGGCCTGCTCTTCATTGTGAAATAGCATTAGTCTCACTGAAATAATGGGGCTATGTAGAAACCCGACAACTAAACTGAAAGAATTATAATGGGCATTCTCATTTAAGTGGAGAAATGTCAATTAAAGTGTGCTTTGCCTGAGTTTTTTGTTCAAAATGATAGAGTAACTAATTCTGGGTAAAGATAACTTCAACAAAAACACAAGTTAATAAGCTATGCTGCTTCCATTTCAATAGATTTATCTTGTTGGCTAGATTAAGCCATGATTTTGGTTTGTTCCCAGGCCTTGCAGTGAAAGGCCTGTGTTGTTTGTATCATCTGCTCTAATGAACAGGAGTTGAAAGAGGTCGTGTCCAGATTCACTTCCTTGCTGTGTTCTGAGATTATGAAATAAAGGTAGCATGACCTTAGGAAAGACCTTTCTATAAGAGTGAATTATTGCTTGAAAGCTCTTTAGGACAAAGGGGTTTATTTTCCACAACTTGCAATTTCTGTTCACAGATGCCTGAACACATTCCCATTTCTCATGCTCTAAAATGCATTGCTAGGTAGTGTGCTATATACAGTTCAGATCCGTGCACTGGTCTTAACGGTTCATTTCATTAAGAAAATTCTTTGGAAAATAAGGGGTGAAATTGTCAAGTGTCATGTGTAGGCCAATGGGTTAGTTGTACGCCTCTGAACTAATACAAGGACTGTCTCCTACTATTTGTTAAGCACCTTGCACAATAGGCTCCAGATTCCCATCAAGGCCACATTAAGAGAGCATCAGATGTAGAGTACAAGTGCATTTTACTTTGAACTCTCACACATTCTTTTTCCCTGATGTCCAAGCAAGTTTATGGTGCTGGAACAAGTACTGGAGTTGGTGTTAGTGTCTGGCTGTATCAGTGCTTGGGGCAGAGAGACTGTGAATTGTGTCTGATTCCAACAATTTTATAAGGCCAAATTGTTTCTTAGAGTGGTGATATTGGTCTAATATCTATGGATGTAGGACATGACTTGTTCCTTTTTAATGTTTATGTGTATAAATGACATTTAATTTAACTAGGTCTCTAGCTTCTTGGTTTTCCATGACACTACACAGACTTTACTGCTTATCAGAGCCACAGACTAGCATCTAAGTAGAGCAATGGCAGCAGAAGAGAGAACAGCAATATAAACATATTTAAATATTTTTAAATACTTTTAAACTGAGGAAGTACTTATCACAGATCAATAATGAAGGTTACATTTGATCTTAAGGCACAAATTTACTTTCCAGTTCTGCATAAAATTTTCAGTACAAACTTAAGTATCTTATTCTTTGAAAGAGAAATGTTTACCTTTTACAGCAAGAAATATGTCTTTGGGGAATTTCAGAAGAGTTCAAATAACTATTTACTGGAATTCTCTTGCAGCTGGACATGACAATATTCTTTGCTATGTTAAATATCTGTAATCCGCCAACATCAACAGGAACCTTACAGATAAGGTCACCTTACACATAAGGGGTCAAATCTATGATTCTTATTCATGTTATTGAACACTGATTCACCAACGTACACCTCTGCAGTGAATGAACAAGAGGCTAGACTATAAACTCAGTAGAATGTTTTCAAAGGGTGTATAGAAGTGCTGTCTTCTGTAATTTTTAACTTGTGGTCTTTAAAAAAACACCTGAAATAATATAAAAATCCCAAAGATTTTATTTGACTTGACTGAGAATGTCCAACAACATGCTACACATTCCAGTAGTAGTTGGTGGCCAGCACAAAGTGAAAAATTTCTTAAGCCTACACTTGTGAAAGCATGCACTTATGAATCTAAGAGAGAGTTGATCTACTGCGTAGATATACACAGGGTCTTTATCTTGGCCCACCCACATAAAATATGTGAGTTTACAAGAAAGAAATTAGTAGTTGTCTTAAACATCACCCTTGCATTTTCTCTTGAGGAATTCTGAGGGGGTTTGGCTTATAAATCTTGTAAAAGCTGAAATGAATGTAGTTCTTTATATAAAACAATATTTTGCTCAGGAGTAAGGGCTGAATTTACAATTGTTGTTTCTTACTGTGCAAATGTTTTCAGTCTTCTGTATTAACAAGAAGTAAGATACAGCCAATACACTTTAGTTGTAATAGGGTTATCAAGGATTTACACTGGCACAAATCAGAAAGCATAGAAATTTGACACAGTTCAGAGGTTTGCTTTCATAAGGACCACATATCTAACTGGGAATGGCTGGGACTATTGGGTTGTGCTGCCTGAACTCACGATGTGTTTGATATGTAGTTCTGTCTGTAGCTCTTATTTGTAGCATGTGTGGTGTCAAAGTATCTGCAAAACCCAAAGCAACTCTGAAAAGTCCAAAAGGCATCATTAGTTTTGGAAGATGAACTTATGACAGCACATGCTGTTATAATGGAGTTGCAGAAACCCTTACAAACAAAATGAAACAGAACAAAAAGGGAAAAAGCAATCTTCAATAAAAATTGCCTAGATACTGAAATGATAATCAGTAGGTATTCCTAAGAAAAAATATTCTCAAAATTATATGAAGACAATACAGGAGTAAACTAATATTTGTAAAAATACTGGTATTATCGGATATACACTTTTGGTTTACTCAAACATTTTACTGGAAAGTAAAGTAAATGGATAAAGATAGAAAAAGCTATGCCAAAGAGAGAAAGGGGAAGAATTGTCAACTTGAGCTGTTCAAAAAGTCATTAGTAAAGATCTGACAAATAAAAAACTGTATGAAAAATTCTAAGGCTCCAATAGTCTCTTATTTTTATTCACTTTCTGATATCTGTAATACTGAAGGTGTTTTATAAGACTTTATCCCCTCCCACCCCCTCAGTAACTTTATCATCTTTAACTGTTATTTCTATTTACAAAGCTTACATCACTTCATGTGCTGGACTTTTACTTAAAATATCAAATGTTTTGAAACATAGCCAGGACCCCTGGGAAGGTTTTGGGGGGAACTTGTTATCTAGGTGATTGTGGGACAATGAAAGCACACACTGAGGTGTCTCTTTGTGCCAGGTAAGCAAGTCAAGCTTGTTTAATCAAGAAAATTAAGAATTGAGAGAAGCAAGTCATTCCTCTCTCAAAAAATATATCTATTTTTTAAACATGAACACAAAGTTCTGTATGAGCCTGATAAGAAGTAAAATGTATTTCTACCTACACTATAAAAAGCTCTTTGGAGTTCTGAAACATATTGGTAAAGGGAAACAATGCTCAGTCCACCTAGTATAACTTTCCCTTTTCCTGGATATTCAGTTTCTTCCTTCTTTACTTTCTACTTCCTTCTTTACTTCACTATTATCTATCTTTTGAAATTGGGCTTTCCTGGAATTTTTGGGAATTGCTGGTTGGAGGCCACATGCCAAAGCATCTCATATAGTGAAGAGTTTTATACCTACCACGATCACCAGTGACAAAGCTCAAAATAAAAAAAAGATAGATAGATTATATATATATATATTTATTTATTTTTTTTAATTTTTTTAATTTTTTTTTTTTTTTTTTTTTTTTTTTTTTGCTATGGAAGAGAAACAAGAGATTTAAAAATTGAGGATAATATCTTTTACCGGAAGATATGGACCATGGGATTTTGAGAAGCATGTGCAGACTACACGGTCATGGACATGATGTAGAAGCAAGGGCTGGATTACTACCATTCATCCTCCTCATTTCACAGAATCACAGAACGCTTAGGGTTGGAAGGGGCCTCTGGAGACCATCTAGTCCAACCCACCTGCTAAAGCAGGTACACCTAAAGAGGATTGCATAAGAATGCACCCAGGCAGGTTTTGACTGTCTCTGAAGAAGGAGACTCCACAACCTCTCTGGGCAGCCTGTTCCTCAAAGTAAACAAGTTTCTCCTCATATTCAGATGGAACCTCCTTTGCTTCATTGTGTGCCCATTTCCCCTCATCCCATTGTTGGGCACCACTGAAAGGAGTCTGGTCCCATCCTCTTGACACCCACTCTTGAGATATTTATAAACATTGATGAGAACCCTTCTCAGCCTTCTCTTCTCCAGGCTGAATAGAGCCAATCTTCTCATTCTCTCCTAATAAGAAAGGTGCTCTACACCCCCCGTCATCTTCATAGCCTGCTGCTGGACTTCCTCTAGTAATTCTTTGTCCTTCTTAAACTGCAGAGCCCAGAACTGGACACAGTACTCCAGATGTGGCCTCACTAGGGCAGAGTAGAGGGGGAGGAACAACCTCCCTTGACCTGCTGGTCACACTTTTCTTAATACCCTCCAGGATACTGTTGGCCTCTGGTTTCCCTAAGAAAAATGTTTAGACATGTAGATTAACAAAGAGGTCCAGCAACTTCTAAAATGTCTCAGGATTTGGATGATGGAAGGACATATTGCAGGAGAGTCTAAGATGCTTAACATAAAGGTGTGTTAAGATGTGGTATTTAAAATCCAGCATAATCAGATCAGTTTAGGGGTTTATGGCTTCTTCAAAGCCCTAGAAGTATAGTTTCATGATAACCAAGCATCAGTTCTCTCAAAATGACATATAATAATAATCCTCAGAAGTGATTTTTTAAGTTCTTCAAAAGTACCTTTTTCATTTTATTTAGCGACAACATGCACCATAAATAAGACTACAATTTTTTATTTGAGAAAACTAGATAAATTGCTTGTGGATTATAGTCAGTGAATAATGCATCTTCCTGTTCTCATTCAAATAAGTATGTATCTCATACGGTTTAAAAAAAAAACCAAAAGCTTCCATTTATATTCCATATAGTTTTATTTTTTATGTTGATTTCAATATTTAGTATCACTCATAGGGTCAGAGAAAGCAGAATGCTTCACTGAAGAGTTCTGCTTGAAGACCTTTAATAGATTTTACCTCCCACAAAAACAAATCTGTAAAGAATTTTGGCTGATGATAATAAATAAAACTTTGCAATATCACTTTACCATCACTACTTGATTTCTTTTGGAAATATTTTTCTATTCTTTTTAAACAAACAGAGACAAGCTATCTGCTTTGGAAATCCTTTTATTGATCCTAGCTACTTACAATATCCACAAACATCTGTTTCTACTGTACCAGAATCATGTCTTTGTGCTTTACCAAAATATGTGTCTATCACAAGGTCAGTAGGCATAGAATTTTATCACAAAGAGCTGATATTATTTACTAAATCATGAATTTTGTATTGAGTACCTTTGTTTCCATAAATCCAACTGTTTAAAGAAAATTACAATGCACAATTCAAATTTGTAAAAAATCAGCATTATTCAGGTACAGATTAAAAACAAATAAGAAGGTCACTTACAGCAATGCAACAATAGCTGTTTCAAGTGAATGGTTTATTCAGAATAAAAATTACTGTGATAAAAAATACTATTTGCAACTAAACAATTTGCTTCCTTCAGAGCAGGGCTTTCTTAGGAGAACAGGAAAAAATATTACTTTTTTATTTTTCTGTTCAAAATTCCTCATAATGCAGTAATTATTTCAAGAACTGAGATATTAATAAATTTTCCAAATACACCTTAAACTTGAACATCCCACTCTATCATCATGCACAGCATGGCAAATTATATTCTCTTGCTAGAAAACTCATATGTGTCATTACTAGAAGTATTATGAGTTATCCCTGTTAATGGTAGGTCTGGCCAAAGGCTATTGAACATTGCCAGTTGCCTACTCTAAATTTAACAAGAGCAAATGTACCTTTTAGACCCAGACTCCACATTACTAGTAGCTAATAATGAAAAGGCCAAAGCCCCCAAAGATACTACATCGAGAATATAATCACATCTGAAGATCTGTGTAACATCTCACATGATTTAGCAGAATGCCTTCATTTAATACCTGATTGTCTCTGCTGGGCAAAGTGGTGTTGATGTGGTGTCTTTTCATGTAGCTACTTCTTATTCATGTTCAACCAATCAGATATAGGCATTGCCATGAGTACATACTTGAACAGCTCCGTAAAAAACATTGAACTGATAAATTAGAGACTGTCAGTACATTATTAGCTACATATGTCATAAGTGACTGATGAAGGTGTGAAAAAAAGGAATCATGATTTCCTAACTTTCTTGAGTTGTAGGTAGTCTTGGTGCCATGGAATTGCAATGCAAACTGGGGCATTGAAGAACCATATTTTCACAAGCACTTGCATGCAGACATACACACTATCAATGTCTGGAAAAAAAATGTTGCTGCACAAAAATACGATGCTTGAAAGCTGAATCACCCGAAGGCGTAAGAGATAAAATGGTATATGTTGTCTCTAGTGCATTATTTTGCTTTAACATTATGTATTACATAAGTGGAACCTCTTCCTAAATAGGGATAAAAGCCTGTAGCTGCAGTACTGCATTGTTGTGGGATTTGATACCCAGCTGATTTCAAAATATAAAAGCCAAAAAAAAAGCCATGCTCAGGAAGTATATAATCTTTCTCAAGTGTGTTACCCTTACGCAATGAAATGCTTCCTCTATGTGCACAGCAGAAACACCTGGAGGAACCATGGTGAGGTACCAAACCATTGGAGTGATTAAAAAGGATAAAAGAGTTTATGATCCTGAAAGTAGGAAACCAGTTGAAACAAAGGAAGCAGAATGAAAAGAGTATTTTTTCCACAAAAATGAAACAGCTGTGACAAACAGCTGCAGCGTAAGTTAGTGCTGATTTTGTGGAGAGCTTCTTCAGAGAGATGTAGACCAAAACCTATGATCCCAGGATCAATCCAGTTATGAAAGGTGAACTGAGCATTGTGTGTGAATGAAGATAAAACTGATTTCAAGAGACAGAAGGAAATCTTCCTTGTTCCAAATTAAACTGTTTTCTTCTTGTCCTTTCTTCTGAGGACATGAAGAGCAGTAGTCATATCTCTTATCGTGTTCTCATTTTTTTTACTTCTACTTAAAAAACCCCACAAAATTCTAGCCTGTTTCAAAACATACAGCAGTGAAAGTACAATGAAGTTAAAATTCAGCAAGAAACAAGAGCCTGAGAACTATGAAGTTCATAGCCAAACAGACATTTACAGCATTTTTTTTTCTGATTAACAACAACTAATGGATACAACTAAGGAAAATGCTTGTTTAAAATATGGTCCCTTTACCTTCACTCTTGCAATAAACACTACTGACAATAAAACCAGAGCACAGCAAATTGGATATTTCTCACATTCAAGAATGAAGACCAAGTAACAAAAGACATATCACAAAACTGAAAAAGGTTATTAGGAAGCCGCCATTATGCAAATTGAAAGAGTCAAAAGAAGTACAAATGAAATTTCTAAAACACCTTGGCAAATCTTTATCTGCTGAGGTATACCATCAACCTCTTCCTCCTGGGACAGTTTATTTGGAAGGGCCTGTTAAGTGATGTCTTTCATTTCAGGAAGATGTGAAAACTAATATATAGCTTGTATCATGGAACAGACCATCTGCTGTGAAAAGTTCTCATATCGAGAGAACAGAGGGACTAGTTCCCAATTAATTAGCTATTTTAGGAGATTTGGATATACTCTTTCCAAGATGGTTACAGTTGATAAGACAATCATCTGTCTGTCAAGCTGTGTCTGTTTGCCTGTTAGTCTAGCTAGAATATTGGAGGAAAGTCAGAGAGATGTTTATTGTTTATCTTTCTTCTCCCTTCTCCTCCCCCCACCAAATGAAAGCCATCCAGAAACTGAATCATTGAATATAGTCATAGCCTTTTTTAGCCAAAGTTGTTTTGTTCTCTTGTTCATGGTAAATACACAAATGTCCCAATGAAGGCATATCAAGGACAAAGGGTATTATGGGAGTAGATTTCAGATGTTATTTATAGCAAGATATTCTAATGTAGAGCTATTAATAGCAACTCATTGCACAGGAGGTGAATGAACAATACAGATGTCTCAGTCTCCGTTGAAGGAGCTATTATTTTCCTGAAGAAAAGCCCTGTTTGTACAAGGCACCATTTACAAGTCTATTGTGTTTTTTTATAGCTATGAAATAATGTTGGTTTTATCTCTTTCAGCTGGGCTGAGCTGCTGGCTTCCGTTTGGCAGCTTCACAAACAATGTATGTGCTCTAAGCCACACTTAGCAAGACCCCAGAGAGGGTGACAGGAAAGATTGCACTCCAAGACAGGGAGGCAGTGTGGTTTGCTCATAAAACCAGACTTTGAAGCCCAGGATCATAGGGGAGTCTAGCTAAGGGAACAGGTATTTAAAAAGCCCGAGAGAGTTTCGCAAAATGTAGAAAAAAAAAGTGGTTTTAGCTCAATGCAGTAAGAGACCATGAAAGCTAATGTGAGCATTTATGACATGGGTATATCAGTAGATCTATTATTTCTTTGTTGTTTTGGTTTTTGGTTGGTTTTGGTTTTTTGTTTGTTTGTTTTTTCTTTCATTTGTAAAGAAAAAAAAAATAAAAGTTTAACACCTTATAATCCCTGTAAACTGAAAGTAATAGCCAAAGTGAGAACATGGGAAGACATAAAGAAAAGTGTGATTTCCTTACACATTGTATGATGAAGCAGCTTACTATAAAGCATTCTGGAAACTATGTCTGTAAAATACTAAGCAGTAATTGCGGTGGAAGCTACAGTCTTTTCCATGATAAAGCTGTAATATCATATCCATGCTTTTTGTTAACAAGACCAGCTTTGTCTGCAGGGAATGATCAGCTATTAATATAAATCCTGGAGAAACTAATTTACATGAGTCTTAAATGGACTATCTACTTAACAGCTCAAAACTCTAGCAGAAAGTTTGGTAGTCTTTGAGAAATCTTTCCTCATTTCGCTTTTTTGTTTTCACCTCCAAAAGGTCCAATTAACCCAATTTAGAAGACATGCTGGTAACCTACATTATCTTTTCATCTTTTTTTTTTTCCCTCCCCTGCCCTCCTGTTTTTCATGTGTCAAATTTATTTACTGAGATAAAACAGAGCCATAAATTAAGTGGTTTAAAAGCTTCATTGAAAAGATCTATCAGGAACACACAACAGTTTATTTCCTTAAAAGCATTTTTCATTGCAAACGTAAGTTTTCAAAAGTAGTTGTTTTCTTTCTGGGAATGGGGCTTTTGTGCTACTCTTACAAATTTCACCTATGAAATAAGTTCATGGTATTATCTCTAGGAAAATATTCCTAAACCTGAATTATCTCTATAATGACCGTCAAACAAACTGTTGACGTTTCAGGGGCTTTGATTGAGAGTGTTCTGGATAAGCCCTATCTGAAAATATGGTATTATGGAACAAATATTCTTTATTTGCATGGGGAAAACCATTTGAACCCTTGGAAACTGGGAACAGGTTTTTGTTTTCTACTCCAGCTCTTCTAGTTTCAGTCAATAGGATCAGAACAAAAACATCATATTCAAAAATGTGACAGCACACCTTACATCTCTACAAATCTGTCACATAAGAGAAAGAGACATGACAGGCAGAACACAGAGTTTCTTGAGAAGGCTCATTCATGAACAAAACCAAAACTTTATGACCTTTTCTTTGATCAAGTACCTCCAACAAAATTTGGCTATCAAATACTAGAGGGAGTACTGATGGAAAAAATATTAGGCTAATATTCTTATTGGGAATTGCACCTAAAATTGTGACTTTGTCTTGACATTTAGTAACAGATATAAAAACACTAATTCATTGAAGGAATTCAATCACCACAAATTATTCATGCACCTTTGAAAAATAATGATATACCACCAGCTAGATTTTCTTCCATGAATGGCGCATGCGAATAAATACTTAGCTAGAGCAATGAATTGAGAATGCATGAACAGTGAATGTTTTTGACTCTTAAACAGAAACAGGAATGCCTATTTTCTCTAATCCATCATTCAGTTCATAACTTCAGCAATAAAAAGTGACAGCATAATGCCATCAACAGACATATTTTAGGAAACATGTACAAAATAAAACCCCATGTCAGTGTACTACTTTCTTACTTGACAATTTTATAAATTTATTTCTGGGATCATGGATCATGTTGTTAGCATCCTCTGGAATGATCCCTGTTAAACCTTTGTCCCTTCTGATTTACTTTGAACTATACCTGACAAAAATTTTCATTATTATGGAAATTATCTATTTTCCTATTGATTCAACATCTACGATCATATTGATCTTCAGATTTAATCAGACACTTCACTACAGTAAGGTGAGTTTGTTACTATGCTATATATTAGACAAATACAGAATAGTTTATATCAAGTTTTGTTTTGTTCTGTTTTTGTTAGATCAGTTTGTACATGATAAGTTATTTTAAACATTTCATACTTGGTATAAAAAGACTTCTACAATGTACTTCATTATGAATGGTTGAATTCATTTCTTGTGATGGAGATTTTGGAATCAAGAAGAACACCACATAAATTAAATAGTCTGTAGTGCAGTATGAATTCTCTCTCAGTGAACATTTACTTTCTGAAAGCTGCAGTGGAAACTGTAGTCCTTTATTCAGCCATATACTACAGGCTGAGTCTGGTACAAACAGCTGCAAGGAAATTCCCCACAATTACCCCGCCAAAAGCTTGAAGCTTGATTTGGAAAACCTAACCTCTGCCTGAGCATTTTAGACACTGCATTAGCAAAACTTGGCCCTTTGCTAAGAACAACCTGACTATTCGTACAGATTTGGATGACCTGTCTGAAGCTTTCAGATTTCTTAACACACACTCCAGATACTCCCCAAACTGTCTTCATTTTAGCCATCAGCTCTCACTCAGGATCATAAGCAGGTGCACAGCACCAAACATAGGTATACAACATGCATATATTGTCAATATTTTTAAAGTCATACTTCACCTTGCAAAATGTTTACACTATTTCACACGAAACATAGAATGGTTTATGGGTTTATTTTTTTATTTTAGTCATTGATAACCGAAGATCTATACATATTTATAAGGTTGATTCATATACAGAGACGTCTTTTTCTACCTAATTACTGAAGACAAGAAAATAAATTTCTTCACTTTTTTAACTTTGCTAGGTCTATTGAGCCTTGCCATGTAAGGAATTACCAGTGCCTGTAAGCGTATGACTTTTCATCAGTAAGGAATGTAGTAGTGTCTTTGACGCATAAAGCAAAATTATTTCAAGTTGCAAAGGACCTCCAGAAAAGGGTCAGAAGGTGGGATTCCAAGAAATAAATCATAGGTGTCTATAGGGAGTTTTTTTATGTTAAAGATTAAGTACAGACACAAGGTTTGACAGAAAATTGAACTATAGGTGGGCCTTTGTCTAGTGGTTCAGACAGAGACCTGAGGGTTAAGGCTTTTGACTCTTACTGTTACTGAATATGTGTCCTTGTGAAATTTAAACTTCCACCTTCTGTTTACCCTTCAGTAAAGCAGATGGCCTCTGTATGATTTTAAAGTACCACAGATTACTTACTATTTCAGCAAGTCAACAAGATTTTTTTTTCCTTATTAATAAGGTTGATCTCATGAAGATCTCATTTCATTACTGAGAAGACAATAAATGCATTTTTATATTGTATAGTATGGAATAATATTCTTCTAAAAACATTGAGAAATAGAATTCTGACACAAGCTTAGATTATTCATATTACAAAAACCAACCAAACAAACAAAAATCCCTGAATAGATTCAGTGGAAATCTCATAAATAAGATTAAGTGGAGTATACCAGACATGTATGAAACATAGGTAATAATATATATATTTTATATAATAAAAATACCTTCTGCTAATATGAGATAAACAGTGATTGCACATGACTTCTGTATTTGTATTTCAAATTTATAGAATTGGAAGGAATTTAAAGAAATAAAAACTTAAGATAAAATTAAATGGCTGAAAGGATGACATGGATCAGGCTGATAGACATGTAAAGAAATAACAGGGAATAGGTTCTCATAAACGTTTATGTGTGACTAGTTAAAAGAATAAGCTTTCAGGGTGTTAAGTGCATTGACAAAAAAGTTGAAATCCATAGCTGGAGATGCAAGCTAAAGATTAAAAATTAATGAAACTCATTTCAATATTGTTGTCCTGAAAGTTATTTGACCTTAGTGAACTTTCCACAGTTCAGTTGCACTTATTGACTGCATTAAAGCAGCTTATTTTGGTTTTGACAAATTACTAGTATACCTGAAAAGGAGTTCAATTTATTACAGTTTTATTTATGGCAGGGGTTCTGCAAGCACTACATTCACGTACTCAAAATGCACTCTGTATGAAAGAGTTGTAGTACCCTTACAATAGTAAATTAAAAAATAGTCCTACAGTGATTAGGGCACCCATGAACATCCCAAACTACTCCTATAGTGATTAGAGCATCCATGAACATCCCAAATTGCAAATGACCACACTCAATAGTGACATATCTTGGATTAGAAATAGGCAATAACATTAATTCTAGTAACAGCTTTTTATAGTCTACCTTATGTCATAGAGTGAAGCTCAGTTGTTTGTCAGTTCTCCCACTCCTATTGCTTTCAAACACTTAGATATTATTTTTCACAGCCTTAACTCCAGTGGTACAGAACTAGAGACACGACGTACCATGTCTTGCCATTAACACTTCCAAGAGTAGGTCAACGAGGCTTTCTGAAGGCAGACCCAGGCATTATCTGCCTCCCCTCTGAGTTGTCCAGACGCTGCATATTTGCGCAAATGTGGCACCAAGCCCAAGCTAATAAACTTTGCCATTCATCAGAGCTTAAAATTTGGAGCACTTTGCTACGGCAGCCACTGCAGTGTGACTTCCGGGATCTAGCTCACAGGTTATTGGTTTGAAGACAGGACATGCAAAGCAGATTCACTGCAATAAACTTTTACCATGCAAAATGTATATATCGCAATATAGTTATCTATGACATCTAAAGGAAGTGGAGAGAAAGAGAGAAACTATAGAATGCCTGTGAACCCAGCCTGTAACAGATATATATTTGAACTTTTGATAGGTAACCCTGTAAGCTGCTTCTGGTTTTGACTGTCATTAGGAGTCCAAACAACTAGCACAAAGTAGACATATATCTTTTTTAAAATTATAATGTCCATTTGCTAGATGTCAGCTGCACATTCTGGTCAGAAATCTGATAGTCCCCTAAAATTTACTAGGGTTTAGGTGGTGTTCAGTGCTCTAAGTGAAATATTAGCATTCCACAAAAGCACTGGTCAGCCACTGAAGAAGGTAAGATTGCACCAGCACAATTCCTTAAATGTTTGTGTCAAATTTCAAGATTAAATGGCTTACTCCACTGATTGTAGTGACTCCATCTTTATTGATGCTAGACAACGAGCTTTATAAATATCTGGATTGTAGCACCTAATGTTGTATGATCTGAATCTCAATTTCAGAGCAAATGCTGCTTAATTTATGTTCTGTGAAAGTCCTACCTTGACAGGATTTCCAGTATTTGTCTACTATATAATGAGTTCTGAAAAAAAGCACAACTTGCATAGATAATTCAATTCAAAAGCACACCTAGAGAATGGCAACCTGTGTTTAATAGAGTTAGTAGTTGATTAAATCACCCAAGGAGTGTTAAGTTATACATAATCCAAGCCCTCAGTCAGATCTGTCCTAACTATCCTCAGTCTTGCCATTATCCTAAAGATGAGGCTGAAATAACTTATTTAACATTATTGTCTTCTCCTTAGCTGATACTATTACAATGATGAAAGAAAATTAAAATTCATGGTATCCAGAGAAAGAGAATGAATGTGAGACAGTGCATCAGTATTTCAGGTCAGTGACAGAAGCCTTCATGTAGCACAGGGAAATTCTGTTCCTTTTTGCACAATACTCATGCATTTTAGCACACAAACTATGTAACAGGGCCCAGGCAGAACAGGAACCCAGGTCTTCAATTTCCTTATCAAGTCCTTCAGCTGCCAGACTGATACTTGAATTTTCGAGAGGACAGGATAGGTGAGGAAAACATTTAAGTGAGCTGATAATCTAAATTTAAACACTTAACACCAATATCTAAGATGAGAGGAAAGGGAATTGAACCCAGCATTACAGAGATATCCTGAATGCTACAGGCATGTTCCACCAGAGATGTAGGTTAGGCAACTGCTCTGCTCAGTATAGTGGTCTTAGCAGAACCCACTCAACTTCACTCTCTCCACGTAGCACACTAGAAACACAGATGACAAACAGGTCTGGAAAGTCATCATGTGGAAGTCAAATATAGCAAAACCAAACGTTCTCAAACCTATGTGTCATTTGTGGATCTATTCTTGTGGACCTAGTTCTTCTTTACTTCACATCCTCCTTTCACAGCTCTGGTAATTTAAACAATTACAAAATGTAAGCACACTCAGTTTTGCTACACTTAGAGAAATGTGCACATTACCAGGACATGGAAGTGGGATTTAGAGTAAATAAGAGGCAGATTTTTTATCTTTATTCGCTACGAAGAATTTTTTTCACCATTACATATTATATATTTTCCACTACATAGCTTCCTGAATTCCAATGAACAGGGGTCATAAAACATTAAGTGTTCTGGACCCTCATGAAGTTGTCTGCCTCAGACCTCTTACCTCAGTTATCAAACAGTAGCTTTTTAACCCTAAAATATAATTTCCTTAAGTACAGTTGACTTTTCCATGGATTTCACTCAAAAGTGGTCAAAGAAGGTATAAGTCAACTCAGAAACTTCATTTACCCACCGCCTCAGCTAGCCTTGTTACATGAATACAAAGAGGCTCCTAGAGTCCAACAATATCCTTCTGGTGTCTCTCCTCTTTGGTTTCACCTCTATCCCCATCCTTCCAAGTTGTCTCTTTTAATCAGAGGGGTGCTGTTGCCACCTATCCTCTTTCTGGACATTCTGAGGATCGCTCTAAACTCAGAAAGGGCCAAGGAGAGTGGCAATTACTCTCCTTGTCAGGGATTCTGTAAAAATAACTGAATAGTCAAGAAAAAGGAGGATTTAAAAAGCATGTATGTGCAATTAAAAAACAGAACAAAACATAACAAAACAAAATAACTATATTTATATTAAGCGGAACAGTAGACAAAACACAAAATAATTAGTGCTTTAAAACTTAACAAAAATAGAGAGAATACCAACGAAGAAAAGATTTCCATGCTTGTTTGACATTAGTGATTCATTTTCCTAGGGTGCTATAATAAATAAACAAGTATCTGTGAAGCTGTTAAGACACAGTAAAACTCTAGTCAATCCAAGATACGATAACAGAGGAGAAAAAGAAAAGAAATTTATCTTTTTTTCCTTTCTATATATAATTTTATCCAATTTGAACTCTGCTCCAGAAAGCAGAGTTCTTTTGACAGTAAATGATACAGAGATGCAGCAGGTTATGCCGACAGCTTCAAAGGTCTATTTTAAACCTGAAGAGACAGGAACAATTAAATCTTTTCTCTCCAGACCATTTTAATGACACAAAACAAGCCTGTCTGCTTCCGGAAGGATGATATGTTTCTCACTCAGGAAAACAACAGGCTCCAGGATTTTATCATTTACAAACTCTGAAAAACAGGAAAAAGGATTTTAGTTCCTGATGTGCAAGCAATTTGTGTTAAGTCACAGTCATGCATCAACAACCAGCTCATTTGGGAAATGTTGTCAGGGTTGAGAGCTGCTTGTTGGATGAAAGCAGTAAGGATGTAAAAAAAAATACCACTTCATACGACTGGTCAAGCTTTTCTATTTCTTTTTCTTATGTCTTCCTTCAGTGATGAAAGACCAAACTACGTTTTGGATGTAAATGGCCGTATTATCAGGAAATGCTGAAGTGTAATTAATGCATTTTACCCCAGGTTGCCAAAGATCTTCCAAAAGCTGTAATCAACACCCGTGATGGTTTTGAACTCATTAAACTGATGTTTTGAGACACATGAACTTACAGGGTACACTTCAATGAAAAATGTGGCATTGCTATTTGGTAAGAGTCACAGAGAGACTTGTGTGATGAATTCTGCTTACATTAGGGCTATTAGACTTTCCACTCCTGCTCATCGCTAGTTTAATAGGGTTTCAAACTGATTTTTTTTCAGATTAGTTCTTTGCCATCAAAAAATTTCTTGCCACTTCTCCTCCCATACCGGTGTTATTTTCACATATAAATGTTGATGGTTTTGTGACAATGGACTCTCACAACTGTAGAAGGTGGCCTTTTTAAAATTTATATGCAGATAAGTATAGGCAGACAGTTCGAAACTCAAATACACTAGGTCAGTCTGACCTGGTAGGACTGCCCTCCCCAGGAGTTAGATGCAGTTCAGTCCCATAATACCTTGTCTAAAGTAATTTTATTCTGGCAAAAGCTACGTAATGAACTCATGGACTGGAGCTTTTAGTCTCTTACAGTCAGCTGTGAAAATAAAATGTAAAGTTCTTGTTGCCTTTACACAGTCCTTTGTTCCCTGTTGAGAGGTATTTTACTCTTAAAAGTGAGTATAGAAAGCTAAACAGTTTCCCTAGGTAATTTGCTGTGGCAAGTCACTCCCTACAGCTCTATTACACAGTGTTTGTCCTCTACCTGTGGAATATCTATAGGGGAATCCTGTAGCGTATGCTGTGGCCTGAAGACACTGCAACACATTCTTTTAGGTAATTGTCCTAATTCTGTAACACAACAGGAAGTAAATAATTTAATAAAAAAGGCCAGCATCCTGCAAAACAGCTGGTAAACCATTCTTCGAGTCTTTTAACAGGATATATTGGCTAAATATGGAACAAGTTTTCTTCTTCCTATATCCATTTAGGTATTTGGAAAAGCTCCTATTGACATCAAGGCCTCTTGAAACAAGTTATATACATCAACGGTGTCAAAGTCTGCTATGTGCAAGAAGGTTATGTAAAAAGAACACAGTGTTTATACCAAAGCCTGCATCCTGCACAGCAAAGTTTTTTGTGCAAAAATATTCACTTATAGACAGTGCTTTCAACGTAATCACATAAAATAAAAACTACATTAATTTTTGGAATTGCATTAATTTAATTAATTTATTACCAGAGTTGTTTATGTATTCCAATCATGTAGTAGTTGCACAAATGGGCATTTTTAAGTATACATGCAATGGTGGAACCTCATTTAAAATAAAAAATATGTCTCTTTCATACTTGTATAGATAAAAGCTAGGCAGGACATAGATCTGTAGAAAATCTGAATGGTTCAGAGAAGGTGCTGCTGTATGTTTGAAAAGACAACTGATTTTGAAATATATCAACGAAAACAGAATTGTCAGAATTCTTCATCATTTCATTTTAGAAGAAATGCTACTCTGCTACACTTAATAATCATCACTGGACATAGCAACAGCCATATACTAGAGAAGGGAAAATTGTAGGCATGTCCAGAATATGCGGGACAAGGCATTTCGAACTTTTCCCTTTCACCTAAAAAAAAAACCCAAACAAACAAACAAAAAAAACTCCACCATCCAAATCCCAAAATAATCCACAAAACATTGTCTTCTGGATATTAAAATCTCACCTTCTTAAATATCATAGGTTTTTCTGTTAGCAAGTAGTTGAAAATCTCCTGCATTTCCTCCAAGACTTTACTACCTCTGAAATTATATTACCAGCACTTTAAACCCCTGTGGTTCACTGGGAACGTAGAGTGTACAGAACAGAACCACGTTTGCATAATGTGGTTAGTTCTTCAAATTTATGTTTATTTATTTATTTGTTTTTTTAAGTTTTACTTTAGCTGTAAAGTGTCTAGGAATTAGTTAATATTGTCACATACTTCTAAGATCAACTGCACTACACTACTGCTTCCTACTAGTGTGGAAGGAGGTGTAGAACAAAGTGGTAACACTCCATGGAACAGAAAGTTTTTTTCCTAAATAATAAAAATTTTCCAAACTAATAACTTAGGGATACAAGTATTTCAAAGTTCCACTTCTAGGAACCTCCAAAGTATTCAAGGAAGGAAACAATGTTATACAAATGAAGGAACAGATAAAAGTGAAAGAAATTAGCCTCTATGGTCAGGCATAGCCTTGGTACCTCTCCTTTCCCTCATGTGGACATAACTGGCATCCTTAAGTGACATTCTTCTTTCCCTATATATATATGTAAGTTAAGCATGTTATGTATTTAACTATGTTAGAGGGCTGAGAAAGGCAGGTCTGACTTCGCTTTTGTCACATAAAGCAGGATCTGTCTGCAGCTTAAGTCAGGGATATTTTATACAAAGCATCACCATTAGATTGAGCCTGAGAATTTGTTACGCAAAGCATCATCAGTTTTGCAGTAGGATTAAATTTGCTTTTAAATATGCAGTTACTGAAGCAGGATCTTACTCATCAAGACTTTAAGAAGTACCTGAATGGATATTTGGTGTGTAATTCTGGAAGATGGATTACTTACGGCCTTCTTTGTTTTCAAAAGAAATACAACAGGTGTTATAATTTGGTGTGAATGTGTCAATTGAAATCCTAATTTTTTTTAAACCTTTGATTTTTAAACTAGCACTCCTTTTATTATTTTAATGTCAACATGGCTTCTTTCTTAGTTTACACAGTTTCTTCATGCTCCAGACTCCAGTGGGTGATAGCTGTTTGCAATTAAGATGTAAGTAAATCAAAGCAATTCTCATTTGTCTTTCATTTTAACTTTAAACATTTCAAAATATCTAACTACATTTAGGTGAATTAAAATGAAACATAAATTAATAATCTCTCCCTTTGTCTATCTTATTTGGTCTCTTCCTCTCATATAATTTAACTAAAATTAGGTAATCTTTTACAATCTGGACAGACCAATTAGAAAAGGGCCTGAATAAATGCATAGTGCAGATGATGTGTACTGAACCATCCTTATTAAATCAAGGGATGAATATGTTTTAGCTGTTTCCATTGACAGCCTTCTTCCAGCTCACAGCCAGCAGGCAATTAAGAGAATCAGATTTAAAACAGGCAATAGGGAGAAATCAGCTTCTGTGTAATCATTGTTACACCAGACATATGTGCATCTGCTTTACATGTGCCTGCATTGTGTGTGCATTTGCATTGGTATTGTATGTGCAAGAATGTATCATTTTTCCCCTGTGTGCCAGTTCAAAGATATGCAACGTATTTCCTAATACTTAGCCTCTCACAAATATTAGACATGTTGTCAATTTTCCTTAAACTGATTTTAACTCTGACTTCAGTATGGACCATCAGGTTGGTACTGAATAGATATGCTAGATAGCTTATTAATATTTAATCCTATGTTTCTAAAGGAAAAAGCCTAACAACACAAGCACAAAATAAAAGAGAGAATTACACCTGAGATGTACAGTAAATTGTACTCAGAACAGTTAGGAGTTTACAGAAGTCAGAAAAGAAAAGAAAAAAAAACCACACACACACACACACACAAAACCCAAACACCACCACCAAAAAACCACAAAACCAATCCAAACCCACCAGTGCTAGTCTGATGGATTTGACACATTTCATTTTAAAAGTTGTTAGGTACCTCAGAATTGGATGCACATACACAACATACTAAACAAGGGACATGTCCATTAGATATGCTAAAGAAAAATACGTACATCTCAGGTTTCTCCCATCTATCTACTGCTAGCCCTGGATTAGACAGATCTATGGAAATTAAAATGTAAGGCCTGAGGCCCTCCTTTCCTTACATATACCAATTGGAAACGGTAGAAATCAACTTTTTTCTCTTGGGATGCAGCTGCCAGATTCGGAAGAGAACACAAGGGAGAGCCTGTGCGTCACTGGTGAAGACGCTTCTCCAAAAAATCTGAACTCTAGTCCTTGTCCTCATCAACTTCCATATCTTATCTAAGACTGTTTAAAGAAAATGGCATAAGCAACATTCAGATCAGAACCCCAAATGGTTCTGATTTTCCTCAGACTTCTTCCCAGCAAATATTTTTATCAATAAGCTACAGCATGAAGCTATATTTTGTGCCCAGTCTTCCATGGCTCACAAATTCCCAGCAATGGGATGAGCGCTCGCATCCCTTCCCCTTTTCCCTCCCTGGCTCTCTAGCATTCTGCATGGAGAAGGGCTGCACCCGCTTGCACACCATCAGGTTGAAGACAGGATATCTTAACCTCCCAGTTGCTGGAAATTTGTCCTAGCCTTTTGGTATAGCTATTACATTACAGAAGGCACATTCTCCTGTTTTTCTGAATGAAAACATTGTCTTCTGTTCTTGTGGTTACTGACCATTAGATTGAGCCTGAGGATTTCAGAGAGAAATCTTAAAGCCTGCCTACAGGAAATCCTAATTCTGAATCCCGAATAGTTAACTTGGAAAGACACCATGCTGTTGAGGTCTTTTACAATGATACTAGTTTGGGTATACAAAGAAAGAACTAATAATTTCCCATCTCAGAATACTGTAACACACAATGATAAATTTGTGCTGAAAAATTCTTATTACAATCCTAGTATTTTAGTCCTCTAATTTACAATTCATTTCACATATAAAATCTATGAAGAACTTTACTTTAGAGATCTAGACTATTTTTGAATCACAATTCCATTACACTTACATTGCCTAAGATTTTTTCTTCTTTGAGTAGTTGTCCTAGTGTTTTACCAACGATAAAATTGAAATGTAAACCAGCAATTTCTAGAAACAATTTGCTTTGTATTCATGTTTATTTATTTATTTTTCAGAAAACTACTCTGCAGCACCATCTAGTGAGAGTGAAAAGGATCAGTCATACTGTATGCATGTTTGGAGAACCTCCATGTTTTTGCAGCCTGCATAGCTTCCTGTAAACTTAATGGAAGCAAGCAAAGAAAAGTCAATTCTCCATGCAGAGAGAAAGTGTATGTGTATCCTCTGTCATGTCAGTGATCTTGAACAGAAAACCTACCTCAGGATGAAGTGCTTTTTTACAGAAAGACATATGGAGTCTTTGGATAAGGTGCATTATGGACAGAATACAAAATACACCTTGACTGTAAAATAGTCTTCGATGTATAACCAAAGTTTCCAAGTTTTCTTTGTGCTGAACCAAGCACATCATTAGCAGTTAGCAACCTGTGTTGCGAATGATGGTGTTATTGATAGCAGATTTTTTTCCAGTAACTGATGTGGTCTTAAAGTGTTCAAAGCAGTGAATAAAATCCTAAGCAGTGAGTAATACAACTGGAGAGACAGACCTTTGTGAGTGTTAAGGTTTTGCCCAATTAAGGGAATTTTTCTATGCAAATATTTCCTTTGAAGTTCAAAAAGGGCTCACATCACTTCTGATGAAACAAAAAAATTCTGTTCAAAACTATCTCTATAGATGGTTTTATAGATAAATTTTTAAAATCTGAAATAAACACTACATCACCACATACTATAGTAACAACTACTCTTATGTTGCTTCATATCTGAGTCGACTTCTATTTCCACTAGTTATCTTAATGATTGACATGTCAACTTGAATTGTGATCATGAAAGCCAGATGTCCATTTCATCCAATGTGAGTTGTCTAAGACACATCCAGAGAGATACAACTCTTCTCTAGCAAAGACTGAGAAAATTCCATTCTTTTTTAATGCCAAAAGAAGTCAGATTACTTTGGGTCTAATAGTCTCTATCATAGGCTAAGCAGCATTTATATTTTTTTCTTCTATTTTTAAGAATGTTAATAAAAACAAAAACAATAATTACAATGTTTCTTTTAAATAAAAAGCAAGAACATTTATACAAATACAAAATGTCTGTTAAGAGCTAATTCTCGAGTCCTGCAGACATTTACTCAGAATTCCACTGAAGTATAAAATGATTACTGAAGTATAAAATTTTTATTACAACACCAGAGTTTTCTGATTCTCCAGATACAACTGACTAAATGGAAATAATTGGCCATATCAGACCACCTTTCTCCAGCTTTTTCTTAACCTTTTCTTGTCTATTTAGACTCCGCCCTCAAAATCAGTTAAAGCCTGCAGATATCAATGAATGTTAATGGAACTGAACCTGAAATTATTTGTTCATTAGTGCAGCAGAGTCTGTGGTTTTGCCTCTGCAGAGAAGTAAATGTTTGTCTTAGCTCAGGTAGTTAGACCATTTGTAATAACAAGATGGCTGGTCATGAATGGTTTTCCCAGGGCTTAGTATTGGGTCCAGTTCTGTTTAATATCTTTATCAGCAAACTGGATGAGGAGATTGAGTGCACCCTCATCAAAGTTTGTAGATAACGCCAAGTTGGGAGAGAGTGTTAATCTGCTTGAGAGTAGGAAGGCTCTACAGAAGGATCTGGATAGTCTGGATTGATGGGCTGAAGCCAATCATATGAGGTTTAACAAGGCCAGGTGTCAGGTCCTGTACTTGGATCACAACAACCCCATGCAACACCACAGGCTCAGGGAAGAGTGGCTGGAAAGCTGCCTGACAGAAAAGGATCTGGGAGTGTTGATCAACAGCCAGCTGAATATGAGCCAGCAGTGTGCCCAGGTGGCCAAAAAGGCCAACAGTAACCTGGCTTGTATTAGAAACAGTGTTGCCAGCAGGACTAGGGAAGTGATTATTCCCCATGAGGCTGTTGGGGATGGAGTGATGCACTTCACTCATAAGAGAGGAGCAGCAATCTGTTTATTGGTAACAAACTTTGATAGTAACGTCAGCAGGTTGTTTTACATTCTACTAAGGAGGATGGATAGATTCACAAATAAAGTTAGTATTCAAAGCTGGCTAGTGAAGGCCGTTTGTATTTTGAAAAATCTTGTGAAAAAAAAAAAAATATGTGTGTGCTAAATCATAATGCATGAAATCACAGCTTCTGAATAACTCAAAATTTGCTGTTCATCCTACATTCCATTATACTACCATCAGAATACTGTGCAAGCCAAATACGCTATTTGGACCTCCTGAACTTGAATTTTTTTGGTTTCATAATACCATTACACATGCTAAAATCAATCTGCTTGCCAACTCATAGTAAAATTCTTAGTGCTACATTAGGTAGCACTCCTTCAGGTCTCCTTCAGACTTTCCTTATATGAAAGAAAAGGAGATTAAGATGTAGCTTAATTATTAAACAATGTATTTTGCAATAAAACAAAGGAATAAAACAACAGAAACATTTTTAACCTTTGCTTTTTCACTTGCTATGATCTGTGAAATGACTGATACAGAAACACTGAGCACATAACAATAGTTGGATTTAGTTCTGAAAAGAGAAAATAAAAATAAGAGAGAATGATCCCACAGTACTCATCAGTTGCCTCAAAGACCCAATTTAAATCAATTTCTATTTAAAAATTTACTTGCTGTTCTTTATAAGAGATGTTTAAATATGAAGTATTTATAAAAAGGAGACAAAAGTAACAACAAAAAGAGGGAAGGATAACCACAAATTAGCAGATAATTCCATCTTTCATTAGAAATGAACAGCTAATTAAAAAAAAAAAAAAAAAATCTTTCCTTTCTCTGTGCTCAAATGGGTTTTGATTAGTTACAGCAGTGTAGCCAACAGACTGATATCTATTAACACTTTGTGATCTTTGTTTTTGGTGGTGCAGACACTCACCTCTCACCTGCCCAAGAAGCGTTCAGATGAACTCTGCTAACACAGTAGAGGACATCGGGGTTAGGTAGCGGCAAGGCAGCACACAGTGAATTGCTTCCAGCACCATTATAGGAGATACAGAATGCTCTCAGTCAGTATCCCAGCATGCTGTGGTGTAATTGGATAATTGTCACCAAACGGTTGTAGCACTCAAATTTGTTAATCCTACCATTCCCAAAGTGACTTGTTTTTTCATCAAATAACAGAAATCATGGAAATTTATTTGTATGATACTGAGAACCAGAAAGTATTTCTCATGTTTTAATATTAAAAATTTAAGATGACAGATTCGTTGAGATGTTACACCTAAGCACAGGCATTTCTGCTATTTAAATTTAGATACCAGTGAAATTTGATAAGGCTTTACCATAAAACGTGTGCATTTTCTTAGTGTAATAAATGTAAGGACTTGAGGCCCAATTATTTGAGTTGCTAAAGATGTCTACTATGCTTACTACTGTCATTGTGTTGACAAAGTAGTTATTTGAATGTCTAACTCATGAATCACAATGGTTTCTATAAACATTTCATAAACATCTCTATAAACATCTCTTCCTTGGACAGGTGTAGAGTAATTTCTGCACTGTTATTGCTTGGGTGTATCTTCAATAAGCAGCATGCATCACACTGGGTGGTTTCAGATGTTTGGAGATGCAGGAGAAAATAAATATTTGGATGTATTGCAATATTCAATTACAAGAGGAAATATTTTCAAAAGGATTATATGCCTTAGGCTTAAATCAATCACTTACATGAATGACAGGAAATTTCAATGAGTGTAAGGCTTGAAAACAAGACTGGATCTGTTATTAGGAAAACTACAGATTGAAGTGTCCTGTAAAGACAGTAAGTGGAAAGGCATTGTGTGTCAAGTATTTTCTATTTACACTGTGGATGCAAGTGTAATAGGAACACTATATTTAACAAGATACCTGGCTACAAACGTTAATTACAAATCATAACCCGGGATGTTATCAAATTTGCAGGAAGCCTTGATACTACATACCATTTTACATTATTTGTCACTCAAGATTTCAATTTAAAACTGGAAATGACAAACCAGAAAGTATGATAAGCATAGGGGTAGTCAGGAACAGGGGCAATAATAGTTACAGAACACCACTGGAATAAAATGAGAGCAAACATAGAGAGATGTACTATGTGCAAGGGAGGAAGAAATAATCAAGTGTTAGATCCTGCCAGGAAGTGTAATGAACTTCATCACAGATACAAGTTCTTTGTGAGTCTTAGGATCAGTCCATAAATGAACATAGAGGAAAACACTGACTCAGTTGGAAACAGATGAATGATGTGCTACAGCCTGTGACAGACTGCTCATGAGTGAAGGATACACAATGAATTAAAAGGTACAGTGCATTTAAAATTAGGAGTGCCCTGAGTAACACAAGCAGTATAATTACTCTGTTCACACCTGCTTTGGTTTCTGGTGGATTTCGGTGCAAAGCATCATATTTCAAAACACAGCTAGATGAAAGAAATTTGATAAGAAATACTGGCACATACATTGTTTCTACCGCTCTTGTCCTAGTAAGTAACACCTTCTTCTGATCCAAGCCCAACAGATGTGAGCAGAATTATACTTCTCTTAGCAGATGTGGATTGTAAAATCTGTAACTCAGAAAACTATAGTTATGCAGGATGGCGAAATAAACTGTTCTGAAGACAATGGAATCCCATAACATGGTGACAGCTGTATGGTCAAGAAGAATGAAGAATATTTGAAAAAATAATCTATCATAGTCCTTTTTTTTTTTTTTTTGTTTTTGTATGTTAGCTGGATTCATTTTACTCCTATTAAAAAAAAAATAAAAATCCCTAGATGAAGAAAGTGTGTTTAGAAAAGAGTTATTGAGGCTGTAGCCTATGCTCCCAGACATAGTGTGTTCTCTGGGTCAAATAATGGGGAAAGCGGGCCAAGAACAGCACAAGCTCCATCCACACCAGTGCTTTCTGTAGTTCTGCTGTCAGTATCTCTGAGGAGTCTTCATTTTTTTTTAATTACTCCATTTCCTTACATTATTTGTGCTAAAATAAACAGCAGGGTTACTCAGGACTCAATCAAGTGCAATCAGGCTATCACCCTAGTGAATGTTTAGTGCTTTTAAAGTGCAAAACACCGTTAAGAGACCACTGTGGTTCAATCCAAATCAAGACTTGGTGATGAAACCCTCTTCACTCTCCTTTCTTACTCCTTCCTTCTTCCTGCATAAACACATATGCTTCACATGGAGGAATGAAAATATCTTTTGAATTTAAAAAATATTTTGATTTGTAACTACTTTTTTAAAAATTCTTTTTTTTACCCAAACTGTTTTAGTAGTTGTTATGTATCTAAAATGTGAAACTTGAATCTATTTCTAAAGTAGATGATATGGTAAGTAGAAGCAATGCATTAATTTTGTATTTTAGAACTGAATGAGCAAAGATCTAAATTTAGAGTTATAAGCTGTATTCAAAAGGTTCAAAACACTTTCTTTGATGATTTTTGGAAATCTTGCCAAGAAGTTCTGAACAGAAGACAAAACCATGACAACAGAATAACTTAAAAGATAAAAGACACAGAAGAGTGACAGAGATATCAAGCAATGAGGTAGATGCCCTGCACAGGAAAAAAAAAAAAAAAAAAAGGAGATTTTTCATTAAGAATTTATTTTTCCTCAATACTCAGAGGATATGTGATCTCTGGCCCATTTTCAACAAGCAGGTGATCTTGTTGCAGCTTTCAGAAACCCAAAGGAAAAAGATCTGCCAAGTGAAGTTTCTAATATTTGAAAAAAGCCAAGAAAAGTGGGAGGTGGAGAAAGAAATGATAAATTAATGAAACTTTTGTTTAGAGAACATACCAATACAGAGTTCACTTCCAATGATAACAATAACAAAACAAAACAAAAAAGACACTTTTAACTCTAAATACTGTATTTTTAGAGAAAGGACCAAAGAAGGTATACTTTTTAGTTTTGCTTCATGATGGCATTTAAGAGCTCTCTCTCAACAGACATGTGAAAGTTGTGCCCATGAAGGTGAGGAACTGAAGTTAAGCAGGACCCCAACTAGAACTGCTGATATGAGCAGAGAGGAGTTCTGGGACTTTCTAAAAGGGCAGAGAAACAACTGAACATGATATAAATCTTACTAAAAAAGGTATTAAATGGCTAAGTGCAGCTTTCCAAAAGTTCCAGTGCAGGCACCAACACTTTCTCTCCTTGTCAAATTAGCATAATCTCTTTCAGGGAAAATAAAACAAAACAAACAAACAATCAAACCTTAGAAAAAGGAATGTATTTGTTTTTTGAGGGAAGGAGGTGAGAGTCAAAACCTCAAGTGAATAGCTTGAATAGCTTATAACACCTGCAGCTGTAAACCCTGTCTCACCTTGGTGATATTAAAAGTCACAATGCGTATGACTTTCAGTGCTTTACCAAACGTGGGTGAGTTACTGGTGGTTCTATATTTAATATATACTAAAAAAAAAATATTCATTTTTACTACATGTAGGCTCAGTGATACACGAGATGAGAGAAATATCACTGGTACTGAATAAGTAAGAAAGCAATATTAATGGTATCAGCTGCAGGATTAAACCTCAATGAAAGAAAGGAGTGCTTCCAGGATTCAGCTTTATTTTTAATTGAAACTGGTATTTTAAAGTCCAGCTTAGAGAACCTACTAATTGGCTGGTAGAGTTAATGCATAAAAATCATGCATATTTGTTTTCACCAAGAGAAATATATGTTATCTAGATAATAAATAAAAGCTTCTGAATATTAACAATAACTTCTGACTTCAGCAGTGTTCAAATATAAATATTTTTCAATATTTACAAAAGTCCCAAAATTTTGGAAATGTTTGCCTGTTCAGATTTATAAGGGCAGTTTGACAGAACAAGCAGATACTGTTTTCAAAATATGGTAACATGTATACATGAAAGCACCCATGATAACCATTCTTTAGGGACACCAGCTAACAAAATATTGCATACTTTTAGTTTGTTTTCCCTACTTCATCTATTCTAAATGCTATGTATTCACAATGTATGAAATGAACTTCTGTTTATTTCCTATATCCTTCAAACTAACCACTGTCGAGTCAGCTACACATTCCTAATTGAAAAATAATAATTGTATGGCTTATTTCATGATAAGCCTTGAAGATAATTACTATAGACTTGTTACTTTATTTTCAAATTCCTGAAAAGTTTCAGATGTATTAGGATTTTTCATTTTCCTTCCATATTACTGTAGAGAAAGAGCACAGAAATTGAAGGCAATAGTCACTAAACCAACCATGATGGAAACTAAGACAGTTTACTTGACTGATCTGAACTTCCCTGTAAACCAAGTCAAATATGTGCTACCATCCTAGGAAGAGGGAAATAGAGGTTTGAGCCTTTTGATTGCAAAGGAGGTTGAAGGTGGATCTCACTGTTTCAGAACAAGTAGATAGGACACTTGGCCACTATGGAAAAATCTGGCACTTTTTCTGATTCCTTCTCTTTCTCAGGTTGCATTTTAAGTTAGATTTTTTTTTTTTTTTTAATTTTTCCAAGTCAGAAACTAAGAGGATTGTGAGTTTCTTTTCTGCTATTTCTGTGTTCCAGTATCATGAGATTAGTTTCTGTTTTTTCTGTATTCCAGTCTGGACTGATTAAAGCATCTCTCCTAGTCCACTGGCACATGGTTTAAATAATTGTTTCTTTTTGATCCTCTGCTGCCTCCCTGCTAAGATAGAATGCTTAAGTGTATCCTAATTTATGTACGCAAGAAGTCAGGTTGCAGATGGGACCACTAGCTGTGCCATAGGAATGTGGAGGACTGTGGATCACCTTGTTACTTGGGAGCAGTGCATATCTTTCTGGTGTTGCAACCTCTTGGTGGTATAACTAGCTTCAGGCTGTGGTTGCAGGGAGAAGTCCCACAACAATGTCTGATTAAGCTCCCGAAACACACTCTCTACTTCTTTTTCGCCAGATCAGAGGGTTGTGTGATCACATAGTGAACTTAACCTGGTACAACTGGAGAACAATACAATTTTATACTGATATTGACAAGTTCAGTCAATTCCTTGAGTTCACAGATACTGCAGTCCCAAAAATATAAATGGAAGAAAAGGTATAGTGATGATGAGATGAACAGAGGAACACAAAGAGTTGGGGGTGGAGAGGGAAGTTCATTTTGACCTAAACTGTGCTTCTGATGAAGGTGTCTGAAGTTAGCCAGATAGTCAATTTGTTAGAAAGATAGCTTAAGTGAATTTAACGTGGTTTTTTCCCCTCCTCATTCTTGATTAGATTCTTTCTTTTATCTCCTGCGCTGGCTGTGACTTTCAGTTCCCTCCATGGGCCAGCTGAACTCAAGAATGGAGGAGAAAGCTAATGCAGAATAAAAAAAAAATAAAGTATATCTAATGAAACAGAAGGTGGAGCTACCTCAAGAGAAGGAGCTTCAATTGTAGAGGAGAGGTTGGAAAGAGAAAGGAGCTGAACAGCTCTGTGGTGAGCTGCTATGTCAGCACAGGTCATGTACATGCTTGAAATGCCAGTTTCTTGTCTAATACTGAGGTGACTATAACACCCTTTTAGTGGCATGTCATGACAATGAAAATTAAAACTTTGTCTTCTTTGAAGACCACAGTCTGTAGGCCACATATACAATAGAAATAAATAGGACATGAGAAATATGGCAAATTGACTTTGTCTCAGAAAATTTTGGAAGAATTTACTCATTTCCACTGACATAAGAAACTCCTTGATCTATCATTTTCTGTCAAACAGTAATAAGGCCACAGTCCCTGGAAATAACCATTCACCTAGGTACAAAACAAGTCATCAGGTATGGGAGCTGTGCTCCCCTTCCAACTGTCTTACAGTCTTCATTCTGCCCAGAAGGAAAATTTCCCTTGTATTCTTTTGTGCCTGTACAGTCTCCTGGGTTTTGAGTTTTATCTTATTTTTTCTGAGATATTTTTCCTAGTTTGATGAAATTGCATCCTCTCATACTAGCATTTGGGAATGTAAATGTTAACACAGCTTGCAGAAAATTCACTACAAATAATGACAAATAAACTCAGAGACCTGACTCTAAAGTCATCTTTCAATTAAATCTTCATTCTATTTCCTAGTAGTACAACTGAACCTAACAAAAACTAAAACAGACAATAGATATTACCATTCACAGACCACATATATTTAACCTTCATTCCTAATAATAGCAATAATTAAGGGATGTTGACAAGCACTCATTTGACAGTGAGACTGGAGAGGCATGTCTTTGCCGACACGGTAGGATATAGCATTAAATTGTAACAATGCTGGCAGCCTCCCAAATGCTGGAGTCAAGGCAGGTGGTAATCCAGTTCAGCAGCAATGGAAAATAAGTGACTGCATGTTGGCTATAAATTACAGTGCACAGTTTGTATTAAGAATAGAGGATAATTTATGCGATAAATGTAGTGTAACACTTGAAGTCCCTTCATTTTTTTTCTTCATAAAAATATGTGGCACTGTTTCTCTGGGATTTTTTTTTTTTTTCTAGAAATAAAGTAGGTTTATAATGAGTAACAAGTTAATTAGAATAGTGAGGCACATTCACAGCACTAAATTACTAACTTTCACTTACCTGGAGTCTAAACAGAGAGTGCTGTAAATGGAATTTTCAGTGGAAATTATAGTTACAGAATTAGGGAACCACTACTGGCAACAATAAATAATTAGGTATCTAGTCAGAACATTTTAGGTTTTCACAAAGCGTAAGCTGTTTGTAGATGAAATGGGATCTCTAAACTCAGCACCCTACAGATGAAAAAGATCCAGAAATAAGTACACCTATGGCAAATATACCACTTTCAGGGCAAAAGAGAGATGAAGTTTTGTGCAAGCATTAATAGCCTGTGAGAGAATGAAAAAAAGAGTGGATAGTTGCAGAAGCAGTTGAAGACATAGCAGTGAAGACATAGCAAACCTGAGCAAGAGTGGAGAGTTCAAAACTAAGAGCTCTGATTCTGTCCATGACAGCTTTCCTGTAAATATAGGTCATTCTAAAATGTTTCATCAGCTGACCTAAAGACTCTGCTACAACAGCAAACAGAGAAGCCTCCAAATGATTTTGAAATTTATATTGTTGCCCCTTGTGGTGTCTACTACAGACTCCATGTAGGTGTGCACATAGAGTACACAAGCTCATTTTATTTTCCAAAGGTGCCATGCCATACATGGACCTTATTAGATTTTCCTGTCATAATGAAGTCAATTTTTTTTTTTTTAGAATTGCTACCGTCATACTGTCAGAAAAAGCATCTGGTCCCATACAAAGCTTCACTTTCAGCATTACAGTACTTCATGGCAAGAAAATTTTCAGCTAAAACATTTGGAAAAGATTTCTAAAGATATTTCATTTTAAAGGATATATGTGTGATTTTATTAATATGAAAGAAAAATTTGATTATACAAATGACTATCAGAAGTTTAAATTGTGTTTTCATTGTGATATTTTCCTCATACACAAGTATAGCCAAGGATTTAGAGGAGTCAAGTGCAGTAAGGAAGAAGGTAACTTGGTATAATAAGCATTTTTTTGATCACATTTTACAGATGTTCTCTAAATTGTAACTGAGTATTTTTCTGTAGCTCATGCGTTCATTTTCTAACGTGCTGTTTTTTTCTGCAGCTCAAAGAGACCTATGTAGCTTAAGAGCTCAAAAGATTTGGCTAGTACGTTGCATTAAATCAAGCATGCCTGTAAGGCTTTCTTGAAGTGCTTCTTGGACAGCCAAGCTTCCTTTTTTGTGCAGCAGTTCACTATATAGGAGTGACTTAGGTATTCAGACATTGTCTGTGCTATTTTCAGCTGTATACTACTTGAAAAACAAAACAAAATGAAAAGATGTGTTGCTTGTAATGCATACATTCTGACTTGTGGGAATTAATGTTCTGCCAGTAAGTGGGTACAACACATCCTGTCTGCCCAATTTCAATTCACTTTGTCTCTGGAGAACAATAAATCAGCCACATGTTATCCACTTGAGCCATCTAACTGAACTTGTGGCTTATGTACTAAGTTAATCTTTCAGAATCCAATAAGGCAGTAAATGTCTGCATATATCTGTGGTTTAAAATTTAATGAACATGACCACCTTTGATGTGTTTTGATTGTTCATTTTTCAGTAAGGCAAAAAGACATTGTGACTATATGAAATTAAATAAGAATTTCTCCAAATTTTTCTCCTTTCAGTCTGCAGAATTGAAAGCTGGTGTCTTTTTTTTTTTTGAGTTTCATAAAAGTTATCTGTGCATTATTAATTTATTGTTATCAAATGTTATTTTCATAAACAGTTATGTAAATACGTCTTCATTTATAAATCCCACTTTGAAAGCTTCCTGTATGGAAAAAAAAAAACAAAAACCAACAAACAAAAACCACACAACAGTTACTTTTCAACATTGAAGCTTCTACCTGGAAAGGAGTCCTTAATATTTTCTAGATAAAGCCATGTACATTGTTTAAAGGTAAGCACTGATTTGCTACGTACCTACACAGTCACTAAGGAATTCACATAATTAAAGATCAGATTTAGGAACTATTAAAAGAACTCATCCTTATTGCATAGACTGCTAAAATATTCAGAGACATACCATAGGCTCAAATTTGACCCAGCTCACAGGGATGAACAAAAGAAGCATCCATCTTGAAGTAATGATTATACTGATACAGTTAAGATAAGCATTAAGAACTGGATTTCCTTTTTGTCCTGTTAAAGTTTTATGTTACAATTGTAGCTGTTTGTTTTCTCCTCTTTGTTTTTTACCACCTTTCTGTTGTGCTTGTGCTGTTTTAACAGGCATACCATATTGTAATTGCTTCTGGATAACGTATCCTCTTTCCAGTGACCATTTGCTGCCTGGATCAATGTTATTTGTGCAACATAATCTCTCACATTGGTAACAACAAGAAATTTTACTCAGTTGAAGATCAAAAGCTTCTAGTGCCTGTAAAATATAGATGGAGTCAATGGGCATTTTGACTATGAACTCTCCATAAATGATACTGATGAAATGAAAAACTTCAGCAATAAACAAAGTTTTATGTGCTTCCAGAACATGTTATTTAATTTACTATTTCATAATAAGAACTATGCATGCTTTGTTGGGACTTTCCTTTGGTTCTGAACAATGCATGAGGTTATGTTGTTGTAGTTAAAACATCCAAGGGCAAGAAGTTCCTGAATAATACTGTGCCATTCAAACATCTCACAGAAACTTGTTGTTGTTACCTTTTTAACAGAGCAATTTACAACTCATTTGTGAGTAATTTTAATGTTTGCCCGGCATCCTGAATTCCGTTTTCCTCTTCTGACTCACAGCATCGATGACCTGTGTAAGGAGAAATTGTTTGCACAGTCCATACTTTTCATGCTTTCTTTCTTTCTTCAGTGTTGACACGCACAGGATCTGTTAAAAAACCCAAATAACAGGAAAGAAAACTCTTCCTTTCTCTACATAACAGCTGCAGGACACAACAGAAAACAAACCTCTGAAATCTATCTAGCTCATTTTTCAGGTGACCTCATTATGAAAAACAGGAAAGACCCAGACTTCTGTGTTTGCTTTATAAAATGTTGTTTGCCTTCACTGGCTCTGTTGGGATTTAGGGACTAACTGTATGACAGGAAGCTCAGGGAAGCAGTCGACATTGTCTGATGCTATTGTTTTTCTTTCGAGTTCACAAAGTTCATGTCCACTCTGATGTTTTTCTACCAGAATGTTTTTGAGTCAGTTTGACCGACTGGAACTGAGTGTCTTAAAATAATCTGACAGCAGATTTGGTGGTGATTTTATCCTATCTTTTCTGTTTGTTTGGGTTTTTTTTGGTTTTTTTCTTTTTTTTTTCAAATCCATAGCCAGTGATCTGAGGTAAAGCTCTGACTGAGGAGCACTTAAAGGGAATTTAAGGATTTTAGCTCAGTTCTGCTGAACAATAGCCAGCTTCAGCAAACCACAGAGCACAGTCTCTCTAGCAGCATGATCAAAGAAGAGTGAGTGCCCCACTAGCAAAGAGAACTTGAGCTGATCCTCTCATCTGAGCCAGAAGAAATCAATGTCAGCTTTCTACCTTTTACAATTTTTTATTTTTTTATTTTTTTATTTTATTTTATTTTATTTTTTTTTTTTTAATTTTCTTTACTTGTGGAATCAGGCATGAATTCGATCTTCAGCATTTGATTCTCCATTATTTGCAACCACATTTTCAGGGCAACCTACTGATTTATTCAACCTATTAGCATGAACTGCCATGCATTGAAGTGACTCACAAATAAGGCTTAACCTAGAAATAACACTTGGAACAAGAAATAAATCATGTCATGAACCAGTCAGAAATTCACTTTCTATGTTGGGCAGCAACTGAGGAAAGCATGAGACATGAGGTAATCTTCAGATAAGATCAAGAGAGGTGCCAAACATATTTTGTCATAGGAGACACTTTGCGACTGTTTGCCTTAGGGTCTTCCAGTTAAACCTAGAGCACAGATACAGAAGCATTTTTGCATTCAGTCTCATGGCACACCTTAATGTATTTCCATTCTGCATACTGGTAGGACACACGAGGTTATATATACAAGGAACCTTGATAAACCAATAATCTAGGAACTATAGTGTGCTACACCAACCACTCTTGAGATCCAGTTATGTGGATGACCAGAAACCAAGACATGCCCTGAAGAGCACCAAAAGGTAACTGCAGATATCACCTCTCAAATTTTATCTTACATACCCTAAATTATGCTCCACATCTAAAGAGGGTAATCCTCCTTTTGGTCCTCTGTAGTGTCGCTGTCCTGATTTACCAACATTTTTATGTCTCTGTCTTCTTCTGGGAGTAAAGTATTGAGGTGAATAAATCCATACACAACTACAACACATATAATTCTTGAGATTTTTTCATATATATGTAGCAGTTGCAAACCTCAAAATTATTATTCCTTCAACTGTGATGAAAATATTAAACTATGTAGAGCAGTTCTGCTTTCCAACATTGATTTGTTAATTCCTTTTGATTAAAACCTAGATGATGGGTGCCTGTGTGTACGCACTTGTAGTGTATCTGAGATATAATAAAATAATTAGTAATAGTAATATGACTTCCAGAAACTTTGAATTCTTTTATCCACTCAACTATAATAAAAGCAACTGTTAAATAGGAAATCTGGAATTTCAGCATAGCCTTAGTTAATGTAGATAAAATTATAAACATCAAGTAGTCACTGGTAGCCAGATGTCATCAAGATCCCTACTTTGTGTCCCATCAGAAACATGGAACTAGAGAGAAGATTAGCACTAGAACAGTGTGTATGGCGACCATAGGGATGGGATCCATGTCCAAATTAATGCAACATTGTTTCAGATTAACATCTGAAATGTAGAGTACAATTCATCTATCTGAATTCGATGCAGATGTTTAATAATATTATCTGAGGTGGCCTAGTTGGTCTGAGACCTGCAGCTTTCCAGATAAGTAGATGAGGTGTTGGCAGGTTACCATGGCATGTCCAAAACTGGCATTGCATGCCTGTATTTTGATAATTGAGTTGCCTTCGGAGTTTTTACCAAATCATTACAATGTAATGTACACTACATAATCTGCCAGCGTTATTGATGGTAAAAGTTTACAAAATCATAAAAGATAAACATTAAAACCTCTATCGTATAATATAATATATGGAAGCAGTGGAAGTGAAATACATTTTTCTCAGAAAAATAATGAAATTAAAAAAAAAAAAAAAAGTTTAATACCTAATTATATCCAGCCTAAGAAACCCCAAATTAACAATCTGTATCCAATTAATTTTTAGATAGTGTAGTAATTATCCAAATAATTTTGTTCTGAGGAAAATTGCCTGTCCTTTCTACATCCATTTTCTGTTTGGGGACCTTAAAAAGTGTACTTACCTGCAGCACTAACACACGGGTAGAATTCTCAGACTTACCAGGCTGGTGAAATGCATGTCAGAAAATACCACATTAGAGTAAATATAGTAAAAGAAAAAACAGTTGCATGAAAAAAGAAAGAATAGCAGTCAAAAGAGAAATAGAATCTACCACATGAAAACTGGAAAAAAGATGGGAAAATGGAGAGTAAGAGAATACAGTGTAGAAGTCATGGGTCAACTTCCATAGCACCTGGCCTGCTAGCAACAAATATGACACACCTGCCTCAAAAGATGAAAAAGATCCTGGAGCAGGAGGTAGTAGAGCTAATTGAGAAGGCTTTAAACTAGATTTGAAGGGGGTGGGGGGACAAAACCAGGTGTGGCAGAGGCACACCCCATGGTAATATGCCTGCATTCAAGGGAAGTGCTAGTAGAGGCCCTTTGGTCTGCCATCCCAGTGGAGGCAGGGGATGCAGAGTCAAGCAGTAGGAGAAACACAAGTGTTATTGATGTTTTAGAAACCGTGAAAGTACTTGACGATGGCCACAGGGGAATTAGGGCTTCTCACCAGCAAAAGGTAGTGGGATCAATAGCCCAGCTGAAGTGCATCTATATGAGTATACGCAGCCTGGGCAACAAATATGAGGAACTGGAAACCACTGTGAGGTAGAAAAAATACAATGTAGTGGCCATCACAGAAACATGGTGGGATGACTCTCGTAACTGGTGTGTTGCAATAAGTGGCTATAAACTCTTCAGAAGGGATAGATGAGGAAGGAGAGGAGGTGAGGTAGCCATGTGTGTTAGGGTGTGTTTTGGTTGTCTGAAGCTTAGTAAGACTGGTGATAGGGTTGAGTGTCTATGGGTGAGAACCAAGGGGAAGGGCAACAAGTTGGACGTCCTGGTAGGGGTCTGTTACAGACCACCCAATCAGGATGAAAAGGCAGATGAAATATTTTGCAGGCAACTGAGAGAAGTCTCCTGATCACTAGCCCTTGTTCTAGTGGGAGACTATATCCTAGCAGATGTTTACTGGAAATACAACACAGCAGAGAGGAAGCAGTCTAGGAGGCTCCTGGAGTGCATGGAAGACAGCTTCCTGACACAGCTGGTTAGTGAGCCTACCAGGGAAGGTGCCCTACTGCATCTGTTGTTTATAAACAGAGAAGGACTTGTGGGCATGTTGTTTGGAGGTTGCCTTGGGCTTAGTGACCATGAAGTGATTGAGTTTTCTATTTTTGGGGAAGTTAGAAGGGTGGTCAGCAGAACTGCTACTTTGGAATTCCAAAGGGCAGACTTTGATCTGCTTAGGAGGCTGTTTGGCAGAGTCCCTTGGGAGACAGTTCTGAAGGACAAAGGAGTCTGGGAAGGTTGGTCTCTCTTCAAGAAGGTAATCTTAGAGGTGCAGGAGCAGGCTGTCCCCATATGCTAGAAGGTGACCCAGCAGGGATGAAGACTGGCGTGGCTGAATAGAGAGCTGCAGCTGGAACTTAGGAAAAAAGGAAAATTTATAAACTTTGGAAGGAGGGCCAAGCTACTCCAGAGGAATACAAAAATGCCATGAAGTTAAACAGGGAGAAAATTAGAAGCGCTAAAGCTCAACTAGAGCTGAACCTAGCTACTGCTGTAAAAGGTAACAAGAAATGTTTCTATAAATATGTCAGCAATAAAAGGAGGGCTAAGGATGATTTCCATCCTCTGATGGATGCAGGGGGAAACATAGTGACAGAAGATGAGGGAAAGGCTGAGGTGCTAAATGCCTTCTTCACCTCAGTCCTTAGTAGTTAGAACAGTTGTGTTCCAGGTATCCAGAGCCCTGAGCCATAAAATAGGAATGGGGAGCAGAATGAAACCCTAATAATCCAAGGGGAAATGGTTAGCGATCTGCTACACCACTTGGATATCCACAAGTCTATAGGGCCAGATGGGGAACATCCAAGGGTGTTGACGGAGCTGGTGGAGGTGATCACTAAAGCACTTTGCATTATCTGTCAGCAATTCCAGCTAACTGAGGAGGTCTCAGGTGACTGGAAGTTGGCTAATGTGACACCCATCTACAAGAAGGGTTGGAAGGAGGATCTGGGCAACTACAAACCTGTCAGTCTAACCTTAGTGCCAGGGAAGGTCATGGAGCAGATCATCCTGAGTGTCATCACATGGCACATACAAGAAAACCATGTGATCAGGCTCAGTCAACATGGCTTTATGGAAGGTAGATCCTGTTTGACCAACCTGATCTTTGACAAGGTGACGTGTCTAGTAGATGAGTGAAAAGCTGTGAATGTTGTGTACTTAGACTTCAGTAAAGCTTTTGACACAGTATCCCAAAGCATTCCCCTGGAGAAGCTGGCAGCTCATGGCCTGGATGGGTACACTCTTTGATGGATACACTCTTTGATGGGTAAAGAACTGGCTGTAGGGCCAGGCTCAGAGTTGTGAATGAAGCCAAATCCAGCTGGCAGTTGGTCACAAGTGGTGTTCCCCAGGCCAGTTCTGTTTAATGTCTTTATCAATGATCTGGATGAGGGGATTGAGTGCACCCTCAGTAAGTTTGCAGATGACATCAAATTGGGTGGGAGTGTTGATCTGCTGGAGAGTAGGAAGGCCATACAGGGGGATCTGGACTGGATGGATCATTGGGCTGAGGCCAATTGTATGAGGTTTAAAAAGGCCAAGTGCCTGGTCTTGCACTTGGGTCATAACAGCCCCAGGCAGTTCTACAGGCTCGGGGAAGAGTGGATGGGAAGCTGCTTGGCAGAAAAGGATCTGGGGGTGTTGATTGACAGCCAGCTGAACATGAGCCAGCAGTGTGCCCAGGTGGCAAACAAGGCCAACAGCATGCTGGCTTGTATCAGGAATAGTGTGACCAGGACTGGGGCAGTGATCATGCCTCTGGTGAGGCCTCACCTTGAATATTGTGTTCAGTTTTGGGCCCTTAATCATAACAAAGACATTGAAGTACTAGAGAGAGTGCAGAGGAGGGTGACGAAGCTGGTGAGGGGTCTTGAGCACAAATCTTATGAGAAGCGGTTGAAGGAACTGGGGCTGTTTAGCCTGGAGAAAAGGAGGCTGAGGAGAGATCTTATTGCTGTCTACAACTACCTGAAAAGAGGGTGTTGATCTCTTGTCCCAAGTAGCAAGTGATAGGACAAGAGGAAATGGCTTCAAGCTGTGCTAGGGAAGCTTAGATTGGGTTGTCAGTCATTGAAACAGGCTGCCCAGGGAACTGGTGGAGTTACCATCCCTGAAAGTATTTAAAAGGCCTATAGATGAAGTTCTTAGGGACATAGTTTAGTGCTATGGTTGTGCTATGCATAGTTTAGTTAGGTTATGGTTGGACAAGATGATCCTGAGGGTCTTTTCCAACCGAAATGATTCTATAAAGCTAAACATGAGGATGAAGAAAATAGCATATTGAAGAGAAAATGAAGAAGGCTAATTGTATTACATTAATAGAAGGAAAGAGAAGATAAAGGTATTGCTTTGAGAGTTTCACGGCTATATGATACATTGGGGAATATTAAGGAAATGTTACTATTACTCCTACTAACTTCCCTCATGTTTAGTTTTAGTTAAGCTAAATCCTGCAGTTCTTTGTCCAGGCTTGTATCTCATTTGACTTGCCTAATACATATCTAGAAAAGAAAGGAAATTATTGATTCCAGATACTCTGTATTAGGTAGATTTTGCTAAAAATTAAATGTTGAAACTGTTAAAGTAAGGCTCCCATTGACAAGATCAGTAGTTTTGCCTTTGAAAATTAACTTAATCAAATCATCTGGTATCAGAAAAGAATACATAATGCTTCCTTCCTCACTTCCATCTAGTCTTGCTAATACACAACTGCATTTCTATTTCAGAAAACATCTGATATGAGGTTAGGTTTCCTATAGACATAAATACTCATGAGTAAAAACTGTATGGTGTGAATCGTTTGTTTTGACAAGGCCCCTCATGGCCTAAGTAGTTCCCCTGCATGTAACTGTTGTAATCAAATACTAATTGTTTGAGACCACACTGTAAGGACTTTTTTTCTAATGGAACCAAAAACTTTTTGCTGAGTGGAGCAGCAGTTGGTTTTACACGGAATTGTACTTTTCCCACTTAAACAATTATCTTCAACAGTGCTAGTGTCAGATACCAAGTAGCCTATGTTCATTGTAAACATTATAACTAATCTGTTTTTTCTATGGAATAACTGTTTTTACCATCTGTCAAAGTGTGGCATGATTTAATTTGTAACTTTCCTCTTAGCTTTCAATTTTGATTTTCAGAGGTCCCCAGTGAAAAACAACATGTCCTGTAAATGATACTCATTTACTCTTTCTCCATGGAGAAGTCACTTCTGCTGTTTGAGTTTGGCTTCTGTAAGTTATATTATCAACTGAAAAGGAGTAGGAGATGCTAGACACACTCTTTGCCAAAAGTTTGACTTGCAATCTGGAGGCTCAACGTGCTTTAACCCATCTGAAAATCCTGCACATATTGCAGGACTTCTATGGCTTCTGTTCTGTTCTATTTCTACTGCTTTAGACAGTATATTATTGAAAGAAAGAGAAAGTTTATGATTATAATATTCTTTATTACTCTCAAATAAGAGTTGGAAGAGGGAAATTGGGAAAATTCAGACAGAGTATGAATATCCAATTATTCATCAGGTTAACTTGATGTTTATTTGGAAATTTTCCTTTCTTTCTGGAAATCTTTTTCCTGCATAGTATTTTCAAATTACTTGGAACTGAAAGATTTCTTTGGAACATTTTAAAGCCTTAAAATCTTAACAGGCTTAACAGGCTTTCTACAGATATGCTTTAAAGGAAATTAAAACCTGTGAACTGAATTAGAAACAAACAAACAAAAAAAAAGCCTAAAAGCCTTCTGATCTATTTGAAACTCACATGTTGTGTACATACCAGCCTAACGCACAGTCCCTCTGGCACTTTAAACATGAAGTCAGTGAGATAAATATGTTGCCTTTCTCTTCTGTATCATGACTTAAGCCTTAAATCAAAACACCAGGCAGGTGATGGCTACATGAGCATACTGTCCACCAGCACAAGAAGATTCTAGTGGTCTCTATGAGCAGTTTCAATACCGTCATTGATTACTTCCTTCTCTCCCACCACTACTAAATCCGCAAAGCAATTCACGACGAGCACGTATGACTAAACTAATGAAGAGACAAATGGTGTGATAGGTATAAATGGTGTTTTCTCTTGGCAGTGCAGCTTGAGAAGAAAGCAGGTATTAATATGTGTCTAGTAAAACTGAGACAACAGTATACCACACTGTAAGAAGCAGAACTATCCTCATGCAAGCTTGTCATCTGGATTCCTCTTTTGCTTCACATAAAATCTTATTCAATTAGGAATAATAAAGTAAATGAAACCTTTTTACTGCTTTCTGTTTATGAACAAATTGTGTTCAAATTATTATTATTATTAGACCTTTCTGCACAAGAAAATGATGGTACACAAAATTCATGCAATTTTTAAAATTCTTTAGATTAATTTAGCAAATTTCATAATCTTTTATGACAGACAGTTCTTCTGTAAATGTTTATATCAACTTCAATAATTCCATTTTGGGGGGCTGACTCAGAAACACAGAAAAATAAATAATTTAACCTATCAAATATATTACCATATATTCCTGTAAAGGTTCTTATTCTGCATTCAGGATGTGAGCAGTGTCCAGAAGAAGCCATCCTTCAAGAGATATTTAAACCACCTCTTTAGTCTATGTGCATTGGTGGACTTTAACAGGACTGAGAGTAAATATCCACATATATATGCACTACTCAGACCAAATGTACTACCAGACTCAAACAGCTCAGGCATTTTAATCATGGTATTGGGATATCAGTTATCTCTAGTTTTCCAGACACAAAGGCAGAAATGTTATTTTTTAATGGAAACTGCTAAGTATTAAAGACATTTGGCAAATAATATATTTGTTTGCATTTTCATAAGGACCATTGAGAAAAGTTCTGACACAATTTCTTTTTAATCTACTTCAGCAGTCACTGAAAAACATTACTTGCCAAAGAGGCCTGCTACCAGTTTCTAACAGATAGCTGCCAATAACTCAAATGTGCAGCAATTTTTAGTGATGTGTAGTAATGTTAAACAAACAGCTTGCCTTGGTACTCAGGCAAGTACCAATCTCTGAGTAGCTGTTGAGTCTGAACCTTGGACACAACATCCTTGAGGTCAACACTTTCAACTCAGATTTTAGAAATGTTACTGATACCAGTGACCTATCTCTTCAAGAACCGCCTACTTATTTTTAACAATCTAATTATCTTTAATAGAAGAAAGCAGGAAAAATGTTGTTTCTTTTCATCATGTTTATGAGAAGATTTTGAATCTTCATCTTGCTTTGCAATTTGAGTTAGTTATAAGCATCTAAAATACTAAATCCACATTAGGAAGGATCCACTCTTTGAAAGTCTATCAGTATAATCTTTCATAATCTCTATGCAATTTGGAACATCCTGATCAGTTGTACATATTCTTACAGTGTGATTTGAAATTCACTTGCATTAAGTTCAAATTCAGGTCACACAAACAAGGTAAAAGGAATAGTAACATAATGTCATTGTAAAGGTAGTATCAAAAAAAATGAAAACCTGTACTGAATCATCCTGGGGTAAACACATGCGCAAAAGCAAAACATCAAATCTATTTCCAATCTGCACCTTTTGCTGGTGTATTTTCTCTTCTTCTTCAAAGGGTTTTTTATAAATTAAATTACCTCCTGATGTTGATGCACACTATGAAATGAAATCATAGCCTCCACATAATATATAATCCCAGATTATGCCCTTGAACCCAAATGAGAAGAAAACAGTGGCAGTATGCTTCCTAGCATATGTCCTTCCTTATTCAAAGCACTAAAAGCAGTTTTCAAGTTGCAGCAGTGCTTCAAGGCATCAGTTGTCAGTGGTGATGTTGCCATCACCTCAGTAATCCAGTCCTTTTAGAAAAGGGACTTGTTATAATAATAATAATAACTATAAAATATAAATATTATACTATAATAATATTTTTTCTCCTAAAAATAAATTATTTGTGAAAATGCGTCTTGGATTTGAAGAATGAGATTCAAAGACGTTGCTGAACAAAATAAAAACAGTTTAGATGTCACAATATGTGTATGATACAGGTCTATTCCTCTCCAACATCCAGAATGTATTCTGTGTAAGGGCTTGTGGTGGTGAGATCTGTATGATGTTCACTATTGAGAAGTATGATTGTACAGCTTCATTTTAATTAGGCTTTGGATTATTAAAAAGCTATAACTTTCCTTATTTAACCTGCACAACACAAAAATAATCCTTTCCTCTTGCATTCATCCAACTGACAGTGGAGAGTTATCCCAGCCTGCATGACCAAGTGCTGTTACAGCACAAGGAAGCAGAGTAGAGCAGTTAAGATTGTTAGTACATTTTTCCCAGTGTTTTTCTAGAATAGTAGAATATTTTATGACCATTATAACCATTTTTCTTTCTCTCTAGGATGATTAATCTTTAAAATTTATTGGATTTATACATTCAAATTATATAGGCTGAAGAACAAAAGGCAGTTAATAGTAGGCTTGGAAGAAACAGATCAAAAGGCCTTTATCAGCTGCTTACTATTTTTACAATGGCACTGACAGTAATTGAAAACATTTCTCTGGTTTTGGGTGCCAGCCCAGCATACTGCCAATAGTGAGCAGACAATCTGCAGATTTAGATTTTACAAAGTTTCCTCTCGAAAAACAGATCTCCTTCCCCCTCATTTATAACAGTTGTAGCTGGACTGAGCTCTTCTGTGGACGATCTTTAACACAACTGTGTTACCATTTGTCCACAGAAGTGATTTCAATGCATGCAATTCTGGTTAATCATATTAGAATCATTCACTCATAGGATTACAGGCTTAATTGGAGAACAAAAACAAAGCAAAATGGACTACTGCTGGATGCCCGAGGAGATAGTTCTTCTGAATGTGTAACGGATTCAACTTGTGTATACAAATACAGCAAGACAATGAGAATAAAAACCAAAACGAGGTTGCCATCAAGTTGTGAAACCATCCAGGAAGTGGGAAACTTACATTCAAAGTTTGTCAAAATGTAACAGATGCTGTCTATCAAACAAGTAACTCTGTTTACAGTTACAAGAAATGTCTTTAACAAAGCCTGGCATTTGGATAAATTTACTATATTTCTCTTTTGTTACAATCCAGATGTTAGTGTGGGTTTGCAAATGTGTTTCTTGAGATCTGTTAGGTTTTTGGGACATTCTTGGCTGAATTTTGCCTCCTTTTTTAATGGAAACCAGGAGAAATTTCAATGTGTTTCATAAGATCTGGGCAACAGCAGGCAAAATAAGATAACTTTGGGCCATTAGTTTTCATGTTTCCAAAAGTCATTTTAACCACAGCTAGCCTTAGTTTTCTGTAACCCCTCAACAAATCACCAAAGAATTAGTCTAGACATGTCTACTCCAGAAGATACAGTTGAATCCAAGCATCCTGTAGAAGTGCACTTTGGCTGGCTCAGGCTCAGTGATTCCATGATGTGTCCATATGATTTCAGGATCTGAACTGACTCACATCTAGCCAGCTTGAAATGCAGGAGGGTAAGGTCTGTCGGCAGCCGGCCACAACATGTTATTTATTTCTGATGACTGTCAGGATTAAGGTGATGCAAAATATTTATTACGTAGCAGTGGATAATGCATTTTTACCTGAATCCCTAATCATTGAACTGCTGCTGTTTTCTTTTAAAGTGCCTGACTTCTTAGGTAAAACCAGTTCCAGCAGCCTGTTTCATCAGTATGAGCTTATTTTAACTTTAGATTTTGCAGGATGATTCAGAGTATGTGTTGATATGGCTTGCTAAAAGGGAGGCTTAATCATAGAGCTGTCATTACTGCTATAATATAAGTGCATATTAATTGTATAACAAACTGATTGTAATTTTGTTCTTCTTAAGTCCTGTGAGAAGAAAAAGAAAATAAAGTATGAGTGTATTATTTTGGCTGTTATCAACTCTGGACCCCAAATAGTGGCATAAATAAAATAAAGGCTACTGAGCTGTTTTAACTATACCTTTTATTATTAGGCCCTTTCCCGTACGTGTTGTCCAAAAGATATTGAACTAGTCTGAAAAGTACTGAGAAGGGGCCTCAAGTAGTAATATGATAGCTAAGAGAAGGTCAGCTCCCCAGAGGGAGATCAGGGGTGGGAGAAGGAGAGAGGACAGTGCAAAGGTTCCATTAGGAAAAGTCAAATAACCAAAATCCAGACACTCATCTGCCACTAGGATTCATCTTGACTACAAGACTACAAAATGCTGGGACACAGTCAGGAAGTGGAAGCTCCTTCCCTAGCTGTGCAGGCTTGACAGGAGGACAAGCATGTGCCTGGGAAATAAAGGCTTGGAGTTCACATTTTCATGGGGTGCTCTGGCTGGGACTTCAAAGTAATGGCAATGGGTGAGTGGAGTGATGTGGATGAGGACTTCTGTGTAGTGAACAGAAACAGGGGAGGGAGCTTTGGATAAAGCAGTTTTGTGGAAGAATTCTGTTTATTTTTTTCTAGTAAATCCTTTTATACTAGGTCTTGCTGGGGAGCAGAAGAGAACTGTTTAAACATCATATATTGTAGTTTTCATTTGCAGGAAACCACAAATCATTATATTAAATTAACCAAAGTTAACGAAAAAGGCCAACTCATGATCTTTCTGGCAGATAACTCCTTAGAAAGTTAGCAGATGTACCTAAAGCATGATAAAAATTTAGCAGTGATTCACTTTACACCAGCCTGACCTAAATCAGCATCCTGCCCTGCTACAAAAATACAGATTTCAATTAAAGTATCCTGTGTGTATAATTGTCTTCTCCCTAGTAACAGTGTAACACAGTAGCCTAGTGACTAAACAATCTTCTGTCAAGATTTTTATTTTATATCGTCCTCCATCACTACTTCCTCCCTCTTACTTGTGAAGAAAGCTTAGGCAATTTACATCTTGAAAGCAAAAGTTCTTAGTTGCACTGCAAATTATTTTTGTGCAATATTAAAGTCTGCCTTCATCACAGTATTTGCATACACATACTTCCTGTGTGTACTACATGGAAAATTCTGATTTATTTGTTGACTGTTGTCTGAAATAAGGGCCTCAGTTTCTTTTGACACAAATTGGGCAATTTCTACAAAAGGTGACATTTTCAATTCTGTATATCTCAATTGGGGCAAGCCACAGTACATAATCATGTTTTATTTTCTCTGTTCTCTCAGCTTTTAATGAGTCAGATTTTTTTTTTTTTTTTTTTTTTTATCTACATGGAAAGCCAACCCAGTTAAAGTTAGATCCTTGGTTCTGTTCCCTGCATTTAAAAGTGTTAATTATCATCCCTACTAAATAATTCCACTTATTTGTAGGCATGGGAGTTCAAGGAGATGCGAAATGTATTAGCCAGGTTTGCTTCTGTCTCCCAAATTTTTCTCCTACGTTATTCAGCACTGCACCAGCTGGACACTGAACTTTGTCCAAATGTCTGGGCCCCTTTCCAAGCAGGTTCTTTGAACAGATGTTTCCACTGAATTTTATCAAGGGCTGGTTTCCTTATGCCTAGAACCTGCCATATGCTCAAAGAAAAATGCACCTTGTTTCTGGGGAACTGCCTTTTATACTTTTATATTCAACTAAAGCCATGAGTTAAGAGTTCAAAGTTCAGACCACTCTTTAGTTAGTTAGCCTATTTTTATTAGTCAAGTGCAATAAGTAAATTCCTTATATTGCAGATTTTCCCACATGTCTTAATGATTTATTTTATTTTATTTTATTTTATTTTATTTTATTTTTAGTTGAGGAGCAATAATCTCTTTCCTTTTTATTAGAACAGATTCAACATCACTTTCTAGTCTTCAGATCATAGGCTGCCTAAGTGCTGAATCAAGATATTGTATGCTTTCCAATGAACATCCTAAGATGTTAGGATATTAAGATTCAAATAGGAATGTTGAGATTTAGTGACAGTGTGTGAGCTGAAGACTAATAAAGCCTGTTACAGATGAACACAAATTATATTGCCTGTCACATATGTATGTAGGTTTTAAGTAGTCAGTATGTGAAATTACTTGAATTCCAGTGATGGAGAAGACATGTTCTTTGGCTTGGCAAGACATAAAAGTTACAGCAAACTTATCTGAAAAGCAAATTTTGATTTCCTTACGAAGAACAGAAATACAAAATCCTGATGCTAGGAACCCAGTATGTAGGGCACGTTGCCTATGGGTAGATCTACAGGTCTGGGTACAAAAGGTATGTATCCACTGTAACTGAACTCTGAGCTGCACTTCCCCTGCAGAACAGTGTTAAGCCTGAGCTAATAAGCCTCGCTAAGAGGACAGATATCTTACTTTACACTGAACACTGTGCTAATGCCATTATGTGGTTCCAGATGAGTGCACAAAAAATGCATGTGTGTAGATGTCTACACCTGGCCAAGAAGCTGTGCTCTGAAATAATAGGTGTCCCAGCAAAACTCCACTCTTTTCCCCTCCATGCAATGCTGGGACTATTATGTACGTTCTGAGAATGTTGGTTTAGGTATGCAGAAACTAAAATTATAAACATGTCAAACTTTCCCTGAAGATCTGGTCACTTTACATTGTCCTGGCTATTTTTTTTTCCAGGTGTCTGGAAATACAGTTGCTTCTAAAAAACTGCTATGGTTCAGTCTTGTGAACGTAGATACAAGCTTGCAAGATATAATTAAATCAAGGGGATGCAAGGACATCACAGACCCTGAAAGCAACCTGACCTGTTTCTTTGTAATAATAGTCTCACAAGAGAACTTCAGTCTTAAATTTACTCAATACAAGTGTAATGGTGCAGGATTTCTGGTATCCACATTTTAAATGATTTTTTTTTGTTTATATATAAGATATAATTTATCTTTTAAAGTGGAAAAATTCGCATGTAACTGATTTCAAAAGGAGGCCATTCTTGTCTGAATCTCTCTTAACAGCTACACTAGGAGGAAACTCCACTGGGAAATGTTGTCTCAGAAAATGTAGGTTTTGCCTAGACAGAATACAATCCCCAATAGCAGTTGTTTTTGAATTCTGCAACCTATTTCCCTTGCTAAAACTCACTTCAGTACTTTTCAGTTTGCATGGTATTTAATTATTTCTATTCCATTTATTCACATCCACAAAAAAAAAAAAATTAAAAAAAAAAATAATAATGCCCCTATAGGATTCCCCAAATAAATGGATCCTTTTGATGAAATTTTAGTTATTCAGATTGCAAAAGGGTATGGAGTGGTCAGCACTAACATTTTGAATGATTGAATCAATAGTTAGAATGAAGGGTGTGGTGTAAGAAGCAGAATTTAACAGAGGAGGTATTTTTACAGCCTGTTAAAATCACTTTTACAACAGTCAACTTTTCTTTATTGTAGTTCATTGACTACACTCTCCTCTGCAGCTTATACCAGCACTAGAGTGTTACTGGAATTCCTCTATATTTAGTACTAGTCCAACAAATTGGTTTTGCTCAGAATCACATCCATGCTCCATTAAAAAAAAAAAAAAACAAAAAAAACAAAAAAAAAACCCAACACATCACAAGCAAACTGTCACTCATTTCAATGCTATTACTTAGAGCATACATCTGGAAAATTTCCATGAGCTTTCTGTGTCCTATGCACGTTGCTCTTTCTACCACATTTGTTTTTGAAGGAGTCATTGTTTTACAAACACAAACTAACAAGACTCATCATGTTTACTCGAGCAGTACACTGATTGCCCAGGGAGACAAATTTTCATTCTTATAAAAGCAATCAATCATTAACATGAGTTCCAACTTAGTGAAGAAACCAAATGAAAACACTGATGTTCTCAGTGTTTCATCAATACTTATCTAAAAAGAGTGACAGCAAGGATCTTAATCCTCATTAAGCCACTTTTTGTCTTTACACATTTACATATTCTAAATTTAGAACCTATTAACAGCTAACAAGCATTGATGCACTGTGATGTGTGAAATTCAGAATTTGTTGAATTTACCAGAAATGGCCTGGGTTTTCTGCATATGTCACATGTTTCTGAGCCAACAGAATTAATTTTTATAGCATAAGAAACTCTACTTTTAGACAATGAATGTGGCAGCCAGCCATGAAATAGTTATGATTTTGTGTCTTTTATCTCTTCTTTATACCAAATATGTTGCCCTTTTTTGATGAGGGATTGCCTCATGTTTCATAGTTTATAAATCACTATAATAAATTTATAGCAGGTGGTCCTAGAGTCATTATTGCAATAACAGTCATTTATAGATCTCTTCTAGCACTAAAACAGTGCAACCTACATTATTTTCCATATTTTTAGACCAGAAAAAATAGGAGAGTAGTTTTATTATGTTCTTTGTATTGTATTCAAGCCTTTGCACACATAAATAATCCCATTGAACAGAATAGTCAGTTTAGTAATTAAATTAGAATACAATTATCTGTGTGTTTAAGTTCTATTGATTAGAAATTTTCTTGAAGATTGATACTTTCTTGAATTCAAATGTAAAGGAGGCTTATATAGTGATTATAGTAATAATACTAAACTAAAATAATTCCTTCTAACTTTCTAACAAGGGCTATCTATATCATTTTTTGCCCTCTGAAGTGTTATACTTGAGGTAAAGTAAGAACTGGTAGCTAAAATTAACGGGAGGAATTACAAAACAAACAAACAAATAAACAAATAAACAAACAAAAACATCAAAAACACACAAAACAAACAAACAAACAAAACAAAACAAAACAAAGAAATCTGTGGGGAAACTTATAGGCCAGAGGTCAAGGAACAGTTTTTACAAAATGATTTGTTACAGCTACTCAGTAGCATCGCCTGATGCAGCACAAAAGTTATTTAGTCAAGCTTTTGAGTAAAACTTAAGAAATCTTAAAAAGAAATGTTGGCAAGGAGCATTGCATTTCCTGGTCTGTCTAGATTTACAAATAAAGTAAGATGAACCAATCTTATTTCTTTTTAAAACAATATCTGATCTTGAAGTAAATTTTATCAGTCCTGTATTTTTCATGTAATTTTTTATCAATCCTTACAAAACAGACAAGTTAAACTTATAAATAATAAAATACTGATGAAACTTTCATTTTGTTACTTCAATTACTATTTAATTTCTCTAAATTTTTGTATTTAGTCATTGAATAGTGAAAAGACAGGTTAATTTAGTCAGCTTAAAAACCATGCAATGTAAATATGTCTAATTCTGTCAACATCTTTCTTCCAGTGCTTATATATGTAAGGCCTATTTGGGAGGATACACAAAACTCCCAAAATTGGGGATTGTCTTTTATTCCCCTCTTAACTTAGATCTCTTTATTTTTTTCCTTAACGGGCTGATGTAAAAAAGAAAAGATGTATGTAAGACATGTTTGGACATATTTCCAATTTAAAGTAGAACCTTTATATATATAAAAAACCTGCCAACAATTTCTGTTGATCAAATGTACCAAAAGCAAAAAAGCACAAGACTACCCATAAGTGGCTTTGGTTACAGCTTTACAGTTCCTAAAAGTGATTAAAACAAGCAAACAAAAAAAAAAAAAAATCAAGCAAAAAGAACCCACAAAAAAACAAAAAAAAAACAAAAAAAACCAAAAAAAAACAATAAACCAAACCAAAACAACAAAACAACATATTTGATTTGATATTCAAATAAACACCAAATCTTCAGTTATTCATCAATGCAATTCATTAGGCATTAATATTCAAGATAATCTGATTAGCAATTATATTTTGCTTCTCTCTAAATCTAAAATTTTACTCAGTGATGTTTCTTTTGCCTCTTTTCTACCAATCTTGAATATTGGAAAACTTTACTCAAAATTACTTTCTCCTTTTATTTTTCCCATTAAAACTTATGTCCCTTCATGGAATAATCTAGAGGTATTTTCTCTGAGCAGAACATGTAAGGTAGGAGTATTTTTCTGGGACAAAAAATCAGTTGAGTTTAGCTTGATTGCAATGAGGTGAGACACTGGGAAGTGATTGGTCTTCAGGTTGTCCAAGCACAAGATTCTGGCCAAGACAGCAAGACCTCTGACCTGTGAGCGTCGGCTGCCAGATACACATTACAAAGTCTTGTCACCAATAAACCAAACCTCACCATCAATCACTTTCAATCAAGGGTTCAGATTGGGTTCAAGACCAGGCATTAACTATATGTCTTTGTAGATATAAACATAGTATATGGAGTTGAATAATTTTTCCAAAATTTAAATTTTAATTTAATTTTTCCTTAATTTAAATTCAAGGTGTGCAGTCGGATTTTATAATACATTTTGAGACTTTCATAAAATGTAAAGCCAAAAAGCCATGTTAGATCATTTATTATAGCATATGTGATACAGGCCACCAAGTATCACCCAGATGGCCTATATCAAGTCTGAAGACCTTAGTCAGTCTACAATACTTGAAGCCTTGAAAAATAAAGCTTTGTCTCAAAAGCACAATGCAGAAGAGACCGAGATTATACCAGTCACTAGTCTCTGCTGGTGACAGAAAATTAATTGACCCAATACAAAATAAGTCTTACAATTTATATATTTCTGTCTTCTTTGTGTGATGTTTAACAGCCTTATAACCTAGATGAAAAGGAAACTAGAGCACACATAAGGTTATCACAGCAAGTAGATGCCTCTATGTGGAGTTACAAGGGCAAGATGGTGTGCTCTATAAACACTAATAATATCCTTTCTAGTTTCCACCTTGTCTGTGGAATGGATGCCTTAAGGAAGCAGGCTTCATGACAACCTTTTTCCTCAGAAAAAAAAAAAAAGGCTGGGAAAATATTAACGTACATGAAAACTGTGATGAGAAATAAAACATAGTAGGAAGTTTTTAGTAAATTAGTGCTAAAACCAGATTTATCAAATATTAACTTTCGAAAAATGAGCAAGAGATTGAAAAAAATCTTCATACTGAATAGGTTAAATCAAGATAAAAACTCTCATGAAACATACATATACAAAACAAAAATCAAATATATTTGGGAGGGGGAATGAGCTGCTAAACTTGAAAGAAATAATAAAAATATTAAAGGAGCTGATTGTCAAGAAGGTTAAAGAGTTTTCTGATCTTACTTGAAGAGGACATAAGGCTTTAGGTGTTTCAGACTATCACACAGACTATTATACAAAAAACAAAGGTATAAAATTAATTAGAAAATTTCCTAGGCAAAAATACAAAGAAACCCCACATAGTCAGAGGTGAGGGAGTTTTTCCTTTTAAAGTAATATACAGCAAAGCCATCATCACACCATAAAACTAAAATTAAAGTAAGGAATTAAAATCTTCAGGAAATTAAAAGATTTTTCAAAAATATAGTTAGAATCCTGTGTGAAAAACAAGCAAAAATTCAGGCTTGATCTGACATAGTGGTGAAGAATCTGAAGAATGACAGAGATTGGAATGATTAATCTCAGGAGGAAGAAAGTTTGTATGAGAAGAAAGGTATAGTGAAAGAAGACTGTCTGGTTCATTGATCCACAGCAGGACTTGATGCAGAATGAATAACATAATATGCAAAAGATTAAAGAAAGAATGGGAGAAGAGCTTCATGGGGAGAGTGAAGAGTATAATTAGTAATTAGGGAGTGAAATAGAATGCAGGGTTGAACAGAAAGACCTCAGAATGTCATATTTTAATTTCCCTGACCAAGATAGAATCAATTATATCCCCGTCATTCCTGACAAATTATTTTCTAACATGTTGGACACTCCAGAGTCTCTCCAGGAAATCTATTCATAAAGAAAATCAAGTGTATAGGCATATTCTCCAACTAAAAAGCCCCTCACAAATGTTAGGGGAAAAATGAAGGGAGTCAATATGGTGTAACATACGAAGTAAAGAGGCTTAGAATGTGTCGCTGATTAACTCGTCCTGCTATGAGGAGTATTTTGCTATGCCCCGGGAACAGCAGAAAGAGCTTTCCAGAGACATTTTTCTATGCATGGGGAAAAAAAAAAAAAAAAAAAAAAAAAAAAAAAAAAAAAAAAAGCTGGGGGGGCGGGGTTTGGTCTTTCTATGAGAAAAGGTGGTTTGAGGTTCTAGAAGGACTGCAAAAAGCAAAAGGGTAAGCAACCTATGAGCAAGAGGCAATTACACTGAAACCACTTATAAAGAAATTTGAAATGTTAAAGTATGCAAGAGGAAATCAATTAAAAAAAAATGCATTGTGAAGATTAAAAGGGTTTCTGGACATTTAATCTTTTGTTGTGAAGTCTAAAGTTGATGAAATTTCCTTAAGGAAAATCTACTGATACCCACTTCTAATCATATCGTTCTTGTGTACAATTTTTTATTGATTAATTTGTATACGAGAATGATAGACACTTCTCTCACACACATATTTTTGTCAGTGACAATGATTGTCTATGAATATGAAATCATATGCAGAAGGATGTGATTATGAGTTGCCAGGTTCGATTTGTGGAACACAACACATTTGCATATTTTAAATAATACCTTGAGATGTAAATAAAAGTGAAAAATCCCACAAGAACTCTTGTTTATGTATTTATAAAAGTTATTTTAGTAAGTGAAAGATAAGTTTCTGGAGATTTGTTAGTTCTTTCATTCATCTGGTCTTCATTTCACAATTCCTTTATTTCAAAAGTGTTACATATCTATGCCTACCAGATAATATTACACAGTCCTACACAGAGAACAGTAAATGCCTTTTTCCTAGTTGAGGATAACTTGTATTTTGGTCTCAAAATCCTAGGAAGACCAGAAGTTTCTATTCCAGCAACAAAGAACTTCATCTTTGTCAATTACTGCTCACAGTGGTGACAAGTTCAAATGGAGTGTAAGCTGATGACAAGAAGGGTAGGGTGGGGATAGGAAGAGTGTAGATTGACTGGATACAGGTGTATGACTAGAATTTAACTGTTGTGTTTTTAAGGTGTAGTGATTTAACCTGAGCTAGCAATATGACCATGATAGCCACTTGCTCTCTCCTCCCTCCAACCCTGGAATAGGGGAGAGAATTGAAAGAGAAGGGAGAAATTCATGGGTTGACATAAAATTAGTTTAATTTAAAAAAAAAAAAAAAAAAAAAAAAAAGATGGAAAATTCCAGAAGTCTTCTGCAAAATGGCAGGATGGCAAAAGGCCAAACTGAAGAAACTCCTGAGCAGAACTCCACTGAAACAGAGAAGAACCAGAACAGGTCTCTATCCCTGTCAATCCCGATTCTGTCTGAACTCCATCCCTAGTCAGAAGATCCTGACTCTTCTTAAATATGACACTAATGGCATGGAAAATTCTTATTGATCAGTCGAAACATCAGTCAAGGTCTGCCCCATCTTTGCCCCCCTTCCTAGCTGCCTCATGGCTGCAGGCAGAGTGCTCACAAAGACCTTGGCTCCCAGAGAAACAACAACTTAAAACTGCAACTCTGTCCTGGGACGTTATCTTCTTGTTCTCAAACTAAATCCAAACAATGACCATACTAGCTGTGAAAAAATAAATGTTTCTAACTGCATGAAGGAAAATTAACTCATTTTAATTCAAGCCAGCACAAAAGCGTTATCCTGGTGGATGGATAAGATTCAGTCCTAACTGAAAAGAGATATACCAGGGCTTACTGAGTATCAGAAGATATTTCAGTCACAGTACTTGTGCTCCCTCTTTATAGGGATGTAGTATTTTTCTTCTTTGTGGAGCACTGCTCTCTATTTTTTGTTGTGCTTTTTCTCTTCTTTTCAGTTAAGTATCTGCCATGAGTGGGTGGCTGTCAGTGTGTGTGGGAGAGCATCAGGCATTCTTGCTTCATGAGTGAGAGGAGTGAAGAAAAAACTCCCACTGACACACATTTTTCAGCCTATTTAAATAAATTTGCCAATACCAAAGAGAAGATAAGAATCTGGACACCCACAGACTGAGGGCCTACTCATGCCTTTCCCATCTACCCACATCCGCATCTACATAGAAAAAGAGTAGAGTCATCCACCTCTGCTACCACAACTCCCCCCTTTCCTAAAGTTCAGAGAGCTCATCTTCTCCATTCAAAGGCCACACTGAAAGAAGAACCTCTTTGCTAAAGGTAGCCACTAGGAGTAGTGTCATTTGAGATATGTTACGACCACCTACTAATTTCACAGTAATTTGGCAGAAGAAAATTATATTTTCCTCAAAGGTGACCCATGCTCATTGAAGGCTGTACGAACAAGGACAAGCTTGACTGCAAAGCAGTTCTTATGTGAAGAGCTCTGGAAAAGCTGAACACCTATGAGTCTCTGTAAATGGTTTTATATGATGTCTGTGGCCTGAATCCTTGGTCAGCTTTAAAAGAAAGGAGCAAATTATGTCTTTGAGAAAAACAAGGGGAAAATTGAACACCAGAAGGTCCCATTCCTTATCCTCATGAAATTATTCTTAAAAAGAAATACTTGGAACCTCAACATGATCTGTTGGCATCATGTTTAATGGCTAATCACGTATTTTTGCGGATTTTCTGTGACATGGTGTGTATATCTTCCACTTCTATGTGTCAAAAATTTCCATTGTGTTTAATGGTGTCACAACAGCCACATCAACAAGAGAGTAAATCCTTTAATAGCATTGTTATGATGCCATTAGGATGTGAGAGAATGGTGCAAAAATGTCAGTTGTGGTCCTTAGAGGCTACATTCAGCTGCCACTACAATGTATCATAATTAGGATCTCCATCAGAATGCTGACTCTTGTGAGATTCTGTTAGGAATTTTTCTGGGAATGGAACAAACTCTAAACTCTTCCCAAAGTGTTTATGTGGAGGAAAACAGTCGCACTCAAAGACTGGAGACATGTACAAGAATAAAAGCAACAGCACAAAGCAAATACACGGTGGTTTTGGTGCTACAGCAACTTAGTTACTCTAAAGACTCTTTTTTAGCCATAAAAGAAACAAGAAATATTTTAGATCTCCATAATACATTAGTTGGCAGATCTTTATGGGGAGCACATCCCTATGTGAGTCTGCATGAATGGAAGCATGAAAGTTCTTTCAGTATTCAATGACTGAGAGATGAAATTTGACATAATTGATTATTCAAATGTGAAAGTCAACAATTTAGCAATTAATAAGATTTAATAAGTAGAGGTCTGATCAGTCACACACACTCATGACAGTGAAAATAAATATTTGTTCTTGAAATAAAAGAGAAAGGCAGCCCAGTAGAGAGGTGCAATTAATATGATATTTTATTGTAAAATAGAATGTCTTCCATTTCAAAAACAGGTAAATCATATTCTGCTTAAGCCTAAACATAAGGAATTGTATGGATGCTTTAAAACTTGGTCTTTTAAAATAATACATTACAAAAATGTAATAATGTTCTAACTGAAATTAATTTCTTTTGCAAAGTGTCTAAAACAAAATGTTTAGTAAATATTTTCTAAACATTTTCAGGATATGAACAGGTTACTTCTGCAGGATACAAAAATACAAACTAAATTTTTACTTTTTCAAAGTTTTCTTTTTTGCTACATGATATTCATTGTTCAGTTTTGCTAGAAAAGAAGAAAATTAGTACATGAACATATTCAAGAAATTTTATTGTACTCTACCTTCATTAAATAATGAAGAGTCCAGTTTCAGTAAGTCCACTGAACATGCAATAGCTCAGACACTCAGCTGCAGTCTGTGTCTCTGTAGGTATATAAATTAATCACAACATCCTTGAAAATTTAAGTTACAGTTGTTAATAGGATTCTCAATACACTTGAATTCCTCTTGTCTTTTTAAAGAATTATTTTGCTGCTTCTCTTCCTTGTCAGCTAATATCTTCCCTGCTTTTCATATTGTTCCACTTCTGCTGTGTTACTACTCTCAGCCTCCATGATTCCCTGATGTCATTTTTCTATTCATGTGTTTGCTTTAGTGTCATTCTTTGATTGTAACTGCCAAACATTCTTCAGCATTACAGAATGGAAACAAGAAACAAAGTTTTGCTTGCTATTTTCTGTGCTTTGTTTTTATTAGTTTTATAATAGGGTTTGTGACTTTCCTTTGTTTATTTTGCTGCAAGATGTATTGATAGTTTTCACAAATGTCTGTTTCACTCATTTATTTTTCCTGTACCCTGAGTTTTACAAAACCAGCTCTCAAGCCTTATCATCTTGCCACTGTTAATGAATTGTTATTTAAAGTTCTTACAGAATTCACTTATGAAAGAACCATGGTCTCCAAGAATTACACTATTGTTAATCAAGAATTCTGACCCTGCAATACAGGAGATTATCCATTTAATTTTCCATTAAATGTGAAAGGTGAGGGGTTTCCTACACTGACTGTTACCTTAGTCTGTGAGTAGCCCCCTTTAAAAGTATTTAATGGGACTCAATTTATCTGGTTTTAATAATCTAAAGTTGGATGTCTACTCTAAATTTAGGCTCCTTCTACATAGTAAGTGAAGGAGAATAACTGTTTCCAAAGACAGATCTATCCTCACTATCTCTGGAGGTGTCTAACAGTTTATGGAAATATAGAGGGAGCTTAGATAACTGATTTAGACTAGGTATCTAATTTTAGATGGCTACAAGTTAAATAAGAAAAATTCCACTCATAATTTATGAAAATGTGACCTTTACTTATTTAAATTAAATTAAATCCAGGACATTTCATTTAGTTAGTTTTTCAATAGACTACTCATTTTGAATTTTTGCAGCTACATGACTACACCGTTAGTCACTCAAAAGATAGTACTTTTTATCTTTTATCTTCCAAAAGTTACAGAGGAGTAAAATAACACATAATATGCCACTTTAATTTGGTATATATGTTCAACATATCCTAATGTTAAATGCAGCTATAAATTAGGCTCCACTTAAGTGGGAAGCTGAGGTTCAGATCAAAGGTCCTGTATATACTTATATATGTTTAGTAAAACAGCTGCCAGAGAAGTGCTTTGTAGAGGGCTAGTAGACAATTCAACAATACATCTTAAAATCAATCTCCAAATCTACCCAGATGGGAGTTGTGGCTGGGTACTTCCCCCACATGAGCATGTATTACTCAGCAGGTTTGCTACTTGTTTCCCATCTGCTTTTTGCATACACTGCATACAGTTTGGCTCCATTCTGCAGAATCCAACCATGCTCATGTGATAAAGAGAGGAGCACAGGCTTGAGAAGCCTTCTACCTGGATAAGGAACTGGGTGGCTCAGCATCTGTGGTGTGACGTGAACAGTTATTGCATTGACTGGCCACTGAGAAGTGATTTACAGGACAAACATTGCCCCTAGCTGTTAGCGATGCTGAGATCCATGTTAACACCTTTGAAGACACAGGTCAAGTGCATCACTTCTTTAATTAGGATTGGGCTGCTAAGACACAGCTTTCCTATATCTTTGTCCTGTTATCTAAGTTTCTTGTTGATCCTTTTCAGTCAGTGGAGAGAGATCTGACATGGAATGGCACTTAGAAATACCAGTAAAAGGACAGAAAATATGTGGAACATCTTCTTATTTTGAATATTGTGATACAGGACTATGCATAACAGTCACTTTTTAGTCTTGCTACACATCACCTGTGGACAGCACACAGTCAGCTAGATTGTTTTTTTCTAATATGGAGGGAGATTTGAGCAAGTATGAACATAATTGACATACACGATTTCATTTTATAAATATATAATTTTTTGTCTCTTATGCATTTATTCCTCTGGGAAAGTATGGAAGTCAGAGATTTAGTTCCAAAACTTCTGAGCTGCTGGAAGGCTATTACAGGAGGAAAAGCAACAAGACAGAAAGTATCACTCAAACCAGACAGTTATTTAAAATACTCAGGTTATGCCATCTCTGACACTGGTACAGGAGAGCGAAGGGTTTATGTACCACAGGAAAAGAACATTAGATCAGGCAGAAAGCAGTAACTTAGTTCATTACTCTGGAAAAAAAAATGCACACCAAAAAAAAACCAACAACAAAACAAACAACAAACATCAGTGATACATGTAAAAAACTAACAACATATGCAAGCACTAACTCAATACTAGATAGAGCTTTAAAGTGTCTTGTTAAGGAAAACTTAGTTGCCCCAGTATAAGACATTTGGTTAATCAGAGGCTAGGCAGATTCACAGAGACAATAGTCAATCTGAATACTAGATACACCCAGGGTACCACCTAATAACCTTCAAGGTGAGTAGGATCCACAGATTCCACACACCTGGCATTCAGCTGAAACAACTGAGCTAATTTTGGCCTTTTATCAGCAACTCTGCACTGTAGGATAAAGGTACAGTTTTTGCAGTACAATGAAATTCACACTTATAGCAGATAATAATCATTCCTGATATACAATGCATTCTCAAATCTGTAATTTTCCCATTAAAAATATTATTCCCACGTTTAAATTGAGCTACAGAATGTGTGTACAGTACACAGTAGAGTTTACATTAGAAGGCACCTAGGGACACATTCTGCTTTTGATGATGCATGTGATTACTATACCATAATGATAATGTGAGTTACATGCTTATTTTAAGCCAAGTCCTTCTTCTTCTGACATCAGAAGAAGCTTAATCATACTCTCAGTAGAAAAAAATGTGTCCTTTAAATGAAGAGCAGTAATTTAAAAATCAGACCTCAGATTTATTCTATTATACCAAAACACAAATATTGTTAGTACAATTTACTGAGCTGCTTCACATTATTATCATAATTCTACAAATCTGTATGCTTCTCCCATGCTGTTAATGACAATCATCAGTGTTAGACATTACATACACACAAGTCTATGCCATGTAGTTTACATATATAAGTTTGCACTTGATTTATGTCAGTATTTAGAGCTCAAATATATATGCTATATAAATAAATATGTAAACATAAAAATTAAAAAAAAAATCAAAAGGAAGCAATCATAGAATAAGAGGAGATTATTACCACCACTAGGTTACAGCTGTTTATTTTTGCTCATACTTGGAAACTGTGAGAAAAAAAAAATGAAAAAGAATGCTTTTCTATTTATTTCACCTTTTAAAAATTTATTTATTTTCAAAAAAATAAAAGCTCTTTCTCAATATTCCCAAATTATACAGATGTAACACTGGCCCAAGTTGGGGCCAGGCAGCCAATCATCCAGTAATCTTCTCACCTACTACTCACCTATTGTAGAGTAAGAGAAGCATGATTTAGGAAATCAAGGTCATGAATGAATCAATAACAACACCACTAACTTCATGAAAGTTTGTGGTGGATGAGCATCCTCTGGCTGCCAAATACCCACCAAGCCACTTTCTCACTCATCCTCCTCAACAGGACAAGGGAAGAAAATATGATAGAAAAGTTCATGGATCAAGACAAGTACATGGATATCACTGAACAATTGCCATCACAAAACATATATGACATGGGAAATTAATTTAGTGTATTGCCAATTTATAACAATGAGAAAGCAAACTGAAACTAAAACCATCCTCTCCTTACTCTGGTTGCTTCTGAGGCTCAGTTTCACTCCTGACCCTTCTACCTTCTCCCCCTAAGCAGTGCAGGGGGATAGGGAATGAGGGTTTCAATCAGTCCATAACACTTCATCTCTGCTGCTCCTTAATCTTCACACTCTTTCCCCACTCTATTGTGGGGTCCCTCCCAAAGGATACAGTTCTTCATGAACCTCTCCAACATCTGTCTTTCCCCTGGGCTGCAGTTCTTTAAGACCTGCTCCAGCATGGGTCCTTTCCATGGGGTACAGTCCTTCAGGAATGGTTTTCTCCAGTATGCGTACCACATAAGCCACAGTACCTGCCAGAAATCCTGCTCCTGCATGAGCTCCTTTCCACGGGCTGCAGCTCCTGCTAGGAGCCTGCTCCAGCGTGGGTTCTCCACAGGCTGCAGCTTCCTTAAGGGCATCCACAAGCTGCATCATGGAGTCCCCATGAGCTATAGGGTGGATATCAGCTTCAGCGTAGTCTTCCATGGGCTGCAGGATGACAGCCTATGTCCCCATAGTCTTCTCCACAGACTTCAGGAGAATCTCTACTCGGGCACCTGGAGCACCTTCTGCCACTCCTTCACTGACCTTTGTGTCTGCAAGGTTGTTTCTCATTTTCTCATGCCTTTGTCACAGCTGCTGTACAACATTTTTGCCCTTTCTCAAATATATTATCCCAGAGGCATCACCAATGCTGCTGATGAGCTCAGATTTGGGCAGTGATGAATCTGTTATGGAGACAGCTCAAACTGGCTCTGACCAACATGGGAGCAGTTCCTGCTCTCACAGAAGCTAACCCTACAGCCCACTGTCCCTTCCCCTGGTTACAAAAACCTTGCTATTTAAATCAAATATAAAAATATTCACTATTTGCTTTAAGTTTAAAAGAACCCACAAAAGACGTTTAGATTGTAAACCGGGCTGCTAACATTGTCACTTCCCAGTGAAAGATTTTTTTTCTGAGTTTAGAACTTAACCAAACATTTACAGTCTGGACCACAGTTTTCTCATGTAGACAATCTGTCTCATGCTAGGCATTACATTCTAAATATCAGCTGGGATGTTTCTAACTTCCAAAATCAAAGTAAAAGAAATATGTAATGTACGCCTAAAATACCCTGGCTTCTTTTTTTTCCCCTCTGAGAAAATCTAGCTCCTTTAGCACATTAGTGCTTTGAAGACAATCTTTGCTGTACTAGAGTGATCCATACTTGAAGAAGGCACCTTCTATTGTCCCTGTGAAAAGCCACTTAATCCAGCCAAAGTGCAAACCCTGGAAAATCGTAAGTAATGTGTTATTTTTAACAGTAAACAAGTGATTGACTCTAGCCTCAGTGATTCGCTTGTGTTCCTAGTTTCATGCTTGGAGAATCCTACCTCCATAAGAGGCTATGGAGCACACTAAGGTCCAGGACTAAGCTATTCCCAAGACTGATGCTGTAGAAAGTGTCTAACATCTGTACAGGAGATAACAAAAAACAGGACAAGGAATATATTCACAGAGTCAACAATGATAGAAAGGTGGAATAGTGGATGGAAACAGGAAGACTGAATTGCAGAGAGTTGACTGAGTCTTAAACTTGAGCCAGAAAAAAAAAAAAAAAATAAATTGCGGCTTGGTAGAAATTCATCTTTGTAGGTGGGTGGGAATACCATGGAGCGGCAGGCAAGCACCAGCTGAGACGAGGGAGTGGAGAGAGAGAAAACAGTTTAAGGAAGAAGTGAATCTAGGACTGTGAAACAACTGTAAGAAACAGGAGAAAAGTCCTACTCTATTGCAGAGTTTTTGTTAGAAAATCATACCGATGTTTTATAACATAAATTTCATGACATCAGGATACACTGTATCTCTCTTCCATTAATCAAAGTGACTAAAGAAAAATATTTCTGTGATCACTTCAACTTTTTTCATGAAGCCAGCAAAAAGCTAATTTTTTCCTCTTCAAACTAAAAGTTTGTCATTTTTCCTAGCTTGAATTCATGCCTTATTGACCCCTTGAGTCCTCTCAAGTCTATAAAGAAATAATATTCACATCTATCATCATCATGATATTTTCTGATAAGTCATTTTACTCTATACCTTCCTCTATATGTACCCTATGTATTCTAAAGATTCATTTGATTTTGTTTTATGATATTCCTAATACCCTCTTTATAATAACATTTACAGCATCTTTTAAGAAAACATGTGTTAAGGAAGGTGTCACCAGGCATGCCAATCACTTCAGTATGTCTAGTACTTAAAAGCAGAAGGCAGCACTGTGTTGCTAATAAGTAATCTCCTTCCTTTTTTTCTCACACTCACAAACATACATACATAATGTTGTTTCTAATAATCACTTCACAGCCATCTGCTACAAATCGGGATGGATCATAAGATAATTACAGATATGCAGCATGCGGTTGCCCTTGACATTTCATCTCCTTTTCACACTTCATGAAGCTATAATACAGTCACCCTGAAAAACAGTCCCATTCTGATTTTTAAGTGTGATAATACAAGAAGAGAGCTTTACACTGGGTGCTGGGCCTTTGCTGGCAGCCCTGAACACCAAAACAGACTGACTGACAGATGTGCCCAAATGCACAACATGCATTTTCCCCTTTTCTAAATGCTTCTAAAAATTATTAGAAAAATACATTTAATATCAGAGACTGGGCCTTCCATACTGATGCAGATCATGGGTCAAATTTTAAGTGGACTGTTCAGAGGCTTGTGAGATGGATGAAAAAGGCATAAAAAGGCTCCATGACCACCTTTGATTTACCACAACAGAAAGGGTATTTCCTCCTGTGTCCTGTCCCTTCTAACACCTCTTTCCAAAACTTGAATCATCTAACAGGCCTCTACAAGCTTTATTTCACTAACACGTTGTTAAGCAGCTGTGGCACTCTGAAGTCACCAACTTCCACACAATATCCTTTTGAAGGACAAAATTTTGCAACAGTTGCAGTACAGAGAGATGCATTTGAACCAGATGCTGACCTGAGTTCTCCCTGAATAAATAGTCCTCATGTGTTAGGACAAGTATCTTCCCTTTTTGAAGGAACTGGAGGCAGATGACATTTTGGTATGTAGGCAAAACTGACACACAGATATGCAAACAAAGCCAATTTACTGCAGTAAGTAAAAATTATACCATATCTGATTCAAAGCAGCACAACTGATGCCTATCCGGAGGAGGCTCCACTCTCTGAATCATCCTGGATGGTGCCTGTTCACAGGCACTGTAGGAGCAAACCCACTTGACAGGAGGAGGATGCCATTTTTACTGAGCCAAATTCTGCTCACACATCATAAAAGTCGAGGGAAAGCCTGTATGACATGAGAAAGATTCAGTTACACGTGGCATTTATTCCTCACTTGCTGAAAGCTGAGACTGTGTCTTTCACAAGCTGTTGCCATTAAACATCTATGCCTTTTTCTTTTACATGACTGGTGCCTGTTGTGTCACATGTCTTCAGTTGTGCCAGAGAGAGACACTTATGTATTGCGTTGCCCTTTTCTTCAATAACCTATCAAGTTAGGATGAGAGGAAATGGCCTCAAGTTGTGCCAGGGGGGGTTTGGATTGGATATTAGGAAAAATATCTTCACCAAAAGGGTTGTCAAGCACTGGAACAGGCTGCCAGGAAAGTGGCTGACTCACCATCCCTGAAAGTGTTTAAAATATGTGTAGATGTGGCACTTAGGAACATGGTTTAGTGATGGACTTGGCAGTGTTAGGTTTACAGTTCATTCAATGATCTTAAAGGTCTTTCCAACCTAAATGACTCTATGATTCTACTGTTCTAAGTTGTTAGCCCACCTGCATGTACTATGCCCCAGGCCAGTGGCATAGATGCTTGGGGTGGCTAGATGACTACCTGGCTCCACATTTGGATTAAGCAAGTTGAAAAGCTGAGACACTGATCCTGAAAATCATGCTGAGAAATAGAGGGAAGCACTATAGAAAAGTGAAGAAAACAAGTTTGTGCTAGTACCCACACGAACTTTCAGAGGCAGGTATGTTTTCTTTGGGACTGCTCCCACACCATCCTGTCTTCTAGAGCAGAATCCAACTTGATCCCTACCCTCACTCTCATGACATCGTCTACCAGGACCACTTAATTCCAGGCGTGTTCTAAATACTGATTGCAGTAGTTCATTTTCCACTTGAGCCCTACGTACTTTGATTAATCTTTTTCCTTTTTTCTGTTTTTTTTTTTTTTTTTTCATTAATACATGTAAAAAGAAAAACTCGACAGTTATAAACAGTAGAAGAATTTAGCTAAATTTTCCCTTACATGTTGTGACTGCCTATAAATACAAGAGTAGGATGAAAGTTATTGGCACGAGTACTGAAGATATAAAAGACAGGATGACAAGATTAAACAATAGCACTGACGCCTGCTGATCTTTCCTTTAACTCTGAATATATATGTCCTTATACCCCCACAAAAGAACACATCACCAGGTGTGCATGAGGTGTTAATTTGCTAAAGACTCTGTGTATGCCCCCTCTACAACCGGAAAGGGAATATTTCATTTTCTGCTTGACTTTTTTTGGGCTTTCCTATAACTGTATATTTATTTAGTAATCATCCATGTGCCTCTCTATCAAATATGCAACTTACAGCTTTCCCTCTTCTGTCAGAAGGGTCAAACACAGGCATCCCATGTGCAAAAGTTTTAGAGGAAAAGAATAAAAAATAAAACCTTTCTCCATATAAATCTTCATTTTAGCAGTGCAAATATAAATGTATGGCAGGAATGCACAAAAAGTAGTGCTTTATTGTAGTCATTTCGAAGATCAGTATCTTCCAAAATAGCTTATTGTGACTAAGTTTTGCTGTCCTTTTAATCAAGCAGAAAATGTTCAAGCTGTAGAAGTTTGGGGAAATTCACCCACAAAACGTGCTTACATTGAAAAAAACTAGTCAGTGGGTCCATATTTTGTTGCCAGGCGACAGTTCAGAAAAGCAAGGCTGCAATCAAGGTTCAAATGTTATTCTTGGAAGTAGCGCTGAGAAAAGCGTCGCAGCCAAAGGTGACCTTGCAGCATCAGAGGCAGTACTTTGATATTTGATGTTCTTCTCAGTCATTACACAGGCATCATTATCAGAAGTGTGTAGGCATTTACTTTAGGTATTTTCTTTATAATCACTTAGGGCTGATTATAAAGACAAGACCAGGGTTCTCTTCCTGTTTTCCAGCCAAATACAAGGCTGGCAAAGGCAGGACAAGAGTTTGGGCATAAAACCTCTAGAACATAGGTGATCAACTACAGAAAGTACAAAATGTGACAAGGATAAGTGTGATGTATCTTTTCCTTCCAACTGAAGACAGTGGCTTTTTTTAATGATTTCTCTGTAATTTCCAATTTCATTTTTTCAGCAGAAAAATATTAATTCTCATCTAAATATGAAGCCAAAGTCACTAACTGACCTTAACAAGATGTCCACCACAGGTCTGTAATCTATAATTCTAAATTAATGCTCCCCAAAAAGAGGTTAGTATTACCAAAGACCATTCCTGCTATGTCCAACAACAGGAAAATAAGTGGCTTCTTGTATTTCTTCCAAGGCAGATCCCAGAAGAATATGGAAACAGCACTGAGAGTTAGGAGCAAAGAAACTGGAAAGAAATAGCATATTTTTGTAGGGGTAGACTAGAAGAATAAGGAAGATTGAGGGTTTTCAAAGTAGAAGAAAATGAAGATAAGGAAGCCCTGTATTTCAGTGTACACATTATTGCTGTTGCTAGTCAGTGGCCAGAACCTTTGAACTAACTGGGCAAGGCCTGAGGACTGAAGACTATCCATCTTGCTACGTATGAACTTGTTTTGGGCTGCTTTCTTTTACTTTTTCTAGCTGTAACAGCAATGTTTCCAATGACTGGGAGGTCATTTCTGCCTGCTGAGTTTTACGTGCACTGCTCACTCTGTGTGTTTTAACATAATTCCTATTATAACAGTATCACAGTATCACAGTATGTTTGGGATTGGAAGGGACCTCAAAAGATCATCTAGTCCAATCCCCCTGCTGGAGCAGGAACGCCTAGGTGAGGTTGCACAGGAACATGTCCAGGTGGGTCTTGAATGTCTCCAGAGAAGGAGACTCCACAATCCCCCTGGGCAGCCTGTTCCAGTGCTCTGTCACCCTTACTGAGAAGAAGTTTTTTCTCAAATTTAAGTGGAACCTCTTGTGTTCCAGCTTGATCCCATTGCCCCTTGTCCTATCATTGTTTGCCAACGAGAAGAGCCTGGCTCCATCCTCATGGCACTCACCCTTTATATATTTGTAAACACTAATAAGGTCACCCCTCAGTCTCTTCTTCTCCAAACTAAAGAGACTCAGCTCCCTCAGCCTTTCCTCATTAGGGAGGTGCTCCACTCCCTTAATCATCTTGGTTGCCCTACGCTGGACCCTCTCCAGCAGTTCCCTGTCCTTCTGGAACTGAGGGGCCCAGAACTGGACACAATATTCCAGATGGGGTCTAACCAGGGCAGAGTAGAGGGGAAGGAGGACCTCTCTTGATCTACTAACCACCCCCCTTCTAATACATCCCAGGATGCCATTGGCCTTCCTGGCCACAAGGGCACAGTGCTGGCTCATGGTCATCCTGTTGTCCACCAGGATCCCCAGGTCCCTTTCCCCTACACTGCTCTCTAATATGTAATTTCCCAACCGATACTGGAACCTGGGGTTGTTCCTGCCCAGATGCAGGACTCTACACTTTTCCTTGTTAAATTTCATTAGGTTATTCCCCGCCCAACTCTCCAGCCTGTCTAGGTCTCGCTGGATGGCAGCACAACCTTCTGGCGTGTCAGCCAGAAGTAACAAGTAGTTACTCTGTGTGTGATTCCAACAATGCACATATTCATGTATGATAGATACATTGTAGAGGAGAACCAGCTGGGGCAGGGAGCAGAGGACTGCAAAGGCATGGATCTATGACCAGAAAGGGAGTGCAGGGTGATGTTGGAGACCTAAGGCTATAAACTACTCACCACTTTTTACTTAAAGAAATCTCAACTAGGGAACCTGGCAGAGCCAGGTTTAGGGTGTGGTGAGTCGATCTTGGCTGGATGTCAGGTGTCCATCAATCCACTCTATCATTCCCCTCATCAGCTGGGCAGGGGGAGTGAAGAAATATATCAAAGGCTTGTGGGTTGACATAAGGACGTGGAGATCACTCACCAATTACCATCATGAGCAAAACAGACTTGACTTAGGGAAATTAATTTATTACCAATCAAAATCAGAGTGGGATAATGAAAACTGAAAAGAAATCTTAAAACATCTTCCCTCAAACCCTAGTTTCTCCCCAGGATAAACTTCAGTCCTGATTTCTCTGCCTCTTCCCCTTGAGGGGCACAGGGGAATGGGTAATGGGGATTGTGGTCAGTTCTTCACACATTGTCTCTGCTGCTCTTTCCTGCTCACATTCTTCCTCTGCTCCAGCATGGGGTCCTTACCATGCGGGACAGTTCTCCACAAACTTCTCCAGTGTGGGTGACTCCTACAGGTTGCAGTTCTTCATGTAATGTTCCAATATGGATCCTTCCCACAAACTACAGTCCTTCAGGAACAGACTGCTCCAGCATGGGTCCTCCACAGGATCCCAAGTCCCTCCAGCAAACTTGCTCCAGTGTGGGCTCCCCATGGGGTCACAGTCTCCTTCAGGCATCTACCTGCTCCAGTGTAGGGTCTTCCTCAGGCTGCAGGTGGATATCTACTCCACCACAGACCTCCATGGGCTGCAGGGAACAGCTGGCCTCACCATGTTCTGCACCGCAGGCTGCAGGGGGAATCTCTGCTCTGGCACCTGGAGCACCTCTCCTCCTCCTTCGTCAACTGCAAAGTTGTTGCTCTCACATGTTCTCAGTCCTTTCTCCCAGCTGCTGTTGTGCAGCAGTTTTTCCCCCTTAACTATGTTATCCCAGAGGTGCTACCACTGTTGCTAATGGACTTGACCTTGACCAGCGGTGGGTCCATCTTGGAGCCAGTTGACATTGGCTCTATCAAACACAGGGGAAACTTGTAGCAGCTTCTCACAGAAGCCACCCCTGTAGCCACCCCACTACCAAAACCTTGCCATACAAACCCAATACATAGGGTTAGCAAAGATAAGAGCCTGTGGAAGATGTAAGACTCTATACGCTGTAAATACAGATGTAACAGGGAGCTGCAGATCAGTGGACAAAGAATGAAAGTCTAAAAGTGTATCGGAAATAATAGTTCCAAGTGCACCCTAGAAAGAGGAAGAAGAATCATACTGTCACCACCAAAGTCTTCTACCCTGGAAGGAGTCTGGGACAGATGCTGACTCTTACGCTTATCCCTGGAGAATGAACTTTCAGGCCCCAAAGGACAGTGGAAGTGAGCATAACACCAGACAGAAAGGGACAGGTGCTGGCGAGATAATGTGCAAGAAATTTAGCTAGTATTTAGTCAGATATTTCACCTTCCTCCTCTCTTCTTCCCTCTTCCTTCTTCTGAATTTTTCTATTTTTTCTTTTTTTTTTCTTTTTTTTCTTTCTTCTTTCTTCTTCCTGTAACAAATAGATCTCAACTGTATTTCTTTGATCATATGATTTAAATTTCATTTCCAGTAAGAATGGCTTTGCATAGAGGTGTATTTACTTTTTGCCTATAACAGTAATTTGATTGTAAGAATAAGGATGGCCAAGCCTACACTGGGAGTTTTCATGTTATGAAGTGACCGTGGCTGTTTAGCCACTCCAAATTGCTAGCAGCATGTGTTCACACCTTTATTTGGGGCAAGTATCCTAGCTTGGTTTTATGATTCCCAGTAACCCAGAACAATCTAGTTCCTCAGCGTAATCCCAGACTTTCAGTCAAAACAGTATCTTTCTGCCATTCTTTTTCAGTTCTTAAAATTTTCCCACATTGATTTTCCTTGTTTCAAAGACTCTGTCATGTCTCAGGCAGTATATGTTTTCTTTAAACAGGATTACTGTTTGTGCAACCTAGGTGATCTCTAGGCTCCCACGAGCTCTTTAGGATCAAGCAAGGTTCTCCAGAGCTGTTTAAAGGTCCTGAGAAGTGTCACTGCTGTAAAGTCTGAGTAGTTTTAAATCATGTGAACATGTGTCAGTGTGAACTCTAGATTAAAAGTGTAAATCAGCCCTTGGTAGCTTTATATCTACCTGCATTATGTACTTACACATGCAGAGAAAAAATATCCTTAGAGGGTTTCATTTTCAGGGGATTGACTATTTTCTGCTTTTTTTAACCTAGGAGTGATGGATAGACTATATTAGAAAAAAACAGTTCTTGTTAGTTCTTCTTAGAACTGAACCATATGCCCTTCAAAGCAGATTACATTTATTGTAAATGTATTTGGGTTCATCTAGACATCTGTAGCAGAAGATTTAAAATCAGAAGGACTAGTATCAAAGACACACAAAGGGGTATTAATTGTACTGGATGTAAAAGTTCACTGCTAAGCACTGCTATGCACAGAGTGTTTCACACTTTAACACTTTCCTCCCTGGATTAGCATGAAGGACACTGTCTCTATCCAAATCCATAAAAGAATTGATTCTCGTCATGACTTGGTGGACTCTTTCTCTTCAGAGGACTGCAGCACAGACACTTAAAATGCTAGGAGATTTTGTAATCTGCCAGCACTGCAAGGCTGACTGTTATTTTCAGGTTTTATTACACTCATTCCAATGTTACTTTCAAAGGCTCCACTGATGCTAATGTTTCCTGCCTCTAGATACAGATACACTATACAACCTATCAACTAACTGGAACCTATTTTGTTAAACTGCACCCTAAGGAGGCAGTGAAGTTCAATGTAATAGCTTTCAGATAACATATACTGACCCCTATTCCTCCTTGAAGAAGCCATATTTATCAATAAATCAGTCAGTCATGCATTACAATAGACTATTTACACAACTTCAGAGTGCTGCTAAATAATGAATTTTAAATTACCTCGGTTAAAACTCAGTCATATGAAATGTAACTAAATGTACCTTAAATAATTTTACTGACAGATTTCAAATGAGTTAGAAGGCATTCCAGAAGTGAGGAAAAGAGAGAACCAGGATTGAGTCACTGAGCTTATTTTGAAGGGACATCTCTTTACAGGGACTGTCTTGTCATAGAAAGAAAACATAGTACCTTTAAATTTAAATTGTGGATGTTGAAAAGACTATGAAGCCAGTGCAACACACATGAAATAACTAATAAAAATTAAAAAGAATTGTAAAGGGATATTAACAAAAATACCAGGTCAGGCCTATATCGAGAAACCTGGAAACAATGTAGTGACTGTTCCAATGCTCCCGTGACCTATTTGCTCTACTTATTAACCTAACTGAAATTGTTTACAAGCAATATTTTTATGAAAAAAGAAAACTCCAACAAAGTAGAAACTCCAAAAGAAAACTCTAACAAATAGAGTAAAAACAGTGCTTGAACTATAAAACCTCACAGTTGTTTCCTCTGAATGCTGTGAGATTGATGGTTTTCCTCCCCTGAAGTAATTTTCATTCACTTATTAACATTTTTAACTTTCATTAGGCATCAAGGTTTGATTTAAGCTGATCCGCCCTGTTGCTCCACCGGCTGCCTCACTGCTGCAGCTGCTGCCTGCAGCTCACTCAGCTCTCAGCACCATGAGGACTGCCCTTGTTGCTGTTTCTGCCACCCCCCTGGCTCTGCCTCACTCCACATCTCATCCCACCAGCTCTGCCTTGTGCTGCTCCTTGCTCCCTGTCCCTCCATCTAACTCCCATAGCTCTGCTAACGCTTCTGTTCCAGCTCCTAGAAAAAGTGAGCATAAGCTTGCTAACAAGGAAGGGCCTCTCAGCTCGCAGGAAATCCTTCAGCAGCTTCTGGCATCTCTCACACCGTGGAAGACTTTTACATAAAGCATCCTGCTTTCCTGTTTTGGAGTTTGTGAGGTTTGTTTTTTTGTTGTTTTGTTTTTGTTTGTTTGTTTGTTTCCCTTTTCCTAGGTGTTATCCTTTGCATCCTGATGTTGGAAGTAATTGCCAAAGTTTAGAGAGAACAGTAACCCTGGGAATATTAATTTAGTTAATCAACCACTATTATAAGCCTTATAATTTTTAAGAGCTCTTTAATAAAAATGCCTCTCTTATTTACTTCTCGGGGTCTTCCCACTAGGTGTCAACCGAACACCCCTTCCCTTGGCTGCATCCTGCTTTAGAGTGGGAGGAAAGGAGTGCTCCTGCCTTAGACCTTAGCTGTCAGGTCTACACCAGAGGCATGATGAGCCAGAAAATCCACAAGAAAGTCTGTTTTTATGAGAACTGAGTGTGCCATTTGGAGACCGTTAAGGCTCAATTATGAGAGCATTGCATAAAGCAAACAAAACATTGTGTCTTTATTCAGTACAGAGCATTCTGACTTACCAAGTTTTAAATGCTCTTCAGTAGCTTCTTCTCTAGTTCATACTGCATATGGTGCATGGCATAAGATTTTAAATTTTTTTGATTGTAGGTACTCTCTGGGCACCACTCAGACTTGTGGTAAAACTGCTGCTGCCAAGAAAGGCTTCCTGGTATGCCCTGGCTTCAGATCTGTGGACTGAGAGGAACCACCCAAAAGGAGAAGGGGTTGATGTGGTTTTGAAAGACATCTAAATTTGCATGACTGGCAGAAGTGTCAGGAGGGCAGGGAGGCACAATGGCAGAGCCAGGAGGGAGCCTGTGGCAACAGCTCATCCTCACAGATGCCTAAAAGAAGCTGAGAGCCTGCCTGAAGCAGCAGGCAAACAAGCAAGCAAGCCCCAAAAGTGACAGACAGAAAGACATTTTCCCAGAGATCCAGAAAATATTAGGTGCAGTTTGTGCAACCAAGGAAGCTGCCAAAAGGATATAGGAAAGCAAGATAGCAGGAAGGTACTTGTGTACGAGGTAGAGTGTGGAGATTTCTTCTTAAAGATAGTGGACAATTCATGCTCCATGCAGCATGAACCATCACCTTCACTTATGAAGAACAGCATCTTTAGTGCACACTCTAATGGTGCTTTCTGCCTGCTCTTTCCTCCAGCTGAAAAGTATCCTAGGACAAGTTTGCCAAAGGTACCTTGTATCTTGCATTGCTGTGAATTCAATGAACTTACTGGAACTGCATCTGGCACTGATTCTCTTCATGTTCATTCTCATGAATGCTCCAGCAACATTGTATTTTTTGCCATATATTTTGCCTCCTACTTGGCTTGGTAGGTTTCAAGGATAATTACTCCTTATGTTAATTAATTCAGCATTCATTTGCAATACACCATGTTCATTTAAATTGTTGGGAAACTTGTTCAAAACTCTTATTGTCTGCTTTCTTGCCATAGTAAGTTTATAGAAAGTTTATAGTCTATAAATGAATGGATTTAATAAACCCACATTTTGGAAATTTGCTTGAAGGTCTTAACAGGACAATGTGATTGGGGTCACACAGGTTGAAATTATGCTGTTGTCTAGGAATATTGGCTGTTTGCTAATTTCTTACAAAGGACAAAAAAAATCCATTTTATTCTGGTGATGTTTATTCATATCCCAGCTGTTTTTCTCTAGTGACCTCTGCAGAATTTGTTAATTTTATTTTATTATAGTTTGACTTACTGAGTGTATTTCTGTGGCCCCATAAAAGAAGCCCTCAGATAACACGTAGTACAAAAATTAAAAGAAATCTCAGTTGTACTACAATAATAGGCTTTTTTTTTTGCTGGAAATCAAATATGTAGAATAACTGGGATGTGATTCTACAGTAAGAAATGTGCTTTGCTTTCCACAACTTAGCCCCACCAGTCTGCTCTTATGTGGCACACATATGTGTCAAGGACCACATTGGTTGCATTTCAGGATGTATAGGATTATAGATTAAATTTTGTGGGTGAAAGGATTTATCTTCCTATGAGAAAGGTGGATGGAATTACATATGATTATTCTGATTGTTGAACTTTTCTCCACTTGCTCAGGGTATTTAGAAGTATCTTTTAGACAGATTCTACAAAAACACAGAGATCCAAAGGTCTAGAAATTAGCAGAATTCACTCCTCTTTTCTATATTCATTTTTAACAATGATCAAGTAGTTGTCTTAATTTGCTTTGCAAAGAGCCTGACACTACAACTATTGATTTAGTTATTCATTAAAGTGTCTGCTGAATATTTGCATATTTAAAGGTTTTATGCTTTTTGCAGCAAACACCATTAAGAGGAGGACCCATTTTTGTATCTAAGTTAAAACTAATAAACTAGGGATGGATGAAGGGATGGATTAATTACATTGATGTTTGCATGTACGAGCCAAGAGAACATGCTTTGTGAGTACACACTAATTTTAGAATATTCTCACAGATTGAGCTAGAGCATTGCCTGAACCTATACAAACCTACTGATCTACTCCATTCTGGGAAGCTTGTTCATAATAGTCTTGGGAGACTGGGAACTGATAATGGTAGCTGTTGTGTTTCAAGTATAAATCCTTTCTATTGTCCTATGTTAGAAATAGTTGGATAATAAATATTTTAAATTAAAATAAATAATTTATTTAGATTTTAATACCATTATTCATTTTTCTATTATACTACAGCTGCAATCCTAACAAGGAAAAGATACATAAATTAGAAAGAAGGCAAAATAATTATATTTACAGTTCTTGAACACTCTTAATCTTTTTTATTCCTGATAATGACATATACTTGTAACAATTGGAGACTAGGCAAAATGAAATTGAATACATATTTATTTGTGTACTTGCCTAACATTTTTAAAAAGAACTGCCAGTTTTATATACCTATAATTTTCTTTTTCATAACACTATTATTATGCAAGATTCAAAGTTTTAGAAACATGAATATTTTGAAATACTAAAGAGAAATATTCTCTCTTCTCTGTATTCAAGATACTATAATGGAACAAGTTCTAATGTTGTAGAGGTGTCTCAGCACATATAAAATTAAATAAAGGAGGAGGAATCTGCACTGAAAGATGTATCTCAAAATCTTTCTATTTTTACTATCTGATTTGCATTGTGTTGATATTTTACTATTGAAAATAACTCAGAAACAACAGAGCTTACAAGTGTCAATCTACCAAAATGTCACTGAGTTAATAAATACTTCAAAAACAAAAGTTCACTATTCTTGAGATGCTATTTCTGACCACATTGGACTGTCTGCTAAATTCCTGTAGTCCTCAGTGAAACCAGATTGTATTTAATCTGCAAATCATAGATACATATATACCTCCTGACATTTCCTAGATGGGAAGAGTTTCTGCCATCCTTACCTTTTGCTTTGGCTCCAAAGAGAAGGGTTGATTCTGCTGTCATTTATAATGAGATAGATGTCAGTTGAGGTCAACAAGACTGAGACAGCGAGAATGCACCTGGTAAAAAACGACAGTGCATCCTGATCAAACCATTCATCCATGACTAAAATTTCTGTTTCAATTTAAACAGATGAACTAATTTTTCTGCCTTTTTGGTTACTATTGGTTATATATAATACATGTACTTGGGACGTGAAATCAGACATACAATCATTTTATCGCTTGGATCCTAGTATGAAATAGTAGTTGAAATCCATTATAGAATCATTTATGTTGGAAAAGACCTTTAAGATCATTGAGTCCAACCATTAACCTAACACTGCCAAGTCCACCACAAAACCATGTCCCTAAGTGTCACTTCTATACATCTTTTAAATATCCCTAGGCATGGTGACTCAACCACTTCCTGGGCAGCCTGTTCCAACACCTGACAACCCTTTTGGTGAAGATACACCCACCTCACAACAACGGCCTTTCAGACGAATAGAAGAATAGAATAGAATAGAATAGAATAGAATAGAATAGAATAGAATAGAATAGAATAGAATAGAATAGAATAGAATAGAATAGAATAGAATAGAATATTTCAGCTGAAAGGAAACCACAATGATCATCTAGTCCAACTGCCAAATCAGGACTGACCAGAAGTTAAAGCATGTTATTAAGGGCATTGTCCAAAACATTGACAGGCTTGAGGCATCAACTAGCTCTTTAGGAAGACTGTTCCAGTGTTTGATCACTCTTTCCATAAATAAATGTTTCTTAATGTCCAGTCTACACCTCCCCTGGTGCAGCTTTGAACCACTTCCATATGTCCTGTCACTGGATACCAGGGAGAAGAGATCGACACCTCCCTCCCCACTTTCCCTCCTTGGGAAGTTGTAGAGAGCCATGAGGTGGCCCCTCAGCCTCCTTTTCTCCAAACTAGACAAGCCCAAAGTCCTCAGCTGCGCCTTATAGAACATTTCTTCCAGCCTTTTCACCAGCTTTGTTGTCATCCTCTGAATGTATCCAAGGAACTTCACATCCTTCTTAATATTGTGGGGCACAGAACTGCACACAGTGCTCCAGTTCCAGCAGGATTATTACCTCTTTTGATGAGCTGGTTGTGCTGTATTTGATGCACCACAGGATGGGGTTTTTCTTCTTGACTGCCAGGGCACACACTGCTCACTTACACTGAGCTGCCCAGATCCATTTCTGCAGGGCTTCTCTCCAGGCACTCCTCTCCTTATTTATATTTGTGCTCAGAATTACTCTATCCTTGGTGCAGGATCAGGCATTTCTACTTATTAAATTTCATTCCATTAACCATAGGCCAGGGTTCCAACATATCTAGATCCCTCTGCAAGGCCTCCTGTCCTTCAAGAGAGTCAACAGCACCTCCAAGTTTGGTATCATCAGCAAACTTGTTAATGGTAAATTCAACTCCTGCATTCAGATCATTGATAAACACATTGAACAGAACTGGCCCTGGAATTGAACCCTGAGGAGTATCACTAGTGACTGGTCACAGGCCAGATGTAGTCCCATTTGTTACAACCCTTTGAGCTCTGCTGCTTAACCAGTTTTCCACCCAGTGCACTGTGAACCTCCTTGTCTCATAGCTGGGCAATTTGTCTGAAAGGATGCTGTGAGGCACAGTAACAAAAGCCTTACTAAAATCCAGAAAAACTACATCCACTGCCTTCCCTTCATCCAGAAGGTGGGTGATCTTGTAATAGAAGAATATTAAACTAGTTAAAGGGGACTTTCCTTTTGTGAACCTGTGCTGAGTGTGCCTGGTGATTATATTGTTCTTTAAATGTCTTTCAATAGTTCTCGGTATAATTTTCTCCAAGAACTGAGGTCAGACTAACAGGTCTGTAGTTCCCTGGGTCTTTCCTAATGCCCTTTTTATAGATTGGAGTAACCCATGCCAGATTCCAGTCAGCTGGGACTTCCCCAGACTCCTAAGACCTTTCGTAGTTGTCTGAGAGGGGTCCTGCCATGATATCCAGAAACTTCTTCAAGAACTCTGGGATGAATTTCGTCAAGTCCCATGAGTGAACACTCAGCTGATACAGCTGGTCTCTGGGAATGTCCATGTCCACAAGTAGAAATTCACTATTCCCACACTCGTGGTCCTCTGGCTCAGAGGACTGAGTTGCCCAAGGTCTATCAGTATTATTAAAGACGGGTAAAAAAAAGCATTGAATACTTCCAGTTTTTCTTCATTCCTATTAATTAGATGACCATCTTTAACAAGTATCAGTTCAATGTTTTCTTCAGACCTCCTCTTGCTATTAACATACTTTAAAAAGCCCTTCTTGTTATCTGAAACAACACTGTCCAGTGTTGCTCTTTTGTGTCTTCTCCCTGCATAAACGAACCACAGCTCTGTACTCTTCCTGCAAAGCCCCACCTTGCTTCCAGAGATTACCCAGTTTCTTTTTCCTCTTGAACTACCTAAAGAGTTCCCTGTCCCACCAGGCTGATCTTTTGCCCTGCTTGCTTGATACACTGAAACTTCCTGCTCATGTGCTTTTAAAAGCACACATTGACTCCTAAACCCTCAAAAGCAGATTACCAGGGTACTCAGCTCAATAGTTCTTGGAATAGCTTGAAGTTTGCCCTCCTGAGATGATAACAACTCTGCTGACCTTTTTTTCTCATTACACTGAAAATTTTAAACTCAACCATTTCATGGTCACTGTGGCCAGACAGCCACCTACCATTACAGCTCTGAGTCCTTTCTATTCACAAACAGTAAGTCTAGGAGGGCATCTTTTCTAGTTGTTTCAGTGAGTACCTGTGATGAGAAGTTATCTCCTACAAACATCAAGAATTTCCAAGACACAAATGTCACAACAGCATGATATTCCCAGCTGATGTCTGGGAAGTTGAAATCTCCCATAAGGATAAGGACTACTGATGCAGAAATTTCTCCTAATTGCATATACAATAGCTCATCAGTGTTTACATCCTGACTGGACGATCAGTAGCAGACACAACATTCCCTTCACTTTCCATCCCCCTAATCCCTACCCAGAGGCATTCAGCCACATTATCACTAACTGTACAGGCTGTGCAATCTAACCTCTTCCTTACCTCCACCTGTCCTACTCTGCCTATCCCTCCCAAACAGCCTTTACCCCTCCACCCCACCACTCCACTCATTTCACCAAGTCTCACTAATACCAATGATATTGTAGCTCTGGGGGCTGACCAATGCTCCCAGTTCATCTTGTTTGTTTCTCATACTGTGTGTGTTGGTATACAAGCATTTTCTACAGGCTCCTTAGCCTTCTGTGCTCCCAGGAGCAGTGTAAATGTTCCCACTAGGATTGCCACCCTCTGGCGATGTCATGACAATCCTTGGCTTACCTACTGCAATCCTGTTGGTATCCTCTTCCCCCACCAATTCTAGCTAGCTATAGAGAGCATATCCGGGAAAAAAGAAATGGTGGTTTCTGCTGTTTCTTTCTGTGATTTTCAACATGTTGGTTTTTACTATAGTAATACCTTAATAAAAATTAAAACAAAACAATATCAAAACCATCAGTAGATAATCTGAGAAATAGAACAAGAGGGAATTCTGCGATTCCAAGAGTTCAAACTCTGATTTTCTTAATTTTTACTTTGGACAAAGTCTGAAATCATATTTACATTTAAAAATTAACTCACATGTAGATACACGAGTATGAGAAGACCTATCATAAGGGAAATCATGAGAACCCACAAAGCAATCAATTTCTATAGAAAATATAATACTTTGTTACTTTTTTCTATGTATAAATTAACTTTCTAGCAAAATCAATTAATGTGCTAGAGACCTACTGCTTTTCTATGAAAAACATGTTCTTCACACACTTTAGCATAGTACCTGGCAGTATCTATAATAGTACTGAGTCAGTCAAGTGTGTCACATGCATTTTAAAGAAACTACTGTTATGGCCCTGCTACGTATGGCCTTGATGGAAATCAGCTTCAGACGTGTCGTTTCTGATCCTTATTCTCACACACATATAGCCCAAGTAGAGGACAAGAACAATTAAAATGTAGAGAAAGGAAAGAAAAAAAAAAAAAAAAAGATTGTATAGAAAATCAAAGTCACACAACACTAAATATGGAAATATCAAAATATTCTGCTGGAGTTAGCAAGAAAAGTTAATAAAGGCTTGTATTTCATACAAAGAAGCTAAAATTATTCCTTGCTTCACTCTAGAATGTAGTCCATAAAATCAAGACCAACAAGAAACACCTACGATCTTAATTGTAACTACCAGAATATATAAATCAGATTATTCTACATTGCATTTAAAGTAGAAATCAGAAGAAAAGAGCCCATATGCACAGCAACATTATTCTTAACAATAATAGTAAATGCTAATGTCTGACCCTAAATATAGAATATTACTATGCAATCAAATGTCTGCAAGCTAAAATCTAAAGCGGCAATCACCATCCTATGCCAATTCCTTGGTGACAACTCACAGTGATATTCAGCTGACAAATAAAGAAACCTGAGCTTGTATGTCTGTAAATGAACTAGATCTCTAAGTTTCCATAGCATTTGGGGGAGACTAGATAAATACTCTATCTATATTTGATCAGCTGAATAAATCTCCAGGTCTTACTGACTATGTTGACTAGGGCTCCATGAACTGTAACAGGAGTTAAGACACTGTAGCTCAAAGGTAAGTGTATCCCATTAGAGCTGTGGCAAAACTAAGAAGAATCATTATAGTTTCAGCCACTAGTATTTGAAAACATCTTGTAAACATAGCTGATCAGTCTTTCACAAGACACAGCTCTGTTGTGATGGCAGCTGAGAAAGAGCAAGGTGCATTCAGATGTGCTGCGTGCCATTTTCAGGATCCTACATCATCAGTTTTGAAGATGTCCCTGCTGATTTGAAGAATTATGATAGTATAACAATTCCCGGAAAGAGTTTGATGTCAGTGAAATAAGAGTTTTGGGCAAGACTGAAAGAAAGTAGATAGCCTATGTTGGCTCCTGCTTTTGAGTAGAATCGTGATATGCTGTTAGTTGCAATAGTAACAGAACAAGAGAAGGGAAAGATAAATGAAGATTTAAGTGTAAGTTGTAAAAAATGAAAGGTAAATTAAAACAAAAATATTATGAGAAAAAGCATGGAAGGTAGTAGTGGTTTGGACTCTATTTACCTAAATCAAGGTCTTAGCAGCATAGTATGGTCCCCCTTGTCAGCAGATGTAAAAAAAAAGCTGAATTTCTAGGAGGCCAAGCACACTTTTGAGTAAATTAACTAAAAAAATTCTAGCTACTAGCTCAACAGATAGATTGCTAGACAAGAAAAATACTGTCTGTGATCTATAACTTGGAGTTTTTTTACTTCTGGATCTCCAAGCATACAGTTCTTATAGCATTTTGAAATATGTTTATTAGCACAGTATCAATCTCTAGGTACAAATGTGGGCAGATATAGGTGACATACAAAGTATATGTGTGTGTATACATGGACATATGTGCACATACATGTACATAGATTGCAAGGGTCTTAAACAGGTCATCATCATTTTTGGTTCTAGTTTACATACCTCCTTTGGAAAGTAATCTTTAAAAGTTTTTTTAATTAAAGAAGACATATAAAAAAAATAACCTACTTCTCAGCAGTGCTAAATAAGCTGATGGGATGCTGTAATTGGATACAGTAATTCCAGTATGCAAGGCGATGCCATCAGAGTTAGCAGAAGTATCTCAAACAGCACTATACTGTATTGCAGAGACATATGGCTAATTGTATGGTTTAAGAAACGGTTTGTGTCTGATCTCAATGTCATCTTAACAGGTTCACCTTTCATGTAGATAATGTTTCCTACTTTTTTTGATGCCAAATTAAGACAGTTACAGACATAAATACTAAGTCAGAGAAAACCTTCATACAGTTCTCAAGCAAAATCCCTGCCTTTGTAAATGCTAAAAGAGTAGAGATTTGTTAGAGATTTTGTAGAGAAATGTTAAATGAGCAGAAAAATGCAGACCTTGTTTATTGATTGGGCAGTGTAAAAGGGCAGGCATGCAATTTGTAAACAGAACCTCTTTCTTGGATAGTCTACTCTTTTCTAGGATCAGAAATTAGTCTGTTTAGACTGCCACATATCTGTATTAAAAGACACTCTGTCAACCTGTCTCAAATTATCATTCTTGGATTTGTGATGATTAGTATGGGTGAGATGTAAGACTCCAAACATATTTAACTCTGGATCCTCTGGTTAAATAAATGTTAGCCACTAAGGTGAAAAGCAAATCTTATTTCTGTTAAGTATTACAGCCCCAAAGGATCTGTGGTGTTTTGAAAGGCAGAGGCAGAGCCCTGTGCCTAAATACACTGTAACACTGCATAACTACCCGTGCACATTCTGTAATATTTTCCACCACATTCAGCCAGTTGACGACATAGTAAGTGTGTAGTCTATAAATGAATGGATTTAAATAAACCCACATTTTGGAAATCTGCTTGAAGGTCTTGACGGGACAAACAATGTGGTTGGAGTCAAATAGGTTCAAATTATGCTGGTGTCTAGGAATATTGGCTGTTTGCTAAATTCTAACAAAGGACAAAAAAATCCATTTTTCCTGGTGATGTTTATTCACTTTAGCCAGACAGAAAGAACACTAACCTAAAGGTCATGCTTACAGCTTAAAGTAAAATGGGCTTAATCTAATACTTGTGATAAAGAACCTTTAGACTCAGAGTAGTATGAAGTGAATGGAACAAATATTCAAATATTTCACAGGACTTATGTAAAAATGAGATATACTCAGTAATTTTTTATCTAAATGTATTTAGCTTTAGAAAGGAATTTGGAGAGTGGATCATTATGCAAACATAATACTTCTCACTTGAAGAAGAATTATAAACAAAAAAGAGTGAAAAGGCACCATGGAGTGACAGACTGTGACAATTATAACTAACATACATATAAATGCTGTGGTAAATAAAAATAAAATTGATGTGAACCTTATCTAAATCTTAAATCAATCTTTATCCTTATATGAAGCCTTCTCTTAAGCTGTGAAAACATTCCTGAGCTTTTAAGTGCTCTAGAGAGGCTCTCCCTTCACTGTAGTATTAATATGTCCTATTCAGGCAGGGCTAAAATAGATGTGAAGGATAAGCACATCCAAAACAGCATCTTATGGCAAACTTTGAATCTTTCCAAAGGTTATCTTATTTTCTGAATGAAGAATCAGTGGCTATCAGAGACAGTGACTGAGAGACAGCAGAAACAACTCCCTGGTAAGCAGTTGACTTCAGGATAGGTTCTGGGAAGATGAAAGAAAAGCAATTAATCTTTTCCTAACACAATGAAAATAAATAAACAGTTCAGACTACTACCTCCAGCTACAAAATAATGTCAAAGGGAGAGACAAAACAAATAAACAAAAAATAATCTGAAAACTTCTACAGTGAGGAAAATAGCAAAGGGATTTTTATGAAATTTGTGTTCTTTTTTCTCTCTGGTAGTTTTTTTTTTGCTATCAGCCTGGTGGATTTGGGGGCATGCCAAGGAAGCCTGTTCAATAGACTATGTGCTATTTTAAGTAGCTTGTTCTATACTTTGAGAATGTAATTCACAATTCCAGTATTAATGAAGGAAGGAACTGAAGAAGTGCTTTAAAAGACCAAGGCTCCATTTTTTATCTGGAGAAGTTTCTTCTGTGGCTCATCCACTAGAAGAAATAATATCATGTAATTTTCCCTTGTCTGTTAGCTGTAGTAGTGAAAAGATTGAGCATGAAAATTTTCCTGGGTCCCGATTTCCGAATTTCCTCTGTCTGATGTCTTGAAAGTTTATTTTCAAATATCAGAAATATTCTGGCTTCACATCCCACCATTCTGAATGGCTCAGATTTCTGTTAATATAAAAGACATTTTTCAGGGCATATGGTTATCTGTAAGACATTTTAAGAAGGGTTTTCAGCTGACAGAGCCTGTCTTCAGAGCACTGACTTTGTGAGAATAAAATACATTGAATCCCAAAGTTTAAAGTAAAACCAAACCAAACCAAATCAACCAACCAAACAAAAAACAACTCTCAGTAATTTAATTTCTAAATTCTAGTTTTCATAGAAGACTTCAACATACACATGGAGGCAGGTGATTCTGCCTGGCCTTATCTGGTGGATGAAATGAAATAAGAAATGCTAGTGGCAATTTAAATCTGTTTCTGAATGTCTGATGCGTCTAGTGGTCACCATGACTACAAATAAAGAGAAGACACAGAGAAGACATTGGAGCTGCTTCTGAAATATTGCCAAATGTACCTATTGACTATGTCCCTGTGGCTTGAATGGTGTCAGATTAACTTTTGCAGTGCATGATGCTAGGTTCTGGATGGACTATCACACAATTTAGCCAAAATTCAGAATACTGCATTTCAGCTGCAAAGCAGCCACCAAAGTCTGCTATAGAAAGACAAGGCTGAAGATATAAAAGTTTGTGCTAATGAGCATTTTCTATGTCAAATACAAGATATTTTATGGAGAGACAAAAGGTAAAATCATGTTGGTCCACAGGTATCATGTAGTAAAGGAAACATTGCTAATCAAGGAGGTATTTCAAGTATACATCAAAGAAACATCTGTTTGGGTACAATTTAATGACTAATGATCAGGCTTCTAGCCACAAAATGAAACTAGGGAATAAAACACCATAGTCTTGACCTTGGAGGCATGAGATGAGCTGTTGTGTTATGACCTTGGTAATCTGAGCATGCAACAGAAGCACACAAGTAATTTTGTGTCAAAGGTAGTCATAGACCCATGCTTGTTCACCCTTTGCATTTGACTCACCTCAGCTCTCTCTTTTAACACTGCCTTATTTGATTGCAGGGATTCACCATGCCAACAAAAATTACAGAATGCCAAGGCATTCGGACAAAGCAAGAATACCTCATTCTACCACAGCAGTGGGCTCCCTAAGAGTTTCCAGATTTGTTGGAATAAACAGTTATGTTTTCACTTAACTTATGTCCACTTCTTGATCAATGTCGTCATGACACTTCTTAGTGAGGAGGACTTTTGTCATCCCTCAAAACTGGCCTTGCTTTGTTCAGTCGGACATCAATCATAAAAATCCTATTGAGAAACACTAGGATGTTACTCCAAGTGTTCTAGAAAATTCACCTAAAAGTTTCAAACATAAATGTTAAGATAGCTGTCTGACATGTAACATAGACACAGCACCTGCTACAATATACTTAGTAACTGTAAGGGAAAAAATGACATAGAAGGGGCAGCTCATGACAGGGTATCACATTAACGTAGTCTACATTTATGCACACAAAATCGTCTCACCTCAGACCTCAGGAATGCTGTGCATACAGACAACCCTTACTATCACCTGGTTACTTCTGTATTTGTTTTCTATGTCTCGTTGATCAAAATTACTACATCTTCCAGTCAAAGTATGATGGTAGGAGAAAGGCAGAGATGTAAAATAAATTTGAGTGCGTATTTGAATAATTTTGAAGGTTTATTTTTCTGACTGTAAATCTTGAATTTGAAGCTCTAGACTTTCAAAATTTCTGAAAAATATGATGCTTTTTTCTTTGATGATTGTAACTAACTAACAGGAAAAAATCTTATTTGCTAGCTTTACTGCAACTTAATGAAGTTTTGGTCTACTTATTGATTTAACCTGATGTAAAAAGATAATTTTGGAAACTACTGATTGCTACTTTTAATTAATTACTAATTGAAATGAATGAAACTAGTAATTCCATGTCTGTGAGACTGCAATTTATCTGACAGATTTCCTTAAGTCTGGAAACAATTTAATGCACTTGCTATTTTTTAAACTTCAATAGTACAATTTAAGTATCTACTTAGATATAACGCTGCTTGGAAACATTATAATCAGGTCCAAGATTATGGTTCCTCAATCTGATATGGAACGTGAATGATCATTGCATTGTTAGAAATAAAGGTTTTTGTCCCTGAATAATGCTGTACTTTCAATACTGTCACATCTAACATACCAATACCATGGGACATCTGCCACAGTGTATCGGGGAGCAAATTATATTTCTTGCCAATTTGAAGTACTTTCAAAGTCTAGTTCTCAGGTATTGCCTGTCCATTGGTGTTTCTTAATGTGAAATTCAATTGCCTCATTTCACACCATGAAGACAACCTCATTTACGCTATTAGTTACTAGCCATTCATTTACCACATTGTTTTTATTGCATAACAGAAATATCTGTAAGGGCATTTTCTCTGTAAAAACATTGCTATGAGCTGAAACTTTCTTTATTTCTGAATGTTTCATTTTCTGCAGAAGTGTTTCATTTTGAAGGGCACAACTTAAAATCTTAAAACTATAGAAACTCTGCTGAGCAAGCACTGTTGATAAATGGATTCAAGTAACATACAGAAACATTAGCAGTAATAATCTCTAAACGTTTCTTTTGTAATTTTGTAATGGAGTCATATACACTGATAAAGTTTTAAAAATGCAGTTGGTTTTGATTGATGATATAAAACAGGTCTTTCAACTGAATTCCAATTAAAAATGTATATGCTTTTTGTCCACATCAAGGGAAAATCCAAAGCATTGTAACAGGAGGCTAATTACCAAAGATAAATGAAAGAGAAAGGGAAAATTCATATAAAAAGTAGAGGTCTAGGGAGGTGCACAATAGTTATGTGAGGTAGGCATAATTTTTTATTAATTTTAATTTTGCCACTCAGGCAAAGTGGCATTCCCACTTGTCACAAAAATATCCATATATTATGCTTTGAGCAGGATAAACAAGAATTCTACTGGTTCTAGTTGCTAAATTGCTGACAAAATCAGGTGCATAGTGAAGTAATAAACACTTCAAAAATCATATAGCATTTGTAATTAACAGTTCTGCTTCATGGTAGCATAAGCTGCACAGCAAAACAAATCTGTGAGAGAAAAGAGAACCATATTGTCACTTCTGCAGTTTACCAGTTATAGATTTTGAGTTACATCAAGTTAAAACTTCAGTATGCGTATATGTAGCCCTGGAGTTTCATTTATAGAAAAAAGAACTGTCACTTCACTGATTTTTGGAGTTTTCAGAAGCTGTTTTATTGTACATCATATGAAAAAAGACTCAATTTTAAACAAATAACAAGATGAAGACATACCTTTTTATGGACTTGATACTGTGGGATAATATTTAAAAAAACATCCATAAGATGAGCTACCTTTCTGATTTTGTATGCAGTATTTAATCACATCACTCTATTTGAGCATTTTAAGGTAGAAGGCTGAGGGAAGAACAGCAATAAATAGATTTTTATTCCAGATAATTTTATATTTCATGAAGCTGTGTTTCTTCCATATAATGTGTTTTTTTCAAATGTTTTGCTTAGCAGACTGCAGGCCTATTGTAAAGAGGAGCAGAAGCATCATGAAAGAATATGGAAGGACCTCTGGAGTGGCTGGAGTGTTACCTCTAGCTGCATCTGCCTGTATAAAGTCCTCTCAGTAGAAGAACGCATCTGAATAAGGAATATGTTTGCTTTGTTTTTTTTTCTCCTCTGTTGCACAGTTCTTGAGCAACACATGATAGAGTTGAAATTAAACACCTAAGCCTTGGATCACAAGTCGCTTTTTCTCTTTCCAAGACTATGGTCAAAATGCCACAGTGGTGGCCTCACAACACTTGCAAATGATATAAATGTATATGATATATACACACCTGCAGATGTGTATATATCCTGAAGCCAAAGGAGTGCCTCCTGAAGCAATCACTGCTTCAACCACACACACTTACCTGCATTCATTCCTACCCACAGCGAACGGCAATCATCAAATTTTCTATGCAATTAGTTAGGCATGCAACTTTGATATAAGCAAATGACTGACTGTAATAAGACAGTTGCAGTTAATAAGGCAGTCAAAGAATGTAAAGTAGGGGAAATGAATCACTGAATTTGCGTGAATATATCCCAACAACATGACACCGTTGAGTCTTTCAATCTCTGAGTGTCTTGGATCATCTTCCCAGCCTGATCTGTGCTGCATATTTCCACCTGTGGTTGCTGGTGAATATCTGCAACTAGGTTGATTATAGATATTTTGTTATTTCTGTTTCCTCTGATGGTTGCTGTTTTTTTTCTCTGCTGGACAAAACACACTTATGTGTGCTGTCACCCCCAGTACAAACATGCTGGTTTTGGTGTCATTCATTGTTCACATTCTCTGTGGTCTGCAAACACTCTGTCAGGACATAATCAGCTGCCAGATATAATATGGGTCCCAGAGCACTTAGCCGAGAGACCTGCTGCTTTTGTTAGAGTTCTTCACTGATGCAGGGCAAACAGTTATCCACCACCTGGGGAGTAAAGTCTCAGCAATGAATCCAGAGGTTCTAGCACAAACAATCATGTGAATGTCAACAACTCTTTCAGAACTCTATGAAATCACATACGTATGCATTTCATCAGAAGGGAATTATATTCTAATTATAAAAGCAAGTATTTAAAAGTTGGAAAAGTCCAGAAATAACAGCCTCAATAAACACTTAATTCAGCCCCTTGTCAGGCATGTAGTGGGCTACCCTGCATCAAATTAACTTGCAGAATGCATATAAAAATGTGTTTGTTTTCATAACACTTCCTTATATTTGATTTACCACATTGTGGTCTGTTGACCCTCAAAGGAATAAAAAAAGGCTTTCAAGCTCAGTTTCCAACCTTTGGTGTGATAAATGAGTGTGTATTCTGTGTTCCCAGTGAACAATTACTTCTTTTCTCAACTAGCTAAGTTGTTGAGCAGTAATTGCGTGAATTTCTTTTCGTGCATTTAAATAGATCTTGATGCTGATGCAATTTATGTTTATTTTCAATATTTAATCATCCAGAATTATCATACATGTCACAGTGATGCATTCAAGAATGGTATGGTAATGTAAACCAATGTGATCTATCACTGGGAACTTTCAGTGCCTTGCAGCTGTGATTTAATTTCATACTGACAAATGACATCTTCATAATCTAATATTGGAACTGGACTTATAGCTGTGACATGATCTGTTCTCCAGCATTCAGGGTAAGATAAACCATGGTGCAAGACAGAAAAACTAGTTTTATATATTATTTTACCTTATATCTAATCTATCAGTGTTTTTATTTAAAATTCCTCCAGAATTGTCTTTTAAATATCTTAATGTAAATTCAAATAAATATTGAAAATTTCAAAATAAGGAAATTCTCAGCTTTCTTACTTACACACTTCTTAGCAACCAAGTTGTAACTCCTTGAGACACAGATTGGTTCTCCATCCACCAAAGTCCCTGGCACCTTCAAAGCCTTTAGTAGAACTCCTGCTTAAAGCTATTAATTTGATTAAGAGTACTACTTGGCTGTGGGAAGCAAACAATCTACTTTGTATTGTCTCTTCCTGTAAGTAAAATAATATGACTCAAAGAACTGGCATTTCAGTTAGTAGGCTTTTATTAGCAGTGCAACATTGTAATTTAAGACCATCTGCACAAAAGAACATCACAAGTCCAACACACATATGAAACCAATTGAATGACTACTTTACATATTAAATCTTTTATGGAGGAAATGAGACCTCTTTATGAATGAAGACACCATGCAAGAGGGACAACAAAACTGCCTATTAGATTTTTATGCCAAATAACATGGTATTTTTGTGATAGAAAAACAATAAAATATCATCATAAGATATTGGCCAATCCAGATGCTAGGAATAATCATATCAATGTGCATCATCAGAAATTCAGTCATGGTTCTGTTTGTGCAGAAAGAGATTTGCTATTCTATTTTGTATCATTAATATAGCTGAGCATCCAACGGAAGGTGGCATGAGCCCTCTCCTCTGCCCCAGGAGGAGAAATTTATCCAATGTGATCACTCAAATACATTTTATCAATTATTAATTTTCAAAAAAAATTACCTGACATAGAACCCTTTTGCTGAAACAACAGTAGGTTTCAATCTGGATAACAAGAACAAATACAGGGTGAAACTTTAATCTGGCTTCAGTCTTTTGAGGCTACACAGATTTACATTGTGATGGGATAGAATGCTACTTTCAGTCACTTTCACTGATACTGTTTCACCCAAAAGTTTACCTGACCACTGTAGCAAATAACTGGAATCAATTCACACTATAATTCAAGAATTCAGAATCCAAATTCATCTCTTATTCCTACTGAAACAAACCTATGCTATTTTGAGGTGAATCTGAGATGAACTTTAGGGAATGATACAGAAAACATAGGCCAGTGTTGAAACAGGCATAAATGTCAGTGATTATTTAAGTAGTTCACAGGAAGTGGAGCATGTCAGAAGGGAAACTTTCCTTGGAGTGTGTTCCACTCTAAAGGCTCCAGATTGGACACAGCTCCAAACTAAAACTCTTTCTGTTTGATTGTACTGTGGGTTTAAACAAAGGTCATCTGTTTCTTTACGGCCAGTTATGGAGTATTCTGAGACAAAGTACTCTGAATCATCCAGCTGGATTTATCCAACTTGAAATGATGTATTTTAAGTAATTACTGAGACTGACAGCAAGACTTTATGGACATTATTCTATCTGCACTGGCAGATGAGATTTGGATCCCAGTGAATATTCAGGCCTTTGTGTACTGTAGAAGGATGTCAACAGGTGAAATGTAGAATTCATTGCTTCTCCACAGCACCTGGAGAAGTGGGGGAACCATGGCTTCAGATCCCCCGAGGAAAGAATTGGAAAAGCAAGTACCCTGCACACAGAAACACTCTGACCCATTAACAAAATGTGGACACTCTCACCATAGTCCCTTTCTTCAAAAAGGAACATATTTAGCAGGTAAGGGTTGATTTTAAAATAATGTGGAACAATTTAAATCATGTTTTTCAGACTATTGTACTTTTGTTAAATATTATGTTATATCATGTACAATATCCTTGACAAAACTTAGCTGAATGGTCATTTTAACATACTTTTTCCTGTAGACTAAATAGTATAACATCCAAAGGTGCTATTATAGGAAGAATTATACTGGACTTCCTCATGAACAGTGAACCACAGAGCATAGAGTTGTTCTATAGTCTACACTTCACACAAGGTTCACTTTATTGAAATTACTACAGCAATTGCTCATCCTGGTTTTGGAGGAAACAGCAGAGACTCTCTCTTTTCAGCTACAGTTTTTCATATTCAGTGGTCAAGATATTTGCATAAATGAGTCCAAAAAATTTGACACTGGAGTGTTTAATAGTCATGAGATTTTTTACACTTAGTTAAAATGTTGACTTTAGATGTAGTTTTGTAAGTTATTAAACTGTGAATACATGTAACATTGATTAGCATGATGGCCTGTAAAGAATAGTCTCTGACAGATTTAGTCTTGGTTTGCATAGCTCAAACTTTCCCACACAGGTTTTAAATGCATTTAACTGCTGCATGGCATGATTCTGGCTATTTCTGTTCTCCCAAATTGAATGCTTGTTTAGTGCCTTGCATCAATAAAGAATCAATATAATCTCAAATTTGATCTCAGTTCCCCACCTCCAGCCTCACACTTTCAGTAAGGACCAAATCTATTAAATTATGTTTTACTATATATAAGATTTTAAATGTTTTCTTTTTTTTTCAGCCTGTGGCTCTATGTGATGAACGGCTCCCTAAGTGATGAATGAAAATGTACTGCTTCTGCTGCATTCACTGAAGCTGAAGGAATTAACTCCATTTGTCTGCTCATCCCTAATTAAGTAATGTGCTAAAATACTATATTCCCATTAAAGAAAATGTATTATACTGTACTTAGAGCAAGAGCACTTTCAACATGGTTCTACGTAATGAATGCACATTCATTGTCTTGATGAAGATCCCTGGATTTGAAACCAAAAGTTGGGCTTGACATTCATTATGTTCTGCATTCATTAGAAGGGGAAAGCAATTATGAAACTAACAAGATTGTTTGTGGGTGGAAAATTTCCATCATGATCAGCCCCAGGCAGAAAATGGTTGTATTTATCACACAGAACAATTGGGCAAGTTCTAGGTAGCAATTGCCACCCTGGTGGTGATGCAATACACTGAGAGATTGTTTCTCCCAGAAACTGTGAGGGATAAAATCACATGCAACTCAGCATGAACCTCTGGGCAATTTTTGAAAGAGATTACATCTAAATAATTTGCTTCAACAAGTTGGGATAAGTTTTGAAATATTTTTCTTCCTATTTTTTAATTCCATTTAATTCCATTCTATATTAAAAAAGAGCCTTCTGCATCAGGTAGAATATTCAAATACTAAAAATCTGGTCCTTTCTGTGGCTCTAAAGACAATGATCTATTTTTGATCTAAAAGTAAAAAAAAAAAAATCAATGTTTCAAAAATTGTAACATTTTATCAAACAACTTAAAATTAATACAGTTTCTCCTTATCTGTATTTTTAACCTACATCAATTTCTTGGAGAAACATAAGTTCACTAGAGATTATTTTGCTTTTATCAAAGCTATGCAGTATTTCTCATCAATGACATTTCCAAACGTAATTCTGAAAGTCTATCAAGTAGTTTAAATGCATACATTTTGCCTTTTCAGAGATTAAACCTGGTTCCATCTCATGCAATTAAAAAGCCATGCTTTCAACACCTTTAGTGATCTTTCTGAAGGTAATATGCAACATATTTTCCACTTATTCTAACAGCCATTGTTCCTGACTGCTTCAAGTGTCTTTGAAAATAACAAAATTTTGTAGCTGATGTTTCATTTTCTGGAAGGTGTTTATTTCTGAAGTGTTCTTGTGAATAACTTAAATTAAAAGATGTTTGAGAAATGACAGGATATATACAACATTTTGCCTTTTCAGAGATTAAACCTGAAATATTTAAATAAACTTCAAGAGCTGTTAGGACTGCTTGTAGTAAACTGTATTTGAAGTGACAGCTAATTCAGCTCTTGCCAGACTACAATGAGATGTGTAACTGAAGTATACCATGCCTTCGGATATGAAAAATAAACTGTTGATCTCATACTTAAATTTTAATATGCCAAGTACTGTGTAAATAACATTCTGTTGGGATCTCTGGGGGTGATCATATGCTGTGAATTTTTGTGAAGATCTAGTTTTACTGTGGGCAAAGGTAGATTCCCATCCTGTATTAAGCATTTTTCCCTTCAATGTGCTTCTTACAGAAATGTATTCTCCACACTATTTATTTTCCAAAATATATGGATTTATGAAGACTCCAGTAATGAAGACAGGGAAAGCTGGCCATGTGTCATGTCCCATTCATACAAGGTGCAAACTGCCTTATTCTGGTATCAGACTAGGATACTTCAATTAGGTTATTAACACAATAGTTATCTGTATGTGTTTATCAGAGAACTGTGAAATACATGAGCCAAAGATGTTAACATTTCATAAAGTTCAAATGATTGAACATATCAAAACATTAGATTTTGCACATATCAAAGCATTAGTATTACTGAACATGCCGGTACTTTTTCAAAATGCCATTCACTTCTTTGAAAGAAAATGAGTAAGCTAATGGCAAATTGCCTTTAACTGATGGAGAGACTAATAGACCATAGTATTATTACTTCACCCAAATCTCTGAGGCCCAAAATAGCAGGTCTCAGCAAAGAATTGTAGCATTCAGTACTTTTCAGGATTAATTGCAGTATTCTTATTTAAAATCAAGAAGAGGTTCTTTTACATTGATTTGACTAAAAGGAAACCTTATTTTAATTTATCTTTTAAAATAATTTGAAAATATCTTTAGGCTACCTTTTGTCTTTGATTCGGCAGTTCATTTTGCAAATAAATGAAATACATATTTACACCAATATCTTACACTGGACACTGTTTAAAGACTGATTCTTGCTAATTGCTGTAAAAAGATTGATTCTCTGTTAATGTTTGCTCAGTTCCATTGAATAAGGCATTTTTAACTATTGTAAAGATTGTAGTTCTTCTAAAGCAGTCTGTTTTAAGAATTTTTGTGATGTCTTTCAAAAAACAGATTTCTGGCAAGCAAATCTTAATCATGTTTCACAAAGCAAATGCAATTTTACTACATTTTCTCATTGAATTCTGACAACCTGACAAAGGAAACAGAGTCCCTTCTGCCATTCCAGAGGCAAATTCACTCTTCCTAGATCTATCCTGAGTCATGCCTAGGCCCATCAGCTCAGAGAACCTGACACAAAATCATCACTAAAGACTCGATCATTGCTGAGGAGGAGAGATTTCTCCTCTGGGTGGCTCAGCAAATGCAATGGACCCCTAGAAATCTGTTGTTTAATCGGTTTACTGATGAGGAACGCTTGTTACCTTGAGTGGGGGTATTCCTTTAAGGCAATGGGGATGTGTACACATCATGCATCAGGCTCATGGAAGGAGAAACTTACTTATTTGAAGGGAAGAGCCAAAGATTTTGCAGATACAAACCTGTAAACAAATGTCCATGCACACACATGTAGAAGCACTCACATGATTGATCACACTGACTGAAGTCAATTGAGATGTTTAGTCTGCAGCTGTTAAGAATATAAGCAGGATCACTCATGATTGCAAAGGTGTTTCAACTGATGTCCATTAAAGATGGAGTATGTTACAGGCAACGACAAGCACACAGCAGGATTTCAGGTGTTTGAAACTCCCTCTTGGTTTACCAGAGCAGCACTGACTATGAAGAGTTGAAGTATAAAAGGCATCATTAGCTGTAAGATTAAAATTGCATGTTATGTGAACTAATCTTTGAAAAAGCCTCTCTCTGTTTTTATGAGCATCTTTTAAAAGCTAAATATGGTGGTAATAGAAATTTATGTAATGAATATTATTGAGTTTTATTCTCATTCTAATTTCCCATTATGTTTCTTCTGGAAACATTCTAGATAAAACCTGGAGTTTCTAGGGCATTTGTGCTTATTTGGACAAAAATTGAATATAAAGGAGAAAGGAAACTTTAGGAGACTATTTTTTACTGGGTCAGGGTATCCTACATTTAGGTGAGATGACACAGTACTATAAAACCAACTGTAAAAGTCTGGATTTCGTATCTTGTATTTTGGCAAAATCGTCTGTTAAAGCTTCTGTTTCCATATGCAGTGCTACCTGACTCAATGAATTTTTAATGAATAATTAAATGGAAGAACTGATTATCAGTTTTCCATCCAAAACAACTCTTCCATTGAATTTCTAATGCAACAAAAATATTTTATTAGTATATTTAATAAGAATGTGCTCAGAGTATGTAAGAATAATTGTTATAATAATTCCCTTTCTTCAGTAGCTCAACTTTTTCATTAAACCTGTTATGGCCCAGAAGTTAGAAAAAAAGAAGAAAGGGCTTTGCTTGGATTCATGTTAAGTTTATTCATTCTTTTTACTAATTCAGGAACAATTCACTTTGACAACTGGTCACATACAAAACAAGACTTGTAGTACTAGGTCAATGATGTGAAAAGCCATTAAATATGCATTGACTTAGGCACTGTCTGACTGAAGACCTTTCAAAAACAGTACACAAACATCTCAAAAAAGTTGATTCAAGCTTCTCTTAAAAAATATAATAAACCTCAACTTTTAATTGCTGTGGTTAGGCAAGAGCACTAATTTATATGCAGAGAGGAACCTAGAAGCTTTGAGGAAAATTGTGCATAGCTAAGATTAGTGCTGTTGTAATTAAAGTATTTTCCAAAAGCATTATTACAGTTTACTTAAACCTATGTAAACATATCATAGACTTTTTCCCTTAAAAAGAAAGAAGAGTGTATGTAAAGTGTGAAACATAAGGAATGCCTCTGTGTATTGCTTGCTAAGCCATAGAGAATCTAAAAAAGCTGCATGTTAAAAGAGGCACTTACCAGGCTCATTCCCTGAGCATGTCAGTCATCAAGTCTGTTTCTTGGAAGCTTCACTGAAAGACTATAATTTCACCCTTAAGCCTCAGAGAACTTCTTTAAATGTTTTCTCTATCCATTTTCTGGCCAGTTTGAATACCTAAAAATCATCAAACTGGATGAATTTAATTACTACTTGAACATTGTGGTTTTTTTCATAACAGAAGAATTGCATTACTAGAGTGGAAAGGAGAGTGGCATGAAACTAAGGCTTTTCAATATTTAGTTCAGTTTAACAACAATATTTTTTTGTTGTTTATACAAAAATATTCTGCCTGAAACTGGTTTGGTAATATATGGGATATCACCTATGGTTTAACTGTGTCACAGGGCAGCCAAGGCTCCTGTATGAGGTTTACAGATACTAAGTTGAAGAGAATGCTGCAGAAAAAGAAAATTGACTTGATTTTCACTTCTTTTTTTTTTTTTTTTTAATGTATCTTAAGCTAATACAGTAAGAAAATCTGAAATTAAAATAATATAATAAAAAATAAATCCTTTATGAAAACAGAGTTAATACTCCAAAGTAGTTTTGGACAGATTTTTAGTTGCAAAGTCTTAATTAAAAAGAACACAGACTCATCGACCTGTGGATGCATTTTACAATCTATTGGAATAACTGGTGGTACTGGGACAAAACAAGCCAGGCATCCTCTAAACGCTGTTCTTCTCTTGGCTACCATGTTGCTGGATGAATGCAATTTCACTCCTACATGAAGCCAGCCTTCCACTGCAGCACAGCATCTGGATCATATCAAGGCATGTGTTCTGCTACTTTGTATAGGAAAAAAAAAAAAAGGATATTCAGTGTTTTAAAGAAATGCTGAGAATGCAAAATGAACACAGACAAGGCCAGAAAAATAACACCTCTCTTCTCCTACCAGATCTATCAGTTCTACCTTTGCATTTTCTCCACAAGACTGTGTTCCCTGTCGCAGATGAACAAATACATGTAGTCATAAAACAGGCACCTTGTGAGGAAAACAAAATATTACGATGTTGACACTGACAATACATATGAAGCATAGATATGCTCAGGGTAGCCTAGAACTCACTCATGCAGGTAGAACATTTCCAGGTGGATGTACGGTTCAATGCTGACTACTTTGTCATATTGAAAAACCTGAAATGAGCTCCTTGTTTACCTTGACTAGGATAACTGATCTAGGCAGTTCCCTGCATTGCGGTGAAGTATAGAAATGCCTGCACTAAACATTCAAGAAACAAGTTAAAAAAAATAGTTTTGGCACTCACTGATTCATTAATGTTTTATGTTGTACTATGTCCATACAGTTACAGAAATACAGTTACTTGCCTTTAAAAAGCCATGCAAGGTACTCATCAAATAACTTGTTCCAGAAAAGGCTAATTTCTAAATTTGTTTTTGACTTCTGGGCCAAATTTTCTAGGCCAACCAACTTCATGCATCCACAGATTTTTTGCTGCTGACCCTGAAGAACACTGGTTCAAAGAAAGACATTGTCAGACTGAACTTTCAAGGTATATTCTGAATTTTGTGAATGGACAAAAAAAAAAAAAAAGGTTTTACAGCACATCCTTAAAAAAGAAATCAATGAGGTTAGAAATTTTATCAGATGATCCTTGAGCTGCAGTACCAGAACATCATGCTAGGTATTTTCTATCATCTGAAAAATCTTAAACACAGTACCAATGTGAGAAGAAAGCAATTTTGCACAGTGTTAGGAAAATGTTCAAAGGTACATCTGGTTGCATTCCGGTTGTAGTCTTTATCAGAGATAGGTGCTAAGTGTTGATAGTGATACCTATTACTAGATTTACATCTCTTGGTTGTTCATTTTTTCTTTAAAGGGTTTGACTGTTTTGTTGTTTGCTTGTTTGTTTATATATACATATATATATACACACTTGTATATGGAATTCCTTTACAGGAATTTTTCCATGTGATATGACCTTTATCCATATGCTACAGATACTCAAACACATATACCCAGATAATACAAATATGGGAGCTGACTTTGTTGTTTTCAAAATCAATGGCAAAGATAACGAGTAAGAAACAAAGGAAATCACCAGCCTCTCCTCGAATGGTGATAATCTCAGAAATATGGAAACATTTAGTAGTTTCATAATGAAAGAAATAAGCATTTTATGCTTCTGCCTTTGGTTAGCAGAACCACCCATTTCATGTCTGTAATGTGACCCAGTAATTACACTAAAAGTTTCCAGTTGTGATCTAAAACATTTGTGGGTAGCAAGTTTTAAAAATTAAATCTACAACAAATGACACACATTGGAAAGACAAAAACAGCTAAATTTAAACCACATTTATTCAGATGTTTCTACTGATGTGTAGTGTGTAATGAGCCCCATAAATCTGCACAGTGATAGTGTTACACTAAGGAATATTGTTTTTTATATGCAGTAAGTAACACAAGCGTATATCCATGCTTCTAATCTCAGTTGGTTAATCAGAGTAAACTGCATTTAAAACGCTATTTTCCCCTCCCACTTAGGAAGCAAACTCTGTGTCATTATTCAGACAAATCATCTACTCATCACACTAGGAATTTTTCCTGTGTCCAAAATTCAGGACGTAGATCTCAGAGGAAGACCTGGGTTTCACTTCAAATCCACTACAGACTTCCTGTGTGACCTTAAGCAAGTTAAATGGTCTGTCTGCAGTGTTATTATCCTTGTTTTATGAACATACTCAGTTCCTCCTCTGTAAATGAGGATAAGACCACTCTTCTTCATTGCCTCTTACTGTTACAACACTTACACTGAAAATTGTGAGGTCTATGGTAATGGACTCAACACTTAAAACTATAGAAGCCATTCTTTAAGGTTCATTGATTTTATGCTGCATATGATGAAAACTGAGAAAGACAATAACTACTTTTAAGATTGAGATCTTATACCTGTATATATGTCATCTATAGTAACAGAAGCTATGCATCAGTATGTAAGTAAAGTTACATGATTGTATAAACATAGGTGTTATAATCTATGTTCTGCTGAAAATCAAAAACTACAGCCAATGCAGTAGCCTGTGAAATAAACTGTAGGAGTTTCAAGCTTGCACCCAGTTGCTCCATTTTATGTATTAAGCCCATCTAGACCCTGAGCTGGCCATTCTAGTCTCCTTATTATCAGCGAAGAGAAAGATGTGAGTCTAAAGAACAAGCAGCTTAGTCTCAATGTAGGTGTTTAAGATAGGACAGATTAATTTCCCAGTAACGAGTTGATTCATTTCAACATAGATGTCTAATTTTTGAACACAGAAAATCAGGTAAGAGTAACTCACTCCTGAAGGTCTTCAATGGGAGTGTTACAGATTTGCTTTCAAAGGCTCCAGTCAGAACTTAGACTCATAAGCATGTGCAAAACTCACTGAATTTTAAACAACATTCAGATGTGGTATCTTTTTTTTCTATATTTCTTTGGATGCAATTGCAAACTAGGTTGACAAATGCGCAAGGAACCAGATGAATTGCACAAGGATCAAAATACTTTTCTTTCAACTGTTACCCTGCATGATCTCTGTAAAGATATCCTGGTTCTTCAGAAATAATACACCAGAAGTAGTTTCATAAAATAATAGGTGTGCCAATTTTCTGGCTTCGATACTGCATTGTACATAGTTTGGCACATCTCTAATCTAGAAATCTTTCTAAAGCATCTGTTAAACTTTCCTACTCTGCTGACACGTAATAGAAAAAGAACTGAAAGGCAAGCAGAAACATTCACTCAGCTATTTAACAAAAGGATGTCAATGAATTAAAGAAATTCTCTAATGACACTACCTAGTTCATTATTAATTGATGTGTCTGGAAAGCCAGTGACCTCTGAATACCTCTGAAGTAACAGCCCCACCTTGAGCATCTGACAGGGAGTCATGGTAGAAATCTGAGCAGTCAAATCTCTTTCCAAGAGGACCAGGTGGGTTAGCAGGCATCAGCTTCCATTTGTGGCAAAATTGCATTTTATGGCATGTATCAGATAGCTTTTTCTGTGGTAAACAGTCTATGTCAAGTTACTTGTGGACATAAAAACATTGGATAACTAAGGTATGACATTTCATTTAATCTCAGATTTCAGATTTCTTTGGATAACTAAGGTATGACATTTCATTTAATCTCAGATTTCAGATTTCTTTTTTTTTTTTTTTTACTTAAATATATACATCGAGAGAGATGTATAAAACTTGGTTTAAGAAATAGGTTTACGCTGATTTATAGCAGGTAATTTGCAATGTTCACCCAAACTCTTGCTTAGTCTTCTGCCATTTTTTTTGCTGATATAGGTGGAACATTTTTTTTTTTTTTAATAGATACTATCATGGTTCATTTAATTGGCCCAATGAGACTTAAGACATCTGCAATGGTCCTAAAATTGATTTTATATGTAGTACTTTGAACAAGAAGGTTAAAAGGGAAAGACAAGGGGAAAGTAAGATTCAGTATCTTTCAACTAGAAAAGAGATTGTTAAATTAACTTAGAAAAATATTTTTGTAGGAGGTAATGATGGCGGATTCTGGAAATAGATTTACACTTAGTTTCTTATCACACTACAACTTAGCTGTCTTGCATCTTCAATTAAATAAAACAAAGACATAAGTATATCCATTCACACATGTTTATTATTACTACCTTTATGTATTAAGGTCATTCATACTTGGAATTTGCATAAGGATTCAAGAGTATCTGTTAACAAAAAATACTGAATTAACCAGAGAAAATGCCAACACACGTATTTTTCCAGTTTTCTGTGTACTGATTAACAAGTGACAATTTGTTACCATTTTCACACAGTATTTTTAGAAATCCATCTGTGTGATTTTTTTTTTTTCAAATTTTGTTTCCTTTGGTAAACATTTCTGGGAAATAATTACAGTGGTAAGAGCTTGAGAAACCCTGCCTTGAGAAACAAATAAACATACTAAAATTCCTTAACAAACTAAAATTCCAAACAAACTCATCCCCCACTTCTTCTAAGGCAGACAAGATATCTAACTCAAGGCAAACCTAATTAATATGTAAGTGGATTTGAACAAAAAGAAGGGAAAGCGAAAGATGCTGAATTAATTGAAACAAACAAATCTTTCTGAGATCTGTCTCAGGAAAAGTCTGAGTCAGCATGCAATTTTTTGTGTTGGGCACAAACAGGCACATTATGTAAAATGGAAGGAAAGAATATGTATAAATTTTTAATAGATAAAGCTCTCTCTCTCTGTATATATATATGTATATATATGTATGAAGGAGTCTTGAGTTTGCTTTCTCCTCTGACACAGACTTTCTAATATTTTAAGTCTTCATCCTGTCAGGTGTTCTACTGGAATACTTGAAGCAAATAAGGCTCCAGACAAATACATATCACTTACCTGAACAAACAGATGCTGAACCTAGTGTTTTATCTTTCTGGCTCAGGTTTCTTTACAACACTTCTTTTGCATCCACACAGGTAATGCATCCCTAAAGACAGAGATTGTTTTGTCCTGTGCATACAGTAAGAAACTCTTACTGAGTGACCTCAATTTTTTGTACATAATCTTGGGAGAAAGTTCCATAAAGTATATTCTAATAGTACTCAAATTTGGAAACTTTTAGATCCCATCCCTTATTTGGAGATGTAAACCAATGTATATGAAACTTCATCAGAGATGCAGACTTTTTTTATGGCAGATTTTAACTTCCCAACAGTTTTTGTTTGGGTTTTTGTTTATTTGTTTTGATTCTTTGTGGTGTTGTCTGGGTTTTTTTTTTTTTGTTTGTTTATTTGATTGTTTTCTTGTTTGTTTTCCCCTTGAGTTCTCTTTCATGGATTTATTTTCAAGATTCACCTGTAAATTCTGAGGAATACAGAACAGAAAGCAATGTTTAGCTGTATTTACAGTAGGATTAAAATATGATTGTGCTATGTATCTTTTTAAGATAGGTAACTAACATCTGAAAGAGCTTTTCCAGAAAATAGCAGTAATTTTAAGAGACCATACTGGTAACACCACATTTGAGAATAAAGCCAAAGTATAGAAATTTAGAAAGCTTCTCTGAATTTGTTTCTGATATACAATAAGCAAGGATACAAATAAACATACTAAAATTCCTTAAAAATAAAAAAATTCCTAGTTGACATTAATGCCCAAGTAAGTTTAACACCTCATTTGATTTGACTGGGGACTCTTGATATTCAGATATGAACACTTTGATGAAAGGATGTATAAGTTGATTGGATTCCAAACAAATAAAATTGTGTTACAGCACCCTGAATAACACAAAGTACTGAAATGCTTATGATGCACTTCATCAGAGTTTTTTTCAGAATATGGTAAATAAGCATGTGAAAAGGACTCTCAAGTACAATTGATTCTGCCTTTGAGCAGGGTAGGGGTGACAGGTTTTCTTAGAGGTCTTGCCATCCCCCCCTGTTTTCCCTCCTTGCATGTTTTATACTAAGCTTTTACCTGTCCATAGAGCCTCAGTGGACTAACTTGCATGGATTGAGTTGAACTCATAAATAATTGTTTGCAGGTGAACTAGGAAAAATATGCATGGAGGTATTTAAATACAGAGATGGAGCCAGAGCTGAACGAAGACAATATTATTCCTCTGTTTCTCCTCTATGACTCCTAAAAAGAAGGAATTCTCTTTAAAATTTCAAAAGGAAGTCTTTGGGATGAAAGTAGATGCAAATATTTTTAGCCTAAACAGTAACACACCTGAGTGTTACGAGGAAATGAAAGAAAAGACATTGGAGATGGTCTCAGCATTCATATTTCTTGGTACCATCTATAATTATGATGGCTCCTTTGCCTCTATCTTTCTTGCATTAAAAAGTTCTCTTATGAGCCATTTGAATGATCCTGAAAACCACAGCCAAGCAGTTCTGGGAACTGCTGTAAACATAAGCTGTATTTTCTGTTTTTCTTTCTAGAAATGTTGTAAATGTTTATTCTGTGTATAGGGAACATCTTAATTGCATAGCTACATGAAAGATCAGACCTCTTAAGAAAAGCTGTTCCAGTATATAATAAAGGATTTTAAATACAGACGCATACAAAAACTACATAACTACTACATTATAGGTGCCTTGCTGTAAAGGACTTATTTTAGACTTTGTGGGGTGAGTCAGTTAATTTAGGCTTGGAACATTTGTGCATGTATACACATGTGGAAGAGAAAGATGATTTAGACACTATTAAAAGTTTTTTTTAGCAGGTATGATCTGGATTCCAGAAAATATTATTTAATGTTTATTACAGCACTTATAAACTGAGTGCACCTGTTTTACCAGGACAACACTGCTTCACAAATAAAAAAAAAATTGTTTTGAAATATAGAATCACAGAATCGTAGAGTCATTATAGTCCAACATCTGTGCCATGGGCATTGATATCTTTCATTTGATCAGATGAGGTTGCTCAAAGCCCCATCCAACCTGACTCTGAACACTACCAGTGATGAGACATCCACAACTTCTCTGGGTAACCTGTTCCAATGTCTCACCACCCTCATTGTAAAAAATTGCTGCTTTATGTCCAGCCTAAATCCAACCTCTTTAATTTTAAACCATTGTCCCTTGTTCTGTCACTACAGGCCTTGGTAAAGAGTCTATCTTTCTTATAAGCCTCCTTTATATATTGAAAGGCCACAATAAAGTGTCTCTGGAGCTGCCTTCTCTTTTCTAGACTGAACCACCCTGGTCTCTTGACCTTTTTTCATAGCAGAAGTGTTCCAATAGAATTGAATATTCTTCACTGGATTTAACTTGTCAGCTGAAGGACAACTTTGTCTTTGCACTTCTAGCCTGACTTCCACATAGGGAAAGATTTGCCTTTTACTTCTTTTCATGCAGGATCTACTAACTGAGAGCCCTCTCCCAACTGAAATGTAGAAAAATGTCTGGTGGGAGTGCCACTATGAAGAACTTTTGGAATTTTCAGTTCATGCATGTGATGAGATCTTTACCTAAAACCTGTTGAGAAATCTGCTATTAAAGCAGAAATTATAGAATGAATAAATTTGATTCATTTATTTATATGTGGGTTAAGTGGACAGATGTGACATGAGTGGTGTGACTATTGGAAATGCATCCTTACTTCTAGGACTAATCTCTGCATTTTTTGTAAAAAAAAATGAATCCATTCACATAAATTTGCACTTGAGCAGGTTTTCTAAATGTTACCTCAACCATTTCCTTATTTTGTTGATACGGTACTCATTCAAAAAGGAAAAAACGTCAATATGAAAATTATTTTTTTTCTATACCAGCTGATAAGAGTTAATGAAACTTCAAGTGGATGACAGCATGTAAATATTACCTAATTCTGTCCTACATTTTACTAACTCCTCGCAGGTTCCGGCAGGCAGATGGAAGAGCATTAGACAATACCACTAGACATCCCACAAAAATGAGGAATAACTTGCCGAGACTAGTATTGTCAGCTTTGAGAGCCTAAAGATGTTGGAACAAGTGAGCAAAACAAAAAAGGCCTCTGTAACCTATAGTATCCAGGACATCAAAAGAATGCTGAATGTTGAATGTTGAAGAATGTAGTGGAAATATGATTGTTTACTATTCCTTCTTTTAGGTAATTTAAAGGATTTTTCTTTTCAAATATTCTTCCAAATACCAAGGGAAACAAATCCTTTGAGGAAATGATAATAAATGAGCTATAGCAAATGAAGTTTTTAGTCAGCATTTGAAATTCCTCTCCAACTACGCGTGATTTTTTCAGTAGCACCTGCTATTTTAGTGCCTCTCATTAGGTATCCAAGTTTGAAATGTTTTGCCATCAAACTCAGGTGGTGAGTTATCTCCAAATGAGATCCTCTTCTGTGCTTGTACCCTTGTTTTGATTTCCTTGGATTTTAGTTATTTGGTTTATATTTCTTCTTGCAAAGTATATACTGCCCAGTGAGCACAGGAAATAAAACAACTTTGAGCAGAATACATATTTCACATATTTCTGCAGTAATGATTTCTTTTTGTGTGTTTGTGTGTCCCTTCACACATTTCAAAAGCAATCTCTGGAAAGGAAATCCTACCAAGAAATTCTCTGGGGAGCTTTCAAAGTGAAAGCACAAGGCATCTTTGTATGTGCACTCAGAGCCAAGGTGTCGTGCAAGGGCCTGGCAGATGAGCTGTCAGGTCACTGACTCTATTATTACAGTAGGATGTACTTTTGGCCAAGGCAGTGTGTGGTATACATTGTATTCAAGATATTCTGACCCTGTGACAGAAGCATGCCTGCATCATATTCTACACAAACAATCATCTTGCAGTTAACTGAGGAGAAAAGAGAGGAAGAGTCAGGAAACTTGTAAGTACTGTCAACAAGATGCTGTAAAGCTGGGTAGACTCTAAACCACTGCTATTTCAAATATTACTCTCCCACAGAATATTTGAGTTATATTTGTAGAAAGCCTGAATCTTGACCTCCATATATATGCATACTTGCACTGACAATATTTGTAATTGATATAAGCACGAGTGTATCCATCTTTGATTAACTAAAATTAAGATGCAGGAATAAAGGTGTCAGGGCAAATGTTTTGTGTATAGTAACAGAAATAGTGAGAAGAGATAGAGCATCTGAAAGTACCGTTTTCTTTCCAAATTCAAAATAGACAGAAAAATAATACAGAGAAGAAGATGCTTTTTCCAACAATGACAGCATCCAGTTTTGCTCAAAATTGAAAGGATTTCATGACAACATTTCAAAAGCAGGTCTGGAAATGGTGTATAGAGTTACATGAAGGGTCAGTGTATTTGTTACACAACATACTTGTTCTTACAGCATGAGGTTGTGTCTGCTGCTCACAGCTAGGTTGTATAACAGTGTATAAATCTTGGCCATCCTAGTTTGGGTTGTGATATACAGGTTCCTGTGCTGAATTCCAAGAGGCCAAAATTAATCTAATGTTTTTAAAAGCTTTTCATCCACTTTTACTTGTTAGTAGTGTGCATATAAGTTGTTATTTAAGTTCTTGGTTTCTCTGAGGAATTATTTCTACCTGCAAGCCAAACTCCAGAAAAAATAGATTTAGGAAAGCCTCCATATGAGAGGCTTAGCATTTACCCTTTTTTGCCAATTTCAGAAATATTCATTAAAACGAGATAGCCAGCATGTAGTTTACTTTTCACCCTTTAAAATATGGGTATTTTCATAATTAAAAACAATAAACTTTCTCAATATTTCATTTTTCTCATTTCTTTTGTATATTTTCCACAGGTCTTTTGACTGGCAGTTTGGATATATTAATTATGTTGAATGAAAACATCTTAAAGGTTGTCATTTTTTTTTTTTTTTTATTTGACTCCTATCAATAAAGATGCTTTAGAGTACATACAGTTACATTGTAGTAATTGAGCCTGAGGCTTATGCTATTAGTATCACAGTATCACAGTATGTTTGGGATTGGAAGGGACCTCAAAAGATCATCTAGTCCAATCCCCCTGCTGGAGCAGGAACGCCTAGGTGAGGTCGCACAGGAACATGTCCAGGGTCTTGAATGTCTCCAGAAAAGGAGACTCCACAATCCCCCTGGGCAGTCTGTTCCAGTGCTCTGTCACCCTTACTGAGAAGAAGTTTTTTCTCAAATTTAAGTGGAACCTCTTGTGTTCCAGCTTGATCCCATTACCCCTTGTCCTATCATTGTTTGCCACCGAGAAGAGCCTGGCTCCATCCTCATGGCACTCACCCTTTATATATTTATAAACATTAATAAGGTCACCCCTCAGTCTCCTCTTCTCCAAACTAAAGAGACCCAGCTCCCTCAGCCTTTCCTCATAAGGGAGGTGCTCCACTCCCTTAATCATCTTTGTTGCCCTACGCTGGACCCTCTCCAGCAGTTCCCTGTCCTTCTGGAACTGAGGGGCCCAGAAGTAGCTGAGTTTTAGTACATCATGTCAAAAAAACATCTAAAAGAAGGAAAAGAGATTGCTTTGAACATGGGCAGAAATGGGAAAAAAAACCCAACCAAAACAAACAAACAAACAAACAAACAAAAAACACACAAAACACACCACACACAAAAAAAGAAAGTATGAAAAAAGCATATGAAAGGGTAGTTTCAGCTGGGATTCATGAGCTGAAGAAAGAAAGTCAAGAAAAAAAAAGTGAGAACAATACTTTATTGAAAGTCTAGGCTGACCTTTAAAGGTGAGGTGAAGAAGTCTGAATTCATTGTGAAGGAAGAGATTACTCTAATGAAGTATTCTGAGGACTGTTAGATGTTACTGATCTTCCTCTTTCGTAATGTAGCAGAATGAAAATAAAAACAAAGCAACTCAACCTCAGAAAGTGGAAACTGTTTAAACAGCTCTCTCAGACTAGTTAAAAATAGCTGATGGCAAAGAAAGAAGTAGCATTCTTCCTGGCTCCATTAAAATATATATTCACATTGAGCAGTGACTGGCTGAACTAAGCTGTGCAATTTCAAAATTAGGAAATTTGGTGTCAGCAGCAGTTTTGAGAGTAACAAATTGCAGCTGGTTTATTTGATTTGATTTTAAAAGTGTGTCACTCTTCCTGTCATACTAGTCATGTTAAATAAGATATTCGCAGCATGAGCAAATGCTCTTTATCATCAAGGGGACAGGTGCCCCAAATCTAAACATAAATCAATGCTGAAGCAAAAAGAAAGCAGATTACATTAGTTGTCCATAGAGCAACCAGGATTTGTGGCGGATTTAGGCCCTGTTCAAAGAGTTCATTCCACATAAACACATCTGTGCAGATGCAGGCAATGCCACCAAGTTCAAAGAAGTTTTACATACTCATAGAGCTTCCCACAGAAACATACCACAGAAACAGGGACTTAGGAGCTAGTCTTGTATGTTGAAACAACCCTAATTATTTGCCAACCAAAAGTGAACTTAAAGTTCTGAAAAATACAGCTTAACCAAATTAAAACAGCAGTATGTTATCAATATTATTCTCATACTAAATCCAAAACACAGCACCCATCACCTGGAGGAGGACTTGGAGTGCACTTTTGCAAGTTTGCAGATGACAGCAAACTCATAGGAGCAGGGCTGGCATCCAGAGCAACCTAGACCTGCTTAAGGAATGGGCCAAGAGGCGCCTTATGAAATTCAGCAAGGCCAAAGTAAATCTCTGCATATGGTGGAGAGTCTTGCAATAAGACAGGCTGAGTATTGAATGGCTGGGGAGTGGCTCTGCAAAAAAGACCCTGGGGGCCCTAGTGGGCAGTGAGATTAGCATGAGCCAGTACTGCCTTGACAGCAAAGAGGGACATCAGCCTCCTTGCCTGCATTAGGAGGAGGAGAACCAGCACACTGAGAGAAGGGATTATCTCCCTTTACTCAGCACTCTTTAGACCACAGCTAGAGCACTGTGCCAAGTTTTGGGCCCCCTCGTAGAAAACAGGCATTGATAAACTGCAAAAAGTTTAGCACAGAGCCACAGTAATGGCTGGAGACTGGAGCACTCATCCTGTGAGGAGATATTGAGGGAGAAAGGCTTGTTCAACCTGGAACAGGGGTGGTTTTGGGCAGACCAAGCAGCTGTCCCCTAACATCAATAAAAGGGGCATCAAAAGACAGAGCTAGACTCTTCACAAATATGCGTGATGGGAGAACAAGAAGCAACAGGGATAGATTGAACCAGGGGAGGTTCTGATTATTTATAAGGAAAAAAACCTGTATAAATAAAAAGAGCATTTTAAGCAGAGTTAGGAAATTGACAGTAAAGTAAAGCATGTGAAGGACTTCTGTGACTAACTAGTCCTTACATCTTCCCGAGAAAATTAACTCCAGGCTCTTAGAAATGAAAAAGTCTTATAGAAACCAAAGGTATAAACTCAACTTCACATGAAATCCCTAGGAATAACAGTACCATGTAGAGTAATCTCAGTTAATAAACCAGTAAGCAAAATAATGGAGTCAAATATGTAATAGTCAGGTAATTATTAGAGGTTATAGTGGAGAACAGACTATTAGTTATTATATGTCATCTAAGAACACAGCTAGTTAATATTAGCAGCATCATATATCAATATGGTGCAAAAAGAGTTAATCAATCAGCAGCTGAGTCACATGCTGCTTCAATATAGATGGCTGATGACCTTATAGATTTTTTTATGCTTGGGATCATCTGTTTCTCTTTCAAAGCACTACCACAGCAATGTTTAAAGCCCCAGCACAAACATTGTTATCACAAAATAAATTGCTTCAGTGGATCTGATACACAAAACAGTGAAAGACATATTTAACACAGTAGAAGGAAGAGATTGATAATGGGGAAACAAATATTCATCCTCAGCATATAAGCAGATATTTAATAACCATATCAAAACTACACAACTGAGACAGACTGAGTGCAATTCCTTGCTAAAATAGTGATCATTTTATTTTTTTGTTGTTGTTTGCTAGTGTATCACATATACAGTTCAAAAGCATGCAGATGCATAATTATTTCTCATAATGTAGAAGTGCTCAGCTTTTCCAGGTATTTTCCAAATACCTGACATGGCAGATTCCTAGAGACTAAGAGCTTCAAACGGACTAAATAGATTATACAGAGAAATAGGCTGTAAGATAGTCACAGAGGGAGCAGGTTGAAAAGTAAGCAGGCATCTTGTTAGTTACAATTATTTCCTCTACCCTGCAGTTTCTTTTATGAATCTAAATTGACTCCATTTTAAAAAGAAAAATAATAAAACAAGATAACTTCCCTAAGAAGTTTCCAGTAAATTTGTATTTTAACAGAATAAGGTATGTAGCAGAAAAAATACACAACTTCCCAGTTCAAAGATTTGTGAGTATTTTTGTTTGAATTGTTGAGGAGCTTTTTTCTTCTGTTTATGCATAACTTTCTGCAGAAAGAACATGTAGAGGATCTGTTTCTGCACTTCTAGTAATGAAAGAATTTTTTTTAAAAAGGAGGAAAAATATGAAGGTTCAGTCTGGGTTTCAATAAAGGAGGTGTAAAGAAATTAGAGGGACATTAGGAGATGTAGTGTGACTAGATACTTCTAAATGTCTCCTGTAACACATGATAAGCTGCAGCACTTTTCAAATAATTAGTGAGAGCCATCATCATGTAGAAAGTGTTGCGAGACCAAAAAAAAATCTGGCCAGGAAGTTACCAGTGGAGAAACAAAAGAAGCTGACTTAGAACAAAGGCTGCATTACTTGCAATGAATGCATTGGTAACTCGCTCAGCGCCAAGAAACTAAACTGAGATGTTCTCAGTTGAGACTTTAACAGATAGATAAAAATGCGAAGTGGAGATCAGTTGTCCATGACAGATATGTTCTAAAGTCCGTGACTGGATGGAATAAATTAATTTTGAGTAGGGAAGAACCAACAGAAACAAGGTCTTGGACAAGGTACAGGACTGTGTTAAGGTACTGCCCCTGGGAGACTGTGAAATAACCAAATTTCAGGCTCCCCTTCAGTGAAACTTGAAGTCTGGTAAAACCTCACATAGCACTAGTTTTGCCCATTGGTAGTATATCTTGAGTTATTTAAAGCATTCTTTAACTGTGGAAATAGTATGTGTTTATATTTGTGCTTTAAAGCATTAGTCTAAGCCTAATTAGCTACTTACTCACATTGGGCTCACCTCATTTAAGAACCAGCTGGTAAACAGGCTGAACATTTGGGTTGTGGCTGGCCACACTGGTGAGCAGCAATTTCCCTTGTCCAATGCCACTGGACTTTAAAAAGGGTAAAAAAGGTGATGTTGGAAACTACCAACCAATCAATCTCACTGCTATGCCTGATAAAATCTTTTCTGGAAGATATGTCAAAACATATGGAAGACAGATAGGTGATTAGAGATAGCCAACATGACTTCATCAAGGGCAAACCATGCCCGACTAATCTAGTGGTCTTCTACGGCAGAATGACTGCATCAGTGGATAAGGGAAGAACTATGGGTGTTATCTACCTAGAATTCTGTAAGACTTTTAATACCATCCCCCACAACATTCTTACCTCTAAACTGCAGAGATATGGGTCTGATGGATGGACTGTTAGATGGGTAAGGAATTGGCTGGATGGCATGTACAAAGAGTTACAGTCAATGGATCAGTATCCAAGTATAAACCAATAACAAGTGGTGTTCCTCAAGGGTCCGTACTGGGACCAATACTATTTAATATCTTGATCAATGATACAATGTCATTGAGTATATCTTCAGCAAGTTTGCAGATGATACCTGTTGATCATTGCAGTCCATTTACTTGAGGGAATGGATGGCATCCAGAGAGACCTTGAGAGGCTTGGGGAGTAGGCTTATGTGAATGAACTTCATGAAGTTCAACATGGCCAAATGCAAGGTCCTGCACCTGGATCAGGGTAATTCCCAATATCAGTATAGATTAGGGGACAAAAGGATTGAGAGCAGCCTTGAAGAGAAGGACTTGGGGATACTGATAAATGAACAATTGGACATGAGTCAGGAATGTGCACCTGCAGACCAGAAAGCAAACCATATCCTGGGCTGCATAAAAAGAAGTGTGGCCAGCACGTCAAAGGAGGTGTTCTTTCCCCCTACTCTGCTCTCATAATCCTCACGTGGAGTACTGCAGACAGTTTCTGGAGTCCCCAGTGCAAGAAAAGCATGAGCCTGTTAGGGCAGCTCCAGAGGATGGCCATGAAAATGATCAGGGGGCTGAAAAATCTCTTCAGTGAAGAAGGATCAAGAGAGCAGGGGTTGTTCAGTCTAGAGAAGAGAAGGTGGCTCCATGGACACTTTATTGGGCCTTTCAGTATATAAAGGAGGCTTATAAGAAAGATGGAGAGAGACTTTTTACCCAGGCCTGTAGTGACAGGACAAGGGACAGTGGTTTTAAAATGAAAGAGGTTAGATTTATACTGGACATAAGGCAGTAATTTTTAATGATGAGGGTGGTGAGACATTGGAACAGGTTACCCAGAGAAGTTGTGGATGTCTCATCATTGGAAGTGTCCATGCCTATGATTCTGTAGTTCTTTGAATAGGAATAGCATTACCTCTGTACAACAAAAAGGCTGCAGTGGAATTATTTTGGCCTGCTTGACCCCTGGGAGTTGAGAGACTTGATCAGTAAGAATAATAATTAGTCTATAAATCTCATATTATAATCTTCATATAACCAAGATCCACATATCTCAGGCAGTAAAGGTCAGAAGGAGCAATAAGAGTAATTCAGAGGTAGAAGATGACAAGGCTGACCTCAGTATGCAGGTGGTCCCAGGAAGGGGTGGTGATCTGTCATTGGCTTATCCAGCTGTTCCTTCACAACCAAGATCAGTGACTGCTGACCAGTCACCTATGCCGCATTTGCTACTTGATTAGAATACTAACATTCAAGCATGATTCAAGATCATGCCAGCATTGTTAAATAAAGTAACAGACTTCAGTTGTTTTTTAACTATATGGGAAAATGGTCAGTCTCTTATTTATTTATTTATTTATTTAAAATAAAAACTGTCTCCTGAATAGACTATTTTTTTGCTATATTCTTCTTCCTGTGTCAGTTGTCCTAAAAATATAATCCTGCAGTGCTTGTGTTGCTTTGGCATTGACTCATGCTGACTCACCTCAGCAGAGAAAGCCAGCCTGGCATGACTGGTAGAAAGACCTGGAAATAACTTGGCAGCTTAAATTAAAATCCTCTATAAGTCACACTTGGCTATCACCTGTACATCTGACACTGGCGATACAGGTCTAGACGAACTTATTATGTGCTGGCATTTCAAATTTGAAGACATAACATCTGCCCTTCTTATACTGGACATATTGCTCAGTAAGACTAGTCTAAAACAGATTCTTAAAAAGACCTCTTTGTTTATGCCAGGAAATCATGCTTTGGGACGCAGTAAAACATATCTTTGAGAATGACCATATAATGGAAAATACACCTTCACGATCTTATTTGTATTTTTATAAAATGAGACAGACTAATCACTTTATTGCTTTTAAAACTGTGAGCATTGTACAGATTTCCAACACAAACAACAATGCACTCAGTAAGTCACACTGAAAGTGCTGAATTTGTGTTCACTGTGGAGAAGAATGATCTGAATCCCCCCTAATGTTTGGCAAAGTTGTATGTAATACCCTTTGCTTTATATGGTTTACGTTGCAAGAGAATAAATCTAGAGTAACTCCCTTAATGTCACTGAAGATCTACATAAAACCTAGTCAACGAGTGAACTACATATTTCTGTTGCAGTAGTGACCAGAAAAAACTTTGAGTTTCATTAGACTGAATATTTCTGCAGGACCTGGACTATCTTAATCTCCATGGTAGTGTCCAAGACACTCCTGTGCCAGGTTTTATATCACAGTGGGATTTCACTATGAGTTAGCTTCCTAACAAAAATCACAGCTATCTCTGATTGTACAGGTCATTCTTTTCCACTTCAGTACAAAGCAAACTAAGTTAAATTGCTAATTTCATGCCTGTTAGAAGTTGCCAACTTTCCATTCCAGCTCACAGTCATACAATATCCACCCTACAGGATGGTACACACTCACAGGAGTCCAGTTTAGAGAGATTCATTAGTTAACAACTTTTTGGTTAACATTAATTCCATTTGAACTCAGATTAGCTAAAAAATAAACCAATGTACTTGTATGGTTTCTGACTTTATCTTTAAATATTACTTTTTCACTTAATAGCACGTATATATTTTGATTTGTACCTGTTCAAAAATGCTTAACAGAGAGATATTTGTCTCCAGATAACCTTTGCAAACATCAAGTTAGTCAAAACCGAAAACATACCTTCAGTAATTTTCTGTTTGTATAATTCTCCTTTTTAAGGCATTGAAACAATAAAACTACCACTCTATTCTAGCAAAAACAGTTACATTTTCAAACAGGTGTGTGAGGATTTAAATATTTTATTCCCATTGACTTAAACAGGGCTAAAGTAGCTAAACACATATGTGTTTTAAATATACATCCCTTTTCGGTTGAGGAAATGTATACAGTGATTTAACAATGATGGGCACTACATGTAATAAAAAACATCATTAAAACCTCCTAGATTTTTTCCAAGGAGAATATTAGAACTCTTTATTTTTATTTATTTATTTTTTTCATAGCTGGGGGGGCGGGGAAGAAACCTGAGATAACTGTATGAAAATCAAATTACCTCTTTTCAATGGAAAGTAGGAAGGAGTTTATTGGTGGTTGTTTGAACTGCAACTGATGGTACATGTCAGCTGAAATGAGGGCTACACAACTGCTTGTCTGTATAAAGAAATGCATCAATAACATCATACTAACTTCAGGTAGCAAGTGAGGGGTTTATGACACCTAATCTCTCAATTTCCACAGTGACTCTCTACTCCTTTTGTTGATTATCTGTCAAACTATGCTTTTGATGGGTTTCAGAGACCTTAAAACAGACTAGGAACATTCCAGCACAGCGAAAAACATTCTGGCAATGGCATTCATCATTGCATAGCAAGCTCTGGTAGGATACAACACAGGTACTAAGAGCACTTCCATTAAAAAAAAAAAAAAAAAAAAAGGATTTTGAAAAACAAAACCAAACAACAAGAACAAGAAAACATAAACCACACCAAAACACACACACACACAAACAAACCAACCAACGAACCAACTTATGTTTTACAGAGCTGGGTGTTACTGCTGAAAGCTACAAAAAAGGGAGGGGAAAGACAGGGGGGTTTTTGAACATTTGAAAATTATTTTGTTCCAGCTACAAAGAACTCCAGGACAGGGAGTCTATCCGAAGAGAACAAACACATGCAGCACTATTTAGGATTTCATCTGGCTACGTTTATTCACTTCATATGGGCTGGTGACCGCAGTCAGACTGATGCATCTTGCATTAAACTCAAATCCCTGAAGAACTGAACTGTAAAGTTTTGGGGAAAGGTACATTTAAGGTGGCAGGAAAATGGAACAGACAGCCTTAATTATGAAGTCTAGAGCAGCTGGACTGTGATGGCCTGCTTCTGGGAAGAAATCATAAACGTACAACCTGTGTCCAGGAAATGTATTGGACGGGTGCAGAACAGGGAGAGCGGGACGTCTTAGAGCACCTGGCTCAGTAGACTTGGAATGCGGACAGCAATCCGGTGGATGGTGTGCAGAGGGGGTGTAAACAGGCTCACAAAGCTGCTCTTTCATTTTCCTTCTGGCTTGACCAAGTTTTATCCCTAGGTCTATGTTACCAAAAAAAATATTGGCCTAGTTAGTCGTCTTTAAAACTCAGCTGAGTATTGGTTAGATGACTTTGGAAGCTTCAGAGCTCATTATGTTTAAATACTTGGTGGCCTTTCAACTTTAATATATTCCATATTATTAAGAAAATGAGAGCTAAATTAGACTTTTGAGGAAGCTTGCTAAGTCTCTAATATTTTTATGGACATAATGAAAACACAAATTATTTTTCTGCTGTTTGGCTTGTACTACTGAACAATACAGAGTAAACTGATTTTAGTAACCAGAATTATGCCCTCCCCTCATCTTTACTTTCTCAGCTATTCAGCAACAAAAACACTTATTCTTATTTAGTGTTGCAAAACTTTTCTGATTGATACTGTAGGCAAATATTTCCTTTGGTGCTGGATGACTGACAATATGTTTAAAACATATCAACGATAAATAATATAAAAGATACAATGTATAGTAGATGAACATATATGTAATATTTCTGAAAACATAAACTTGCAAAATTTAATACAAAAGCAAACAAGTTTCAGTCACAATAAAAGTAACATTTACATGTTGTCCAGTGTAGTGCATAAGTTGATCTTTTTCCTGGTTTTGATACTCTGCTAACTTTTCTCAGAGTATGAGTTTGTAGCCTCACTGGGGTTAACGGTTTGTCAGTGATTCCAGTAAAAGCCTATTTTTTCACTGTTTTCTAGCCCTGTCATAAAAATTTGATATGGAATGAAGCTTGCAGTCCTAGGTCTGTCTGTAGTAGGAACATATTTAATTTCACTACATTTCCTTTAAATTTTATATTTTCAAGTTTCAAGAAAAGATACAAGAAGATGTGTTTGTTGTTTAAGATTTTTACTTTCTAGGAAACAAAAGTTTCCACGTTTAAGAAAAAGATAGATAATTTCATATCAGAAAATTATTATTTCTTCTGGAGTCCTAACAGTTGTTGTTAATGGTTGGCTTGTTCTGACTTTCTGGACAGTGTAAGCCTTATGAACAATGAATTCTTCATTCTAATTAGGCAAAGTATATGACAGAAAACTTTTCTTTTTCTTAATTCTATTTCATACCTTCTTGTCTATGAAATAGTTCCTCCAAGTGAAGATAGCCTCAAGTCTTTCCCAAGTATTATTTCCTGAATGACACTCCTTCCTCATCATCTTTGCTTGTTTATGAACAATAAATTAATTAAACAAAACAAAAACCAAACCCAAAGGTCACTGTCTTCTGGATACTAAAACACTGAAGGGACCTACATAATTTATGCTTTTCTTGTCAGCAGTCATAGAAGAATCAAAATCACTTACAATAGCATAGCTAGAAAAGGCAGAGAGAAAATTCAGTATTGAACTGTACACTGAAATTAATTCCCAGTGACCTCGCCATTAGGACACCAAGTCAGCTTCCTGGAATTTCTGGAGCATTCCTTTAGCTTTATTAGATCTGTAAATATGTAGGCTCACTGGAGAACAGAGGCAAAATGTAGATCTTCTCAAAAGCTCTGTCCTCCTAAGGGAAGTTTAACAATAGGCCATGTACTTTAAAGATTGAGGTCAGACTCAGAAACCATTTGGCATATATGTGGATGTTCACACACCTACTCTAGTGAAAGAATGATCTTTATATCCAAGAAAAAAAATATTTATCTGACAATTACATTTTTGCTGCTTAATTAACACAGTTTTACTCTTTACTGCAGGCTGTGCAAAAGCATGTCCTTGATAGTCTTTCCTCCAGGCACAGTGATTTTGTCTTTTCTCTGTTTCATGACAGTATCGCAAACTACAACTTCAAGATTGTCACAAGACATAAATTACTAGCGAGAAATAGACTTTGCAACATTAAAGCTCTTAAGTACTTTGAAAAGCAGTTCTTCCATCCTAGGCTTATTGAACAGTTTCTTTGACAGTGTGGCTATTAGCAGCTGGAGAACAGAGTGTGGGTTACTGCTGGCAAGCCCACAATCAGGCATGCCGGCCGGCCATGCCAATACATAACAGAAGAGAAATGCCTCTAGACATGGCTGCAGAGAGTAGCGATGGTGCGCCAAGAGGGACGCGGAAGGTGGGAAAGCTCTGGAGCTGCCAGGAGGCTCACTCATGGAGCCCAAATACTGTGAATCACACTTCAGCTTTGCTTCTGCCGTGTGAGCAGCCAAATGCACCCATCAGACCAGCCGCATCCAGGCCTTGTTTTTTGGAAACCCATAAATGGAAGCACCAGCCTAATATTGTTTTTGTGGGCCTTCTAAAGCTATTGTTTTAGCAGGCCTCTTGCTCTCATGAAGAAATCTATTGAAGGCTCAATTATTTTTATTTTATTGGCTCATCCAGTACATTTATAGTTCTTTTTTTTTCCCAATCATGCTATTCTGAATTGACTGTATAATAAGATTTAGTTCACAAAATCATTCAGCTATTACTAATTGTTTGCTTTTGCTCACTAACAAATGCTATTGTGTCATTTTTTAATAGTAAAACTGTTATATATTGAAGGCATCAAAAGGTCTGACATGGCGCATGATGGTTGAACAAACAAAGTGGGTTTTTCTGTCAGTTCATGAGTTAGGTTTCCTACACTGAGTCTCAGCTTTGAATCTGATTTTTCTGACCCCGTTTTTTGGGGTTTTTTTTACAAAGCCTTGAATTTGGGCTGTATAAAAGTTTGTCTAATCCACTGGTTGTAATCAAAACCACTTCATTATGATTTGATATTGTCTGTCCTAAATAAAAATGAACATTACAAATGTTATTTCATTGCTAGGTTACTGAGATTCTCAAAGACAATGAAGGTTTGCATTTCAAGCAGGTTTTTATATTGTCTTACTCATAGCCCTGTATGTCTGACTGATACACATTTATACATATCAAGGGTATGCTACAAAGACAGTCTTTATATTACAAGAGGTTGTCAGCCATTCTTATAGCCGCTTGTGTTATTTCTACATGAAATTACAGCTGTACTTCATAAAAATTTCCTCCTTCTAGATCATTAAATCTTCTCAATTACAAATTCCTATTTATCTGAAATACTAAAATGAGATAATTTCTCCACTGTTTCAATCTCTATTTTTTCTTGGTATAAACCTTTTTCTTTTCCTAATTCACAACAATTAGGTAAAATCACACCCTCCTTATTAAGTTAAAAATTATAGCAACATCAAGGTTTTAACAACCAATTCAGAACACATTAAAAATTATATGACGGAATTCACTTAGATGAGTAACCACTGCAATATCTAGTGAACAAAGATGTCAAATCAGAATTGAGATTTGAAGAGTCATTTCTTGCTTGTCTTTACATTTTAAAAAAAAAAAAAAAAAAAAAAAAAAAAAATCTCCATATTTTTCTCTGCATTGAACATGGCATAATTTGCCTGCACAGTTCTCCTTCACAAGCAGTCATTGAGATCAAGCGGTTAATACAACTCAAAGCAAGTTTGACAGCTTTATCAAGTCCCAAGAACATCTAAATAAGATAAAAAATATATTGGACATTCTTTCTTCTGATTAAGTGCACATCTCTTCCTAAGTGCTAGAAATAAAAGAAAAAGGGCTTTTCACCACAGCAAATTATCTTTGAAATGACTATTTGGTAGTTTCTTATGTCTTCCCCTGGGGCCTATAGTAAAACCATTGTAAAAGATCAGGTCATATACCAAAATGAATCACTGGTCCAGCACCCTGTAGAAACTTCTCCAAGCAACTGCCGTAGTTATAGATTGAATTTCCAGGTACTATCAAACGATACAAAAATCTTAAAGACTATTTAGAGATTACTGGCTACCATCGTTCTATTTTACGGCCTTTCTAAAACAAATATTCTTTGAGTACAGTCACTGAGAACTCATTGTAATGTAAGAGCTACTATGAAACTAGTTATTTTTAAATGCTTAGGTAGTGGGAAAAAAAACCCCTTTCAATTTAATAGCAAAACATTAATACAACCAGTTTATTGTGAATTACTTTGATATTTTGCAATGCCTTTACATCACAGTGCTACCCTAATTTATGGAGAAATTTGTCCTTCTTTGTGCCTCTTTCTTTGTGCTTCTGAGCATAACAGTGCAAAGTATTGCTGTAGTCTGCAAATGTCTGTTATCAGGAAAGTAGTGTTTGGGAAGGGAAGCAGTTAGCAAACTAAACACACCCAATACGGGATTCATTCAGAATACGGATCTCACTTGCTATCTCACTGTCTCTGTTTCAGGGAAGTAGCATAACATTTGCAAACGCAGAATCATCTTACATTTCATGCATGGTATAAACCAAAATATTCATAATACCCCATTCATTTTGTTGAGTGTACTATCTTTAACAATGTTTCCTGACAGCTTTGAGACAGTTCTCCCGCATGTCTGTCACTGAGGCATATGTGCAACATATCTGCCCTTATACATTATGCAAATCTTAGTAGAGAATTTACTTATGCTTTTGATAGGCAAAACCTAGGAAAATCTAAATAACAAAATGAAACATATTATTTCTCTTAGCTGTTTTAGAAATGTGTTTTATTTTAAATGGTAGGTTATTCCCTAACTGTGGACTTTGTAGAAGGTCTTTTATTTACACTGTGTTCTAAATCCAAGTGTATCCTTCTCACTCTACAAAAAGAACCTGCTGGAGACAGCACTGAGGAATCCAAAATTAAATTGTCCTCCTCACCTGTAGCTGAACAAGCCTCAATCTGTGGGGATTTTAGACTAGAAGAATGGTCTTGGAAATGTTATTTTAGCTTGTATATTGATAAAAGCTCTCAGTCGTTGAAACTTCTCCTGGATGTAGGATGGAAGAGGACTAACTAACATTAGAAATTGATTTACATGCTTAGGTGATCACTTGCAGGCTCTAATGAGTCTACGTGTGAGTGACAGCAAAGAGGTGTCTTTCTTGAAATTTAATGAATGCAGCATTTTAGGGTTTGGTATTGTAGGGTTCATTAATCACCCATTTGTCTTGGACTTGTTTGTTCCTACTCTCTCACTTTTAGAGGTGTGTGTTGTTTTGCAGAAGAAAGGAAGCATTCATAATTACTTGCACTGCTCTTGATTTTCCTCAGTATATTAGAGCCCTCAAGAGAGATTACTGGTGTATGCATCACATCCCTTATCAGAGGCGTTACACCTAAGCACCATAAGTGTTAAGGAGAACCATTTGACTCCACACACAAAAAAAATTAATATAGGTCTTAGCATTACTAGGGGTTAAGAGTAGTGCATGACAAAGCATAGCCAAGCTTTTAAGTATTTCCTCATTTGCTTTATTTCATATTGGTGATTAGCAGCCCAATTCTAAAACTGGTAATGAATACAAGTGAAGATTTCCATAATATTTTGGCTGAGAATATAGCTATTTAATACGAATATTTCTAAATCATACTATTTATTTGAGAACAGAAGAATCTTTCTTTCCATATTCTATTTATTTCTTGAAAAACTGGACAGATAATCTGATCACGTACTATGTCTCCCCAAATATAAACAAAAAGTCTTACTGCCCTAATCCACAATGTCATTAATAAAAAAATCATCTCTCCAAAGCATCTGGAAAACAAAATTTGTGTTTTCAATATATTGTTTGTAGAAGGATTCCAAATAAAAGTGAGGCTGTAAAAGTCTCTCTGGTCTCAAATTGTGCTACTGGAAACAATTATCCATCCATTACAAGTAACAGGCAGTAAAAAAACACAAACAATGGACTCTTTAAATTTAAAATAACACATTATTTTAACAAAGAGTTTTATTGTTCAGGCTGAAAAACAAACAAACAAATAAAACAACAACAACGTTAATGTTCTTATTAAACTCTGAGGATCTAGAAATGGTGTATGTAAATAAAGTAACTAATCAAGACATTAAAAAATGAAAGACACCACAAAGATAGAAATGCCATTTTAATTTTAGGTGTACAGCTAACTTACAGGCCTTCATTAAAGAAAATCAGACACTCCTACATTGAAAAACAGGAACCTGAGGAATAATCATGAAGGTTTTAACTTATTGCTTTCAGCTCTGTAACTTCCCATAACAATCTAGAACAGGAGCAGTGTATTTCCAATAACACAGCAAACATGTTTGTAAATAGCCCAGTGTCAGTATGTAGGATGGTTTTTTCTAGTTTGATTTGGATATTTTTGCAAGAATTTCTAAGCTGTTACTACAGTATTTTGCTACTAGTAATGTAGAAAAATTAAAGAGAATTAAGGTCTTCTCTTTCCCACACTTTATTGTGTTTTAGTTGATGTTTTACACAGAATAGGAACCTTTAATAAAATAAATATCCATCCTTCCCTCCTAGAGGATCATAAAAAGTTTCATACTTTAAATTTATCACCAGTAAATATGCTTTGTAAGCTCTGAAACACGTCTGAAAAAAGTGTTTTAATTAAAATTGGTCTTTAATGGCCTTTTGACATACAAAACTGTCACTCCAAAAAGACATTAACAACAGGAATTATGGGGGGTTGCAGACCTATCAGCAATTTTGTTGTCTTGGCTCATTCCTCTCTGAATTAGTTCATTAAGATGAACTTTCCATATATCTATTTAAAGACCACGACTCTGCACAACTCTGTCCATCCTAACTGCAAAATGTGTGCTACACCCTGTTACAGTAATATTTATTGTGGCCACCACAACTCAGAACTAGGAAATGCAACCCTTTGTGCTTGCTGTGGCAAACTCAAGATGACTGTTCAACTCAAAGTAAAACTCACAAGCTACAGAGGAAATTTACTCTTTATGAATGAAACCTATCTATCATAGATTTAACATTTTATGTGTATGAAGATTTTATGTTTCTCCTCACAGTTCAATTGCTGAGGAGGAATACTCTTCTAACAAATGAAAACTTCAGCCAGATCTGAATATGTTTTTAAAACAGTCATTTCACTGTGAGATGAAAATGAATATTACACATTCTGTTAAAAAAAAAAAAAAAGAAAAACCCTCTACCCTAATACACAAGAACAATAGTGCTTTCCAAATAATTCTAAAGGAATATATTGCTAACTGTTAATGGTTTGAAATAATATGAGCTAAGAGTTCAAATGTTTACTCTAATCTAACAATAAAAGGAAAAGTCATACATTTATGATTTTGTGATGCATGGTGTGCTCCCATGCTGTTTTGATATATTACGTGTATACTCTGCTAATCCATCTGTCCCTCCATAGCTGTAGTCTGGCACCAGCAGAATTATCTCTGAAAAGAATGTAAATTCCATAACACAGCTGCAAGCACAAAGGCACATGACTACTGTCAGACAAAATGACAAATGTTCACATTATATGGCTCTAATTTCTGCATAAGTGGTTCTTACCTTTCATTTTTGTGGCCTAAAGAATGGGAGTGATTGTGTATCATTACAAACCTGCATGAGTTTGATATTTGAGAGGGAAGGAAGATTGAAGTTGCATACCCTTCTTTTAAAATGCAGGTGTAGTCATTGACACACACCTTTTCTTTTCTTTGTAACAGAGATTGGCTGTGTTAATTTGACTGTGTGGAACTTTACATGAGGAGGGCTGACAGCAGCATCTTTAAAAACAACTATAAAGTTGTTTGTTTTTTTTTTAATAATGTTACATAAGAGTTCCTCAGGGGGAGGGGAGGGGTGGTGGTGCAGGATGTGGGATGGTATAGGCAATTGGTGTTTCTTATTCAAAGACTTAGTCTTACCATATGCTAATGCAAAAAATTCACACACTGCTATGAATTTTTTAATCCTCTATATGCATCTTTAATCTGACTATAGCAAACTCTATTGCCTACTTTTGGGGAAACTTTTATAATAAAGTGAACTCCAGATCCAGCCAAAGGAATCAGCTTGAGGAAGATGCTGAACTTAACCTCCAGCACCTAGGTAAGTATCTTTGTAACTAAGGTCTGAGATAAAGCATGACTAACACATATAGTTGTGCCTATAACTCTGTCTCCCTTCCCTGCAAAACAACAAGGGAAGGGCAATCAAGTCACCTTAAAGTAAGTGTTTAGGGACTTGATTCATTTGCCTGAAGACATATATTGGCATTTGAAATGCCCTGTGGTATCTGAAACACCCAGGTTAGGCTGGCCAACATGATGCAGGACCTATGGGAGGTCTGTGGACTGGCATTTGGAGAACAGAAAGCATATCCTAGGGCAAATTAAATTACATCAGATGCCTTTCCCTAGACAACCAAATCATGTCAGGCCAATAGCCTGTAGCCCTTCAGAGACAATGCAAGCCACCAATCCTAGTCCTTTCCGAGTGGTTAAGATGTTATATTAGCTAGAATTTTAGTTAGACCAAGAGTACACATGTTTGAAGAAAATCTCTCAGTCATCCCCGTTCACTGTGCAGTAGTTGCATGGCAGAGCAGACTTCGAACATGCTACCTGGATTCCTTCTGGAGGAAACTAAGCCAAATGACACACTCATGGAGTGAATCTAGTGCAACCTAACTGCTAATGAGCATCTAGTCTGTGAAGCCAGAGTACAGCTAAGCCTAAGTGAGAAATAGGGATGGATGTTGGGACCTCAGCACCACCTGTTTCCTTCTGCATATGGAATTGCTTTGAGTTGTACTATTAGCTAAAGGAGATATAACATACCTATAGCCTGTTCCCAGCAACTTTGAGCAGAAGCAATATGTCTTCTTTCTATTAGCCTAACCAGTCTGTTTCTATCAAAGAAATAAATGTAAGGATTTCCATGAGAGAAGAGATTCTCCATCCCCACTACTGAAGCTGGTTTCCCTGCAGACAGTATTGAGGAGGGCTGAGTGGGACAGGCTCTTATCTACAAGGTGCCAAGAGGGGAATCCAGATGCAGCCACAGCTCATAGACTGGATTGTATACATATTCAAACATTAAACACTCATATAGAGAGTGCCCATTTTCTCTGCCTGAGGTCTTCAAATTATTCAGGCTTCTGAGGATAAGTAATCTGACAACAGTTTGGCCATGGTTTCTCATTTTCACTTCTCCAACTCGTCCCATAACTATTTTAGTAGATGCAGGGAGGTCTTTAAAAGGCTTTAACAAAAGCGTTAAGAAAGCTACAAAACGAGTGAAAAATGCTTTGACCTAGAGTATACCACATGGATAAAGAATCTGAAGGCTTTGTGATCTAGTTGTCCTCCATATTCAGTGTGCGCCTGAACAAAGAACATTCTAGAAAAGTAGACAGTAGACAACATTTTTTTCAGGGTAATTAAGCAGACTTCAGACAATGTTGTACTTCATACTGTATTATACCAAAGATACATGGGAGAAAGGAAGCTGTGGTCTTGCAACAGAGTACTTCTGAGCATGTGCTGGCACTTGAATTTAAGCATTTAGGAAAATTGTTGGAAAGTCTGAGCTAGGCAAATATGAAATCACAGAATCACAGAATCACAGAAAGTTAGGGATTGGAAGGGACCTCAAAAGATCTTTCTAGTCCAATCCCCCTGCTGGAGCAGGAACACCTAGATGAGATTACACAGCAGTGTGTCCAGGCGGGTTTTGAACGTCTCCAGAGAAGGAGGCTCCACAACCTGTTCCAGTGGGCAGCGGGTTCCAGTGTTCTGTTACCCTCACTGAGAAGAAGTTTCTTCTCAAATTTAAGTGGAATCTCTTGTGTTCCAGTTTGAACCCATTACGTCTTGTCAAATCAAGTCTCTATGTACAGTTTTCTGATTCTTTCTGGATTACAAACTTTCGTGGGATTCCGGAGGAGTAGATCTGGGCTAGGGGATGACTATCATGAGGATCTTTCACTAGTTCTTTCTAAAGTTTGTTAGAAACTTTTCTTGTGAAGAAATTTCCACATTTGATAGAATTTTGTGTAACCGATAACAGTTTTGCTACAAAAACACAGACGGTAATGCATGTAACACACATATACAAACAAACTTTGAGTTGAGGAAACAGGTGTAGTTCACGGCCATGCTGAAAAATGGTTCAAGTCCATCTTAGTTTTGAACCATATCAGACTCAACAAAAGCCTTTACACAGGGCACTGGATCAAACCTGAACCTGTTTTATGCAGATGTGCACACTATTGCATATAGAAAAATGTTATAATTATACTCAGATTCAGCACAAATTAGAACTAATTAGGTGATTTTTTCTGTAGTCTTGAACCCAACTATCTAAAGCACAAAGGATAATTTCATTGACATGTGTAATTGCTCTCTGTACCTATCCAAGTGCCTCTTTTATCTCAGACGCCAGTACCAGGCTGTTCTTTTGCTTCTCTGCTGTGGGAGACATTCAAATGGCAGGCTGTGACTCATGTTCCATTAAACTCTGGAGCCACAGACACTTGGAAAGATTTACAGCTGCTGTTTAATCCAATCCCAAAACTTGCATTTGTGCTACACTGCATTTGCTCATCAAATTAAATACTCTTATGAAAAAAAAATCTTTACTGTATTATGAATGGTATATGTTTCCAATTATTGTAAAACACAGATGTTACTGTTCTAAATGTATATGTAAGTCTTAATGACATATTAAAGTCATGAGAAATTGTTTATAACTCAGAAACTTTTTTCTTGTCATCCAACAGTTTATTAGAACGTTTTTCAAAGGTCTGGACTCATGATTTACTGAAAGGTTGAATGAATGTATGGCAGTATTAATATAAAATTTAATGTTTGGACACTTTCTTGTTTTATGTTCCACAGATCTTGCTTTCCAAATGTATACTATTCATTAATTTTGAATAAACTAGACTGTATTTTGCCCCTTATAAACCAAAGAGATTAAATATTTGTGTTTCCCAGATTGCCGATACTCTCAGTGAGAGTAATAGAACACTGGAACAGGCTGCCCAGGGGGCTTGTGGAGTCTCCTTCTCTGGAGACATTCAAAACCCGCCTGGACACCTTCCTGTGTAACCTCATCTGGGTGTTCCTGCTCCAGCAGGGGGATTGAACTGGATGATCTTTCGAGGTCACTTCCAATCCCTAACATTTTGTGATTTCGTGATTCTCTGAGGAGGGGGAGTAAGACAGTGGCTGTGTGGGCATCTGGCGCTGTCCAAGGTCAACCCACCACAGTGCACATCAAACCATCAGTATTGAAGTTAAAGTCCTAGAATTTGAAAATATCTTCCCAGTATTTCTAACATAATTCAGCTTCTTATTTAGAAGGTAAGCATTGTTTAGTTATAGTGACATAATGTTAAGGGTGGATTCAGCAAACCGTATATAAACTATGGATACTCACAATCATTGTGTTCAGTGATAGTCTGCCTAATGCCAACAGATAAAGAGATTATGAGGATGAGAACAAATCTTAAAAGCTCAGAGGTAAGTTGCTCTGTTAAACTTGGTAGAACTGCCTTCTTTTCTTTGATACCTACAACTGGTTGAGACTCATTCTTTATTGGTAGAAATGAGGAGGAAGTACAAACAAATGTAGAAAGAAAATAGGGTGCTAACTATTATTTTGGGCTAGCAATGCGTTATTGTAAAAACATACATCCTAATGCTACTCTACCAGTCAGTAAATACCTCTTTCCATTACAACTGATTATAGATGTTCACAAGCTCTCAGCATTTCAAAAATGTAAATTTAGACACTGTGGTTCCTATTTATGTCCAATTGGAACCAAAAGACCTACATAAGCAGATATTTAAAAATATCACTGCCGTCTCCAACAGGTAAGATAGTTTACTACCTGTCTCCTAACAGGTCATATCTACAATATTTAAGAAGAGTGAGAGTACCATACTCACAAAATTGTAACATTATGCCATAAAAGTGTACATTAGAACTCATTAATGAGGGGCAAAAGCTTGCATTGTTCTTAGCTCTGGCAATTATTCACAGAATGAAAGATTCGATGGAAATATAGTTAATAAACATAATGCAGCTGCAAACTGATTAATTTGTCTACCAAACAGTTGACTGTAATCTTGTGTATTTTATGGCACTCTTGAAATTTCTTCCTTCATTTTTCAACAACATATATTTATTTTTATGAGTGTATAATAGATATGCTGGATCATAGTACAATGAGCTAAACTAAACTGCTAGTCCTGAAGAGTGCCTATTCCCCTATTGATTAGTGTCTTGAAGCAGCTTCATAAATTACTGAATACAGACAAGAAAGCAAATTGCACTTTAGTTTGCACAAACACAGCTCAATTATTCTAAATCAGTGTTGAAATTATTTGCCTTGCTCATGATGTATATATTCTGAGAATGCCTCTTAGTCTCACTGATTTGAAAAAGAATGCATAAAAATAGTGTTATGAATACATCAGTTCATTCTAATAAACAGAAATAACCTCAACTTCTTGACTACTGTATCTGTTTTTATTAAAAGAAAAAGAAAATAATCTAGAAAAAAAATCTATGAACAACCCAGGCTGCAGTGCTTGAAACCACAGTTGATTACAATTTGTAGTATTGATGTGTTTTCTGGCAGAATCTATGAGTCTTGCATGTCAGCCTTCATTGTCTGTGTCTCAGCAGCTAGGGTAGGAATACACTCAGGGTGTAGAAGCTATGGGTGCAAATTATCTCAGGCCAAACTCTGCTAAGAAGTTTGCTCTGTCCAACAGACTAGAATGGTTTTGGAAGAAAGTAAGGGAGCTGTGGGAGCGATACAGCCACCATCATCTCAAAAATTCACAGGAGAACTTGAAAACTATCAGATGGTGTTTTTCAAACACCTGTGAGGTTCATCTGGTCAAATGTGCATGTCTACAATGCAGATATGTACAAGTAGGCTAGTTGTCTAAAGTTCTTTCATGACAACAGTCACTTTTATGATGGAATTAATCTTGTCTCAGGACATATCTAAAATTCTTAGGTCAGGCTCTACAAGTCTCTCTTACTGTCCATTGACTGTGCAGGGAGCTTAAAATAATCAACTTGGACATTTTCCTCAAGTATGGGAATCAGCTCTTAACTGAAACACCAAATACATTAGGCTATCCCATGGGGCATTCAGCTTGTCCCATAAAGGCACAAATCTCCCAGCCCCATGCAGATGTCTCTTGTATCCTAGGATATTTCAAAAGGCATTAGCTATTTATGTGAGCAGCTGAGTAGTCCTTACCTGTGGTCAGCTAAATAGCATTCTATTCTTTAGATTTCCCCATTGACTCATAGACTTCCTTTGACTGTAGTTGTAGACCAATAACAGATACCCAGCTCACAGTCTGATGCTGACATTTAGATTCATACAGTTCAGTTTCGATCTCTGACTGAAACTTCCACATTTTGGACTTGACTCAACTGAACATAAGCAGCCAATGTCATTTGAAGTATGACAGGAAGTCTAAGACAGCCTCATTGGCCTGGTACTGTGACAGAGGACTTAGGAAAAACTCATGTCCTTCTCAAGTGACAGGCAGAGGCCAAGTAAGACACCTTATGGCACAGCAGATAGCACTAGATTCCCATGTTTAGGAAAGTAGGGGAGTATTCGGTTTAAAGATATGGTTCAAGGACCATATTAGATAATATCATAGAATTGTAGAATCAAGATCATCGAGTTAAACCATTAACCTAACACTGGCACCAAACCATGTCCCTAAGAACCTCATCTCCAGGGATGGTGACTCAAATATGAGGTCTTCTAGCTGGCTTCCACCTGCTGCTTCCTGAAAAATGTTTAATGTTTACAGATTATTCTACACAAAAGCATGTAGTGTTATTTCACTTGTCCTGCAGCATCTTTCTTGGTTTCTCTATACTGTTCCAGAAAGGCACGCGTGTCCTCCCAGTACTGTATGTATGCCTTGGATACCTCAGGACACCTCAAATGACACAAGGCACACATGAGTCAGTAAACAATCACTGAGATTAGGGTTATGTGAGGAAGAATCCAGGCTACCCTTTCCACCAAGGATCAGCTATGAACTAGGACTGCAATACTTGGCTATTCTGTGCCTGTATGAAAATGCACTACTAAGTGCATTAAATAAGGAGGATACCTCACAGCAGCATAAGAATTAAGCAAGAATTTTTAGAACCATTATTCCAATTTTAGCAATACATGCACAGTTTCTGCATCACTTCGGGCCTGTACTGGCCTTTAAAAACATTACCATCAGTATTAACTAAACTGCATTTAAGATCTTGTGTTTTGTTTTTATTTAAAAGTTTTAAACTACAGAAATTGGGGGGGGGGGGTGGGGGAAGGCATACGGAATATTACCTTATTTCTTAAAAGCTGTGTTAATATTTATTCCTGAACAATTAATAAGATTACTTCCTAATTTCCCCCTTTTGCATATGAATAAGAATACAGGTAAGTTAATGTTGAAAATTTCAAATTATGAGTTGAAGTAGATGCAAGTTCTTGTTATTTTCAGTGTCAACTCAATTCCTTTTTGCCTTCTTCAAATCTGCAGTCAACTTTATTTTTATAAAATAGACAATTCTGCAAACAACCTAAACTTTACATGTACAAAACATATCTAATATGACTGATGTAGGATTATAATTATTACAGTTTCCATTCATATCCCAGGTTGTTAGACATACTGATACATGTCTAAGTATACTGATATACTTGAATACAGAAGTACTAAAGGGGATAACCAATAAATTAATTTATGCAGCTAACTGGATAAGGATGTTGTCATTATAGCAAATCAGTATCGCAAATCCTAGTTTTCACCAGGGCAGAAAATTGATCTCGGCTTGGATCTTTCAATTCCCATTGATGGGATGCTTTAACGTTATTCAACTAAATACTATGGTCATCCTTATCCCAAATTATGTGGTTATTTGCAAAGTACAGGCTGTTTCAAGGGAAGCCTAGTCTGTTTATTTACTGATGCATGTCCAGATGTGCTTTTCAGTCTTCAGAGTACTGAATCAGAAGCAATTCAGATAAGTCCTACATAAATAATTTATCTAGTTCTTACACATTTTTAAGAAGAGAAGGGACTCTGCCAATGCACATTAATAACATTGCTAACTGGGACTTGTGTCATAAGTAGTTTGGTCACTGGGCTTGTCATGCTTGCAAAATAGGTGTTTCATTATTCGAAGGTATGCCAGATTGTCAAAACATACTGAGGAGGTCAGAAAATCAGGATGCCTGCTGATTTGTGAGTACCATCAGTAATTTTCTTTCCCAGCTAATACTGGCTTTGGAGAAAACCTGGCATTTTCAACACGGATGAAAATGTTCCAAATATTGACTGCTCCTCTGTTATGAGATGAAACATTCAGAAGTTCGTTTATTTCTTTTGTGAGCTCATATGCTGAATGTGTAAACATTGGTGCATCTAAATTCACGATGTGAGACAGAACTTAAGGCTCCACATATATTTTCAAGCACTCCTTTGTTAATTCAGCACACAAGGCTGAGCAAAGAGGCAAATCTGGGGAGCCAAAGTCTGATTAGATTCACCTAGAATTATGCAATGTCTGTATAAAACTGTAAGCCAGTGTTCAAACAGGAAGAGCTCAGCTGTCTGAGCAGGTAGCATGCATCATCCCACACTGCTGAAAGCCTTCTGGGAACACACAGAGCAGTGCCCAGTCCTGGCCACTTGTTCAGGAAGAATGAGTGGGGCAGATACCAAAATAAGTAGCTGGAATGAAAGAGTAGATGAAGAATATTTTTTCTGAGGAGTATGTAAGAGCCTGTTTTCTCTAGTTTAACAAAATGAAAGCTGAAAGTAACATGACTACTGTCTATAAATACACCAAGCAGGCAAATATCAGGGAGGGACAAGATTCACTTGTGAATTAAAGACTGACTTGGCACAAAAACACAGCTCATAAACCATTAATAAATTTAGGCTACAAATTAGAAAGAGACTTCTAACTGCTAAAGCAGGGATGTTCTGCAACAGCTTTTTAATAGGAGCATTACCACATTTTCAGGTAGAATGTGATAAGCATACAGAGCTTGATAAGTTCATGATGTGCCTGAGTAGTGATTAACTAACAAAAAACTTAACCACCATCTATGATTCATTTTCTGACCATATATATTCAGATAAGGATACTGCTGTCAAGGACAGCTGCTTATAGATTTAGTCACATTATAAAGAACTTCAAGAAGTCTCTAATACAACCTCCAGTTGTGTCCTGAAGACCCTAAAAGATGGAGAAATATTACTTCATCTCTCTGAGTAACTTCTTCCAATGTTTGATGGCCCTCATGGGCAAAAAGTTTCTCCTTACATTCATCAGGATGTCTCATTTCCATTTATGCCCTTTTTGGGTCATTCTCTCACTATACACTGCTGAGAAAACATGGCTCACCTTCCTAATAGCCTCCCCATAGAGACTGGGTGTTGCAGTTCAGTTCCCCCAAAGTCATCTGTTCTCCAGGTTGGACAACCCTTCTCCCTCATCTTCTCCTCACAGATCAAGTGGTCCGGCTCCGAGTCATCATGGTGGCCATTTGTTGAACTCACTCCAAATACTCATGACTGACTATTTTGTACTGGAAGCACTGAAACTGGACACAGTACATTAGATGTGGTCTGATGAGAGACAAGTAGAGGGGATAATCCCTTTCTTCAGTGTACTGGTCTTTATCCTGTTAATGCAGCTCAAGATACTTCTGTGCCTCTTTGCTGCCACAGAAGTGTTGGCTCACACTCAGCTTGCTGTCTATCAGACTCCAGAGTTCCTTTCAACAGAGTTGTACCCCAGCTCTCAGTCCCCAGCCTGTACTATTGCAAAAGATTCTTCCCCACTAGGTGCAAGAATTTGCATGTGTCCTCTGTGAATTTCATAAGATTCCTGTTAGTCTACTTCTCCAGCATATCTAGGCCATTCTGGAGTGTGGCCCTGCCTTTGAGCACTTTAACTGGTCCACCACAGTTTGGTTTGATGTACAGACTTGGTGGCAGTGCACTCTGAGGCCTCTTCCAGGTCACTGACAAAAACTGTAACAAGACAAATCCATAGAGACTCTTGCGATACTCCAGTCATTATCAACCTCCAGGTAGACTATGACTGTTTAACCACTGTCCTCTGAGCCAAATCATGGAATTAGTTTTTTACTCATATGGTTGGACACCCATCCAGACTGTAACATCCTAAGTTGATACAGTGTCCTGACTTGATTTTTGGTTCTACCTTTCTAGAGAACATTTCAATTCCCTTGTTCAAAATTGACTATTTATAATTTCTTGAGATTTGTAGAGGAACATTTTAATGAATGATGGGTCTAGAGATCAGAGATGGCTCCAATTTCAGAGGTAAAAATGTTTCTTTAGTAGGAAAAAATGTACAGACAACTTTACCAATAAAGTAATTTGTTTGAGTAAGGGAGAGTCCCAAGGTATGATTTTCTCTCACCTCATGCCAGATGTTTAAGAAGCAGCTATTCATCCTGGACTCCTATGGTAGTCAACAGAAAGAAATAGGTTTCACTAGAGGGTCATATTTTTGATATGTTTTAGACTAGGGAAGAAATGAATCATTCACTTGATACTCTTATTTCTCTCCATGGACCACAGACAGAGTTCTTTAAATGCCTGAATTAGGACAGATTAATCTAGTTCCCCATTATTATATCACCCAGAAGTTCCTGATAGATGATACCAATATTCTATCCCTCACTTATGATCTATATGTGCACATAATGAGTATAAAGGGATCAAGCCATGGTGGAGAGCCATCACTAAATTGTGATAAACGGAATTTTTAAAGTTTGAAATTATATAAACTGGTTGTAGTAGGAAAGATGCATTTGTACCTTTTGAAGAGAAAAATCAGCGAGGAGTGTGAATATAAATAAAGAGAACCTTTTTCATAATAGTTCGTTATTCAGCTGCATGTTAGAATAAGTTGCAACATGGACTCTCTTTTTCCCCACTGCATATAAAATCATATAGAATCACTTAGGTTGGAAAAGACCTTTAAGACCATTGAGTCCAACTGTAAACCTAACACTGCCAAGCCCACCATCAAACCATGTCCCTAAGCACCACATCTACATGTCATTTAAATACCTCCAGAGGTGGTGACTTAACCACTTCCCTGGGAAGCCTGTTTCAATGCCTGATGACCCCTTCTGTGAAGAAAATTTTCCTAATATTCAAGCTAAACCCCCCCTGGCAAAACTTGAGCCCATTTCCTGTCATCACCTGTTACTTGAAAAAAGAGATCACTGCCTCCCATGCTACAATCTCCTTTCAGGTTGTTGTAGAGAGTGATAAGGTCTCCCCTCAGCTTCCTTTCTCCAGGCTAAACAACCCCAGATTCCTCAAGTGGTTCTCACAAGATTTGTGCTCCAGACCCTTCACCAGCTTTGTTGCCATTCTGTGAATTTTCTCCAGCACCTCAACATCTTTCTTATAGTGAGGGACTCAAAATTGAAGACAGGATTCAAGGTGTGGCCTCACCAGTGCCCAGTACATTGGCATGGTCACTTCCCTAGCCCTGCTGGCCACACTATTCCTGATACAAACCAGGATGCTGGTTTTGTGGGTGAGTCCCACCCACACTGTGCTGCAGCAGCGGGTGTGGCAGCTTGTGCAACAGGGTGCAGAGAGCACTTGACGCTTGCTAGCCCCTCTAACTTATTGCCAGCATCCCAGACTACTGACGACCATGATCGCCTCCAGGAGGAGAGCTTGTCTCAAGCAGACGGTGGCTACGCAGACTGAGGTTCTGTCCCGAACGGTGGCTGTTCAGGTCTCTGGCTGCAGGGAGTGCCAGAGCCTGCTGCTGCCGGGGGAGGGAGGCCAGCACTCCACCTGTGTGAGGTGTGAGCAGGTGCAAGATCTGCTCAGCATGGTGGTGAAGCTTAAGGAGGAAATTGAGATGCTGAGGACCATCAGGGAGTGCGAAAGGGAGATTGACTGGTGGAGTAACACCCTGACGTGCCAGTCGGAAAGGTCTCAGGGAGGTACCCCCCAAAAAGAGATGGACCTCCTGTCCTCTCGGACAGAGGCGGAAGTACTGAGACGGCCCCACCCTTGTTGCTGTGGGGCAGAGATAGGGGACCTAAAAGACGACGAGGGTTGGAAGCGTATTCCGATTCGGCGTCACGGGCAGCCCCCCTCCCTGCCTGCTTTGTCTCCTCAGGTGCCCCTCCATAATAGATTTGAGGCCCTGGATCTGGAAGAAGAGGTAGGTGAGGAGGCAGTGCCAAGCCTGCCTACAAGATCACATAGGAAGAGGCGGTTGACTCCACAACTTAAGACTGCCTCTGTTAAGAAAGAAAGAAGGGTGATAGTAATAGGAAATTCCCTTCTGAAAGGAACAGAGGGCCCAATATGCAGAGTTGACCCTCATCTTAGGGAAGTTTGTAGTCTACCTGGAGCCCGGATCAAGGATATTGCTAGAGAGCTCCCAAGACTGGTGCACCCAATAGACTACTACCCGCTGCTGGTCTTCCAGACAGATGGGGAGGAAGCTGCTTCCCGTAGTCTGAGGGCAATGAAGAATGATTTCAAGGTCTTGGGAAGGATGGTGAAAGACTCAGGGGCTCAAGTGATCTTTTCTTCACTCCTTCCATCTTCAAGTGACGATGTGGGATGGAATAGGAAAATTCATTCTCTAAATGGTTGGCTCCAAGAGTGGTGCTACAGGCAGGGCTTTGGATTTTTTGATAATGGTTGGTTCTATAAGACACCAGTCCAGACAGTGTCACGTGGGAAAGGTTTATCTCAGAGGGGCAAAAGAATGCTGGGGCAGGAATTAGCTGGGCTCATTTGGAGAGCTTTAAACTAGGCTCGAAGGGGGATGGGGTTGTAGCTGGGCTTGTCCCAGTGGGGCAGCATTCTAGAACTGATGAGGACCAGGTGGCCTCCTATGCTCCTAGGGAGAAATGGGAGTGCTCTGCTCGCTCCTTGAAATGCCTGTACACCAATGCGCGCAGCATGGGGAATAAGCAGGAGGAGTTAGAATCCTATGTTCGGCTGGGAGATTATGACCTGGTGGCAATTACAGAAACATGGTGGGACAGTTCACATGACTGGAATGTGGTCATGGATGGCTATGCCCTTTTCAGAAAAGACAGGCCAGCCAGGCATGGTGGTGGAGTTGCTCTCTATGTGAGAGAGCAACTACAATGTACTAAATTCTGCCCAGGAGTGGATGATGAGCGAGTTGAGAGTGTATGGGTCAGGATCAAGGGGCAGGCTGGCAGGGGTGACACTGTTGTGGGTGTCTGTTACAGGCCACCAGATCAGGCTGAGGAAGTTGATGAGGCCTTCTATGGGCAGCTGAGAGTGGCCTCGCAGTCACAGGCCCTGGTTGTTGTGGGTGATTTTAACTTCCCTGATGTTTGCTGGAAGGACCATTCAGCCAGCCAGCCACAGTCCAGAAGGTTCCTCCAGTGCATTGATGATAACTTCCTCATGCAGATGGTGGAGGAGCCGACTAGGAGAGGAGCACTGCTGGATCTCATCCTCACTAACAAGGAGGGTCTGGTCGAAGCAGTAAAGGTTGAGGGCTGCCTGGGTTGTAGTGACCACGAGATGGTGGAGTTCAGCATCTTGTGTGGCAGGAACAGAATAGCAAGTAGAATTGCAACCCTGGACTTTAGCAGGGCTAACTTTGGCCTTTTCAAGCAATTGCTGGGGAAAATCCCATGGGCAAGACTGCTTGAAGGAAAAGGGGCCCAAGAGAGCTGGATTGCATTCAGAGATTGCTTCTTCCACGCTCAGGATCAGAACATCCCCACACGTAGGAAGTCAAGGAAGGGAGCCAGGAGGCCTGCGTGGTTGAATAGGAATCTATTGGGTATGCTCAAGCAGAAGAGGAGAGTTTACAGGTCATGGAAGCAGGGGCTGGCCACTTGGGAAGAATATAAGGCTGCTGTTAGAGGATGTAGGAAGGCAGCTAGGATAGCCAAGGCCTCCTTAGAATTACAGCTGGCGAGAGGGGTCAAGGACAGCAAAAAGAACTTTTTCAAATACATAGCGGATAAAACTAATACCAGAGGCAATGTAGGCCCACTGAGGAATGGGGTGGGTGCCCTGGTGGCGGAAGATACAGAGAAGGCAGAATTATTGAATGCCTTCTTTGTCTCTGTCTACTCTGCCAGAGGCTGTCCTGGGGAGCCCTGTACCCCTGAGACCCCAGATGAAGCCAGGTCAATGGAGGAGCTTGCTTTAGTTGATGAGGACTGGGTTAAGGAGCAATTAAATAGACTGGACATCCATAAATCCATGGGTCCAGATGGGATGCATCCGTGAGTGCTGAGGGAGCTGGCTGAGGTCATTGCTGGACCACTCTCCATCATCTTTGCCAAGTCTTGGGAAACGGGAGAGGTGCCCGAGGATTGAAGGAAAGCAAATGTCACTCCAATCTTCAAAAAGGGCAAGAAGGAGGACCCGGGTAACTATAGACCGGTCAGCCTCACCTCTGTCCCTGGGAAAGTAATGGAACAACTTATCCTTGGTGCTATCTCAAGGCATATCAAGGATAAGAAAGTTATTAGGGGCAGTCAGCATGGCTTTACCAAGGGTAAGTCATGCTTGACCAACCTCATAGCCTTTTATGAGAATGTTACAAGGTGGATGGATGATGGCAGAGCCGTGGATGTGGTCTACCTTGACTTCAGTAAAGCCTTTGACACAGTCTCCCACAGCATCCTAGTTGCTAAGTTGCGGAGGTGTGGTCTAGACAATAGAGTAGTGAGGTGGGTTACAAACTGGCTTAAGGAGAGAAGCCAGAGAGTGGTAGTCAATGGTGCGGAGTCTAGTTGGAGACTAGTATCTAGTGGAGTACCTCAGGGGTCAGTACTGGGGCCAGTATTATTCAATATATTCATTAACGACTTAGATGAGGGAATAGAGTGTACTATCAGCAAGTTTGCTGATGACACTAAGCTGGGAGGAGTGGCTGACACGCCAGAAGGCTGTGCTGCCATCCAGCGAGACCTAGACAGGCTGGAGAGTTGGGTGGGGAATAACCTAATGAAATTTAACAAGGGAAAGTGTAGAGTCCTGCATTTGGGCAGGAACAACCCCAGGTTCCAGTATCGGTTGGGAAATTACATATTAGAGAGCAGTGTAGGGGAAAGGGACCTGGGGATCCTGGTGGACAACAGGATGACCATGAGCCAGCACTGTGCCCTTGTGGCCAGGAAGGCCAATGGCATCCTGGGATGTATTAGAAGGGGGGTGGTTAGTAGATCAAGAGAGGTCCTCCTTCCCCTCTACTCTGCCCTGGTGAGACCCCATCTGGAATATTGTGTCCAGTTCTGGGCCCCTCAGTTCAAGAAGGACAAGGAACTGCTGGAGAGGGTCCAGCGTAGGGCAACCAAGATGATTAAGGGAGTGGAGCACCTCCCTTATGAGGAAAGGCTGAGGGAGCTTGGTCTCTTTAGTTTGGAGAAGAGGAGACTGAGGGGTGATCTTATTAATGTTTATAAATATATAAAGGGTGAGTGCCATGAGGATGGAGCCAGGCTCTTCTCGTTGGCAAACAATGATAGGACAAGGGGCAATGGGATCAAGCTGGAACACAAGAGGTTCCACTTAAATTTGAGAAAAAACTTCTTCTCAGTAAGGGTGACAGAGCACTGGAACAGGCTGCCCAGGGAGGTTGTGGAGTCTCCTTCTCTGGAGACATTCAAGACCCACCTGGACAAGTTCCTGTGCAACCTCACTTAGGCGTTCCTGCTCCAGCAGGGGGATTGGACTAGATGATCTTTTGAGGTCCCTTCCAATCCAGAACATACTGTGATACTGTGATACTGTGATGCTGTTGGCATTTTTGGCCACTTAGGTACACTGCTGGGTTGTATTCAGCCGGCTGTCAATCAACACCCCCAGATCCCTCTCTGCCAGGCAGCTTTCCAGACACTCTTACCAAAGCCTGTAGCACTGCCTGGGGTTGTTGTGACCCAAGTTCAGGACCCGGCACTTGATCTTGTTGAACCTCATACAACTGACCTCAGCCCATCAATCCAGACTATCCAGATCCCTCTGTAGACCCTTCCTACTCTCAAGCAGATCAACACTCCCTCCCAATTTAGTGTTATCTGCAAACTTATTGAGGGTGTACTTAGTCCCTGACACTAAACGGAACTGTGCCCAATACTTGATACTAACCAGAACCAAGCACAATACTGGGCCCTGGGGAACACCATTCATGATGAGCCACTGACTGGATTTAATGTCATTCACCACAAAACTTTGGGTTTGGTGATCTAGCCAATTTTTACATAGCAAAGAGCACATGTACCCAAGCCATAAGTAGCCAGTTTCTCTGGAAGAATGATGTTGGAAACAGTGTCAAAGGTTTCATTGAAGTCCAGGTAAGTGACACCTACAGCCTTTTCCTCATCCACTAAGCAGGTCACCTTGTCATAGAAGGAAATCTGGTTAGTCAAGCACAACCTGTCTTTCATAAACCCATGCTGACTAGGTTTATGGTATAATTTGTTCATGTATGTTCAGCTGAAGTTTCTGCAGAATGATACATTAAGCTATCCTGTTTTGTTATTACATTTATCAATATTACTGTTAGCAATTTTTTGTTCAAAATTACTGATTGTCCTCCCTGAGTGCTCCTAGATGAGCCTGTTTTAGAAGAATTGTTTATTTTGTTAAAGAGGATTTACCGCTTAAGAAATGCAGTAGAAAACAAATTGCTGACTTCATGAAAATATTCTGCAATGTTTATGTAGCAGGAAGAATGTTATCAATATTACTGTAATCTAAATATCAGTGTAATCTATAGATTGATTTCTGAAACCACAAGCTTCTTCTCATATTCCAAAGTGCTAAGTTTTGTACTTACATCTTTGACTTTGCTTAAAACCTTATTCAGAGTTCCATATTGAATGTTAATCTCAGAGATTCTTCTCAGAGAAGTTCTTCAGTGTATTTCATTTATATTGTGTTTTGACTTAGTTTCAGCTAGAAATAAAGCTATTGTTACCTCACAGAATTAAGCCCTTCTCATGAAGTACCTTCTCATTAAGTACCTTCTCATGAAGAAAAGATAAGATGCATAAATACAACTTCTGTACAAGCAGATCAGTTCTTCCAGTCGACAGAGGTATACTGAGAAAACATTAGTGGACCTGGAATAATATCTATATGCATACCCTTGTGTTGGATTTTAATATATTATATAGAGTTTTTGATAAGAAATTTGAGTAGAAGTATTTTGCACAGCTGTCTAACGGGATGAAAATAGGGAATGAAAGACCTGCCAGCACAAAGAAATTCCCAGATGCTGATAGTAACTACAGAGGGCACATCTGAGGCATGTCTTGCAAAGAGAAAGCTGTTAATCTCTTTTTATCTCTGGTTCCCTAGAATAACCAAGAGTAGAAATGTCTTCACTCTGATTCCTTCCCTTGTATGTGAAGCCCAATATATAACAGAAAAAAATAATATAATTCTCATTTTTAATATTATCTGGGTTCTTTCTTGCTACTGAGCTGGCACTGCCTAACCTGGAAATTCATCTTTTCCTAGTTATGAGTATAGAATGCTGTAGCTGTGACACCAAACACACAGTGGGATAGAGATTCTACTACTATTACAATTTACATCATATGAAACCTTGAGGGAGTCTTATGCACTTCATACCAACCTTTTTTAATATCTTACAGTAATGCCATCTGAGTTATCATTCCTTTAAAGACAAAGTTTGTGCATGTAGTGAAATGAAAACCTAAAAGAAGTTTTGGAAGGCATAACTACCTCTTGAAGTATTGTGCTCACTAGCTTGCTGATTCAGTCAGAATAAAAGAGCACAAATCTCCAGCATTTTTATTTCAAAAAATGTTATGAAATGTAGTAAAAAGTCTTCTACAGAAAGTATGGTTATACTTAACCTCATTGCTTGATCACTGGCAAGAACTTAATTTCACAGACTGCCACTGAAAATCATAAGCAGGATAAAAATTTACATTCAAATATTTTTTTCTAGTCCTCATCTCCTCATTATGACTAAACATTGGAGGCTCTTTCATGTCATTTCATGGAACTAAACATGTCAAACTCTGTTCTTTATTTTTTATCTCAATTACTCTGTCACTGGTACATGCAATCTTACCATGCATACAGCCATACATAGAACAAGTACCAAAACATTCTTCAAGCCGTCATCTTAGACCGCACATCTATTGCCAGCTCTCCACATTTTCTCTGCTGCATTGAAGAATCTATCCTTGTTTCTGCTCTTAAAGCTCTTTGCAATGTCTCCTGTTCTTGCTATCATTCATTTGTTTGTGGGAACCTGCCATCATCTCCTTTGACAGTCTTATTTGTAAACTTTTGAGTTTTTTCCCTCCTGTAGGCCCTGTAGGCCTCCATAAATATTCTTCTTTCCCTCTTAAAATCTCTTGATATCTGTAATACATATAAAAAAACTTACAGTTGTTAAACTCCCAATATGCTAAGAACAATACTGGATCATTGTTTAACTTTCTTTTCTGTTAATCTGAATTTTACTTTATTTTTCTGTTTTAGGCAATAAGCTGTAAAGGTAGGGACCCTGAAAGAGCTGTAGAGACCATCTATGTGTTCTGATTTCCTGCACTGACAAGCACCACAGGGTCATAATGTGCATAGGGATCTGAACAGTGTCATGATCATAAAAATTACAGCCAGCAATAGTGTTAGGAATTAAATGCAAACCAGTCTCTGTTAAGTAACATTAAATCTAGAGATAAATAAATAAAGGTAAGTGATAGGTTAATAGCCCCTAATCTATCCCTTCTGATTTCATTTGCCTACACATCAAGGGTTTTTTGCCTATCTAGCAATATTTTGCCTATCAGGCAAAACACCTGTGTACTGTAAATTCTCTGTATAATAGAAATTATTCTGAGAGTTATTTGGTTTGCTGTGTTTAAAAACCTGAATTTCTAGATAATCTTGAAAGAATAAACAGGTAAACTCCAGACCTTTATTAGGTTACAAAGCATTAAGAACTAGCAGAGAAATCAATGGAGAATAAGAAAACTTTCTGTTACTGAGTGCATTGAGTAGGTGTGTCTAGTTACCCGGACAGTAGTATGAAAGTGTTTCCCTTCTATACATACTAGAGATTTAACATTGTAATATTTATAAAGGAGTCTTTTCACATTCCAAACTGCAGACTTCCAGAAATAGTCTTTTAACAAGAATATTACTAAACCTTTATTTTTTTTTTTTCCCTGCAACTGTAATATTCTTCCCACAGAGAAAAATCTCTTTCTTCTCTGATGCAGTGTGGCTAATCATTAGTTACTTTCCTTTACAAAGCTGCAGAATCATTATAAAACTGTGAGTAGCTAGCACTTAGACTTCTAACAGAAAGCCACTTAAAGCCATTAGAAATATGAACCCTGAACTTCTGTGTACTCTGACCATTCATTGTTAAGATACAAAGAAACTGTCTGATAGTATTGGTAAGTATATCCACAAAACTTCTTTATGCCACACAGCATTTATTTTATATATGATTACGTATTATGAGCAACAGAGAACATGAAGTACTTGTAGAGAACAGAGCACCCAATACTTGAAAATTCCAGAAAAGCAAGTGATAAAATTTTGCTGAGTAAACTACAATGGCTTAAATGCCAATAATAGTAAGTGCATCATTCTGTAGTCAATAAAGATTGACAGCAAGAATAAAATAAATCAATATAAAAGTGAAAGAAAGCAAAATCGTCAGCAATAATTATATTGGTGAATTTGAGAGCAAACATGTCATTGCTTTGGTGCTTAGGCAAACTAATATAAAATATTAGCCAAGTGAAACTGGGAGGCAGGAATTTTATAGTACATTGTGCCAAGATATTGGTTAATTCTGCAGAATTTATGGTATTTTGGCAGAGTGAAAGATATTAAGTGGGGAGTGTAGTGACCTAGCCTTTGAACAACTAAACAAAATCAACACCAAGGTAAGATTTTGCATTCAGATTCCTTTTTCATATAGAGGAAATAAATATAATCTGTCTTGTATTCAAGTGTAACAGATACAACCACTTAACTTTGCAATCATTTCATTCTGTCAAGTGCATGGTTTCTATTACGGTTAATTCCCTCTCAGGTATTCTGGATAAATGATTCATAATCACTTCCTAGAATATTTCAGTTCAAATCATTTAGGCATTACACGAAACTAAATGTTAGCTAATTTAAGTTCACCCATTGTATTTGAATAGAAATATACCATGGATGATTTGATACTTAATGCAAAATTTATTTTAGGCAGTTACAAGAAGGCCAAACAGAAATCCTGTATTCTGGAAGAACTGAGCAGAAGGTCTCATGAGGAACAGATTGAAATAACAAGGCAATGCAGTGGTGCTGATATCTCCAAGGATTCTTCTTGGGTCGATCCCTAATCCTGTTACAAACTTGCTTTCTCCTGTTGAGGGCCAGGTACAGTGTGGTTCATGCAGCTACATCTCCAGGCATGGTCAGAGAGCATAAACTCCCTTCCACTTCTATCTGCCATTCTGGTGGATGAAGTGTTGTTGCCTAAAGTGTGTCACCACCCAACACTGCTACTGAACATCATCACTCCCTTTCAGCCATTTCTGTGTGGATTTTATATGCTATAATAGTCCAAAAAAAGTCTTCTGTGTCAGTGCTGTAAGAAGTGCACCCTTTTTATAGTGAAGTTCTGCTTAGATTTTCAAAGTCAATGAATGTAACATTAAGACTTCAAAAGTGTTCCTTCATGCTAATCCAATGAATAGGGTGATTCCACTATACAGTAGGAAGTTAGTGATTGCAAATCTGGAAGATCAAATAATGAATGCTGCATGTGATATTCTATACAAAAAGTACAATGTAGGAAAGAATTGCATCAGATGTGTACATTGCAGAAATGGTATCTAAGAAGAATTACGGAAGTTACATACCTTAATTATTTTATTTCACAAAAAAAAAAAAAAAAAAAAAGAAAATGCTAGGCTCAAACACTGTAAGAAAAGTGATGGATCCCAGCACAAAATGGATGTTATTCACCAGACATCCAGCATAGATTTTCTCAGAATTTTTAATAAATTTATTCTATGATATATGAAAGGGATTGTCTTTCTGCAGGCTGCTGTCAGTGACCCAGCCTTATTTACCTGTCTCTGAAAGATCCTGCAAGTGGTGGAAGTAGGAACCAATACAATTGCCAATATTGTTCTCTTTGAGTTACAAAACTTCATTTTGGACACACTGTAAATGCAGAATTCTATTTGAAAAAGAAAATTACTCATATTGTGCATCACTTCTCTCCAGGATTATTACATACTGTGGATATTTTTCTCTAAATGTCACATTTGTAGCTTTTATTTTGAATAATTTCTATTTTATAAAGCCCACTATTGTTTTGCTGCACAGGTTTCAATTTTTTTTTTTTTTTTCCTGACATTGAACTTATATTTATTCCAATTATAATTTCATGAAAAACCTCCATATTTTATTTTCTAACTGTGTGGATTCCCAATTTTTTCTCTGTAACCCACATGCAGATATTAACACTATTTCATGCAACTTAATTTCAATCAGGCACATGAATATGCTTAGAAGACCTTTGATTAACAGACAGCTGATATAAACCTGTTGTGTCATCCATTAAAAGAGAGGTTTCTGCTACATAAACTTTGGATATAGAAAGTGAACTTCTTCAGAAGTGTTCAGGTAACTTCCAAAAACATTTCCTATCAGGAAGCATAATAGGTTGTCCTTTTTATCATAGAATCACAGAACCATTTTGGTTGGAAAAGACCCTCAGGATCATCGAGTCCAACCATAACGTAACTCTAGCACTAAACCATATCGCTAAGAGCCTTTCAAACACCTCCAGGGATGATGATTCCACCACTTACCCTGGCAGCCTGTTCCAATGCCTGACAACCCTTTCTGTAAGGAAAATTTTCCTAATATCCAATCTAAACCTCCCCTGGCAAAACTTGAGGCCATTTCCTCTTGTCCTATCACTTGCTACTTAGGAAAAGAGCCCAACACCCTCTGTGCTACAACCTTCTTTAAGATAGCCGTAGACAGCGATAAGGTCTCCCCTCAGCCTCCTTTTCTCCAGGCTAAACAGCCTCAGTTCCCTCAACTGCTCCTCATAAGACTTGTGCTCCAGACCCCTCACCAGCTTCATCGCCCTTCTCTGCACTCCTCTTAGTACCTCAATGTCTTTCTTATGATGAGGCGCCCAAAATTGAAGACAAGATTCAAGGTGTAGCCTCACCAGCACCAAGTACAGCAGCACAATCACTTCTCTAGTCCTGCGGGCCACACTATTCCTGATACAAACCAGGATGCTGTTGGCCTTTTTGGCCACCTGGGTACACTGCTGGCTTGTATTCACCTGGCTGCCAATCAACACCTCCAGATCTCTCTCTCTCTACCAGGCAGCTTTCCAGACACTCTTCCCTGAGCCTGTAGCACTCCCTGGGTCTGTTATGACCCAAGTGCAGGACCCAGAACTTGGTCTTGTTAAACCTTGTAAAACTGGCCTCAGCCCAACAATTCAACCAGTCCAGATCCCTCCCATTTTTGTGTCATCTGCAAGCTTACTAAGAGTGTACGCAATCCCTCATCTGGATCATTGATCAAGAGATTAAACAGAACTGGCCCCAATACTGAACACTGGGAACACCACTCATGACAGGTTGCCAACTAGATTTGGCTCCATTCACAACTCTTTGGGCCCCTCTCTCCAGCCAGTTTTATATCCATCAGGAGTACACCCATCCAGGCCATGAGCTGCCAACTTCTCCAGGAGAATGCTGTGGGATATGGTGTCAAAGGCTTTACTGAAGTCTAAGTACACAACATCCACAGCCTTTTCCTCATCTACTAGATGGGTCACCTTGTCGTAGAAGGAGATCAGGTTGGTCAAACAGGACCTGCCTTTCATAAACCCATGCTGACTGGACTTGATCGTATGGTTTTCTTCTATGTGCCATGTGATGTCACTCAGGATGGTCTGCTCCATGACCTTGCCTGGCACCAAGGTTAGACTGACAGGTCTGCAGTTCCCTGGATCCTCCTTCTGGCCCTTCTTATAGATGGGCATCATGTTAGCCAACTTCCAGTCAACTGAGACTTTCCCGGTTAACCAGGATTGGTTAACCTATCACTGATAGATAATGGAAAGTGGCTTAGAGATCACTTCCACCAGCTTCCTCAGCATCCTTGGGTGTATCCCACCTGGCCCCAGAAACCTGTGAGTGTCCAAGTGGTGTAGCAGGTTGCTAGCTATTTCCCCTTGGATTATTGGTACCCATCCCTGTCTTCTGGCTCAGGGGTCTGGATACCTGGACCACAACTGTCCTGACTATTAAAGACTGAGGTGAAGAAGGCATTTAGTACCTCAGCCTTTCCCTCGTCTTCTATGACTATGTTTCCCCCTGCATCCATCAGGGGATGGATCTTAGTGCTTGTGACAGCTCTACTTGTTGGTTGTTGTGTTTATGGCTTTATATAGTATCACATACTGGAATTCTATTTTTTGTTTCAAGAAAACAGAAAAAAAAAAAAGAAAGGAATGTTATCTTGTCCTTTATTAATTCAGTAAGGTGACATACAATCATTAATAGAGCTTCTTCCACACTATTTTTTAATTAAAAAAAAAAAAAAAAAACCATTATGACCATTCCTGTTTATTCTGACAAACAAATAATTTAAATATGTCATGGGAATAGGTGAAAGAGTATAATCCTTCTTCATTAAGACAATCTCACTATTGCACATCCACAAGATACTTCTGTCCTTTTTCACTGTTAACATTACATACAGCTCAATCTTTGCCTGACTGGTGCAGTAGTGAGTGTGCATGTAATGGCCAGTGCTGCTGAAGCCTGTCGATTAGAATTTATCTGACCAGCCCAAAGGAATGCGGAGCAGAGAACATTTTCTGCTGAGCTACACAGGAACACTTTGCAGCTCCACTTAGTTCTTCCTGCTGATGGCTGCATAAATGCTAACCAGCTGGAGAGCAAACCACGCTCCTCAAGGACTTGCCCCTGCGATGTGTGGATGCCTGCAATAAACTGTCACTCTTCCAAGCACTCTTTTGGAGACAACAACCTGCTGCTTAAGGAAAGGAGTTTGTTGTCTCCTGACTTTTTCTCATTAAAGAAACAGTTCAGCACAGGACTTTTTAGGTTGGGTTGGGTTGGGTTTTAGTTCTTTGTTTTGTTTGTTTGTTTTGGGATTTGTTTTGTTTTGTTTTGTTTGTTTGTTTGTTTAAAGAGTTCCAGATAATGATTCTCTATTCACAGTTCATTCATGTAGTCTCTGGTTCCCAGACTGGCTCTGATCACAGTGATGCAGTATCTATTAATAATGATAAATAAGAAAGATAAATTTTTACTGCCTGCTTTCTTTCAGAGGAAGGGACATAATTAGGCTTTTTGAACCCACTCATTAATATAAGCCTGAATCCTTCCCCACAACCACCTCAAAAGCTGACTTATGCATACATACTTCTTGCAGAGTAAATATATATTACTTCTGCAGGTGGTTGTAAAATCAGAAGAGCAGTAAACACAAAAGAAAGTCCAACCAAACTGATGGTGACCTGAGACATCAGTGCAATCAGTTGATCAGGGGATGAGCATAATATGGAGCCAGATAAGTAAATTAAAAGGAGCAAAAACTGCATCAGACAGCATAGAGAGAAAATAAAGAACATAAATTAGCAGCCTTCCCCACTGGACTGAATAATCCAAAAGTCTTGTGACAATACTTGTGAACGGTCATGTAATTTGGCTGCTTTGTAGTACACAAAGGCACAGTGACAGAATTAAAGTAGCAACATCCTTCTGTTTCAGAAATTACTTTTTTTTTTAAATTTTCATGGGTTTTTTAATATGGTAGGATTTGTTTGGAGATTTTGTATATAATTTATATGAATCTCAGTAAATTATCAATTTATAATCTTGGTGCAGAGAGATCATAATAAAAAACTGCAAATTATTTCCAAACTATTGTCACTGGTATTCATCCATTTTTCTTCTGAATCCCTCTTCAGATATCGCTTCTTCCATATAAAACATAAATACTAACTTATTCAACAATTTCTTTAAAAGTATAACTTATGGACCTCTAATAGAATGAGTACTTTATGACCATACTATTCTTTGACTTGAAAAATGCTGATCTGTATTTAAGAAATATATTAACATTTGGAATGCAAATATATCTGCAACTGTTTTTCATTCAGTTGAAATTTTAACAGAGGAAGAATCTGTTGGCTTGATCTTGGAAAGCTGCATTGAACAGTTCTGTGCTTCCAAATCCATTATTAGATATCTTACCAATTTTTAGTGATAGTCCTTATCAGCCTGGAAAATTCATCTGGAAATATTACCAAAGAAAACCATCTCATATATCCTGTGATCTTCCTGGTACATTTTATTCCATTCAGACCTGAAGATGCCAATCCATTTTACAGAAGCAACATTTTCATTCAAGGATGCAGGATCATTTAATAAGGTTGCCACATGACAGGGAACTAAAAGCAAAGCAACCCCCAAACTAACTGCTACAAATATAAAATATATGACTTTAAGATTAGAAAGTCTGAGCGATTTCTTTGTTTGCTTCCATCAGATTATTTGTTTCTACTTGGAAACTCCACTTAAGGGTGCAAAACATCAGTTACTTATGAACATTCAATAACTCTTAAAAAGGAAAATGTAGGCATAAAGCCATTTACAAACTGGACTTTAAGATTCAGCAAATTCCTTTTCTCCCGTAACACCTCATCCTTGCAGTAAGTCATAAAGCGTGGAGGGTAAGCTTTGAATTTCACCAATATTTTTCTAGAACAAGATGTGCTTAGCATTTGGTCGGAATAGTGGCTATTTTAGATTAAGAACAAGAAGAAAAGTTAAGTTTTGTTGCATCTTTCTCTCCTGGTAGGATTTCTTGACAAAAAAATCGGCTTCAAAATCCTGCAGGCATTATGGGCATCTTAATATTAACTGGATGAACCTCTAGGGATCTCTGAATGTTGTAGCAACAAAATACTAAAAAGCTGAGCTACAAGAGAATAGTGTTGAATAGAGGACACTTGCTAATCTGGTCAGATTTTCTCTCCTTTCTTGTAGGGAGTTTCAAGAAATAATAAAAAAAAATAAATAAACTGACTAATGTTTTTAAAATATATAATAGCAATTAGTGGAAGGACTATAATTAAGAATTTTTATTACAATATCTTTGAGTCGTCACTATAATAGAGTAACATGAGAGACATTTTTGAATACTTAAATCATACCAAATTAATATACTAATCTTAACATTTTATTAAAGTTTTTGTTTGCAATAATATATCTTGCTGAAACACTGTCATGTGGCTACTTTATTTTATTTCTTTTATCTGTGTTATAGCACTACTTTTATTCATAGTGAAAGGCACCATAAAATCTGAAGAGTCCTCAACATGTGCATTGAAACAGAAAGATGTGTTCAGAAGCAATCTCATTGATTCACTGGCCACTTGAGACTAAAATAATTACCCAATTGAGAAATATTTTGTAATTTGGCTGCTCTTGCAAAGATAAGAGCTAGTTGGAGAGAGCCAAACTGAGAGAATCAAAAATGATCAGGGATCAATGAACCTGTGATCCACAATGGAAGATTCAATGAACCAGTTATTTGGCATAAACTTAAAAAATAAAGAGAAAGGAATTCACGAGGCGTCTTCATAGTTTACTAGTTTTCTATTAATTCAGCTATTATGTTGATAATTTAAACGACCTGAATTCCCACTCTGTTAAGGGTCTAGTTTGTTGTTCCGATATGCTTTTAACAAACATCACTACTGGATTTCTCAAATGAAAGTATCAAGCTTAACATAAAATTATACATAATATTATACATATTATATACCAGCACCTATTTAAACAGGAATTGAATATTTTTTGGAGTACTTGAAGTATCTCAAAATTTTAGCAATGCAGTAGGAATCCTCAGTATTCACTAGATGATCGTTGATTAGTTCAAAATCAAGAAAAACTAAAAAAACCATACATCTAAAAGCAAGCAATCTTCTCAAACATGCCTGTAGCTTCAATCAGTCTCCTAAATTCAAGAGGAAACTCAGGACTGAAGGACAAAAAAACCCTGGGGTTTTTCAACTCAGCCACCAACTTCCTTCACACCAAAATATTTTGAAGTGAGATCTTCACAGAATTGCATTACTATTGGGCCCCTTTTCCTGGGAGATGCACACCAAACAAGCTTTTATGACTTACATTTTATTTTTATTCATATCTTCCCATTTGTTGCTACTGACACAGACTGGAGCAAAATTTTCATGTCTATAGCGATTTCATAATAAAGACTTTTAAGTAGACACAGATTTGTTTCAACATACAGAAGGTTTACACCTGTTTTTCTCTTCCCATACATTCCTAATGTGGCAACTGTTTAATGTACAGAATAGCTGAACGTTGATGTACCAGTGAGGATGAAGCAACAGTGGATAATGTTCTACACAACACATATTTTCTGTTAACAATTTTGGAACTAAATATAAACTTTCATAAATTCAGCAGCTCTGCATAGCATATAGAGTTAAAGGGACTGTGCATATGCAATGTTAGTGATGAACCAGAGTCCATGAATGCTTTCTTTGTGCTAGCTATAAATCTGCTACATAAGCTGCTGCAAAGTGTAGTTAAAACAAAGTATTTCTTTAAGAATTGAAACTTGTCCATATTCCCCTCCCCCAATTTTAATATGACAAGAAAACTTATGAGCATTATATCGTACATCTGAGATCATTGAGTGATTACTGCCACCTAGTTACTTCTGCATGCAATGAGTTAAGTATAGTTAGTAGAAATGAAGGGCCAAGGCCTCACTTGATGTGTCTGACAGAAGATAACAAAAAATGGTCAGGATATCCAGTCCCTTTTTCCTTACGGAAAACTCGCTTTCTGCCATCCATTTTTTTGGTCTTTATCTAATCTTCTGTTAAAGGCCTTAGAAGGCATATTGCTAGTGATGGTTATCCCTCCAATTAACATACCCACTTGCCCAACATATATTCTTATGCATGTTGGGCTTTCTTTGTCCCAAGCAAGTGGTATAACCACTTTTCAAAACATTTTGCCCCCATATTGTATGTACAGTCTCTAAATTTGTGAATAAAAGAAAGGAAGAAAGCCCTCTGTTGCATGCTGAGGCTAAGGATGGATTGTACCTGTGCTGCCCACACACCAAAGGAAATCATTAGCCATTCCTAAAGGTGTAAGATAAGGACATGCCATGATAACAGTGTGAACCTCCCTGTGACTTTGTACTCCTGATTAGAGCAAAAGCAAAACTTTTTGTCATTAGTATCAACATCACACCAATGAAAATTTGTTTTCCAATATTCACATGCTTCTTTCTGCCCAAAATTTTACCACTTCCACTGCACACCAGCTTCTCAGAAATCACAGCAATAAAAGTGGAGAATGAACCTGGGACACATCTGTCCTGCTTTTTTGCCTCTCTCAGCTTCATGATGTCTGTCATGACAACAAACTGAATTTCCACTGAAAAGAGACGATTCTGTGAACTCTGCTTCTCTCTGTCACAGCAATATAGACCACAGCAGCTGAAAAGTACCAGAATTATTTGGCCAAGGCCCTAAACTTCTGAAGGCTCAAGTATTTTATAGTCAAAGCAGTCTGAGTACAGAGCATAACTGCGGAGGAGCACCCTCTTCCTCACCAGCATCCATATCCTTTGAAACAGTGCCTGTTTTATCCCATTAAAAAATAAATACATTATATAGACTATCTCCCTTGCCCACAGATTTTTTAATCAGACCAAAAACTGCTTATGTATGATCAGTTTTACCTTGTCAATCCAAGAAAGGAGAGAAAGGTCTCAGAAGGGCTGATGAGAACTCTGTATGCTAACTGCCTTTCTGAGTGGAGAAAAATGTAGCAAAAAAAAATGATTACAAAGGAGGACAATGAAAAATTAGTTGCTTTGTCTAAATGCTTCCAGTTGTTGATAAATGCTCACTGTTTAGTCTCACCAATTTTTTCAGCCTGCAGCTGCAGAGCCAGTGTTCTTCATGTCTCACCATGACTGATAATCTGACTGCGTGCCAGATAATCACCAATTCCTCCTCTTGCTGTCTGCTTCAGTTATTTTTTTTAAGATTATTTTTTTCTCCTTTTCTTGAACCTGATGATCTCACACCGGAAATTCAGCTTTTCTCCCAAAGAAGAGGGTCTTTTGTAATGGCAACAGAGCACTCTTACAATCAGCTGGGAGTTTTCCTTACTTAGGCAAGAAAAAAAATAAGGTCGAGAATTGACACAGTTCCAGCAGTGCTTAAACTCTAGCAACACAAACCAGCTATTTAAGCAGCAACAAAAAACCTAAAGACACATTTACTCTGAGGTAATGGTGACATAATTTTTGGATAATAATTCCCAGTTATTTTAATCTATTTTTTCTTGCTGTATTCACAGCCAAAATGTGAATAGGATATAGATGTAAACTTCACATGGAGACAGTGTGTCTCACAAATCAGTATAGAAACATCCAGCACAGAAATGGCTCTTTACCTTGACAATAAAGCCCAGTTTGATAGTTTATTTTCTTTATTCCTACAATGAGTCCATTGAAAAACCTTCATCATTTTTATTCCACTTCAGTGCCTTACAGTCTTCTATCCCTTGTAAAGGAAATAAAGTTACTAAAGGCAATTTGGAGACTCTGAATGGGATCTTGTTTTGAAGTTTCATAATGATTTCATGAATTTATTTTGTACTGCAAATTACAGTCTTTTGATTGCTAACATGAGAGGTTTAGGTTTTTATTAGCATGTCTGTGGCCAAACGATTGGTTAAATGTACTTTAGCCTTGATTCAGGCTTCAGTAGTGCCCTTTACAAGTAAAAGATCTCTTTGTGATCAGAATATCTTTACTCTGCTAATCTAATTTCTGTACTCCTGTTTTTCATTTCCCAGTTGACTGTTCCATGTCCTCCTGCACAGACATTCCTGGAGGGGAGCTAGTACCTATTTCCTTTCCCTTATAGTACTGTGGGAAAGTAAATCTGCTTTTCACCACCATTTTGCCTTTAGAAAGTCTTTTCAATGCAGTTTCCTAGAAACTGAGCATTGCATAATACAGTGGAAACAGTCCAGTTTCTCCAGTATGCCACTCTGTGTGCTATTAAATGCCTGAAATTGTATATGACCCTTTTACCAGATGACACAGAGAGGAAGTAAACTAAGGCTTTCAAACTGTTTTACCAGGATTTCTGAATTCCTATTTTGACCCATTTTTTGTTATAGTGATCTCAAATTATGTTATATGGAAGGGGGGATATGGGAATGAGGCTTGGATTTATCTCAGGTAGCTTTAACTTTCCCAAATGTTTTTGTATTATCTAATTCAGTAATACAGATGATAAAGATAGAGGTAGAGATAAAAGTAGAGATAGATATAGATAGATAGATAGATAGATAGATAGATAGATAGATAGAATTGGAGACATATAAAGAGACAGGGGGGTGAGAGAGAAATAGAGAGACAGAGATGGAGATACGCAGATATAGTTCTTTCTTCTAGAGTCAGTGGAATAGAGATGTTCACATCCTGAGGTCCGTTCACTCCTTTTAAACCCTTACTTTCAAATGGGATGAATTGTCCCCTGCTGGTGCTTGTATCTTTAGGGATTACAGTGTCTGCCAGAAAGACTCATTTTAGATGTCTAACATACAGACAGGGAAAGTGAGGTGACGGGTGCCTCCTACAAGGTCCTGCCCATAGGCACTTATCACAGACCAAAGAAACTAGGCTTAATCTGTTGTCATGTGAGAAAGCATCTCCTGTGAACCCATCATGCTGTGCAAGGCCCCTGCCAGGATCTGCTCTGCTGGTGAGGACATAAGGACAGGAGCTTTAAGGGAGCTAGGGACAGGGTGATGCTAGCGGTTTTGTTGCAATGCAGTATAAGGGTAAAGAAAGGTCACTTGCATAGAGCTTCAGGTGGGATCGAGCTGTTAGATCACTATTTAAAACTTCTCATTGAAGAGCCTGGTTAGCTCACTTCTTCAATGGTGAAAGCATTTAAGTGATAAATAAATGTTTGTTAACAATAAAATCCTTCTACGCAGGTTCAGGATCAGCTACTGATTGTACATGTACAATTCTACCTCTTATTTCTGAATTTGTTCTCCTGGGCCTCCCTGCCCTGTTCACACCTTTGAGAGATGTGGTGTACATGGAGAAAAATGTCTCTCTTCCACACTGCTTCTTCCCCTCCTTTCACCTGGAATATAAATGAAGTCTTTCTTGGAGACACATGTGTTACTCTTCAGAAAGAAATTCCTAGATTTTTTCAGTGAACATAGTACTTTAAAGGGATAATTGGTATAACTGACAACTTGTCTGTCTTGTTTAAGGGAACACAATGATTCCAGACATTCTCACTTACAGCAGACTCTGATTTGAACTGAATCAATTAAAAATGTCCACTGGGTAGATCGTCTTGTCCTTTCTGCCAATACAGTATTGTTTCATCTGAAACAGTGCTTCATCCAGTCTAATACTCATACTCTTCTTGACAGAATATTTCTTTGCCAAGTAAGCCTATTGCTAATAATATGACATTGTATTCACTCTCATTTCCCACTTTTTGTGGAATCTCATTTCTTCCAAAAGAAATTATATTTCACTATGGCACTCCATTAAGTGAATCCCCCACTCAGGAAACCAACAACATTTTACATGTATTTTTAGAACTTGAGAATAGTAAGTGTTGGTTTGGCAAATACAGGCTGGAATGTTCTTGTAAGGGCTCAAGCTTGAATACCAGTGAAATATCACAGCCTCGTTATTTTAATACATTTGGTCCTGAGATAAATTCCAGACATTCAAAAAAGAATGAAAATGAAGGAACTGTAGAAAACATTTGATCCACATTTTAGGCACAGTTTCACATTTATTTTTAAATAATAAGCAAAAAACAGAGCTGAAAAACTGTTCTTTTAATTCTTGGTTACTTCAGTAACAAGTGAGTGAGGAGTGCAGCGACAGGTACGGTAGGTTCTGCTGCAGAGCACAGACCATGGCGATTAGAGGGTCAGATCTGCTGCCAGGTAAATCTGCAGATGGGTAGAGAGAACACCTGGAAACTGGCTGATATCATGAGAGAGGCTGATGCGAGAGGGAAATTGCCAGGAAATTGCCAGATGTCAGCTTGGAATACCACACAGAGGGCATCAACTGGAGAAGACTCCTAAAGCATCTGGATGATAACTTCTTGGTGCAGGTACTAAGGGAACCAACCAGGAAAGTGCCTTCCTAGATTTGATTCTCACTAACAGAGAGGGACTTGCGGGAGATGTGGTGTCTGACTGGTGGCTCCCTTGTCCACAGTGACCATGAAGCAGTCAGGTTTAAAATCTTTGCTAATAGGAAGAAAACTACTAACAAGACTTTAACACTAAACTTGAGGAGAGCAGACTTCAGGCTGCTCAGAGACCTACTTAGTAAGATTCCCTAGGAAGAAGCTTTCGAATGTGTTGGGGTCAATCAGTGTCAGAAGTTTCTTAAGTACTACTTACTAAAAGCACAGGACCAGGACATTCCAAAATGCCAAAAATCTAGCAAGCGAGGCAAAAAGCCAGCTTAGTTGAACAGGGATCTCCTTCTTGAAATACAGTGAAAAAAGAAATTACATGGTCAGTGGAAACAAGGTCAGGCATAGGGAGGAAATTCACACTGCCAAAACTGAATTAGAATTGCAGCTGGCCAGTACAGTGAAGGACAATAAAAAAAGCTTTTTAAAATGTATTAATGGCAAAAGGGAAACTAGAAATAACATTGACTCTCTACTTGATGAGCATGGTCACCTTATTAACAGGGACATAGACAAAGGTAAGACATTTAATGCTTTTTTACCTCAGTCTTCAACACTGATGATGTACTTGGGGGCCCCCATAACCCTGGGTTAGAAAACCATGGCTGCAAGAATAATAAATACAATAAACCCAAAACTTGTATGGGATTTCCTACTCCAGCTAGATCCCTACAAGTTGATGGAGCCTGATGGGATTCATCCAAGGATGCTTAAAGAGCTGCCTGACATCATAGTGAGTCCTCTCTCTGTGATTTTTCAACACTCTTGGGAATCTGGAGAGGTCCCAGATAACTGGAAGGTGGCAAATGTTGTCCAAGTCTACAAGAAAGGCAACAGGGATGACCCTGGCAGCTACAGGCCTGTCAGCCTCACTTCTGTTCCTGATAAAATCATGGAGAAGATTGTTCTGGAAGTTACTGAAAAACATCTGAATGACAAAACAGTCATTGGTCCCAGTCAGCACAGGTTCACAAGGGGAAAGTCCTGCTTAACAAACTTACTTTCATCCTATGTAAAGGTTGCCCACCTAGTTGACCAAGAGAAGCCTGTCCATGTAGTCTTCTTGGATTTCAGTAAAGCTTTTGATACTGTCTCTCACAGTATTCTCCTGGACGAGATGTCCAGCATACAGTTGGGTAAACACACAGTGTAGTGGGTGAGCAATTGGCTGATGTGCAGAGTTCAAAGGGTTCTACTAAATGAGGTAACGTCGGACTGGCAACCAGTCACTAGCGAGTTTCCATAGGGATCCATCTTAGGGCCAGCACTCTTCAATGTCTTCATAAATAACTTAGACTCAGAACCCGAGGGATTGACAATGGCACAAAATTGGGAGGAGCTGTTGACACTCTCGAGGGCAGAGAGGCCCTGCAGAGGGATCTGGACAAATTGGAGAACTGGGCAATCACCAACCACATGAAGTTCAACAAAGGCAAGTGCTGGATTTTGCACCTGGGACATGGCAACCCTGTCTGTACATACAGACTGGGGGATGAGATGCTGGAAAGCAGCTCTGCAGAGAGGGATCTTTGGGTTCTGGTTGACAGCAAGTTGAACATAAGCCAACAGTGTGTCCTGGCAGCCAAGAGGGCCAGCCATGTCCTGGGTGCATCAAGCACTGCATCGCCAGCCGGGCAAGAGAGGTGATTGTCCTGCTCTGTTCTGCAGTGGTGCAGCCTCACCTGGAGCACTGTGTGCAGTTCTGGATGCCACAGTATAAAAAGATATTAAGCTACTGGAGAGTGTCCAGAAGAGGGCTATGAAGGTGGTGATGGGTTTGGAGAAGAATCTGTATGAGGAGCAGCTAAATTCACTTGGTTTGTTCAGCCTGGAGGAGACTGAGGGAAGACTTCATCATGGTCTACAGCTTCCTCACAAGGGGAGAAGGAAGAGTAGGAGCCAATCTCTTCTCTTTGGTGACCAATGACAGAACCCCAGGGAAGGGCAGGAAGACGTGTCACAAGAGGTTTAGGTTGGACATCAGGAAAAGGTTCTTCCCCCAGAGGGTGGTGGAGCACTGGAACAGGCTCCCCAGGGATGTGTCACAGCCCCAAACCTGACAGTGTTCAAGAAGAGACTGGACAACATCCTCAGACACATGATGTGAAGTGTGGAGTTGTCATATGCAGGGACAGGAGTTGGGCTCAATGATCCTTGTGGGTCCCTTTCAACTCAGGACATTCCATGATTCTGTGTTTCTATCAGCTGCTCAAGATACAGTTAAGCCATTTTCTCTACAAAATAAAATTAATTAGTTCTTTCATATTTTTTTTCAGTAAGCATGAGTTAACTAGACTGTAGAGTTTTGTGTAATATAACGGTTGAATTTGAATCACCCTGGATTGTTTGTAAAAACAAAACCACATTTATCTCCCAGTGCATTAATAAGAAGAAACCAAACTCTTCCATGAGTATAATAATTACCACGTTTATGATTCACATTTGCAAAATCAAACCAGGAAATAAATTGTGAACATGCCAAAATAAACTAAGATCTGTCAAATCTATCTTCTGCCATGTTTTCCTAAAGGCATAATCTTGATTTGATGGTCTTTTTTGGGAAGAAATCTGTCCAACTGTGTGCAATGACTTTTGAACTGACTGGGCAATTTTAGTTAAGTCTAACTGAAAGGATAAAGTTCACAGTCACAGTTCTATAAGTTTTGTGAAAATTATTAACCAAGTATGGAAAATAAACCCAAATTACAGCTCCTACTAAGGAAAAGGCAAAGGAAACTTGTTTATCATATGTTTTATTTGCCACCAACCAGCTGATGCATAACTTTAGATGAGCCTGGAGGGGAGTGGAAGAAGATAATATAGGAACATAATGGGTTTTGGAATAGTTCAATGTCAGTACAGAAACTTCAAAGATTACAAGTCAATAGGAAATCACAAATCTTTAGGTTGAGTGTTTATAGAACAATTTGCTTCTCCCTATATCAACAACTCACTTAATCTTTTGTTGCTGCTGTTGATTTTCTCCTTCATTTACCAGTACGTTCTGCTAATCAAACAGTGAGATGTGGACACTAGAGTTTAGAATCCTACAAATAGCAACACTTTTCAACACTTTCAATAACACAGAATCAAAATTCTAACACTAAACAGGTGAAAAGAATTTTCTTTGCATATCGAATAAGTAGCTAATATTAGACAAATATTAGCCTTATTTGCTAATGGTGATCCTACAAATACTATCTTAATTTTCATTCTAGTAGTTCATTTTCTTCATTTTACGCTATTATTATGAGGGATAACATGAAAAGAAAGTCTGTGAGCCAGAAGACTGTCTTATTTCTGGCTTGTGTCACTGATTTGTTGTGTAATCATTAAAAACTCATTTTACCTTTGTTTCCCATTGTAGTCTTTGTTGATCAGCTTATGAACGCTGTTAAAAAGAGAAACATTGTTCTGCTAAACATTTGGACCCAAGATGTTTGAAAGAATAAGGCTTTTGACTCTGTTGTGATACTATTAATGATATTTTTGTTGTTATTTTTACAAAACTAACATGGTTACTGTAAAGAATCTATTACAGTTTTATTTTGCTACCTTGGTAAGGCATATGTAGGTTAGTCTCTTCTGATGCAAAATTACCATTAACTATCTCTTCTGTCTTCCATATCACAGAAAAATGGTGTGAGTTTGATGTTTTCTTTAACAGAAGGAAGACCCTTTCATATTGGATCTAATTCACCTCCCACTGTGACAAATTTCCTGCAGAAAGGGAACCCGGCTAATAGGAGCTCTTCTTGACAAAGCTATTCAAGATTGAATGACACATGATTATATTTATATAGGAATTTAAGAAACCCAAAATTCATGGAAATTACTGAAACACATAGGTTCTGTTTTGTAGCTGATATAACTGATGATAATTTGCAACATCATTCATTGTGAAAATTTGTAAAAAAATCAGTTGTCCTAATCAGTGGTCTTGAATCCCTTGTTATTTAAGTTTAATGTTTTTTCCCCAATTTGGCCTGAACAATACTTATATTAAAGATATGTAACAGCCAGTAGATGAAAATATTTAATTTGTGTAAGACATTTAAGTATGTGTGTTCTTTTAAAATAAAACACTTCATTATTTTGGATGAATATCACTCTTGCACAAAGAATGTACATGAGCATATTGAACTGGTTCTTAAATGATCTTCCCCTAAGGCATTTATTTTTTTATTATGTGGATCTCAAATCTGCAAACTAAACCTAAATACAATGTTGCTGAAGTGAGTTAGGCACTTTGTAGGATTTTCAAAGATCTTTGGGACAAGATTCACAAAAGGACTTAACACACCCTGCTAGCACTTCAGAACAAACCCCCAGGTTTTAAACTCATAGGCCACTGCTCAGATGCTGCTGAACCTTAGAAGTTGTTTAATTTTCACAGCTGTTTAAATAGCAGGTGTTGCTTTCCCGTTCTGCCTGATCCCCAGACACAGCTACATCCTCAGGCCAAGTGCTGCCAAACTTTATCCTGCCCACAAAAAAAAAGTGAGAAAAGACAGCTAGCATCTCCCCAGACTGGCCTGCCATGGGGTTCGCAGTGGCTTGTCACAGTCCATCCAGTCCTAACCTCTGTCACACCATGCCCAAGCCTGGAGTTCAGACACCTGGCTGTTCTTACTCTTGCGGCCTCCCCAAAAGCTGTATGCTGCTTGAAATCGCACTGCTGTTTACGGTAAGTAGATATAACAAGATGCCTGTGAAATTCTCGCCTTAAGTGCGCTCTCTCTCTCAGTTACGCTACTTCTATTATTTTTAGCTTTCTTGCAACCACTTTTCATTTTTTCCCTGATTTCAAAGGACTTTCTGAATCTTCTAGGTGTTCCTGCTCTGGCAGGGGGATTGGACTAGATGATCTCTCAAGGTGCCTTCCAATCCTTAACATTGTGTGATTCTGATCAGTAAGTCAAACAATACCTAGACAGCAGATGCCAGCAAAGATGAAGTGAAACACCCATTTAATGGTGTCTTCTAGGTTTCACTATCAAAACTGAAGGTAATTAAACCTAGACATAAAATGGCATGATGCCATTGACTTCAATGGAGCTGTGTTTATTTAAACCAGCTGAAGAACTACCTCCAATTCCAGTGACTCATTACAAGTTCAAAGGACCCATGACACAAAGGTACATTTCAGGTTTTAAAATTATTTGACACTTTTTGTTTTAACTAGCTGATCAATTATTTTAAGCAATGGTATTAATTGTTTGCATTATTTTCACCTATGTGAGTACCAAACAATTTGTGTTATTGATCCAAGCATAGTGTTACAATAAATTCTTCAGTGATTTTTTAGGTTATGTGCTCTGGTGGTTGTCTATACCTATGATTCTTGTTAGCACAACCTTTTTCCTTTCTGTTAATTTCATACTACAATGATTATAGTTATTATCATTACTGTAATTGTTGTTAAATTATTGTTATGAGTGTCAGATTGGTTAACAGATTCTATAAACACAAACACTTTAAAAAATTGTTGAATGAAGCAATATAAAATCACACTTTTTTCTATTCAAACAATTTTTATGTTATATTACCTGTACTCTGACTCATTCTCTTCCATAAAAAAAAACCATCCTACACACTGATGAGCTTATTTAGCTAAAGCCTTGGCTTTCGACTGCTAGAAAGAAAAATATTTAGCAGTACATACATCTGTTCTTCTGAAACAAAGTAAGATGTACAGTTAAATAGAGTAGGATAGGCAGAGTGGAGATTTACTGAATTGCAGGGCACTACAATGACTTCAATAGCCATTAAGCTCCAGCCTAAGAAAAGTAAACAAGAAGTCTATCACAAAACTGGAGGTTTAACATTTTATATATACCCCATCTTCTCCTTTTCTGGCCAAGATTAGTCCTTAGGTTCCTGAAGACTTGGTCCTCCTGCTGGGAACCAGTGTGTCTGCAATGCCAGATGCAGTGTGGCAGGGCAGGCCCTGGGGACAAGTGGGACCACAAGCCTAAGTGCAGCAGGGAGTTGGAAGACCTTGGACATGTTCCCTGGGGTGGTTGGGCAGTTGGTCGGACACCCAGGGGTTCAGCAGGCAGGTGTCTGCCAGCACATCTGGTGTTTGGAGCAGTGTTGACAATCACACATCAGCCGCTGGGGAGCCAGAACCACCAAGTCACTGTCAGCTTACTCCTTGTGTCCTGCTGTGAGGACGTCTATGACAGACACTGCTCTTTCATTAGGAAAACAAAACAAAACAGAACAAAACAGAAAACAAAACAGAAAACCCTCCTTGTTTTGTTCCTGTATGTTTTTTTTAAGGATTGAGGCCCTAGTAGCAAAAGTACCAGGAGAGATTTTTAGTGCTTTCACTGTGTCTGCTGCCCTAACCCCAAGCCATGAGAACTGTAATTCATCCACAGTACATTTTCATGGCTGATTTTACTCTTAGGTCCCAGATCTGCAGGAAATTCAATAAACTGCTTTGTGTATGCTTATACTTTCAAATGTGTTTAAGTAACAATGACATCCATGTAATTTAGGTATGTAATAACTTCTTCACTGCATTGATCTTGAAGGTCAAAGAGCCACTGGTGGCAGTTGGAGCTATTGCACTCTGATTCAGCTTGAGTTTTAGGACTGTGTACAGATCAAGTTTATTTGTTGTTTTTTTTCATCTGATTCAAATCACCTACTATCCATGCTGAAGATACAATTATGTCAGTAAGACAGGAATGTGTCTTTACAGATCAAAGAAAGCCAGAAGGAAGCCAGAGAACCAGGGAATGGAAAGTATGGGAAAGAACAGACTCTTCTTGCTGATACAATTAAATAGAAGACAGTTGTTGAACCATTTAATGTGTCTCACCTTTCTGCATGCCAAAGCCATAAATAATGTAAGGAGTGGGACTACTTATCTTCACAGTGCCTGCACAATGGTATGTGTTGAAAATGACATGCACAAGTCCCCATCTGTGAATAAATGTTTAGTTAGACCTTAAGTTCATGCACAAAGAGCAATAAAAAATTAAATAGACAGAGAAAGAAAAAAAAAGGAGAATAGTAAACAAAGCTCAGATCTCTATGGGTTCATTTAAAACACAGAGAAACTTAAGATAACATTGGTAGCTTTAGTATTTTTAATACAAAATATTAATGATGGAATTTCTCGAGTAATGTATTGGAATTTAGTATCCAGCTTCCAATCTACTTACCACTCTATAAAATAAAAACCTAAGAAAATATGCTGACACCCATCTGCCACATGCTAGAAGAGAACTGAAGACAGTATGGATGGATTTCTGTTCATGAAGTGTGTGTCATCTCCTGTCAGTCACAGTGAGACCCATGTGATCTTCATCACCTATAAGTTTTTATTATTCACTCTGTTGTCCAAAAATTCTAGATCCCAAGCTCCAATTACTTTACGGACTTCCATGAATGGCTTTCTGCTGGAGAAGCAAGAGAAGAATATGAAGAACACATGGTTTCTGTTAGAAACTACTATCCACAGAGGCAAGAGCAAGAACTGTGGGGCCTGTGTTTGCTCTCTGAGATTTGGGTGTCTTTAGTATGTGAAGAGGCTACTCAGAAGCTGTTGGCTGTCTGGTGTTGGCACATGATGCTTGTGGTAGAAAGAAAGCTCAAATCCCAGAGGAGTCAGACAACTATACTGATTGACGAAACAAAGAATCTTCCACAAGTGTCTGTCAAAAGGGCACCTGATCTTGCAGACACCCACTACATTCAGCCTATAAGTCTGCTACCAACCAGTATGAGAGGTCCATTGCCACAAATTAATTGGTATTTGCAATATCTATTGACCTTTCCCAAGCACCATGAGAGTGCCTGGAATAGAATTTGTGTATCTCTTTGTAAACCCTTTATCTTTCAGGTCCATAAGACACCTATTAAACCCCTCTGCATGCATTTCTGAATTTTCTCGCAGAACTGTGGAGTGGGTGATGTTAGTTAAGAGTACATGGCGATCAGTAAGGAGATATCAGGGAGACAATAACGTCTGTAATACTTCTAGTGGTACTGCCAGTAAAACCCTTCACTATGTTGTCATTTTTAAAAGCTTTCTCATGTTTTTTTCCAGTGCATGAAATGCTTCCACAAGACTGATGTATGATGCTGGGAAAACAGAAACTCAGTCTACACTGAGGTACACTGTTAGGACAATGGAATCACTCAAAAAAGAACATATTGGTATTTTAGCTGTAGGTCTGCTGGATGTTACTTGCAAAAATATTTTCCAAGGGATGTCTAGTGGTTTCACCTGACAATAGTAATTTTTAAAAAGCCTGAACTGTATTAAAAGGCTTCGTGTGCCAAGGTTCTCTTTCTCTCACTACTTCTGGTGGGGTCTCACCAGAGCACAGTAGAGGGGCAGAATCACCTCCCTCAACCTGCTGGTCATGATTCTTTTGATGCAGCCCAGGACACTGTTGGCTTTCTGGGCTGCAAGTGCACATTGCTGGCCCACATCCTGATCTTCATCCACCAGTACTTCCAAGTCCTTTTCCGCAGGGCTGCTCTCAACCCCTTCATCCCTCACCCTGTATTGATACCAGGGATTGTCCCAACCCAGGAGCAGGACCTTGTAGTTGGCCTCGTTGAACCTCATGAAGTTCACACCATTTTTCAACACCATTTGAATGTTTGAAGCAGCCTACCAAATATTTCAGTTACTGTCTTCTAAATCTCCTTCTGAATCTTAATAAAATAATAATCATAAAAAAGATACTCATTATTAAGATTCTCCTGCTCTCCAGGTGGCCACTAGCTCAACCTGCTCAACCTTTCATCACTTTTTTAAGTCTTTCCAAGCTTAGTTCCTACTCTTTTCCAGCATATCTCTAGGATGCACTTCTTATGACTGAAAGATGAAGAGACTGATGCTGCATTTCTTATACAAACAAAAAAGAAAATGAACCAAAACCAAAACCAAACCAAACCAAACCAACGAACCAACCAACCAAAATGGATATTGCCAAGAATTTCTGCTCGGAGAAAAGGTTACTTGCTGATTCATATGATCTGATTTGTGGGACACTTTGGGATTGCAATTTAATTTTATGAACTGACTGAATCTTTTCTCAGTCACAACAGTTTTTAGTGTATTCTTGCCTCATACTTCCTGTCAGAGGAACCAGAAGGTAACACTTGTATCTCTGGAAGTAAGAATGACATGTGAGCTAGGTCTGTCTGGTTGATAGAGTGGGTAGGGTTTGTGGCCTAGCAGTAAAAAGTTGGAGAAATCAAGATAATAAATTTGACCAACATGATACATATACAGAAAGTGAATAAAATTGTCAGAGTAAAAAACAAAGAACATAGAGGTGAAATAAGGGCTTAAAATGTAAAAGCAAGTTTTAAGCAAGAGAAGGAAATTAAGGCACTGTCTTTAGACATTAAGATTTATGCATTTTTCACTGTTTCCAATCAGCCTGGATTGCAGGACACTGATTAGGTGGTAGACAAAAGAGTTGCCATTTGCCAAGGACAAGAAAAAACTTGCCTAAGAATTGAAACTGAAAGGTCATAGAGTCACTGACCTGAACCCTAGAGGTACCTCTAATGTACTTCTCTTCAGAGGAAATAAAGGCAGGGAGCCCTGTGCAAGCTCCAGGAACTATTCTGAAGGTGATGGAGTGCTCACTAAAACAGGAGGAGAGCACTGATCCTGCTCAGCCTCCTCCCACAGAAAGGTAAGAAGCTTAAACTATGGAGCTTTCTAGAGAACAGTGCTGGAGCTCATTCTGACAAGGAATGCTGAAGAGTCCATGAGCTTATTACTGGGGGCTCTGCCTGAACCTGAATCTCGCCATTGCCAGTATGCAGATGAGAAAAAGGCCATCCTGAGACTAGAAAGACTTCTACCCTCCTCCAGTACGTAACACACTGCTACAACTAAACTACAACAACTTGTGATGATTTTACATAAGTTTAACCAACATAATGACCAAAGCACCAGAGGCAGGATTTCTGAGAAGATGGGGGGCAGAGGGGTTGTGACAGTGTGCAAAGGAAACACTAATATGAAAGCCACAGGAATAAAATCAGTCACTTATAGCATGAATGAAATCAGCAAGGGAAGACTGCAAGCTATAGATGTGGAAGTGAGAAACTACAAGTTTCCTTCAAGGATTGCATGTAGGAGTTACTAAATTTGATAAATTAGGGAGAGAGTAAAAGGTGTCCCTCTCCTTGAGGGTACATAACTGATGACATCTCAGAGGTGGGAACAGAGATTGCTGGCTGACCTCTGTCTTAATACATCTAACCAGATGCAAAAAGGAAGCAACAAAAGCTGCTGTACTGGAAAAGTCCTAAAGGAAGTCAGAGCCCAAGTACTGCAATTGGGGAAAAGAGGAGTCTGTCTGACCTCTCAGGCAATTTACCAAATCAAAACCTATAAATAGACTAATTCTGACATAATCACATTCATAAACATATCTTCCTGGGAAGCTGACACACATGCCTCACTGATGATTTTGTTCATCTAAGACATTATTCACGCAGTGCAATTTGATACCTGTTTGGGTGAGCAGCCTGCCTGTGCACTGACATAGAGATACTTGTAAAATCAGGGATGGTGAAGACTCAGTATAATGCACAATTAATGAATATGCTGGTCAATAATGTAGTTTGAAGCATATTTACATATGCTTGTGTATTTTTGTAAAGTGTTCTGCTTTTCTTTAACTCTGTGATGACATCTATGAAGAGCAACGTATCCAATTACCATGGCACGCAGCACAGTGACCTGAGGCTTTGTTCAGTGAACAGTATGAAGTTCACGCATTTTAAGACCAAAATAAATCACAGTAATTATATAGCCCAACCTCCTGTGTGATTTAAGAGACAGAAGAATCAGGGCCAACAAGAGCTGTTCTTGGCCATGGGCAGACAAAACATTCAAGTTCTGGTATTGACCTTACCTTGGCATCCTTGCTCTTTTCCACTGAGTTATTTTATCTCCTTTACAAGCATTCTCCCCTTCCACATAAAAATAAAATAACTCAGCATAGAAGCCACACAGAGGGAGCCAACACAATTGCAAAGGGAGAGAGTGGGAAAGGGAGAGAGTGGGAAAGGGCAGTGTAAAGAGTGGGGGATATGAAAGAAAAGAGCTCAAGGGGACTCTACTACCTTAAGTAAACAACGTCTGTTATTACTGTCTCTCTTCATCCCTGTGGTTCTTTCCCACAATGTAGGTGACTGCCACCAAGACTGAGGAAGTATCAATTATGATTTATCTTTTACAATTTAGATAGTAATAACTAAATAAATTTCCTTAGACTATTTGCAGAACTAAGCCACTTTTCTTGGAAGAATATCCCTGTCTTCACTAAAACTGGCCTCACTGAAAGTTCTCTTAAGACTCCTTCAAACCTATCAAGTCTCTTTCAGCCTTTAGCACATGACAGGAAGAGACAGAAAAAATATCCACTATAATTCAAGAAACCAAAGGATGCTGAAATCTAACCTGTGAACAACCTTTCCATTTTCACAGCTAACTGTTACAACTACCCTTTATTTCTTGACAGCCTGCATTCTTGAGTCCCAGGTGTAAATTCTTTGGAAATCTGAGATGCAAGGCTTTCAACAGGATGCTGAAAGCTGTAAATATCAGGCACAATTTCCTTTTATTTTAATAAGTGGGTTGTCATGGAAACTTTGCAGTGGACTCTGGGCTTCATACTCAAAACTCTTGAGGTTTCTGGCAGTTCCCTGATGGGTCCTGTCAACTGCTCTTTTCGGAGGAAGTGATAATAAAAATTCACTTTCCTGTTCAGTGAACCTTGAATGAACTGAAGGAGAACAACCTCAAACCCACTTGCTTCCTCTCACTCTAAATTTCGTATGCATGACTGACAGCATGCTACTTAACCCTTTCAATAACTTTGTAAACATCTGAGATCAGTAAGTTAAAAACTCTATTTTATTACACTGTCTTGAAAGCCATTTGATTTTAACATTAAACAGGTATAAAAAGCTGCCTCTTATAAATTTACGAATGCCGACTTCTAGGTGACGTTAGAGAGTTAAAAGATAAAACTACAAAGCCTCAAAGGTTTTAATCAGAATACTTTTTTTTCTTCTCACAGGTTTATTTCCTGAGCTTAAAATATTTCAAAGTAATGGCAGAATGAGGTTGATTTCCTGTTTTCTGATTTTTAATATATTTTACTCTGTAAACGTTTTACATAGACATGTCACCTTTGTGAGTGAAAGACAATAAAAAAGCCTAAGCATCCTTTTCCAGTCCACAATGAGGTATTTTTCAGCCAGATTCATATATTCAGAGAGTTCTCCTGCTGTACAATATCTCACTGTTATTAAACCATCCTTTGAGAAGTATTCCCTCAAGGCTTTTACTGCTGGGTAAAGATATTCCTGAAATTTGTCCTGAACATGATCACCAAACTGCCTGGAGATAATCAGGCATCTATGTTGCTGTTCATCCCTTTTCTCTTGTTTTTCATATTTCTCAGTTTCACAGCTGTCACATTTCAATGCATTGACCCAAATATTGTATATTAATCCCTCCCATGGCTGACTTTAGACGTGTCTGCAAGAGAAAGCAAAGAACTGCTTGGAAGAGGTACTATTGGGTGTTTGCTGACTTGTGTTATTGGTATCAGTGACAACTTCAGGAAGATGTTGCAAGTCTAGCATCTCTGGCACGTATCCAGACTTCCTGGAAGGTGAATGACTCCAGCACACAGCACATTAGCTGCTGTGCCCTCATTGCTATTAGTCAGGTCCCCACTTTGCTGCCGTTCATCTTCTTAACCTTACCATTTTACCCAAATTTTAGGTCCATTGAGAGGAACCTCAACAACACACAAGCAAACAAACACAATCCCCAACTGGTCTAGCTGTCTATCCACCAATATAATAAACAGAAGAGAAAGTAGAATTGCTCACTCATTGCTGTAAATTCGCATAATACTACTTAATCCTACTGGCAAACTTTGCATGATTAAAAAGTTAGAAACCTCTGCTTCAGCTATTTAGAAGGGATCAGATAGCAAAAGGAGGAAGGAAAATGAAGATGTATTACTTGTCACTAGCAACTCATAAGCAGTGCTTACAGGTCATGTTCAAATGGGTAAAACACTAAATGGGCTCATATTTAGTGCTTCTTTTCACCGGTCCATTTAGATAAGAAAATAGGATGATCATGTCTGTACACACTAATATGAAGTCTATGTAAAAAGGAAAAAAAAATACATATACACACTATTTTAAGGAACTCTGTTGTCAGAGAGATTCAGCAGATTTGGTACTTGAAACATGGCTGCCTTGACTATTCCTGAAATTTCTACGAGGGTTATTGTTACTTCTACATGAAACTCATCACAATAGCCAAGAGCTGCTTGAAAAACTAAAGCATACGGTGTAGTGAGCAACACTGACCAGGACTTGAGCAGACTAAAATCTTGATCCATATTTCAATAGTTGCCCCTTGGAAAGGGGGAGTTTTACAAAAATGAAATTTTGAGGCAGACCAACTGGAATAAAAAAATGGAAACCAGAAAAGGTGAGTTGTAAAAGCTGGTGTGGAGGTGCAGCAGAAGCCTCTATCCTCAGCGAAGGCCACTGTTCAAAGGACTGAACAGCAAGAGATATTGCAAGATCCAGTGGAGGGAATCTTAAGTAAGATGCACTCAATAGAAAGAAGATACACATATTTTATATAAAAAAATTATCAGTACATGTGGTGCACTTTTCTCTACCAGAAGTTTAAAAATCAAGATTGCCTGCAATTCCAAAAGGTGTTTGCTAAATAATCCGTAGCTACTATTCTTAAAGTCAGATCCAGAGGAAATACTACGGTCCTGTACAGGTAGCATGACTGGATGACGAAATGATCTCTTTTGATGTTAAAGTCCAAGAGTGTGATTATCATTGTGAGAATGGCAAAACCTTCAAATCTGTTTTCCAGTTCCACAGCACCACAAGGAAGACAAAGTTCATGCTGAAGTGGCCAGTAAACTGCTGTATAAAGCTGCACAGCACTCTGTTTCTTTAGATGGGTGTCAACCTTTCCTGGATCAATAGCACAAACTTCTCCAGTGTCTCACTTTGGCTAGGAAGAATATAATAATCTTCCTACAAATATCTAGCTGGAAAATACTCAAAGTGTAAAAATAAATTTATTCATATATTTCACATGAATATTAAAATAATGATCAGCTGCACTGAGTAAATACTTTCTGGTTTCAGACACTCTGTTTTCCAGGACACTAGCATTTTAGTGTTTGGGTTTTCTATTTTAAGTGCATTCCTTTCTTCATGTTAAGCTACTTTGTGACAGAGCAAGAATTTGCATTTTGTCTTTATACACTGTGAGTATTCCCATTGACTTCAAGTGTCCCTGAAGTCAACAGAGCTGTTAGATATATAAGTCATCACAGTGTCAGACCTTTAAACAGTGACCATCCTCTATAGGGCTACTTATACAGAAGAATTTAGTCACTTACATATGGCACTTCTGAAAACATAGGTCCCATACTCTCAGTTAGAGGTTTGAAGGGGTTTGGGGATGGACATTAAATCATTATATGTGTCATTAGGGCCCACTATGAAATTCAGTCTGCTTTCTGTTTCTTTTGAAGGACAGAATTTTAATGAAGTTATTAGAAAGCTTACACATGGTTAAAATTAGGATCAATAGTATAATAAACAGCACAATAACTGTAGGAAGTGTGAATGCTTACTTATTTCTGATCATACACCTCAGACACTTGTCCTTCAGTGTTTATATGGTAGTTTTATAATCTCATCATACTTTTATTACATGCATGAAAACAAAATAATTGCTATGGCAACATGCTGAGACATAATTCATAGCAGTTCACACATGCAAACAGGTTGGCAAACATCAGGAAGAAAATGGACATTAAATTGCCTCACTGAAGAAAAAAACAAACACATGATGAAATGAAAAAAACATATTGCTGAAGTTTGCTTGGTGCTACATGTGTCTCTGCCAGTTGTCACTGAAGTGGCTCTCTTTTGTACATGAATAAATGCAATATGCACAGTTTAAAAACTGTTTCAAACTTCCAATTTTATTTTTAATGTTTACAACTTAATTGAAAGAAGGATAATGGCTGAATTCACATAATGTGAGACAAAGTTATTTTGTTATGGAAAACGCAACATAATAATAATATATAAAAATCAAGATAGAGAAGTAGAAGGACAGTTACAATAAATCATTCTGACACTGTGGTTAACATCACTCTGGCAAAATAAAGGAAAATGTATATTTATGCTAATTAATACATAAGTGTTTTGGGCAAGTATCTGACGTAACAGTTCAGTGGGCAATTGGAGTATTGTAAACTGGTGGCTACAATGTGGCTTTTTAGATTTAGCCACCCACTAGATGAATCCTTTATCTTTGCTTAGATGACAGGAGGTAATAAAACCTGTCTTGCCAGACATACATGTTAAATATGCATTAGCAGGCAATCTGATCAGGTGGTATGAGTACAGCATCTTTTGGACAAAGATTTTATATTGTCGTAATCAGAAAAAAAACATTTGAAAAACTGCCTAATTGAAAAATACATGAAATAAAACACTGATGCTTTGAAATAGGGATGGAAAGCTTGGATATGATCCAACATGCATTCTGATCCTGGGATTTTACATTTTGAAACTTATACCATCTTCTTACAACTAGCAAAAATAGACAGAAAGTGGACAAAAATGAACTATGTGATACATGTATACTGGTCTATATACAGAATGTTTTCAGGTATTTTTTAGATTAACACAAATAACTACTTTAGTTAAACTAAGGACTTTTGCTTTTACAGCTATATAGAAATTTAGAAAGATATGCAATCAGACCTTGAGTTCTTTATATATACAGTTTAAGCTACATTTATTCAATGTTGCCAAATTCATGTTGCACTTAGAATTTACACTGCGTGACACTGCTGATCTAGAAGAACGGCTGAGAATGTTGCCTGAATGCTTTATATGACCCGAATGATTTAAATAACCTAGACAAATGTAAAGACTTGTGCTACTTCTTTGCTGTGTCACAGCTGAACGCAAAACTCTGCATTTTGCACCCAGGCACGACAGCTCAGCTGTGATAGCAATTTAAACACAAATTCCCTGCCCAGAAATTGAGGCAAACCCTGATCTGAAATGTGTGTAGATGTCATTGGCCATGTTACTGCTCAGTAACTGACTTTCACTAAAGCTTACATTGCTTTAATGTTACAAATTTTGCAGCACACAGATCAGAAGCTCAAGTTTCTGGTGCACATCGCTGTCCCAGCTGCTCACATGCCCTTGTACGACCTCCAGGCACAGCTGAGCTGACACAACTCTTTGTGAGGCTGCGCTGTCACCAAGATCACTGAACTTCTCTGGCTTGAAAATGAGGGTTGGGATTTCTTTTTTTAATGTGTGGTATTTTTCACTATCGTTGGTTCATTGTTTCAGCCAAGAGCGCAGCCTCATGAAAGCTTGTGTTGGCACAGCTAGGGGGATAAAGGGTTTGAGAATGCTTTAAACTGATATTGTCACTGAAACTGATATATAGTGAAGCTACATCTCGAGGACAGCAACACATAGTGTTTTCCCATATGAAACCAATGTAGTACAACATTGATGATTCTGTATCTCCAACAATACTACATTTTTTGCCCTTGTAGTCAATGGGAATTGGATTTGCACTGCCCATAGCAAACATTTTGTGATGATCGAGAAAGAAACAAAAAACAAACAAACAAAAACCAAATAAACAAAAGACACAACAACAAACCAACGACCAAACAAAAACAAAACACACACAAACCAAATAACACTAATTTTAAAAAGTTAAATGAAATGCATTAGGATACTTTCTTACAAGGAAAATAAAACATACAATACCAATCCTATTATTTTTTTTCAAGTGTTTTTTTTTAAAACTGTTTCAAATCAGCAGTGGATGACTGAAATTGTCAATCATCCCATGTTTCTTTGTGACTGATGGGGATCAAAAAGTATACCATGCATTTCAGAAACTAAACAGAGATTTAATCCTAATTTAAGGTACTTTATCATATCCTAAAGGAGTAATGGAAAAACTGGTCTGGGAATTAGCTAAAATAAACCTGAAAGATAAGGATTTACTTATGGCCAGCCAGAATGGGTATTTGGAAAGTATGTCTTGTCAAGCCAGCATGATTTCTCAGCTGTTCATTTTGAGGCAGAGAGCCTGATAAAGATCTTTTTCATTCAGTTTTGTATTTCCATCTGCCTCTGAATTGCATACCATAAGCTGTCAGAAGCATTGGAGTTGGACTTTGCAGTGCTAATGCTTCTGGGTTTTTTTCTTGTTTTTGTTTTTGGTTATTTGTTTTTAAGAGATCTATATGATAGCAGCAAGATGTACTTTGAACAGATTATGAACTGGCTATGTGCAGATCTCAGTATGTGATCCCAGTTTAATGATGATCAGTACCCTATGTTATTCAGCACTTCCGTCATTGATCAAGAATTAAACACAATATTGATTCTAATATATTGTAGAAGTCATTCAGAAAGAACACAGATAATTAGTAGACCAAGCCAATCACATAAAATGTTCCTGTATTGCCTGGTAGATTCACAGAATGCATTTTAACGCCACTAAATGCAAAGTAAAAAATCTAGAAAGAGGCAGACTATAGTTAGAGAATGAAGGACTATATCCTGGAAAGCTGAGATTCAGCTGGGTAATGCTGGATGAGAAACCTGATGTGTTCTGAGTGATTTGCATAATATTCTTCTGCCATGACACAAAAAGGCATATTTATAAGACTGCATAGTCAGCTGAGGCTAGAACTGAAATGTGGCATGACATTTTCTTATCGCTATTATTTTTAAAATTACATTGACAAATCATCTGGGAAACAAGTCATAAAGATGTTAAAAGATGGAAGGAAATGCCTCATCATGAGAGACTGTAACAAGTCCATCTCTGTACTTTATAAAAGAGTCAACTGAAAGGGGATTTGACCATCTTGTGGAGAAATACACTGAAGAGTGTCTAACCCAGTAACAAAAAACTGCATCTAGACAAATTCAAATAAGGAATCAGGAGCAGTCTTCTACTATTAGCAGTGATAAGTCAATGAAGGAAACTACCAAGGGAAAAGGCACATTCTGTAACTGTTGATGTCTCTGGATGATAAATTTGACTCAAAAAATAGGATACGATTCAGCAACACCCCTAATTCAGCCAAGAGCATTGCTCTGCTGGATAGAATCTCCTTATCTGTCATATCTAGGTAAAATACATGCTCCAGTGTTGCCTTTTTCCTTTAAATTGTAAAAATGCCTGCTTTCGACTCCTGAGAGCTTTTATATGCCATCAACCAAGCACAAGGAAATCCAGTGGTAACTGAACTGTTATTCTTAACATTGTTTTCAGTGCTATTCTCCACAAGCTACAAGTCTTAAATAATTTCTCACTAAGAAACATCTTCAACCTCCTATACTGGAGATCAGAGACTGTTGGTAGACAAATGAAAGGCACTGGTCCCTTTTCAGGCTTGTCATTTAATTATTTTCTCTGAATTAGAAGACCTCCATATATTATTCTTAACAGTGATGAAATTATGACCTCCTTGAGTCTTTAATAAAACCTTATAGTTTTGAACATTGCCATGATTTTTTCATGTAGTTTTCTTGAACAGACTCTTACTGCTTTTGTGGGGAGACTTTGCACACATTTATTTATCTCTGCTCTGTCTCCCTGCAATATTAATATCTTTTTCTAATGATTAAGATTTTCCTAAAAAGACAGTGGTTCTAGAAAATACTGTATCTGTCATATTTGATAATTTAAGTATGATATACTAGAAGGGTACAAATACCCAAATGTGTATTTTAAAACAACTGTATTGCAAGCCGAGGCATTTAACACATTGGAATACCAGTAAAATTGCTCAAATGAGCCTCAGAAAGGCTTTGGAACACAAAGTGACTCAAGGCCTGGGGTATTGCCATGGCTGGATTTGAGTTTGTCCTGGAATTCACCTCACAGAGGTTGTACAACACACACCGTGAAGGCTAGGCTGGGACATGAGTTAGAAACAAGACTATGACAGCCAGCACAAAGAGCAGAGCAGAGGACTAATATGGTCAGTAAGAAGTATTAAAGAGTATGAACAATAAGTTCTGCCTTTCCCCTGAACTTCTGCGTACATTCAAGACTGGGCTTTCCGTCTGACCACTGTTTGTGAACATACACGTCCAAAACTTTTGTCAAGCAAGGATAGCCAGATCTCCTCTCTCTGACAGCTGTCCAAAAAGGAGCTGGTGGAGGTGGCACTGTTTGTCTCTTGAACTGCAACTTTTGATGCCACCCACCACTCCATATGAAACTGTGTCACTGCAGAGAGAAATATAAAATTTCAAATGGGATTCAGGAGCACAAAAGAGGATGACTGACTCCTCCTAACGCAGAATACACCAGCCAGGGAAACACCTTGGTCAAGAGGGCTCAACTAGAGGAATAGATGTCTAGAAATAAAAATGCCAGCATGAAGTATGATAAACTTTGGGCAGGCACTACAGTAAAATCCTCCTTCTGGATTCCTAGACTTCCTAACCCTTATGGCATTTAATTAGAGACTGCATGTATCTTGAATTTATATATTTTTATTATACCTATGTCCCAACTAGAAATAGCCATTTTTTAGGTGTACTGTCTATTCCCTGCTGTAGTCTAAGCCTGAGCTCTTTCCAAAATCCAGTTATACACCTCTCCACAGAGTTACAGTATTAATTCAGGCTGCCTGGGTAATGTGCATTGACAGAAAAGATTTCTGGCATTCTTGCCTGCCTCATACTGTCAAAAAGGCAAATGAGATACATGACAATGGCCAGGACGTGCCAAGGTCCATTCACACTTCAAATAAGCATGCCACAGAGTGTCTGCAATGTCACCAAGGTCCTCCTTTCCCTCCTTTTTCTCCTAGCTGGTTATGAGGAAATTAGATTTTGAAATTACCTGGAAGCATGAATTCACACACTGGATAAATGTTTTTATAACCCTTTAAGCAAAACAGAGTGACACCTTACTCAAAAAGAAGCACCTCTAAACACAATGCTTCATTAACCAGCTAAAATGATAACTTCTTTCCACAAATAAAGTGGTATCTCGTTGAGAATTATATTATAGAAAAATGCTGTAGCTGACATTGTGCAAAACTGACAAAATATTTTGCTTTGAAAAAAGCTTGAGAATATTTCTTTTTATGTTTCAGAGATTCATGCTCATGGATTCGTATTTTCAAAGCCAAAAGGGCCCATTACAGGTCTTGCATAACATACATCTTCGAATTAAATCTTCTACAGTTTTCAAAAATTTCTGTTCTACCTAACACTTTCTTTCACAGAGGCATCAACTCTTGAGCTGAAGAACAACCAAGGATGTTATTTCATTTCTTTTATGTTTTCCATTTGGCTCTGATAAACTTGCAACAAATTTCTTTTCTTGTAACTTCAGTCATTTTAATGGACATTTGGAATATTCAAAATACTTGAAAGCAGACTGCACAGATTGCATACTTTCTGAAATAGCAGCTAATTTTCTAATTCTGGAGGGTTAGTGACAAAAATGAAAACAGGAAAATATATTTGCAAAGTAAAAAGCTTATACTTGGAAAGTAGCTTGGATTAAAGCCATTTGTACTCTCCATTCAAGCTTGTGTTCTTTTAATTCTTTTTTGCAGATATTTAGATGAATACTGACAATTAATGAGCTAGTTTGTCAGCCAGACCCACTTTAATTCTGTGAATATGCAAAATTACATAGTCAGTCAGATTCCCAGTTGCATGTAATGCTGAAATCTAACATGTGCTTTCCTAGGAGATATTTCAAACCAGGCTTAGGTGACAATATAAATTAGATCTCCTAATTGCTTACATAACATTATAGCAGTACGTGCAGATGCTGAGTTTGTTTTCCTTCACATTTGCACCTTTACACATTAAATTAGTCAAGGTTTCATGCACATGCTTGTTTTTGCCAAATGAGCATAAAACTTCACATACAGAAAACAAGGATGTGAGCTGAATAGCAACCAATTTAAAACTTTTGAACTGAATATGAATCTGGAAGAAAACTGTAATGAAACTTCCATTGACCAGTGGCTAGAGTAGATGTAGCTAAAGACTTTTTAGCAGTTAAATTATGTGAGCACAAAAAATTTCATGTTTCTTCTTAATTTTTGTCTAACACAAATCTGTTGAGAAGCTCAAATGTTTAATCGATGTAATAATATGATTCTTATTTCTTTTTGTGTAAACTTTTATGCAAGAAAGGAATGCTAATAATTTCAGAAATGTTTTGGATAACTTCCTTACTGGTCTTAATTTGTGACTTTAAATAGGACAATAAAGGTTTAGCAATAGCTGCTTTAATATGACTTGAATACTTCATGGACCTCATCCGGATATGAAATGCCTGGAATTCATGTACAGCCCTTCCAGCGTTGAGTGGAATGAACAAACAGAAAAGTATTTACCAACAAAAATGCATAGCCACAGTCCACCAATATATTTTCATCAGTATCTGCCTGCTAGTAGATTTCTATCTTCTGCGTGATAGATGAAATTAGACTCTGAAAAGAACTATTAATCACATTCTCCCATATGGTAATATACCAAGGGAATCAAATGCAGTTTTGTTTTCTCTATTTTTCGCATTAGTTTTCTGCATACTTCTTCCCACACTAAGGATGTTCTGAGGCATCATAAAAAAGTCATTTTCAAGAAAGTTATTTCTATTTATGCCCAGTGCATTATATTATCACTATTATGAAAATAAGGAGAGGGCATGGTAAGAATTTAAAATAAATGCATCAGTACCTGTCTATTAACTCATTTCTCATACCCAATATTGAGAATTTTCTTTTTAAAAAGAAATTAAAACATGTAAATTTTCAATGTATGATAGCTCTGTGAATAATGGCCTAGAAATTATTCTAAGCAATCTACAGCTTGACTGTAAAACAATGGATTAACTATTTAGTAAAATACCTAGTAATCCCTTATCCCCACTTTCTGAACAATCTAAAACACACATGAAGTTTTACAGAATAATACACTTGAACCAGTCTATACTGGGATGAGTTTACAATGTTTAAGGTGTATTTAGTTAACAGGAGAAAAGCACCTGGAAAAAAAAATAGTCACCTTAGCCAAAGATGTTATGCTGAGAATGCATTTGGTGGCTGTGCAAATATGCAAAGCAGAAAAAAGCCTTATGGATATGATTTCAAATGTCTTGTCTAATGGAATAAAAGTGTTGCTATCATAATAAGATGCACATGGGGAACACGGGGGAAAGCTTCCACCTAACTTGTTGTACGATCACGAATTAATTGAAAATTGTTTTGCTTTATTCCTCACACATACATTCAGCTGAAACTAAAATGACTAAGAAAGACACTAACAAAAATTGTAATTGCAGTCTCTTTGGTAGGGAAGAAAGGTTTAGAAATCTCACATTGTGTTCACAGATCACGTTAGGAGCCTAAATATTGCACTGGTCTGCCTTAGAGAACATCTGCCCAGGACAATAGATTGCTATCCAGTTTAAAGAACAAGCAAAGCCTGCCAGTGTTTATACCTAACATTTTAACAATGATCTCAAGGTGAGTATTATATCTGGAATGTGAAAAATATAATCATATGGAAAGAATCAAGATTTAACATTGTAAGATATTTTTATCACATATTCAGTGTTTTACATAATGCTTGTTTTAATTAGATAAAATTAAGGGAAGTCACAAAAAATATATAAGGCTAAATTTTTCAGGTAATTTAGATGTAGAAGTATATGCATGCACAATTACTGGAGTTACATGAAAAATCAGATAACTGTATACACAGACACAGTGAATTATGCACATTTGCATGTATAATTATCCTGTCTGTATACCTGTTAAGGTAATTACGTACATGTACAAATTGGGCGTGCAATTGCATTTGCATTTTAAACATGCACACATATGGCTAAATAATCACAAAATCAAGCTCAAAATCCTTAACCTGCCATTTATGAGAGACATTACTTACTTAATCAAAATATAAATAATTACAGTAATGGAAAGCACATGGAATTTCCTTTACTATATTTGTAAATCTTTGTGGGCCTGAAGAAATATTCCTTAAAAATTTTACCTGTGTGAAAATAATCTTAACCTCTGTGAAGCAGACAAGTGTGCTTTTTCATTTTGCCCAGACAAATGTTATTTTCTGTGCAATATTGCAGAGAGAGTTATGGTCAGAATTAACCTTACAAGCTCCTCTCTTGTCTCCTGCTACTGTAGCAATGTACCTTTTTGTTACTACCATCTGTGCTCAATGACCAGTCTTCTGAAGGTGTAAACTGCAATAGGATGACTAAATTTGGCCAGTATACATCTTCCCCTGGTTAAAATTGAGTGAGCCCTGTTTTTTGACTTAAACCTGCTAGTTGCTTCTATCTTTCTTACTCTTGTTGTTTTGTGTGAAAATTTTGTCAAGCCTAACAGAGGCAATCATGTACAGTTTCTGCACAGTTAAAGTTGGGGGAATTTTGCCACTTTCCTTAATTGAAACAAGAATGAGGTTCTAGCCTTCTCTGGATTCCTCAGCTAATTGTATCTATCCATTTATATGTTCAAAGATCATTGCAGTAAATAAAAGCACAGTAAAATAGCTGAGGCACTAACAAAAACAGGGAGGAGAAAGAGTACTGAGTAGTTTTGAAGGGGTACCAAAATATGGACTAGGAATGAATTATGTGGAATGCTCAAAAATGAGGACTGATCTTTCAATGTTTGAGTCTTCTCGTGTGGAAAGATCTGGCCTTTTGACATTGTTACTGAAATGACTGATGTACATTAAAAAAAATCTGTGCTCTAGGAATTCTGCCATTCTGTGATTCTGGCTCTAGGAATATTTTTCCTAGGGTGTATTAGAAGGGGAGTGGTTAGTAGGTTGAGAGAGGTTCTCCTTCCCCTCTACTTTGCCCTGGTGAGACCACATCTGGAATATTGTGTCCAGTTCTGGGCCCCTCAGTTCAAGAAGAACAGGTAACTGCTGGAGAAAGTCCAGCACAGGGCAACAAAGATGATTAAGGGAGTCGACCATCTCCCTTATGAGGAAAGGCTGAGGGAGCTGGTTCTCTTTAGTTTGGGGAAAAGGAGACTGAGGGGTGACCTTATTAATGTTTACAAATATATAAAGGGTGAGCGTCATGAGGATGGAGCCAGGCTCTTCTCGGTAACAACCAATGATAAGACAAGGGGTAATGGGTTCAAACTGGAACACAAGAGGTTCCATTTAAATTTGAGAAGAAACTTCTTCTCAGTGAGGGTAACGGAACACTGGAACAGGCTGCCCAGGAGGGTTGTGGAGTCTCCTTCTCTGGAGACATTCAAAACCTACCTGGACACATTTCTGTGTAACCTCATCTGGGTGTTCCTGCTCCAGCAGGTTGATTGGACTAGATGATCTTTTGAGGTCCCTTCCAATCCATAACATTCTGTGATTCAATGCAATATTTTCTCCTCTTTCTGAGAATAATCTCAGATATTCCAAACATGTGCTAACCATTCTGTTGAAAACAGTCATATTATTTCTTCTTTCCAGAGTATCAGTGACTGGAAGGCCACCAACCTACCACAGATCAGATCTCTGTTGTGTAAATGAAAAAAAAAACAAAAACCAAAAACTAAAAACCACAACCCCACATCCCCATGAGTCTGCCTCCAAAAGTCAGTTTTATTGCATTCCAAATACATTGGTTCAGCCATAACAACAAGAAACCCTCACTGGGCTTTTAATAGGCCTTTCACATATTCTTATTTGGTTTTAATATTGAGTGAATTAGCTTAAACATCTGCATTAATACACAGTTTGGAAACAGCATTCTCTCATGTTATATCATCTTTTATTACAAAATCAGCACGCAGCATTCTCAAATGTGCCTGAACAGTGTTCTCAATATTTATGTATCACATCTCTATTATGTCAGTAATTTTACTACTTTCGTGTATATACTGGATTGTTAAGTGCTTTTAAGCATTGTTCCAAATCCTTTACTAGAGCTGTTGAATCTTCTCACAAGCATTCTGGCCAGAGGCTTAATCTTGATTGAATCAACAAGCCTTCCCAGTTTATAAAAGGGCAAAGTTTCTGCCAGTACTAACTACTTGACGGAATAGTACAGAACATGAGTGTGGCTATACAATTTGAGGTGAGCAGTTCCTCTGTAATTTAAGTTTATATATTTTTACACTCACTTTTTTTACAAGTATATATACTCAAAAAGTCCCATAATATATAATTCCTTCATTTCATAAGATGGTGAATTCATTTAGCATAAAAATTTCAATTACATTATTGGTTGGATATCACCAGAACCAAATCACCTCTCATATACAATATAGTATATTTTTTATCTTTTAATTAAGGTCACAACCTACTGAAATGTGGACAGTGAGCTTGTATAACAGAGAACAGTTTAATTATTTATTCTAAAAGGCTAATGAAAATTAACACAGAAAATTCTCAGTTTCTTAGCACTTGATTTTGTCCACAGAGAGGGGTTTGCATGTAGAGCTCAGAATGCACATCTTTGTCCAGTGTTAAGACTGAGCCTTCCTGGAGGCTGCTTCCTTCAAAAACTGCTTTGCAAGGCTACTGAGAACATACATGAAAGAGAGCACTATGATTTTTTTTTTTAAAAAAAAAAGCTTTTATTTTCAAAGATTGATCATAAATCTAGACTTGCAAGATAATTCAGGACTTTTTTCCTCCTATTCAAGTCTCATGATAAAATCAAACTTTCTGGTTTTGTAATCTTCTAGCCAGCAGCTGTAGTAACAGAACACCAGCAAGCTGATCTTTGTCTTTTTTAATTCATGGCCTTTCAAACATTATGTTAATACCCTTTGCAGGTAAGGCCTGCATCTCTCACTCACAGTGAAACCTCTGTGATCAGAATGTTCTTTTCTCTGGAAAATTACTATACTGAGTGAGGAAAATGTGAACTCTTAAGTAGGAAAAAAGTAGGCAGAATTAAGAGTTTTTCATACAGGTTTTTCCTTTAAAGATACTAACGTAGAACATCTGAAAAATACTGTATTGTTCATTAAGAGTTGATTCTGCATGGCAACAATATTTTCAGATTTTTCTCCTCACATCATAATTTATTTATGTCCAGGGAGAAGGGGCAAAGATGAATGAATACTTTGGGATCCCCAAGCTAAGATTTCTGAAAACCTTGAAACATTTTTAAAACCTTGCATTGTTTTTAGTTGTGACTCTCATATATGTATATCTTAAACTATTTGTATGTACAGAGTTTTATGTTTACCATGAAATGCAGAAAGTTTCAGAACATTTGCATGGTCCAGGATGTTACCTTTAATAAAAATCATGTAGGAAATGGGAATCATAAAACCAGAATAACTCAAAACTACATGAATAGGATTAAGAATAAAAGCAAAAGAAGGGTGAAGACAAAAGAAAAACCTTTTACTTACTGTACCATGGCCTTGATTTGTTATTTTTCCAGCCCATAATGGTTAAGAAAGGCCCAAGGGTTAGTTTATGTGCACTGGCTGGCAGATCAACATTCTTTTTCTTTGATTTTCTTTTTTAAACAGTGAATCAAACTGAGGACAAACGTTGGACATCTTTACAGTTAATAGAGGAAATAAATGATTAAACTTTTACAGTAAAGGTCAATATATGACTGGTAGAAAGTATCAGATTGACAACATTGAAAACCAAAATCCTCATATAGTCACAGAATATATGTTTTTTAGCATCAGTTACAGATACTACTTTTATTTTTTCTGTCAGTTTGAAGTGGTATAATATCTCTGATTTCTACAGAAAAGAGCTGGTAAGTCCAAGGAAAAAAAGTTTTTTACTTTTTTTCTTACTAAAAAGCAAACTACCTATTACAACAATTAACAGTCCAAGTACTGCTTAAGCAAAGACATGTACGACCACAATGATTTTTCTGATTGTCTATTTGTGCTGACTTTTTAATGCACAAATAATAAAAAAACCCTGTTTTTAATATCCTCATCCTATCCATGGAAGATTAGAACCAACTTTTTTTTAAAAAAGGTGGGGGAGGGGACAAAAAAGAATGAAGGATAAGTAGAACTGAACGGGCAGAGTCCTAGCCAAGACCCATTTTTTTCTGAATAGGAAAAACTGATTATACAAGTTGCAAGACTGATTTACACTTCTACATGTACTCTGGTACAACTCATATCTATTCTCAAACACTAATGCCCATAACTGACTTCATAAGTTGTTTTGCATCAAATTCAAATTCAGATGCTGTTTTTTCATTTATTTCCAGGTAATGTTCTACCTTGATCCCATCCTGCCTCTAGGGAAGTCCATTAACATGAAATTCAACACCAAATGAAAAAAATTACCTTTCTTTTCATAAAGAGGTTAAGTCTGGTAAAGGTTGATAGTTGCATGGTAATGGATGATCATTGTGTTTTCCCCTCTGTGAACTTCTAGAAAGAAAGTTCAACACTTGCTGAAGAGAAAGTTGGATGTAAGCCTCTCAGAGGCCTTCTGACTCATGTAGTCTAGCTGTCTGCTATTGTAGATAATCATATCATATCATATTTTTATAAACTAAGGATATTCTACTGTAAAATTAATTAAGTTGATGCCATTACTTTTATTAGGACAGCCCTCATTCCTCTAGCAGTTCCTCTAATTTCTTACCTAAAATTTTATAATAAACCTTTGGTTTTGTGTCAACGATGTCCTTTAGATTAATTATTTCTCCCTCACTGCTGTTTATTCCACTCTGATGTATTTGCAGAGAGCAATCCAATCTCTTCTCAACCTTCATTCTGTGAGTCTAAGCCATGGTTTTTTTGATTTCCTATTGTAATATGTGCCCTCTAGTTCACTGATCACCCTTGAACAGAAATTCCTTTTCATTCTTCAATATAGAGACTTCTTCCTGTATTTTACTAATTTATCCCATTCCTATTATCTCTCTTTTGTGGCAGTAATCTACTTCTTCCTGCAAGATATCCCAGCCCACCTCTGATTTGATGATGATTACTGCTTTTGTGTGTTCAACAATGTTTAATAAGCATTAATGACTTCAGCACAAAAAGAAAATCAGTGAAAGCATTAAGCAAGAATGTTTTTAAGACTGATCTTCCAGGAATATCAGTGATAACCTTCTTCAGTGTTTTTCTTAATGGAAACTTGATGTCACGTTCTTTTCAATCAGGCTTATTTTCCAATCTTAGTACTAGTCCCTTTTGTTGGGTGTTTCATAGCATACACTTTACTGAATTAGAGGTAGATTAAATCTACTGTTTCCCTTGTCTAAAAGTAACAACTCTTTTAGAAATGAACAGTACCTGGCTAGATTAGCACGCTCTACCTATAACAAACTCATTTAATTCTTGCTCTGTTTTCTGCAGTACTCCACATCTTTCATTATTATTTCCCTCAAACTTTTTTATAAGCTTGCATAAAACTGAGATCAGGTGTTTTATATTTGTCCAAACTATTTCCGTCCTCCTCTTATTAATCATGAATACTATGTTTGCTATCTTCCAGTCAGATTTGCTTGAGTTACTGTATTGTGTGCTGACTCTTTCAATGTTCTAGGATAGCCAGCAGCAGAACTGCAGTATAAAATGCGGAGCTTAAAGGCCATAGGCTCAAAGTTCATCTCTATTTAGCAAAGTATTGAAATATGTAACTGTATGTCTTTTTAGCTGATTTATGCATAGGTCTAAAATCAAAAACATCCTTAAATTTAATAAATTTCTACCCAGAAATAGTATTGCAGTATATCATCCACAATGCAGATACCCCAATTTAAGAACTTACCTGCTTTTTAATGCACAATATGTTTGGCTGTTATGTAGTTTCATACCTATTATTTTTTCAGGTTGAATAAGACCATGTTTCCTTAGTGCACCAGTGAAAAGATTACTTAGCCAGTTCTTCAGGTAATGTAGATAAACATAATGCTGTAGCCTTCACCTATCCTGGAGACAGTAAAATATGAAATCAGTTATGAAATCTTACTTGCTATGCATCCTGCTGACCATTAACTTGTAAATCTCAGAATAATTCATCCAATTGAGATCAGAAGCAGACTATATAAAGCTATGCATTTCTGGATCTCAACAGTGATATGTATGTGAATTTTTCCTTTATCACAAAGGTGAAAAGCTAAACCTCCAGGAGAGAAAAAAAGTCCATTAACGACCCACTTCACACTTAAATTAACAGAAAGCATCAACAGGCACTGGTTATAATGGAACTCACACCAACCTTTCTTGCTTTCTGCTGGCTGTCCCTTTCCTGATAGGTTGCAGGGAGGAAAGAGGGGAATTGAAAAAAAAAAAAAAAAAAAAAAAAAAAGAAGAAAAAAAAAAGGAATTGGCAGAATACACTTGAAGAAGAATGCCATCTTGTTATCCTACATATCTGTTCAAATGCCCTGCTCTGAAGGCTGAAATGGCAACTAATATTACATATTACTCACTGTATAATCTGGAGAATATCTAAAAAGTCTCAGCCACAGCAAAGTCACTTCAGGATTTATTTTCTAACTGGAAAGGCTGCCTGAGGGTGCCCTCAAATAAACTCCTTATGTGTGGGCTCAAAACAAACCTGATGCTGTTGTATTTATAGATCACTTCTGGAATCAGTCTAACGGAGGCTTCATTTTCTACCACTTAGAGCCAAAGGGCTGGGAATAGGCTCTCAAAAGAATACCAGGTGCTACTCCCAGTATTGCCATTGACCGACCTCTTTATGCCTCAAGCTGCTCAGCTATAAAATTGAAGGGTTTTTAAAAATAAAATCAAGAACTCTGAGAAAACCAACAATAGCATGGTTTTAGGCAGGTCACGAAGTCAAATGATGGCAGTTCTATTCCTGGCTCTGAAGTGCACTCAGCCAAACCTGGAACAAGTTATTTAGGGCAAGCCCACACCACATAGCTCAGCAAAGAGCACTGAGCTGACTCAGAGCAAACCAGCTTCAGAACCAGGAATGGATAGTTGCAGCAGGAGACTGTTCCACCTGAGCTGGCTCACTAATTAGCTCTAATTTGGGCTAATTAACCCAAGCATACAGGCTAAGCTGTATTGACTCATGCACAAGTTAGTCTCCTCAGAAGACACTACTTTGTGTTGGATAGCTACACCAACCAGCCTGGAGCTACCCAACCTCTCCCCATTACAGCACAGAATTATGATGTAGGATGCATGCTTAAGTTATAGTACGTAGTAGTTGTGCATAAATCACATTTTTCTATTTTGGTTTGATTTTTTTTTTTTTTTAATGCTGATCCAGCCCTGCCCTGCTCATCTCACTCTGGCAATGTGGGATAGACACTGGCCAACAAGGCCATACCCTGTAAGCACTGACATTGAACCCAGCTCCCAGCTTCCCATTCCTCAGGGAGCAACCATCCTTGTTAAGCCCTGAAAACAGACAGCTGGGCAGGAACCAGTGCATCCTGGCAGCAAAGGAAACCAGCAGCTTCCTTGTCTGTATTAGCAGTAGCTCACCCAGTGGGTCCAGGGAATGGATCTTCCTTCTTACTCTAGGTTTGTTAAAGATATCTGGAAAACTGTTTGTAGCCTTACTCCTCCCCTGCCCACTCAGTTCACAGAAGATCAGTAAACTGGAATGAGTTGAATGGTAGGACACCAGGATGACGTGGGGCTGGAGCACTTCCCTCATGAGGAGAGACTGAGTGACCTGGGCTTTTCAGCCTTTAGCAAAGATGACATTAAGGGAAGCAAACAGCAGCCTGCAAGTACTGAAGAAGATGTTACCAAGAAGATGGAGCTGGGCACTATAGTGATACTACAAGCATTAGGCAGCCCCATTGGTGTTAGGACATCTATGGTGACTACTGACATTTCAAAAAAATACCTAGAGGAAATGACACAGAAGCGTAGTGCTTGAAACATCGAAGGCTAGAAGCCCCTTCAGAGCAAAGCTCTGTGAAGTCAAAATTTCCTATGTGATCTTTCTGACTGTCAGGGCATAACACCTCAGTACATATGATCTACAAATCTATATGTATATATCTTCTACATGTGCACAGTAAACCAAACACTTTTAGGACACGTTGCACCTCTTGGACATGCACAGAGCAAACCACATTGCACATCTGCAGATGGTTTGATGCACACAGACCTGGTTTGTAATATTTTTGAGGAACTCCAGATGTATGATTTTTGGTTGGCAGGATATGACCCACTAGGGCCAGAAACAGCAGGGAATCCTGGAAAAGTTCCTTGTATAGAAAAACTCTGACCCAAAAAAATCCAGAACACATCCAAGAAAACTTAAATATACTGTAGCATTTTCATGCAGCATTTCATTTCTAGCATCTAGCAGTGGCCTATGCTGTATGGCTCCTGAGAAACGGCAGATAGGAAAGATCTCCTGTTTCTCTTCACATCTACAGAACCTGCCTGCTTAAAGGAATTTACAGTTTCCCCCACTGTAAGAGATTAGAGGTTTTACAAAAGCTTCTAAAATACAGCATTTTAAAGAGTGAAAAACCTCTCAATGGTACCAGTTTGGAGGTACTTACAGTCGTCTACACAACAGTCCAAAAGAATAATGTTTGTACATGTGCCTGACAGTCCTATTCTTCCCATGTACAGTTCTCATTGCACACAGCCATTTAACATCGAGAGCAATGGTTCTCCAGTCTCAGCTGACCTAAAGCCAAAAATAAATGATTAAACCCTATAAAGTTGGGAACACTTGAGGAGTCCTGGGGCTTTTTTTGTCCATGGCATTCAGGAGCCTCAAGATTTGTTGCCTGTGCCACCTGGTGACACTGTCATTACATCTTGTTGCTACATACAATTCTCTGTTTTACTATCACATGTTTTCTTTCTGCTGGTTATTGCATAGTCACAACAAGCTCAACTTCAGAAACTCAATGGCAGCTGACACTACAGTTAAGGAGAATGCAACCAACTGGCAGTTTGAATGGCTTATTCAGAGACCTAGTAAGAAAGAAAAATTACAAGACTACTTCTGCAGCTGTGTTGCTACATCCTGAGTCGCAAATAGGATGTAAGGTTTTTGTATATAACTTTTGTCTTAGCTAAAGCTACCCTGGTATTGCAAGGAAAGGAAATAAGCACATGAAGTAAAGATAGTAAAATATATATAACCTTTTTCCTGAAAAGGCAAACAAATTAAATTGGTAACACCAGAGAGTGCTGCCAAGGACTGTTATGGGGTATGTCCTTCTATAAAGGAACTCTACCAGAAATGAAAAACAACCCAATTATCCTAATTTTAGTAGGTTCCTCCTTTCAGTATATCCAGATGAGAAAAGACAGGAACTGAAGTTGCTGTAATAATCCAGTTCTGAATTTTTCAGCTCTACATGTGCAGATAATCACAGCAAGAACTGAGGATTTAAAATACAGCTATTGTCAAAGCAGAAAGGTCATTTTCCTTCCTCTAGTACAGGTCATGTACTAGAAAACCATGGCTACAAGCAATTAAAATACAACATTAACTCACAAGACAAGGGTTTAATTGCCATGAAATATACATGTAAATGTAATTTGCTGCAAGCCTCATGTCCTTATGTATGTATGGTACTTACTTGCAGGTTTGTTTTGGTGTTTAATGTGACCATTTTGATAAGTAACCTGTGTAGTTGGTTCCGCTATTCACTTTATGTATCAAATACGACATATATTCTGCAATACAGTCTGCATTCAAGAAATTATAATCTATACAATATTTGTGTTCCAGCATATCCGAGGACATTCTAGGAACTGAAGAAAATGAGTTAAGTACACATAAACATGCCACCTGGGTTCTGTGTGCCTATAGTACAATGGCCTCAAAGATAGAAGTAGGCTGAAAGTGGTGTTCTTTCTTATTCCAACCTTGCTGGGTTTCTCAATAGTTGGATTTTTCTCCCTTTTTTTTTTTTTCATAGTGACCCTTACAGGGGAGACTTATATTTAACAGTGGCTTTCTAACATCTGTTTACTAAACCAAATAATGTAGGCAAAGTTGTGGCTGGAGATAGTGTATAGAAACAGCAAGGCCATAGAAAAGGGAAAAATGCACGCTTATGCTGAAGGATCCTTTTGTTTAGTCCTTTTGAGAAAGACCTCGGTGACCTTAGAAAACCTCCAGCTGCAGCCCATGAAACTGGGTTAAGAGCCTCAGCCAAGGACCTTGAGAGCCCTCTACAGGCCATCAACGCCTGGTAAGACAAAGAAGAGTGATCCTGGTAGCCCTGCTCTGCTCATCTTCATCTGCCTTGATGTGTAGATGAAAGACATGTTTTATTTGCCATTTATCACAGTGGGGGTTTTGGTGTGCAACGGTAAGCCGTCCCTTTAATGATGCCTTCAGCTGGCATCATTGTTTGGCTTAAATAACTACTTGCCAAAAAAGGAAAAGAATTTGTTCTCTCTCTGGATTTGTTATTTCATTAGGGTTCCTCAAGAGAACTCCAATAAAGGATTTGGGTCTATTAATCACCCTCCACAACCTTCTCAAGTAATTAGTCTTTAAAAATGTTTGCTACCTCCTTAGTAGTACATAATTTGATGGTGCTCAGTGAATCAGCTGAGGTTCAGACTCACTAACCTTTAGAGGTTTGGCCTGTCTGAGTTCATCAGTCTGGGCCTCCAATTGAACTGAAAACTGCACTTTTTTCATTCTTTGTGGCAGGTTTATAGTACAGCACTGCTGGATGCCTGCCATGAAGGAAAACTCAAAACATACAAATTCTTCATAAGGCAGCGGTAGAAGGTGGCACTGAGAAATAATGCTCTCATGCTGTCAGAGCTGCTGTGGGGAGAGCGGGGGGAGCGCTCATTCTAAGACAGATGTAGCAACAATTGCTCCTGTTTAACTCCCTAAATGGGTAATCCTAGTTTATGGGGCCCCAGTGATGGAAATCTTGCTGACATCGCCCTGAGGATTTTTTTTTGGCAGAGATTATGGTTTCTCTGGAGAGCATTGCAAGCGCCAGGCTTACAATTTCTGATGCAGACCTCTTGAAATAAGTGTAACATGCAATTTTCTTTGAGGATGTATACATTTTAATGACAAATTTCATTATGAACATAGCTAAAAGTATTTCCAGTTTGTTCCATACATAAAATAGACAATGAGGCAGTTTCATATCAGAAAATATGAAGTTGCAAGCCTCTCATGAAAAAATGCATTTGGCACCAACAGGTAAAGCAGTTCACATGCCTTGTTCCCTTTTCTTGGCACTCCTGGTTCCATTGGCCTTGTTTCTGGTAAATTAAGAAAGCAATTACAGATTCACAGACCACTTTGGGGACATTCCAGGGTTTTGTATTTGGCATTAAAGAGAGATACTTGCAAGCTGCCCAAGCCAGTGCTGTTAGGAGGATAAGGATTTCATTTTGCTTCATTTTTTGAGATTTAGACTTCTGATAGAGATTTTGTTCTGACACTGACTGGAAAAATAAGTCCTTTGTTTTATTTTCCAAAAGAGATTTGAGCCAAATGCCTATTTTCAGATTAGATCATTTTGCTTTTCTTGTTTAGTTCATAGTTTTTTTCCAATACTGGACAGACAGACTCAGACAGCCCCTCTGACACTATATCTTTAGGAGGTTAAAAGACAGTGGGCAAGGAAATTAAAGACACAGCTCAAATCTATGCTCTTCCTGCATTCACGTGCAGTAGTTCACCTGCAATCACATTAAATCAGTCAGAGAAAAATTGTATGACTGGGACACTAATATTCTGGGCCAAGATCCTTTAAAATACAAAATCTCAGTTAAATAAATTCAAACTTTGACAATAATTTTTGCTAATATGAAGTACAGGAATTTAAGGAGAGATGTTAATCCAGCTTAATCTAATGCAAACTACATGCTTTTTTGGGGAAAAAATAGTGTGTTTCCCCCTTGTGTGTGTATCACCCCTTGCTGTCAGAAATGTAGAAGCACAAAATATTTGCAGATGGGAGCCCACCTATCCAGTCAAAAGAATTCATCTCAATTTCCAGAAATGGCTTTGCTTGTAACTCATTTATTGTTTTAGACCCCTCACACATAATAGGCAGCACTTGCATTAGTGAGATATCTCGTTTAATTAAATTAAGAAAGAGTTCCCTAAAGTCAGTAAATGACAATGTATTATATTTCAGTGTTTCTGGCCATATGGTATACACTGCACAAATACATTTAAAAGATAACTGGACATACCTGAAATGTCAGCAGGAACCATATGCATTCATTTTTGTGCCAAAGGCAAGGGCTTGTATAAGGCAGACTTTGTCATCCAATAATTCTGTCCCATCAATAAAGTAAACTTTTATTAGTGGACATTTGTAAATAATTTATAAAAGCTGAAATGATCAGCATGTTGCCACTGTCTAAGTAACACTTGTTATAGGCAAATGTGAGTTGAAAAGTCAATTCTACTGCATCTCTCTGCCAGGAAACAACAGACTGATCAGTTCTATAATGATTGCTTATCTCATTAATAAAAACTCTTGTTAAATGATTTTTGTATGTATGCTAGTGTTTGTGTCTGTTTGTACACATAGTACTCATTGCAACATGTAGTTATGAGTATCTGAAGCCAGTTGTTAAAAAAATGTCTGAAAATACCATTCTCCAGCTGGTTCTCTCAGATTTTAGTGGTGGGGCTGGTAGAACGCAGGATGAGTCCTGCAAATCTTGCTGGTAACTGCAGGGTGACTCTTACTTATTTAAAATAAGTATTTGAATGTGGCACTGTAATTTTTTTGTTTTCTTTTACTCCTAGACTGGGAATCTTTAACATAAAGCAAGTTAGTTTGGCACAGGAAAAAAAGAAGAAATCCATTTTAATCAGCATGACTCTGCTGGCCAAGGAATATAAAGCACCAAACACAACAGGCCTTAAACTTGGTGGAATATTTTTTTTTTCAATACCTGAAAAAATCATTATTTTTAAGAAGACTCCCTTGACCCCAACTCTCTAACTGACTATAACTCCAAAAGACAAACTAAAATATGGGCCCTCAACATCTATTGTGGTCCCTTTAAAAATATTCCTTGTAGTGATTGAGAAGGATTTCAAGTAATCTCCTTATGGCTGGTTGTAAAATCTCAGTGACTGAGGTAGACATAGGAGTTAGCAGGTAACAGAACACTAAACCTTTAAAACATTTTTTATTTACCTTTGTTACTACTAACACTTCAGAAGATGGGGGGGAGGAAAAAAAAAAAAAAGAATAATGTGAAATCTAATATTTCTGCTTCCATCTACGCAACTTGTTATTTGAGCTGTGAAAATAGAAGCTATTTGTTAATGTTCTGATTCTCTTTTTGGCTCTTGTAAAAGGGCAGACAGATAACATCAAGTAGCTGTGCAGGGTACTGCTTGTACCTTTTCACTCTACTGCTTAACCATGTTGGGTTTAGTTGAAAAATACGTGGTGTCATAATTTCAGCTATATTATTGTTTATAAAAGGATTCTGCATCATGCAATCACACTGACCATGTAATGTCTCAAACAGAATATGCCAGCCTCTATCTACTTAAATCTGTGTTAAATCCAAAATACACAAGTTTGCAGAACACCTCACTTTGGAGCACTCAAATTGTCCTTTAAGAACAGAAGATGTATAGGAGAGTAGAAATAGGACCTGAAGAAACCAGATGATGAATCCTCATTCCACCAAGGACTTTAAAGTATCCAAAATGTCTTTGTACAGTCAATGCGTAGGCGTGGAAAAGGTGAGTAAAATCATTTTAAAACATGAAACTGGTTAAAACAACAGCTATAGAGCATCTAACAACTGGCAAGATTGCAAGCAGTTTTATTCCCAGAATATCAGGAAACCTGACTTGATTTCTGCAAATATCATAATTATTCACAAACATGGGATTCATCACCCTGATAATCTGTGTCTGTCCCATAGGACATACTTTCCCACTACATGCTGAAAATGAATCTTGCTGTGATTGCTTACCTAACACGTGCAGTATTTTTCAGTTCCTTGATTATATGACTGGAATAATAAATTAAAAACAGCTAATAATGAGTGAGCTTTCAAATTGATAACTATTCATACTAAATTACATACAGCTGTAGGTTTTCATAAACATATTAAAATATACTACATAGAGGAACAAATACCTATAGTACATAATACTTCACAAGTGAAACCAATTTAACACTTTTTCAGAAATCTGTTTGTGAGTCATATTGTAACATTATGCCAGCTTTATGCTTGTATATCGAGGAACTATGAAAAGTTACAAAGCCAATTTTAAGTGTTTATTATTACCAGTAAATGCAGACTGAAGCTAGGTTGCAGCTGTAGACTCTTATGATGTAATCTATACCTGTACAATATTCTTTCACATGTTACTGTTATTTTTCTATGTACCCTAAAAATGGAAGTTTCATATTGAAACTACCTAGGGAATCTATATAAATTATTGTAACACCTTTCTTCTTTTATCATTTTAAGATGTTTGCTTAAAAGAAATCTGACTTTCAAGGTATAGCTAGTATCATGGCTTCCTTTGTGTGTTAGCCAGAAACAAAGACATTTTACCTCCTGTAACAAAATCTTATCCAAATTAATCCACATTTGGCTATGTTAATCAAATGATGTATTGCTCTTTGTTTTTTGTTTTTTTTTTCCTGAAACATGAAACCCTTTTATTAAAATCACAATATCCTCAAGAGCTAATTTTAAACAAATCTAACTTCCATGAAAAAAATGGTACATCAGGAAACTTCTGGCTGGTTCTAAATTCTTTGCCTGCTGGGGTTGTGTTGAAGCTAAATCTTCCACGAACACAATGTAGTGGCACATATTCCATCTGGAAGGAATCCTCGAAATGTTTGGTCACCCACTTCTTTGGCAAAACATATTCATAGAAAATCCACCACAATTCCAGTCCACCATATCTCTGACCAACAGGTCAAAAAACCCAGAAGTTTTAACCAAGTTAACGTGTCACTGTGAAAGGACATGCTGCCATCTCTCTCAAGACCTCTCAGGACAATAAAGATGGAATCATAGGCCAGTAAATCCACTTTTCAGCAAAACAATGGATACTCAGCCTTCATTAAACTTTGGCTGCTAAAACACGGTGCCACAAGGAGGCCAGGAGGGTGGGGAACTCTGACTCTCTCATTCCTTGTTCCCAACAGTGTTATCCAAAGTGTTTTACAATTCTAAAAACGCCCATGAGAGTTTCTGTGTGTTTATCAAGCCCTACCTCATTGACACTGTGGGAAATCTAGCTCCTGATATGTCCAAAATGTGTTACACTTAAAAACTTTTGAAAGGTCTAAAAATAGTGTGTGACAAAAGCTATGATTTTGAAAAGTAGTTCCTCAAAACACCTGGTAAAGCATGGAGAAGGATTAGATTCAGGTGAAAATAATAATTCTCCTGGCCTTTTCATTGGTATCAATTGCTACTCGAAAAAAATATTCTTTCCACTCAAATTCCGTAAACACAAAGAGTCTTTTCTATGAATCTAAGGAAGGAGACAACACAGGTGTTTTTAAAGAAAACATTTTAACCTTCACCTCTTTTACAATTTTCCCTCTATACATCATCTATCTAAACAAAACACAATGTTTTCTAGTCATTCTGGCTTTCAATAGCAGTTAATTTCCCCACAAAGTGCTGACCAGAACTGTGGCCTGGTATCTCCATGCTAGCTCACTCCTGTGGAAACCTACGTAAAGCAGGACATCTGCTAGATCAGAAAGTCTAACCTAAAAAACAAAAAGATGAGTAGTACTGATACATTTACAGTACTATTAAGAACGGATTTTCTGATGCACTGCTTTTCCTTACCCCGAGTGTGTGCAAACTGAGGATGTGGCAGGCACAGCGAGTGTGGATAAGTGGTTTCCTTAGAAACAAAAAAAGCAGAAACTATAAAGCAGAACATCCTCCCAACCAATGTGACTTTTTAATGGTGCTGATAACACAGAGAACAGATGTAAGTAGCCTCACTGTTTGTACACAGCACACAGCATAGTTCCCTAAATAGCTGGATTACTTTCCATATAAGATCATAAAATCTAGATAGACTCTCACAGAGCTGCCATTAAGGAAGAGGGCACGACTATGACGTTCCAATATTAGTATTATAAGCTAAATATAGCAGCCGACATTTCTGGTGCCCACTTGTGCTCGTTTCTTCTGTGATAAGTAATTCATCTCCCTCCTTCATGTTAACAGCTAGCTCGTGTGTATTGGAAAGAAGTGACCACTGCAGCAAGTATGCTTCTAGCAAATCCAGGCTAGAGCTCATACTAATAAGCCATTCCTTTGTCAAGTTTTTCAAAAATAGAAGCCCCAATTAGGTACGCAGACAAGAGATTCCTGAAAGACCTGAATGTCCAACAGCACTTCAGCAGAACTGGGAGACTCAGAGGGGAAACAGAAAGTTTGCATTTATGTAGAAATGGTGAAAAATCTTCATGTTCATCTCTGGGTGTCATGGGAAGTAAGGGACCCCTCGCAGTTGTGCACTGAGTGGGCCATGAGTGACACTGCTTCAGGTAGAAAGCATAAATGCACCGACTTCAAATTATTGAATTGGTTTTATGGCTGCTCTGTGTCTCTGCAGCCATATGCACCATTCAGGGTGAGTCTGTAATCTTCTTTACAGAACTTTTTAACATACTAAATACAAAGTGTCAGCTGAAAGCAAAAAAATTTGTGGAAAATCACTGAAAAGGTGATGCAAAATTTCATAGTTTTTACAGTTTTCTAAACCTATTTTTTTGGTTCTTTAAAAGTGACACACAGAGTTGTAGGTTTAGAAGAGTAATGAAGAGGCACTGGGAGAGGGCGTCTCTGCCAGAACCTTTTGCTCAGTCGGTGCACAGATACTGGCAGAGGCTGGGATTGCCACAGAGTTTTTGTCTCCATCATCGTAGCAGACACCTACATTCACAAGCAATGCTCTCAATGCATACAATTGAGATGCTGCTCAGTACTAAAGGTGCTGTTGGAGATATACAAAGAAAAAACTTAACAGTCATCCAAGAATTTTACCTGCACAGATCCATGTCCTAGATTGACTTGTAGAGATTAGCTGTAACGAAGGAAATTAAATTTAGGAAGGACGTAAAAATTACCAAAGTGTTTGTCCAATGTGGCATTTATTTTCCAGAGCACGGGTGTTCAACAAGAAAGGAATTGTCAGAGAAAAAAAAAAAAAAAAAATATATATATATATATATTTGTACTTCCTAGTACGTTTGAGGATGGTTTTTTAAGGTAACTCTGTGAGTGCGAACTCTGTGGCAGCCAGCACAAATATCTTCGGTTCTGTAATCTCTTCTCATTCTAAATCTTTGGCAATTGACACTTCCCTGCTTTTTGTCCCTCCTTTATCCAAATTTCTGACTTATTCCCTTTTTATTCTTCTTATATTTTTTCCTTTCTTTATGTTATGCATGCCATAATGTATGTCATTCATACTCTTTAAACAATATTTTCACCTTTTACCTTATCTTTTCACCTTTGCTTTGCAAGATGTACTTTTGAAATCAGTGTCTGTTTCCATGCACGTGTGCTCTGCTGCGTATCTCCATCTGCACACATGCTCCCTCCTATCATAGCACCAAATAGGTTTTGAGTCTGATCTCCTGTTGCAAATAAATTCCAAAGAATCATAGAGAGCATATTAAGACCTTGAAAATTCAAAGAAAGTGGAAGGACCACCAGCATAGGGTCCAATAAGTAACAAAAATGCTTTATACGTGGCTGAGAAAGTTTTTTTTTTCAATACTGACCCTTTAGTGGACAAGAGAGAACGCAGGAGACACAAGAAGCATGGGAAAACAAGACTCATTCATGCTGTTAGTCAGGAAAAATATGTTTTGTTTATGGTTTCTTTCTTCCTCTCTATTCTCGTGTGGTTAGAACCATGTCAGAAATGGTAACAAATGAAAAGGCAAATATTGTAGTAGAAATAATATCTATCACTCACATTCACACGAGTCAAACATGGCCACAAAAAGCAACTATATAAACATTTGTCTTCTGAATGTTTCTTGAGGAAATTGAGTTTTAAGAGCATTAAATAAATGCAATTTGACTGATCATTTTCCGTTTGTTAGTTAAAACATCTTTCTTTCCTTGACCTTTAACACATATTTTTCCTTCATCTTTCACTAAAAATGGTTCTATTGTTATCACAGCTTTCCAGAATTGAATCTTGTTATTTTTTCCTCATTCCTGGTTTCTTGAGCACCATAGTAATTACCCTTAGTAACTGGAGAATTTTCACTGTGTGAGCAAGAAAGACTAAAATTACAGACTCTGTTGTATTAGTATGCAAAACATTAATTCTTTTTTGGCCTGTGTAGTTTTCAATCTTTCACCAAATACAAAGCAACCTTGGAATACCAAAATAATTTCAGAAGTGAATAAAATTAGTCTAAATTATGCTCTGTGGTTATTAAGAAATAGGTTACCTTAGTTATTCAAAAACAGATTTTTTGGGGCATGTAGCTCAAGCTGGTGATATATCTACACAAGGTCTCAAATAATGTTACTACAGGGTAATACACTACAGAGCACAGAGAAATAGCTTGTAAAGCACATACTCTAAATGTAAGCAATCTTTGGCCAAGGTATCTGTTACACAGAGACACATGATACTGTGGTTACCAGTGACTTTTGCTGAAAAAGGCCTTTCACATTGCCTTTTCTCTTTCCCTCCACCTCACCAGATCAGCCTTTCTTAATCTGTAATTTTAAGATAATGATTCAGTTTTATAGTTACATACTAGCAGTCAGTATGTTGTCTTGCACAAATGCATTTTATTCTATCAGATCTTTGCCTGTTTCAACTAAAAGTTCAAAGGTTCTTTAGTAGGTTTCCAAAGCGTATAGCAAAAGCAAAACATACCTGCTGTAAGAAAGGTAAGCTGTCATAGGTATCTCTAAGAGAGAAAAATGATTAAGAAATTTCAGAATGAAATGTAGAAGAACTTTTCTTCACAGCTGTTCTGACTGTGTGTATGAATAATAGGAAATTTTTTAAAGATGTTTTTATCCAGACATAATTTTAGCACAGTTTATATCCATAAACAAAACAGTTCTTCTACTGCCTTTGATATTCTGCTTTTATTCAAGCCTTCTAACAGGTTTAACATTACAAAACATATTCTTATATCTATATTTTATAGATATATGAAATGCCTTTGTATAAGTTGGCAAAATACACCTCCTAACCAAATACTGTTGAATACACCACAGTTGATTCTGCCCTGGACAAACTGACTGACCCATATGCTTAAGAAAGTCGAAAATACAGATGGAAGAGTGTTTTTAAAAATAAATCTGTTATGTTTTAGGAGTTTTTGTCAGTGCAGTACAGCAAGGTGTATCATATGGCTGCATTTGTCTATCAGTGTTTTAGGAAATAAATTAAGAAGCCACAATTTAATCCACTTCCCCTTTGCTTTTGGGACTCATTTACTGCTGCCAATCATGTACATCAATCCTACCTCAGTTGTGTAGAGCAAGGAATCAAGAAAGCTGCTTGCATCTTACACATCCTTTCTTCAGAGAAGGTAAACACACACCTCTGGAAGGCATGATCCAAATAACTGAAATATTTAAAAGGTCAGGTCCTTGCTTCCTTCTCTGCCCCTGCATAGCTAAATCTATCCTGTAGTTTTTACCTTCACTCTGTGTGTATGTGCACATGCACCAAATTTCCACAGTCTGTTTAAATTAGAAGCAGTTTTGAAAGACACACTTCTGAGCAAAATATTAACATGACTAAGGTTAAGGAATTTTAGTCTTAAATAAATTTGCTTGATCATTTAACTTTTCTATTTCACCTTTTAGTTTGTCATTGCTATAACTAAAACTTCCATGTTGCAAGAGAATATATTCTCTCTACTAATGCCTATAAAAATCTGAATTAACTCCTTGAATTTACATCTAGGTTGATCGTCATGACAATCTCTATGCTATGACAAGGATGACAATCCCTGTGCTAGCAGCTCTAGTGAAAATTACATTTTCGGAGTATGGTTATATTAACTAACTAGTTTTTAGATGAATTGAATTGCACCACTTATTTGTGCTAGTGCTGTACTTCACAAAATTTTATTCCTTGGAAGTGATCCAATGAAGCATTCAATATCTGACAGATTTGGGAGTAAAGGGACGTTATCATCTAGTCTGTTAGGTTTTCATCTATGAAATGATGTGCTTAAGGGGTGCCCAGGCTCTTTCCCGTGGAGGAACTTGCAGAAAAACAAACAAACAAACAAACAAACAAATCACTTCAAAGTTTCATAGTTAAAAGTGTTCAAGTAATCTGCTTTTGTTAAGCACCATATTTGTCCCATGAAAAAGGTCAGAGAACTGCACATGGAGAAGAAGGCAGCTGATGAAATTTCAGACTACTTAGATTATTATATTCACGGGTGTGATGACAAAAATCAGAACCCTGGTAACTTCAGAGTGTATAAAGTGGGAAGTGAGAGTAATTTTTAAAGTAAGTTAATTTACTGTAATATAAAGATTAAAACATTTAAATAGTCATAAGTTACATAACTGACATTTTAAAGAAATAGCTTGTTGCTAACAGCCTGGCAAGCCTCTCCAAACTGAGGATGACAGTGCTAATGTGAGGGTGGGAGAATCACCTCTCATGTATTCTTGTACAGAACACTGGGAATGGGATTCATCTCACGTAAATTCAAGCCTCAGTCAGCTAGCAGTGGATTTCAGCTCCTCATCCAGACATGCAACTAGGTACAAGTTGCTTCTCTTACAGTCTTTGCTAATCTAGTCAATGGAGTCAGCGCAGTACAGAGAGATACTGAGATGGTCAAAAGTGGGTGACTATTTTGGGGTGAGCTGAATAGCTTTCTCACTTCTACTAGCTCTATTGATTAGATCTGACATTCAACTTTGTTGCATAACCTTTGGTGTTTAGCATCATTTGAGATTCCCCAGGTGTCCAGGATGTCAGCTGAAGGAGGTCAGGTATGGGGTGGAACCTATAGGAGACCCTTTTGTAATAGCAGTGGGAAACCATGCTGGGTACCCTGGGATGTCTCAGGTAACATGTACATTAGGCAAATGAGTAACATCCTCATTGATTATAATAGAAACGTAAACATCTGTCTCATATGCAGTCACCTTCCAGTACACATGCAAATTTAGTGTCTCAGTCTGTCTCAACATGGATGTCAAATGCTGTTTGAGTTGCCCAAGCAATTTCTAACTATGCTCTATCTCCTACTCCAGAAATGCCTGAATTTTCTTTAGGCCACCAGTCATATTTGCCAAATTTACAGGCATTTGGAATACTCAAGGCAAGAAATTACACTAAATACAGATCTTTACCAGCTTCTCATCTAAGCTAGTTGTTAAATTTTCTCTCCAGACAACAGAAACGAGTAAGTACTTCTGTGAGTCTATTCATCCTTCTTGAATAGTGAAACAGATTTCTAAAATTGATTCTCTACCGAGTACAATGGATAATAACTTGCTGAGAGTAAAATAATCAATTTTCAGGTAGACAAAGATGGTGAGAACGTCCAAGAGCATTAGCACTATTTCACCATGAATCATCACTGGTATTGACTTAGCCTGTGTTGAAAAAGCATCTAAGCATCCCAGTACAAAGAATTTACTGACCAGAAATAGAAGAAAGATTACAAACTTGTTAGGGAACACAAGCATTAATACACGTTGGATGTTATCAACATATAGACTGTCAGAAAAGGCAAAATTTTTTTGAGTGCAAATTCTCTCTCTTAAAAAAAAAAAAAAAGGTTAAGATATTACAAAATGCTCTTTAAGAAGTATCATGGTATTTTGTTTTCTCTCATTTGGATTGTATTATTTGTCTCCCACATTTGTGTGTGTAAGGGAAATCCCTTATGTCCCAGACTCTTACCTCCAGGTCAAGGGACTATTGTGTATTCAGGCCTTGGCCATACATAATGCATTGTAAATCCTCAGTCTATTGCCTAGGCTTCTGCTTGCTCTGCTTGCATTTCATCATGACAGGAGATGTAAAAACTCTGAATCAAAAAGCACTGTACACCCACAAGGTTCATCACAGAGGATCGAGCAACAGACCCTTCAGACGAGAACTTGTTCATATAATCTTGAACTGGGGCTTAGACAGAGTAAGATTGGGTCTTACTTGAAAAAGGCCATGTAAATAAATTTTCTCATTAATTTTAGCCAAGTCTGTACCTAAAGTTAACTTGTGGCATAACTGTAAACTTCTCAGGATGGTTGTTTCCCTCTGAGGCTTCACAATATGGGTACAGAAAAACTCTGACAGGCTTCATTGCTACTGTTCCACTACAGGAACCCGGGGCACCTTTGAACACTGTTTCATTGCATGTGATAGCCAGACCCATAGGCTTTTTGAAATACAACTTGAGCTGTGGAATAAGGTAATATCTTCAAGGTTGTAAGGCTATTGCATTTTACTATGGGACTATTGTCATATTTTGAATGAAAGTTCTGTAGTATTTAGGAAGACCGATCAGACATGACAGGCCAAAACTTCTGTTTAACCAGAGAGGTTTTTATCCACCGTTAAGTAAGGTAGAAATTACTTTGCCTTCTGCTTGCATGCTAATGTTTTTCTTAAACCCTTACCTTATTTTGTAAGGGGACATTTGTCCAGATCATAAAAATAATCCAACAACTCCTTCTGGTTGATAGGATGGTTGGGATTTTTTGACCTGTAGAGATAAACCTCTGTACATCCCTGCAAATTATTGAAGGTAGAATATGTCATATAGCTCTCTGGCTTCATTTTAATATGGAAATCTATCTTTGGATTCAAGTGGACCCATAATTTCCTTTTCCTCAAATATTAAAAAAGTACATCAAAAAGGCCAGAAAAAGCACATTATGTAACTCCAAATCGGGGGGGGGGGAAATATAATAAGAAAAGATAATAAGATCTAAGTGAAGTATTTTTCAGCCAACATTTTAGTAAAAGTTGCATTGTAATTCAACTCTTCTGTGATTGATGTTTTATTCAAATTTAGTAATGTAAAACCTAATCACACAGAAAGAGCTTTGACAAATGTGGTTAATAGTATCTTTCCCAATATTTTATCAGGGCACATATTGTACAAAGGTAATGCAAAATAACTATAATAACGTACAGCAATAAAAAAATGGATTTTAGAATGAGTTAAAATTACTCTGTTACATTATTATATATTTTTGGCAATCTGATTTTGTCAACTTTTTAAAATGAATGTAACATTTATAATTGTAAATGAGAAAATTAGCATCACAGCACATTACAAAAGAGGGATCATTGTGTTTAGCGTGCGTGACTCACTGAAGTGTGGTGAGTAGGAGGTTCCGTGTAGTAACCTGAATTGTACTGAAGATAAAGTACGTGTTGTACTATTTTCTGTCTCTCCCTTCAGAGACTAATGAAGCAAACCTCCATGCAGTACAAATGAATAGAATTGTGGCTATTTTTCTGAACCAACTTTATATAATTATTAAATATGCACAAGTTATTTTCCAAACAGTGAGGTGGAAATTAGCTAGAGGAACACAAGCTAAGGGACAAAACTGACACAAGCTTGTCTGCTTTTATGAAAATAATTGCATATCGTAATCAGCACAGCTTTTATAGCAGGAACATCTTCCACATGTCAGCCAATACAGCTTAAATAAACCTTTTTCATGGTTTTTGGGCTCAGGTCCATGCAAGTCAGTCAAATCACATTATTGCATGCAGATGCTGAAAACACTGCTGATCTCAGTGTTCTGTGGTCTCATTTTTCATCCTGCTTATCCTGACTGAGAGAGTAAGCATAAAAAGGCTTCAAGATAATCAAACTCCAGAAATACAAATTCCTGTTATAATGAGTAATTGGACCCCTGTTTGACCTAGTGGACAGGAAAAGATGATATTATAACATTTTTTCACTAGGAAAAAATAAATTAAAGGCTAGATCCATTTCGACAAAGTGCACAAAGAAGAAATGAACAGATCATGATGTTAATTAACCCCTGCAAAACTTATCCTCAAACCAGAATAAATATAAATTAATTCCTACTACCCAGCCACTCTCTTAAGTCCATGAAATTATTTAAAATTTTCCCCCTCACTCCACTGTCCTTTCATATGCATCTTTCCTCCTCAAGAGAAGAAATCTGTAATGTGAAATCTAGAGGCCTGAAAAATTTTGCAAATGTTTTATTCCACTACACAATCTACCTGCATATTTTTCTTACTTATTCTTTGTGACAGGCTCACCAAAAAGAACAAACGTAGAAAATCCATCCTGTCTTCATTGTTAGATATAATCATATTTTAAAAGTTTGGATTAGTTAATCAAGAAGAGAAACTACCATAACCCACAAACATTGCAAACATTAAGCACTTCAAAATTGACTTATGTTCACGTGAACTGAATAGCTACAGCAAATGTACTGTGATCTCTAAGGGTCTGTTTGGAAAAAGAAAAAAAAGGGGGAGGGAAAATCTATGTTTCCTACAAGCAATCAGACAAATTCACTGTTGATATTTGCATTCAGTGTTTTGCTCACAACTTCTCCACTATCCCCGTAAAATTTCTCAGTGCACATAGGTAGGTCTCAGTCATTCAGAATAATTTTGTTGCATGACTGAAGGAAAGGTCGTAGAATCATAGAATCATAGAATCTTAGAATCATATAACAGTTAGGGTTGGAAGGGACCTTTAGAGGTCATCTAGTCCAACCCCCCCTGCAATGAGCAGGGACATCTTCAACTAGATCATGCTGTTTGGAACCCCATCTAGTCTGGCCTTGAATGTTTACAGGGATGGGGCATCTCCCACTTATCTGGGCAACCTGTTCCAGTATTTTACCACTCTCATTATAAGAAAAGTCTTCCTCATGTCTAACTTGAATCTTCTCTTTTTTAGTTTAAAGTCATTACCCTAGTGCTATCACAACAGGCCTTGCTAAAAAAGTGTGTCCCCATCTTTCTTATAGGCCCCTTTTAAGTGAAAAGTCTTATTTTCTTATTTTCTTATTTAAGTGAAAAGTCTTATTGCAGACTGAAAGTCTGCAATAAGATCTCTCTGGAGCCTTCTCTTCTCCAGGTTGAACAACCCCAACTGCCTCAGCCTGTCTTCATAGGAGAGCTGTTCCAACCCTCTGATCATCTTGATGGCCTCCTCTGGACCCTCTCCCACAGGTCCATGTCTTCCTGTATCGAGGGTTCCAGAGCTGGACACAGTACTCCAGGTCAAATCAGAATGAAAATTTGGGATGACTAAGAAGGAGAAGTGTGAACAAAGAAGCAAAATGGGTTGGGTTTTATTACAAACAGTTGCTCTGATGAGCCTTGTCTTCAGGGCTCTTAACAGTTTTTTAGTTCCCTAGCAGACTTGCAGCTCTGTACACAGAGTAGTACTCACCTTCCCAAAGACTACCTGCAAAAGCTGAACTTCTTAAACAATTTTTAAAAATATTTTTTGAAAATTTTAAAGACACACTGAGAAGCAAGTTGCTGAAATACTTCATTCATATCATATATGTTTTCTTGTGTGTGTAAAAGAGAAGAAATCAAAAAAGATAAATGATTAAACGTATTTTAAGCATCCTTTTACTGGAGTAACTAGTTGTCTTAAGACAACAGCTAGGCAAAGATAGGAATAGGGGGATAATGGATGGAGATTTTGAAAGAGAAAATTGTTGAAGGGTAAACTAACGTCCTATAAATGTTCTACAAGAAATGGTAACAGGACACAGAGAGACAAATTTATAAGGATAGTCTGAAACTGCAAGCAAGATCATAATTCTTTCAATCTCACTCCACTTCCTTGATTTTGATTGTGGCCTCAAGGCATCACTGAAATATACACAGTAAATAATAAACAATGCAATAGATCCTCGAGGCATTCTCTATTTCAGTGGAGCTCTTGACCTATGAACATCCTGGAAATAATTTTTTTGGCACTGTCATAAATAAATTGGACTATTTGATGCTTGAGGGGGCCATTCTGGCAAGATTTTTCAGAACATAAAATAGGCCATACCTGCTGATAGAAGTTGAAGGTGTCCTTTTGCATGCAATTAAAAGCTGCCAAAGAACCTGAATGAACTGAAAAAAAATAGAATAAACAAACAAGCGCATTTCTATTCTTCACTCATTTTAAGTTTAGAATAAAGTTACAAGACTTCACTACATTTATAAGAGATGGTCAGGTCTCCAGAAATGTTGACATCCTAAAGATAAAATGAATAAACAAATTACTAATGCTCCTAAAACTCATATAGATATACATCAATTGAAATCCCACAATATTTTGTTTTAGAAATATTGCAATATATGAATTTTACTACAGAACTGGGGAGCTTTCTCATCAGAGAGTCTCTCTAGAATAAAAATTCCTATGACTTATGGGACACAGGATCATGGAGTTATTCAAAAGTTTTGCACTAAACTAAAAAAATGTGATGTCAGATTTTTAAAAAGCAAACACAAAGCAGCCTCACACCTCCGTGTCTCATAACTGATGACCAACACCAATGTAATTTTTTGTTAGCCTACATGCAGTCTCCACCAGGTCCTGAAAAATCTTATTTCTTTGCTCCATAAGGGACAAGATTAAACAGGAAACAGTGTAATTTTATTTAGCAGTTGTATCTCTTTCCTGGTTTTCTAGAATGGGAGAGCAATAAAAACAAACCCTTCAGGCTGGAGGGACAAAACAGTTTCCTATATCTGTATTGTAGAAGAGGTGAACATTGCCCCAGCAACATTTATAATTTAAATCAGCTAATGTTATTCAAGTGTGGCAAGTACCCAGTGAGAATTCTTCTGATATAGAGGATTAGATATCCTTGTCCAGAATCTCACGTGACTTTCACCTGTGTATGTACTGCTTCACCAAAAATGCCACGTTGGTTACAAAAATAATTTACAGATTGTCCACGCAGAGTTGTGGTCACCCCTTGGCAGGTTGCATTAAAGCTGGAGATCCAGTAAACTGCAGAAATCTCACATATCTGGTAGCATATCCAAACAATTATTAAAAGAAAACATTAAATACAAGGTTTACTATAGCAGATATGGTAGGATTTTCAGTCAACTAGGTAAAAAATTCAGGATCTTGTATAGAAGAAAGTAAACCTGCCTAGATGTTTTCTAACAGAAAACCTTGTCAAAATGAAAATTCACTGACATTCACATGTTTTGTGGGAATATGTCGATGTATGGTTAGTTTAAACACACTTTAAAATAAAAATTTACATATGTTTATCCATCTCTCCAACTTATATTTGTTTCCCTGTTAAAACTTACATGATTTCTGAGCACTGGAGGCTTTCATCTAGATAGTAATACTTTTTTTTTTTTTCCATGACTGGGAATCCAGCTTGCAACTCTCAAAAGCCAAAGTTCATTATTTCCTTGCTTGGCTTAGATGTACTGCTTTTCTATTTGCAGATTAGTTTTATTTGTATAGAGGAGGATGGCCTCTTCATCCAAATTGGCTGACCCAAAAGCTCAAAAATAATCAGTCAACTCTCACAACAGAGCAAAGCACCCAACTAGAAAGCAAAATCATGTGAGAAGGCAATGCTTCTGGAAATCTAGTAGTAAGAACATGCCACTCATAGAACTGATAAAGCTGTTCTAAAACATCCCTTTGACACTTCCGTTAAAATTCATAGATTCAGTAAAATTAGAACATTTGCAGAGTAGTTCAGCTTCACCAAGTACCTGCCAAGTCTCCTGCTCAGATCTGCAGCAATTTAGTTCGAGGTCAGAGATCCCAGAGTTGCCAGCGTGTATGCCAGCTGGAATACAATACACATAAATAAAACATGCTGGGGCAGGAGGGAGAAGTTGTTCTTTCCTTGTCCATCCCTGCTCTGGTAATCACACTGCCTCAGCAGCCATGCTTGTGCCACAGAATCTAGGACTAAATAAATGCTTGTATTCTTTATATTAGTAGGATGAGTTGCATATAAGAACTTGCACTCCCTGGGTAATTAGGACAATCCCTAGCAAGCACATTCCTCACAATCAAAATGTTTACCATTATCAGAATTTACTAGACTTTAATTGTTTTTCCTGCGTTTTCCCATGCCACATGTCTGCTCAAAGCTCATTTAATTTGATGTTTTTGCAAAAACTGTTTCAGTCATTTCTGAGAATGATAGAAGAGGAGGGTACATGTACTGGCTGTTCTGAAAGCTTCTTGCATCACTTTCAATGAGAAGTCTAGGTAGCTCAAATACACATTTACTGGACATAAGAGATACACAAAATAAAGACAGAGAAGAAAGAAATGAAAGGAAAAGAAAGACAAGAAAATAAAGATAAAAATAAATAAATAAATCTGCTCTCATCATAGCTGATACTTTCTCTGCATGGTGTCCAAGAGAGTAACTTTCCAGAATCTCTAGCATAAATTTATTAGACATTACTTGAAATATTGTACTCAAAGAGGAAAACAAAATAAGCCCACAAATTCCACCTAGTATTCAGGAAGATGTCTCATTGCATTGTCTTCAGGTAGCAGAAGTAATTTTGTCTGACATCCTCCATTTAGTAATAATGCCCTGGTTTCACATGCCACTGGCATACTAACCCATTACTTAATTGGTTACTAAACAGATATGTTCAATAATCATAGCAGACTGTGCCAAACTGCCAGTCTTTGTTCTAGAAACATATGCTGGCAATTAATAATGATGATTTAATACAAGGATCTACTATAAGCAGTTTTTGGTTGTTATGAATTTGTACAGGGGAAAAAAGTGCATTCAGGTTTTCAAGGTCTTCTGCGTCTAAGAGGGAAGAAAATAAGCAAATATGCTGGCACAGTACAGGTGCTTTCCCTTGATCAAATCGAGAGGGTGACGAAGAAAGCAAACAAGAGGAGATCCGTCCAGCTTTGTGAGATAGCAAGCCATAGGGATTCTGTGATAACAGTGTAAAAGACACTGCATTAGCGCAGCCAGAAAATACAAGCAGATAATCAAATGACAGTGAAAATGGCAGGGTGGATAAATGTGGTTCAACAGGGAGTCTTTATTCAGAGGGGCTGATACCGCTGTGTGGTGACGCAGTTCGGCAGGCAGCAGCGAGGCCAGCGTGTGGCTCTGCCAGAACAATGGCAATTGACTACATATGGGCACTTCCTCTCCAAAAACACCCCTCGCCGCCCGCTTGAGAGGAGGAATACACAGACATACACTCGCATCTCCATGGCAACCACTTACTTCAGCATGACATCAAGCCCAGATCAAAACTCCATAGGCGTCACATAGTACATGCTGTTTCTTTCCTTGAATTAATAATATTGATTTAAAAGGCAGGTTCCATTAACTGTTTCTTCTCTATGCTGGAGATAATTACTGTCTGCGGTGCCTGTATTATTCCAGTGACTTGAAAACAGGAAGCACAGCATCGAGTTAAATAATTCATGTTGTGCTGCTGCTCACTCTGTTCTTAGAAGCAGAGCTGTTGCTAACTGGGCACGGTAATTTCAGCACAGGGTGATAGGATTACGAAATTTCTAATTGCCTTCTCATGTGATAAGATTACTTTTCCCAAAATGCTTTTATTCTCTCAAGCAGAGGCAAACAATCCAGACAAGTGACCAAACAAGAACAGCCTGCATGAACACTGCTGAGAATTTCCTTCTGAAAGCAGTGAAAAGCGCATTCAAGCCTTCATTCTCCTTTACCCCTCCTCTTCCCCTCCCCCCAAAATGCAGTGGGAAGAACCCTTTTCACAAGTAAATACCCAATCATGAGAGTCTGATGGTGAGTGAGTTTCTTACACCACTCTTTAGGAGCACCCTCTCAGTCAATCATATGATGTTAGAAGGCTCTGTGGGCCTTCTCAGTTAATCTTCCAAAGCTGCAAGGTTGGTAGTGGTGATACAGGGTGGGCTTGCTTGTAAAATTGGAGGAAAACAGAACAGAAATCCTCTGTTTTCTGTGATAGAGGCAGAGCACCTCAAGGAGAAAGCCTGAACAAGCAAGGACACTGCCACTTCTTTGTCAGGGACAGAAGCAGGGATTTTTCACAATTTAGGCAGAAATATTTTTGGCATCTGAACAAGATTTTCCATTCACAAAGGGAAAGCTACTGCTTTGGGGCTATATTAGGAGACTGAGTACGTAATAGCATTCAAGAGTGTCGAAGTGGCACAGAGTCTCCTGGCCAGTAGGTCACCTATTGCCTTGAGCAAATGTTCCTACTTGCTGTGAGAAGTGTTGATTAGCTGGCTTATTTGGAAATCTTGAAGCAGAACAGATTTCTTGAAGGATCTGGATGCTCATCTAATTCTGAACTTGCATTGGGGAAAAATATGTACTTTTAATGAACTTCTATACCAGACTAGAAGGCACCTACAGAACTCAGGTGCTGACAGGATCAAGAAGTTAAAGAAGGCAAGAACAGATGTACTGTTTTGGAACAAGAATTTGCCTAACCAGTAACCTCTTCTCAAGAATACTCATAAGCCCATTTCAGGAGAATGGAAGAATAGGGCAAGAACAAACAAGCAAGCACACAAATGGGGAAGTAACAGCATTTTTCTCATTTTTTTTCCCCATATTTGTCTACTTTCTGCTCATGAAGATCTATCAAACTTGACCTACTTAGTCTATTTAGTGATCTCTAAATGATATTTCTTTTATTTGTACAATTTCCCCTGAAAGAAAGAGCATGTTTTCATCCACAACATCCTTTGGCATGAAGTTCAATAGATCTAATACATATTTTGGCTAAAGCAATCTAAAGCCATTTTCTTTTTCTTTTCTTTTCTTTTCTTCTTTTCTTTTCTTTTCTTTTCTTTTCTTTTTTTTCTTTTCTTTTCTTTTCTTTTCTTTCTTTTCTTTTCTTTTCTTTTCTTTTCTTTTCTTTTCTTTTCTTTTCTTTTCTTTTCTTTTCTTTTCTTTTCTTTTCTTTTCTTTTCTTTTCTTTTCTTTTCTTTTCTTTTCTTTTCTTTTCTTTTCTTTTCTTTTCTTTTCTTTTTTTCCAAACTAACACTTACTAAATTTATTCAAGACCATCTGCTTCCTGAACAGACAGTGAAATGTTGATCTCCACAAAACACTTCCATGTCACTCAGGACTGGAGTGGGAGAAGACAGTCCGGATTGCCTCATAATTTTGAGTACACGAGCCTTCATATGTAAAAGTTTTAGATGGACAGAATTATTTATGTTCAACCAGGTAGCTTGTATCTTTCAGTATGTATTGACCAACAGGATTCATCAGAAAAATTCCTCTATCACAGATGTTAGTGATCAGCCTTCACCATGGAACGTGTCATTACGATTGTCACCATGACATTCTTTCAGGTATTTCAGAAATATTGGGTAGGCATCTTGATAAGAGTTTGTAAGAACAAAGCCTAGCATATGAAACACTAGTTAAAAGATTAAGAACGTAAGAAATTACAATTCCTTGCTTTCATTTATTTTTCCCTCTATAACAGTATTGCAAAACTGCAATACTGAACCTAATGATTTCTTGTCCAAATTACTTCAAATGGGTTAGTCATAGGATTAACACACAGATTGGGATGCTAATGTGACTAGGACAGTGAGGACTGTTTTGTTTATGTGACAAGCAAAGATCCAAAATTGGACAACCTTAACTATGGAGAGACAGGACCATGTAAAGAATTTGAATGGGCTGAGAAACTGGATACCAGGTCTGTATTAAAGGGATTCTAGATAACATGCAATGTGATACCTCAGTCTGTATTTCATTTGTGGTCTGGACTCGCTGAGCACGTGGTGTGTAACTTACAGTAGTGGTTTCCCCAGCCCCACCACATGTCACGTAAGAAACAGTTCTGAGGTGTTTGGCATCACACCTACTACCCGTTGGCAGCTGGTAGCCATGGCCATCTTTCAAACTCAGGATTAGGGTCTGGTCACTGTGAGAAGCTGTTGTTTTCTGCATAACTCAGAGCAATTGGCATTTCTAAAAATGGATGGTTGAAATGTGCTAGTCATAACATTCTGTTCTCCCCATCTTCATGAAGCACATGCTTATTTCAGCCGCTCCGTCTAAATGATTTCTACTATGGAGATGTCTGTGTCTTTCCCTCAGCTGTCTGTCAGTGGTATTGACCCAGTTCACATGGACTTGGAATTAAAAATGAGAATTACTATAACCAAATCAAAGAGAAAAGATATTAAATATTGTTTTCTCTCTTACATGTACCCACATACATGTATGTGTGTATATGTATATATATGTATAGTTGGGAATTGGACTTGATGGTCATTATGGGTCCCTTCCAACTTAAGATATTCTACGATTGATTCTATAAGGCACATACACACACACACGCACACACAAAGATGAGAAGTTTCCACTCTATTTCTGTTCTTTAACACCACTAGGGTACAGGGTTTATCCTACTCTTCTGTATCCACTATCACTGTGTTCCACTAATATACAAGAGTCTCTACTGTGGCCAGACCAGAGGCCTATTGTAATGTGCACTATGAAACACGATAAAAAAAAGATAAACTGTCAAGAGGACAGATATAAATATAAAAATACAGATGAGACTGGAGGCATTGAGAAAAGTGAGGGAGGAGATGCTAAGGTTAGAGGTGAAAGTTTAATACCTGTTTTCTTGTGAAATTTGCGTCCTTAGAATAATTTAAAGCAATTGAAGCATTATCCTAAGATGCATCCAGCCTTAGAAGTCACAAAACCAGAGAATTTCTCCCACAAAAGGCAGCATAGCTCAGGAGCTGACTGCATTGGCAGCCATCGGACAGCATTGTTGTCAGAATAGTTGCAGACATATGAGAAGGTTACGCATTGTAGGAAGAAGTATCTTTTATCAGGCCAGCTGTCATAATAGGAAGCAACGGACAAGCTTCTCAGGATAAATGTCTCTCAGAGCAGGAAAACAGACTGCATTTTCTTTATTCATGGGGAGTTCCTCTTGTAAGATTTTTACGGCACTTACAATTTCAGGCAGTTAACTTATGAAATATTTATACAATGCTGATTAATAACACATTATGGCAATATTAGCATAATATTACCATTGCCTAAAGTTACGTGATGTGCTGTGAAAGATCAAGCAAGTGGATGTATCAGGAGAGTGGTTGAACCTCAGTAGGACTGTACAGACAAAAAAGAGACACAGGTAAAACCCTGAAACAAAAGATAGTATTTATCCTTTCAAAGCTGGAGTGCCTTCTGCTCAGGTGTGTAAAGAGTGATATAAACATTATGTTTCAGACCTCTGCAATATAGAATCCAACTACAGTTAGAAGAGAGGATCCTCCCAACACTTTATTTTTAATATGAATTTTTACATTGGTTTCCCAAGGCATTGACAGTTGAACTCTTTGTACATTTGTTTATCAGACTGCACTTTCTAGATTTTGCATTATTAATTTTCAGCTAATTGAAATATAAGTTTAAGTCTCAGAATTCCTCTAGGTTTCACAAAGAAAGTTGGCTGGATAAAGGAGAATGCCAGGGATTGAAAGAGAGGCAGAATTCATCTGTTATACATCTTGTTTTGGCAGCAGAAGACATGTACCTACTGGCCAGTCAGCGAAGCATACTGACTGGCAAACAAAAACGTGCACAGCTTTGGGTAGTCACAGCTAATGACTAATTTCATCTGTTCTGTGGTTCATGAAACAACCTACTCTTATAGCCTTATCTGCAGAAGTGTTGCAATACAAAAAATTGGCAAAATTGTCAGTAAAGAAACGTTGGAGACATATGTTATTCTCTACTGTCTGGCTGATTCAGCTTCACATTACAAATAACCTTCCAAATATGTGAGAGCTCCTGAAAGCCATTTTATGTAGCATGACATCCTACCAAACACAGTGCTGACATGACACAGGGATATATTCGATTTTGATATTCACGATTTTTAATAAGTGATAAACTAAGACTCAACATCACTTGAGAGTTCAAACAACAATCATCTCATGCCTTTACTTGATGTGTTAGGACCACTGCAGAGTCCTGGAAGAGGGACAGAGGAAAGGAATCAACTGAGAGTATAACTGCCTGATGTTGGAAGCTGACCTGAAATCCCCATTCTGCTCCATCCTTCATGTTGTTCCTGCCCACCCTCATCCCATGGCAGCACTGTATCACTACACAGAAAGATATGTCAGGGACTGTTCTGCTAAAAACCAAGTATTTTCCTGTGGGATTAACTTTTAATGGGATGAAGAAAATTTTCTGAATAAGCACAGTGGAAGATTTGGGAGCTCTCATCTGGGACCAAAGGGAGGAGTTTGCTCCTTCCAATGTCAGTCCAGCTTTAGCTGGCTGGCTGAGATAATTCAGTATATCACTAGTTGCAGTATTTGGCCTCAGCACTTTGCTAAAGAGACACACATTAGAAAGACGGGACTGCAGAAGATGTGCTACGCAAATAGATCTGTCCTGACCTGCAATCAGACTAGAATCTGCATCACATCGCCTGTGCTCTGAGGGGGCTGAAGTGACCTGTGGGCTCTGAAGGGGCATTCAGCAAAGCAGAACATTTTATTGCTATGTCAGAAACAAGCTTATATGGGAAGAGTGTTTCTTTCCTAGACAGAAAAAATATTAAAGTGAATACAGGTTCACTAATATCTCCATTGTAGCAGATGGGTGCAATAATTTTGAACCTTTTTGTTTCAACCCAAAATTTGGCCTGAAAACTTCCTTAAAACATGTTATAGAAAGCATACTGACTTCCTGCACAATGTAAAAAAAAAAATTAAAAAAACCAAAATATTAACACTTATCTGGCCATATTGACTATTCCTTTATAACAATATTTAGTGTTGTGTATATAAACTCTAACACTGCAATAATAAATCTTGGCACTATAAATACACTGACTTGTAAGGCCTGACTTTTTAAAAGCACAGTTCTATTCTGAGCTGGAACAATATGTTGTCCTTGAAGCCTATTTTAAAGCTTTTCTTTCAGCACACATTTTCTTTGCTCAATGTTTTGTCATCAGAATGCAATACTCCTATTGACAGTGGCAGAGAGAGTAGAGAAGAGGTTTTTGCACAGAAGGTTTTTTGTTTGTTTATTTGTTTGTTTGTACATATAAAATCATTGAATGTTTGTAATTTCATTTGAAGGACAGTGAGAGGTCTTCAGCTCCTCACACAAAGTGCTAGAAAATGGTTGTACGCCTGCCTGCCCACTCATCTCTAAGTCACTTTTCCTGTCTTTAACTAGACCCTGTCATTACTGAGTAACAGTTTTCTCTGCTGGAAAAAACAAACAAGCCAACAAACAAACAAAAAAACCAACCACCCTGCTGTAAATTATTAGCACTCCAGGATTCTCAGGTAGTACAATTTCCCTTTAATTTCATATCACATCCCATTCTTCAAACAATGCAGGGAATAAGAAAGAAGACGAGTTTTCAGGAAATACCTTCTTATGCATTGCAGTTGCGTGAGTGTGGCTAGGATGTGTATGCCATAGAGGTCCCACATGCATACAGTCACCGTGCCTCCATCTGGGGTCTCCTGCAAACCCCAGGGAAAGGCCACCTGCATGCTAAGCAGACAGGCAGTCCCCGGAGGCTGCCTCTCCAGCTAGGTTTCCTCCTTAATGAGAAGGACGGAAGGAAGGGTTCTGAGTTATACAGGCAGAATGGGAAGCCCCTGAAGTGACAAAACGCTGAATTATTCATTGTGTAGTTTCTAATTGTTCTTGAAGTTCACGGTACTGTTTGTAGCTAAATCAGCTCAATGTTGCTCCTTTCCCCTCCTCTCCCACCTTCCTGAGGACTAGAGAAGGAGGGAGCAAGGCGGACATCCCTGAAGTGCTCCTATCAGTCCTGCTGCAGCTCCTGTTGTGCAGTAAGCCAGAACTGAGAACCAAATGCACAGTAAAAACAGAATGTCACCAGTTATTTGTAGGCATAAAGTATAGTCTCAGTTCTGATATTTAACAAAGTTTCTCATCACAGTCGTTGTTCTAGATCAAACCAATCTAACCTGGTGCCGTATTTTTCACAGGGGATAATAGCATTAAGTGCTTCAGAGAAACCCAGTGCTGGACGATTATGGACTAAATGGCCCATGAGGAAAATATTTTCCTGTCCTTCCTGAGCTGGTGTCTGGACAATACCTGGATGCAGAGCAATGCACATACTGTTAAAAGAAGAGCATCACAGTTATGCATGATATTTTCCAGGCTAGCCTGCAGTTCTCATTCAAATAAGACTGAAGTCTTGGTCACAGTGACATCAGACAACAACAGCTAATTCCCTAAATTAAGTACGTGGTACATGAGGAAAAGTTATATTTCAAATGTTGTTTTGCTTTTTTGGGGTTTGGGTTTTTAATTGGTTGGGTTTGGGATTTTATTTGTTTGGTTTGTGGTGTGTTTTTGTTGTTATATTTATATTTATATTTATATTTATATTTATATTTATAATCTATATCTATATTTATATTTTATTTTAGATTTATTTTTATATTATGTCTGTTAGGCCGTACAGAACTAGAACAGCTAATTAGGGATATCCACTTGATATGTCTTTGTCTGTCATTTTTACACATGCCTTTATCATTTCACATCTAGAAAATATATCTCCCCATATAAATTAACTATTTCCAACATTCAAATCCCACATTTCTGCTTCCTGAATCACTTATGTTGTCTGGCTCTGAATTCCTTCTGGTTTTACTGTAGCATTTTGAGATGAGAAGATTACAACTCATTGATTCATGTAATGGCATTATGCATGCTAACATGTTGTTTCCTTTTTGACCACCAATGCAGCATGAGCAAAGGTCAATTAATCTGACACCACTGCTTATCCTTCCAATCAATATTGCCTCATTGTTTCCTTGTTCCCTCACATCTGCCTGTCTGTCATTACACTTGGATTGTAAGGTCTTCCAGGCTGGAGACATTTTACTCTGTGATACATGAGCACAGTAGAGGTTCAATCAGTGTCTGGAGATTCTGTTGCAATACAAATAGTTAATATACAAATGACAAGTAATAAAGGGTTCACATTTGTGCCATCATTTTATATTTTATTATTTTATTTTTCCAAGAGTGTCTTCAGTTAATTTAGAACCCAGTATTGTCTACAAATCAAATTATTTACTAGAATATGCATTACTTAGTATTTATCTTTATTGAATTTTAGTTGCCATCAAGCTGCACCTCCAACTCACTAAATTCCCTGAATCTATTATATGCAAAATCTCAGACAGAACTTCTGTCTTGCAAAGTGTCTTTGCTGCAGATAGCTAGAAGCTGGAGGATGTATTAGGGGAAGTATTAATGTGTGCCTTTCTTCTTAGTATGCTCTTTTTCTATATGTTTACTATCAGCAATAGGGTACTGGACGAAGCTGATTTATAATCTAACCCAGTGTAAATACTCTAATATTGTTTCCCTAGAAGCCAATCGTTACTTAGCTTTCCTAAATTCTTCCCATGTGGGATTTAGCAAGCACTTTGAAAAACAGATAAAATGTTTCCAATCTTGTTTTGCCTACTATTTTGGTTACATACACAGGGAACATTTTAGAACCAAAACACCATTGTATTAATGCATGAAATCAAGCCTGTTTATCTTTTTCACACCAGGGAGTTTTATAAATTATATTTTAATTACTGTTTCAACCATTATACCTGTTATTTAAAGAAAACTTGTCAGTATCCAGTGTTCAAGATTTTTCTCAAAGCTATTTTAGATAGATACATTTCATCCCCTCAAACACTCTCACAAACTTCAAGATTCAGAACTACAAAAGACTTGAATGAGAAGTTACAAACCTCTGTTACACTCTCAGCAGCTTCACTCTCAAACTCCAGAACTCACACACAGAGTCCTGTACTTGGGAGCTGCTGCTGTTGGGTCTATCAATTTTTCTGAGTGCCTTTGTTTTTGATAATACCCGATCTTTATTATTTTTCAAAAGGCAATCTTCTGCAAGGGTAGAGGTCATTTATCTTTCCTGTAATGTTCTCTTTAATTGCTTCTCCCTGATACTCATGCAAACGAACCAATTCAATCCCTAGAAGATTTCTTGTTTACAGTTTAGCAAAAGATGCTATTTATTTTGTCTGTTTAGGTATTTACCATTCAAATTCTGTCTTACGACTCTGACTTTCCATCCTCTATTTTATGTGTGACATTACCTGAGTTCCATATTCTGAAAGACATCTGTTTGAGTGGAGTAATCTTGAGAGCCTTGCCTGGTACCCCTTCCACCCTTCATTCCAAAACACAGGCACCCAAACTTTTGACTACTTGCCACTGCTGTAGAACTGCTGGTTTTTATCTATAGTTCCTGTGCATACAGTGTGGCCTCAGGACCCCTGCATCATCTGCTGTCAATACACATGAATGGGTTCAGCACCAAAGAGCTATATGCGGAGGTTTTGCCTCAGAACTACATGTTAATACACAATCACAGGCATCATCTTCATGCTGCTAACGTATTATTTGTGAAAAGTCTTTAAAGAAGCATCATTTTCAAGGTTATTTTCTTTCAGCACTGTGATAGACATAAAGAAACAGTTCTTTGTTCTTAACTCTGGCTTTACTGACAGTGACCATTGGTTTCTGTGTGGAAGGGCTGTTCTACTTTCGCAGTTCAAATGTTGGGTAGCTTGAACTGCAGCAGTAGGTTTCGCCAAATTAACTAGATGCTCTCTAAATTAGCATATCCTGACTCTGCAGGTTGGCCATTAACTGATTCATTAATTAGAACAAGGTAGAGCACTACCTACTGTTAGAAAGCAGAGTTTATTATGAGTGAAGATAATTAAATAGATAAGTATGAAATCACTCAGAGCACCATGAAAATGCTTCCCTGGAGCATTTCCTAGCTTGAGCAGCTTAAATAAAAGTGCAAATATAATTATTTCTAAACTCAACATTATATTTTATTTTCAAGAAAATAAGCTTTTATGCAGATCTAGGAAAAGGTGATTTGGACTGCTGCTGACATTAAGCTGAAATTATTCTTGTCTACTGAAAATTTTCTTCTTCACCTCTTGTGCTGGCCACAGTTCTATTGGCTACATCTACACCAGTAAATTAAATGGACTATGGTTCATACTGTGGACCTGAAGCCAGCTGGCACTGCATAGGTCATATCAGTCCATAGAGCTAAGCCTTCTTCCCTCCCAGAACAGAGTATCCAAGTCCAAATGGTCTGGTAAGAATGATCCCCTGTCCCTGGTGGCTTTCTAGCTGTGCCCAGGTGCAGTTGGCACAGTCCAAAAACAAGTCAGGGATCATGCCAGCAATTAATAGTATAGGTAATCACAGAGAGCTCTTGAACCCATGCCTGAACTATTTAACTTCCCAGCACAAAAATAGTGTCTGTGTTTCCAACAGGACTGAATAAATGATACTTTTCACATCTTCCGGCCCGCCCCGCCCCCCGCCCCCCCCCCCCCCCCCCCCCAAAAAAAAAAAAGCTTCATTCTCTATTCTTTCTGGAAAACAGAAAAGAATGACTAAAAAATAAGATGAAATTAACAGCTTATCTGATACTATGTCAACTAGCTAAGGCACCAGCTTCTCAGAAGTTACTATTTGTAAACTGTAGGAAAAACCTCACAGGAGTGGTGATTGTAAAGTATCTATTCATCAATCCCAAAACGTTATGTTTTCTCCTACTGTTACCTGCAGTGATGAAGAATCTCATTTCAGACAGCAGTTCACCTGACAAGAAGTTTCTGGAATGAAAGGTTCACTATTAGAGAAGCAAACTACTAACAATCAGCTGATCTACACAAAGCCAATGGTTGTGAAGACCAGAGCTGAGGTATGGTTCACCAAACCTCCAACTTATCTGCCCAAAATATACGTAGCTGTGAACTGCCAGTCCTAGTAGTTCACTATTCTTGCAAAGTGAGCTGCCTCATATAAATTTTTATTTGTTTTGTTTTCCAGGGGGCTGTAGGCTTTTAGAGGTAGAGTAGTCCTCTTTAGACTCATAACACATACCAAAAAAAAAATGACTGTGGATCATTACTTACTAGGAAGTGAGAGAACAGAATAAAACCAGGAAATTTATCTCCATTTCATCACGTTTCAAAAACTTAAATGAACACCTTAATACCAAGCAGAAATAAAATTCTTGACTACAAATGGAGCTGGATAGGAAACAGGTTTTCCAGACTGGGCAAAGTGCAGAACACATTACAAAGCCTTAGAGAGGAGGAAGTCAAACTGCAGAAAAGCTAATGGCTAGGGCATTCACCCTGTGAGACAATGTCTAAGAACATGCTATGAATCTGAGAGAGGAGGAATTTCATCTTGCCTGTATCACCTCAGGTATATATCCTCACCACCAGTCTATTAGCTTTCTCACATTTGGCCAAAAGTATGTTACCTTCAAAAAACATTTTTCCAGATGTACTGCTGGAAGCAATAAATTTCTATTGCAAAATTTGATTTACCTGAACTGGCATTTTCCAACCAGAAATAATCTTACCCTGCTCTAGTAATGGGTCTGTGCTATTTTAGGTTGTTTGAAGAATTTCACTGCGCAAAGTGCATTGCAACAGATACTTCATTCTGAAACACTGAAAAAATTGATTAGCTATAAATGTCAACACAATCAATAACTAATTTCTTTAATGCTGTGCAGAATGAAATAATTAAAACAGCAGAGGGAAATGCTCATTCTCTTTGTGTTCCTCAGGTGATGAACATTTAAAAAGTCTGTGAAAAAAGACACAACAAAATACTGATGCCCTACAATTGAATGGCAGACACATTTTCAAAGTTATTCATGTTCTCCCTTATTTTTCAAAGTTATTCATGTTCTCCCTTATTCAGACTTGTGAAGTATCTTCCAGTTCTATACATATATATACATATATATATATTTATTCACTTCTACATCCTCTGCCATACTATTCTTAGATTTTTAACAATCTGATCTCTTCTGTTTCTGTGGAATATCAATGTCTGATTTTTAATTAGTGCTTTGATCTCTCATTAGTATTTATGCTATTTCAGGTGATATTCTATTGAAAGATCCATGTACTCAGACTGCACATCTCCAAGAAATGACTGGGTAATTTCAGAAATAAGACAATCTAATAATCTAATTGTTAATGGTGACTTATTTTCTTATTCCATTTTTCTTTTTTTGTTTGTTTGTTTGTTTGTTTGTTTTGCTTTTATCTATTCATGCTGCATTTTCTCTGCCCATGATAAAGGACACTTCTGACATTCCATCCAGCAAAGGGAAGGAAGATTCCTAAAACAATATTCATTCAAAGTGAACGGTAAAGAACTTTGTTTCTGATTCGAATGCCACCTGTCTCAGGACTTCCTAGGGCTTGTTTAATAGAAAACTCTTGATATTCCTTAGAAGCCCTGGAATGAAAAATTAATTAATTTCTAACAGTTATTATTTAAATATTTTTGTGTCCACAAAATAATCTTTGTGACATATTTAAGATGATAAATATGACTCTAAAGGAAAACGTTCATATAGCTCTCAATCATTTACATGATATACAACTAGCTATACTTAATTGCCTACTATGATGATAATGCAAAATAACAACAACAAAAAATGCATGTTGTTTCATTTGGTAAAGAAAACAGTTTATTACCATCTGCTTGCATGTGCACTTTTTAACCTTGCTCTAGTCTAGGGAATAGTTTAATAATTTTATTTTCTAAACCACTAAAAAAAAAGTTCCTAATCTATTAAAAAAATATAGAGATAGAGACAGAGACAGAGATAGAGATAGAGATAGAGATAGAGATAGAGATAGAGATAGAGATAGAGATGAGATAGAGATAGAGATAGAGATAGAGATAGAGATAGAGATAGAGATAGATAGAGATGATAGAGAGATAGAGATAGATAGAGATATTTAGGCTCCTTCTTGCTGCACAGCAGAGATTAGATCACTTAAAATGTGACTTAACAGAGTTTGATGGCAAGGTTCACTCTATTACTTATTGCATGGGAAATATGCCATTCTAAACCAGGTGAAAATTGGTTTAGAGTGATTTATATGGGGGCAGAAAATGCAAAAACGTAGAGGGAGGTTCTCCTATTGAGTTGTGTGGTTCAGAATTGACCTCCCTACTTTCTAATCTCCTTCTCAGAGGAGTGTGGCTGGATTCAAACTTTGTCTCAGATTTTTATGTCTAAAAGACACAAACCGTTGTCTAAGGGTAAGGGAAAATGGGCAAGGTATTATGTGTTCGTGTCCAAAGTATCATATGTGCATACTTAATTCTTATATAGCTTGGCTAGAATTTCAAAGTTTCATCATACTGAGTCTCAACCTGCTTATCTCCTCTCCAGGAGTTTGGTGCCAGGTGACTTCAAAGTCTGGATCCTAGGTCTCTCAAAGCAAACTCTCAGGCATCTAACTTTGCAGAAATAAATAATTTAATGGAGTAGCACATCAGCAGGGTCAGCTTGAGCTGAGTGCCTTCGAAGACGTGCTGAGCCAAGCATAGCAGTCCCTGGGTAATTATACCCTTAGAGACCATTTACCTGCCCCTTGCACAATAATTCAGTCCGATAGCAATATTTGAGTCTGGGATCATCTTGCTTCTCATTGGATTCCTTCACTGTCTTGAGACAGGCCCTTAACTTGTTTAAGCTGTAGACGTTGACAGTTTGTAGCTGCTTCATGTTGGCCTTGAAGGTGTTATTTTGCTCAACCGGATCCTGTTTTGCTCAATAAGTTACAAAACAGGTCTTATCTCACAGGTGTTGTTGATGGTTTGTAGCTGCTTTGTTTTGCCCAAGTAGACACAAGTTTGGTAAATATGAGTGGAACTTTACAATAAAAACTTTAAGATTTCTGCAAATTTAGCTTGCCATGTAATGCTAAGCATACAGCATACTAAAAATCATGCAACCTTATAATTCTAAGTGATTGTATTTCAAATGTACTTATTTAAGCTGAACAATTATTGTAAAACTTAATTGGGCTTATCCTGTGTAAAAGATCATGGTCATACAGCCACACTTGTCAAGCAAGGAGAGCTCGAAGTGGGCTCACCCAGGCTGTAATATTTATGGAATAAAGTAGCTGGCTTGTAATCAAATTGCTTATAGTGGGAAAGGTATGCACGAGACCCCTTGCAGCAGCAACTTATCAATGTTCAATGTGCCGTTCTACTTCCTTGTGAGTTCTCCTTCCTGCTAGAAAGCTCTTCAGAGAGGGATCTGGGTGTTCTGGTTGATGGCAAGTTGAACATGAGCCAACAGTGTGCCCTGACAGCCAAGAGGGCAACCGTGTCCTGGGTGCATCAAGCACTGCATTCCCAGCTGGGCGAGGGAAGTGATTGTCCTGCTCTGCTGTGCACTGGTGCAGCCTCACCTGGAGCACTGTGTGCAGTTCTGGGCGCCACAGGAACAGGCTCCCCAGGAAGGTGTCATGGCTCCAAGCCTGACGGTGTTCAAGAAGAGACCAGACAACACCCTCAGACACATGGTGTGAACTTTGGCATTGTCCTGTGCAGGGACAGGAGTTGGACTTGGTCATCCTTGTGGGTCCTTTCCAACTCGGGGCATTCTATGATTCTGTGATTCCTAAAGGAGCTCTTGACACAGCTACAGTTCAGGCCTTTATTTCCTTTGGAGTTTGTACCAAACTGCTGCTGTTTTGGTTAGGGGTGGTTTAGTACATTCATCACAATATTATATAAAATTACTTTCTTGCTCATGTCACTGACTTTTCAGTAATTTAAATGCTCTCAGTTATGATGAAGCATTTATAGTTGTTGAAGATCTGACAAATGAAATACCTCCTTTCCGTTGCTCGGTTCCTTTTTTCACATTTCAAGCTTGAAGGCATTGGAAGCAGTGTAGGACAATGGGTATTTTAAAAACACTTTGTATATGCCAGCTACCAGCATTAAATTGTATATCATTCATATGAGAATCTATAACGTTTTAACAGTTCTATAAGACACTCCATGAAGATTTAACAATTTTATTGTGACTCTTTCAAAACACATAGCATTTTTCTGGCTTTTCATGCTTTCTGTCATTATTGAAAATGATAACCTTGTCCAGTATATCTGCACTAAATACATTACATGCCATTTCCACTCCATATCTTCATCCAGTATTTAATGCTTCTGTTTGCAATATTGTCAACATTACCAATGTCATCATATTTTTATGTAAGTTATATTGAATGATAATGACCTCAATTAAGCAAACAGGAAACCATGAAAAGAATATCATGATTAAATTAAATAATCATGGTGAGTGAGTGACTGAGTGAACATCCAACGCATAAATCAAAGGCTTCTGCTTGTTCTGACAGAATCAAACATGAAAGTATTCCTGTCAATACCTGTAACAAGTTTAATGTATTGGCAGGTATGCTTTGCAGGTTAAGATATACAAGATCAAACTGTAACAGCATCAGCTCAGTTTTCATCATCTGATGGAGAACTGAAAAAATCCATTGAAAATAAGTTATGAAAGGGAACCAGAAAAAACTTCAACAATTATTAGAAGTTTATACTGTGTAAAGATCTAGAATTCATGTTTTATTTTTTAAAAACTGTTCATAGTTCAAAGATTAGCCTCCTTTACACTTAATATTTTCTTTTTTAAAATGTGTATGCTTATAGTTATGATGCATATAAATAATATTTTCAAAATATTCTTGACCTCAGTGACCTCTAAGGGTGAAAGTGACCTTTCTTTAATTAGTAGTCATTCTTCTTGTACTTGTATGATGAAGAAGGGTATCTGAAAGTTTCCAGTATCATTAACACATTTTGAACAATATTTTAAATATATTATTTTTACCAGAACTTGAATTTTTTTACAAACTGAAGCAAGTCATAAGACTCCTATCAACTTTAAACAGGGTGCAGATTTCTTCACTAGGATTCTTTATGAGTTTATACCTAGGGAAAAAAACAAAACAAAACAGAACAAAACAAAGCAAAACAAAACAAACGTCTAATCCCTTTCTGCCTCTTTATCATAAACTTCAGCCAGAAAATATATTAATCAGATTTTCCTAAAGGAATACAACACCTGACAACTAGATGGATCACACTACTGCTGAAAAAATAGCATTGCAATTGCAAAGTCAAGCTTTTCAAACTTAAATAATTCAGCTCTCTAAAATATATACAGTATAGCAAATCCTTAATTTTAGTTACCACAATACTTTTCTATAAAATCAGAAGCTCAGTCCACAAGATGGACAGTGTTTACTTAGTGATCAGCTATTTCATATTTTCTCTTTCCTTGTTGTTCACGGAATCCTGTGCTCTGTTTACTGCTTGCCATTAAAACCCTTCTCAGTAAAAGGCATCCATTCATTCACAGCCTTTTCACCATTAACACCACTGTCACATTTGGAAGTTTCTGAATATTTATACACTTCCATCCCAATTTTTTGAGCTAAAAAATACATATTAGTATTACAGACAAGGAACTAAGATAGTGAGAGATCAAAATGCTCATTAATTTTGCTTGGGAAGTTCTGGATGTTCAGAAATATGCAGCCTTATACAGTCTATATGTTTTCAAAGACCATTTACCAAGGATTTTATTAATTATATTACTCAGGGCCGTCTTTGCCCGGTTCCTGACCACACCTGCTATGTGTCCATCAACTTCTATAACAAAAGATCCTACAGGCAGCAGTGTTGTTCACTACATAGCTTTGATTTCTAACCTGCACACTGAGTGAAAGCCTGGGGGAAAGCTACTTTAAAGGCTTTTTGGAAATCTCTGTTATGATACACGTGTTTGAAAATTATGTTCTAAACCCCTGAAAGTCATCTGAGAACATGGATTTAGTTCTAGTCTTGAATTTGACAGACACGGCATGAAATGCTTCATTAGCAATAACTGTTATAACATTGAATGTAAAGCACTTCTATTAGAATTAAATTCTGCATTAATAATCACATTTCTGGAAATCTAACAAACTTATGTGACTAATTAGTTCAATTTCCTTAAACATATGTTGCTAACTGATCTGTAATGTAAGTTCACATGATCATACATGTAACACAGTAAGATTGATTATTTTCCAGAACAAAGCAAAAGGTTAAGATGTCATTTCTAAATTTATAGTTTTCCTTAGCAGCCCTGTACCCGCTAAAATATTTTTTTCTCAATATATTCAGTCACTTGGCACTTAAAAAAGACAAAAACAAAGGAGGGGGTAAAATCATTTATGTCTGTTCAGGTTTCAACAATGAATTTCAGGCAGTTTGTGCTATGACTGATTGATAATATGTAATGCCTTTGCATCTGTTTCTACTTTCATAAAAACGGATGTGAAGAAGAATTTAAAATAAAAGTGAGCCTACTCAGATTACCTTTTGCTGGTTTTCTCCTTTGTATTTCAGCCAAGTGCAAAATGAAACGGGTTCAATTGTCTGAGATCACATCTCTGCCATAGAAAATGGGTAAAAAATACTACTCTAGTACTCTGATTCTAATAGTTATTTGCCTCAAATCCTACAATACTGCACATGAGAAACAAAACACAGTAACAAAAAAACCCAAACCTGTTGCTTCCTAGACACTATTTCAAAACTGTTTTCAAACATACAAATAAAATTTCATGCAATGGCAAGCACAGTGCTAAGTGTTTTTTAATTAAAGCAAATATCTTCTTAAAATGTTACTTCTATATACCATCAGACACCCTTATTTAGCAAAGATACTTTACAAATGAATAACAGAACAAACACCACCTGTATTTCCTCTGTGGTTTCTGCATTTTGCCCAGCAATGTATTTCTTATTATGTGCAATATTTTACCAACTGAGTATACAGCAGAATATATATTTTTTAATTATTAAACACAATTGCCAGTAAGGCTTGCAGAAATTGTAAATGAGTCATCAAAGGCTCCTGAGTCATCTTTTTGTGTTGCTGAACTCGTGATGTTAAAAATTTGCTGCATAGATTGGTGTTATTTATAATATCCCAAAACTGGCTTTAACAATCGTCTTATGACAAGTCATAACTGATTTTTTAATTTATCATGATCATTTTAGAAGAAAATGCAAACTCCTCATGAATTATACCACTGAGGTACTGAGGGCTGGGGAGCAGCGCTGTGGGAAAAGATCTTGGAGCATGGCAGACAGCAAGCTGAGCAAGCGACTATCCTCCTCTACTCAACACTTGTCAGACCATCAGACCACAGATAGAGTACTGTGTCCACTTTTGACCCAAGTGATTGCCCAGATAGGTGGTAGATACCTCATCCCTGCAAACATTCAAGGCCAGGCTGGATGGGGCTCTGAGCAGCCTGATTTGGTTCAAGATGTCCCTGCTCTTGCAGGACAGTTGGCCTAAATGACCTTTAAAGGTCCCTTCCAATACAAACAATTTTGCAATTCTAGACTACATGAGTTATATGGGTTGCTTCTAATGCTAGTTTCTAAGCAAAACTCTGACAAATCATGAATCCTTTATGACAAATATATGACTAAAATGATATCACTACTGCCTAAGGGACAAAATAAACCTAGCAAGCTGGAGATCGTACTATATAACTTGCTCTCAGAATTCTGCATGATCTATCCGGTGAATCAATGCTTTCTTAGCTGCATCACTATTTTCAACCACAAATGAGGATATGCTAATCATATGTCAAAAAAGATGCAGTACAATGATGTTTGTCAGCCTCCTGTCCATAGACTGCTCGTGGCATACAAAACATCAGAAGGCCATCCAAAAAAACTTTGCAGAACTGTTAATATATATGGGCGGACATGCATGCGTACGCAACACATACATGCATGGATACAAATACATTTTCTCTCAAAGGCTGCATATTGATGCCACCTGCTCCAGCATGCCTGAGCAGTTTCTCCTAGATGCTGTCTCTATCTGCAGGTAGGCACTACTAAATGGTTAAATCTGCACGCAGGTCACATCAAATCGTTTTCAATGTTTTCAATGGAAATCTTTGCAACCGTAGCAGTTACAGTTTGATACTGGAAAACAATAGAGGAGATATTTTCCTAAATGATAATTACATTATCCATCATTCCTTCTATACCTGCTGATTCATTAAATGATCCTGAGACACAAGATGGTTTGCAGACAAGCTTCCTAATGTTTAGGCAAAACAGAAGTTGACACTCTTCTGTATAGCCTGAGAAATGTTTTTGAGAGTGTATTATCAATATCAAGTGGTGATACATCATATTGCTGTTAAGCTTGCTAAAGTAAAATTGCTCTGTGTATCACTGTACAACTGGCTCTGTTTATGCTCTCAGATGACCACAGTCATCAACAGAAAGCAAACACACATTATTAGTTGCCTTTCACTGCCTTGAATTCTTGAGAAAGTGGCAAACTGGTTTAGCCCCTGGGGTCAGATAGCAAAGACATAAGCCCAAGAACAGAGCTAGAATTTTTACTTGCTTTGATTTGCATAGGAAATTATTTTACTTACTAGTATATATTCTTAAAATTTGTATAAGCTTTTTGCTTTTTTGTGTGTGTCTAAGAGGCATAGAGAGTTCTTTTATTTGCTTTCAAACTAACATTTTTTTCCTCCTGTATGTTTGATACACAAAGAAATGTGAACCATGCAACCTTCTCTGTGGCTTTTATCCTTTGTGAAGGTTACATTCATGAGATCTAGCATTGTAACTGCAGCTGAACATGATATGTTATTCAGCTGGGATTCTTGAAGTCAAGTTGTTTACAATTCTCTTGTGCACTTGTATTCTCAGCCCATAGGTCTGTTTATACTGTTCTTGCCAAGCTGAAAGCAATTCTGTCACTGCGCCATAGGCTTCTACATAAGACTTAGAATTGCAGTGAGTTGAGTCAGTAGTACTGGCAAGCAGCCAGATTTCATTACTGCCTCAGGTTTTCTGACATTTAGCTAGTGGCCAGGTCAGGTTAATATAAAAGATACAGAAAAGAAAGGCTGTGTCTTCTTTATAAATTTAGTTTATTAAAACCATTATTTGGTCAGAACATTAGTGGAATATAAACCTTTCTGACTAAAGTCATTGCCTGTGTGTTGGAGTTGTAAACCTCTAATTTAGATACCTAAGAATCACTTACAGATTTTCTCATATTTGCTAAAACCGAAAAGGTAAAAATTATGAAAATAGTGAAAATTTGAATCATTTTCCTAAGGAAAATGTTTGCTAATTATTGATTCCTTCTTTATAGAATAAAAGCTTGTAAGGAACTTACAGTGTGGATTTAACAGACAACTTTGATGAGGCACTGTCCCTTATACATTCATTGTGTAAAACATTGTCCCTTAAATTTAATAACACATAGGTACTTCTACATTATACTGATTCCTACTGTTTATACTAGCAGTTTCTACATTAGCTTTTCCTGATGCTTCAGTCAATCAAAAAACTTTGACATTTCTTCTAGCAAATGCAAAAGAAATGTTACCACAGCTCCCCTTACAGTCTCTCATGTTGATATTTGGAGAAAGAAGTCCAAATCTCTGCCAGGAAAGAAGTTTTACACATCTTTAAGTAGTTTTAAGTATGTTTTAAGTGTCTGGAATTTTAAGAGGTAAGAAGAAAGCTTTGATGGAATTTTAAAGTATTTAAAAGTAAAGTGAACTGACAAGACACTGACTGTGTCTTACATTAAAACATGCTGGAGAGAGAACCAGACATTCTTGAATCTCTGAGATATGCCAAATCAATTAGAGTAGCCAATATGGCACAAAGTGTTCATATATATACAACAGTAACCCTTCAACTGTTCTTAAGTTGATTGCTTCACATTACTTTGGCTCCTATGCTGACCATAACTCTCTTGTGGGAAATCACTGAATGCATATTAGGCAAACTACAGCTTGAACAACATAGCAGCCTGACTCAGGAAATGGACAGGACAAGGGTTATCTAATTCACTAATTTTGCTCAAATTGTCACCTGGTTTTCCTCACTTCTGCCTTTCTTTCAAATATTATATCCTTTAAGAAAGGGTTTTCCTACATAGAAGCACATTTATGTATCACATTACCAGCTCTGATAATTTTTTATTAACACAGGTGGCATAAGGCAAAAACATTAATCACCTGGGGGGAAAAAAAAAGGTAAATCTTTAAATGTCAAAGTCAATGAGGTCACAAAAAGACTCCTGCAAAACCATGTTCTTACTTAATAGATTTGAGTGCACTTTTTTTTACCATTATATGTAACAGCTGAAAAACATTGATGTCTAGCTCTTTGGGGAAAAATAAAGTCTCTGAAGAATCGTTCCTACTAGTATTTCATTATGCATCCATGTGAATAAATAGCTGGGCTGAATGTTCTTGATGTATAATATTGCCAAAAGGGAATCCTGCTGTGGTCTATCCAGTCAAGTATAGTTTCAGTCCATGAATTACCTGTCCTACAAGTGTGATGTGTTTCCAAACAGTTTATATATAAATATGCTTATCAGCAAAGTACCCCACCACAAACCATGTTAGAAACTGCCTAAAACCTGACAACTGTAATGGTGCTGACAGAGGCTGACACTGCTGAGGAGTGCAGGCGGGACACTGGTATGGATGGGGTTGCAGGGTGATGACTGAGTACCACAACACATACCGAGCATGATGCTGCCATGACCAGCAGTTATTGTCAATATCATTAATTAAACCTTTAAACATATTTCCCCTTATTGGTTGATTGTTTCCTTGTGCTTCCCAAACAGTCTGAACTGGGAATGCTGAGATGTGAATTGTTTCTTACTGTTTCCAAGGGATGACTTAAATCACACATCACTTCTTGGGTCAGTTTTGTTGCCTAAACATGGGCCTTTAGCTGAATTTCAGATGTTCTGGAGTATTTGCCACTGTCAATAGAGAAAAGTACAGATACCCACACTTTCTGTGACAAATCCAATATACATATATTTTAAAATACAAGCTGTTTCAGAAAGATGGACCCAACTTGAAATCTTTCTGCTTTGAAATTGGGTCCATCTTTTTGAAACACCCTGTAATTCAAATGGCACTCCATATAGGTGATAATATCAAGCCTTCTACTTTCAAATCTAAAACCAAACTTCTTAAACTGAAGTTCATCATAAGAACATCTTCTGTCGTCTTGGGATAGTTAGAGGAAGAATTTCTGTGCTTCTGAATGGGCCACGTGAGATGACTCCCACCCAAATGCTCCTGCATTATAGCAGCATGGAGAACTCCATCCTTCCAGGCAGAGCATTAAAAATAACTGGCGAGATCTCATAAGAAACATACATCTTTATTCTGACCTGTCTTAAAAACAACATAGGTTAGCAACAGAGACATATAAAGCCAGGATCTGTATTAATCATGATTAGGAATAGATTTGGATTGAAATATATTTACATAAGAGTGTGATTGAAAGTGAAGAGATTAATTTGAAGAAGACAGGAATCTTGTGGTTTTAACACATGCAGAAACTGTCTAGTGTAGATACCAAAATTAATTCAAGACATTTGCCTAAGATTAATACAACGTAGTTTCAGTTAGCTTAAAGTTGTATGTCTAGTTTAATTTGTTCATATATACTCCCTCTGTAAAATAGAACAGAGAAAGAAAGAAACGAAAAGAAGAATGAAAGGAAAGGAAAGGAAAGGAAAGGAAAGGAAAGGAAAGGAAAGGAAAGGAAAGGAAAGGAAAGGAAAGGAAAGGAAAGGAAAGGAAAGGAAAGGAAAGGAAAGGAAAGGAAAGGAAAGGAAAGGAAAGGAGAGAAAGAGAAAGAGAAAGAGAGAGAACCCACAAACATAAATCGGTATGTCCAGAAGGCAATCTCACCTGCTCACCTGAGACAAATTTTATCCGAGAAAAATTGCTCTCTGAAGATTCTTTTTTTAGCTCTTAGCTATAGAGGAAACCTCGAAAAATTGTGCAGATTAGATGTCAAACTTTTAGGTGGCTGATGATAGATGAGATGAAACCACTCCTGTGTGTCTTATCTAGACAAGTCTCATTCCAGTTAAGCAAAAACTAAAAATCTTACCTCTAACACATTTATTAAAAGGGAAAGGGTCAATACATTAAACTCTGCTAGAAGCTTTTAATATAGTCTGTGATTGTGTGTGGATGAATTGATCAGTGAGTGATAGGGGAATATTCACCTTTGCAGTAGAAACATGATCATCTTTCAAGGTCATGTCACTTCTCTACCGTAAATACCTGAATCATTTTTATTCAAATAATGGCACAACAAACAAATGACACTGTTGTGAATGGATGACACTACAACACCTGTAAATTTCAAAAGTTGGAGGCATTTACTTTGTGCCTTTGTGAAAGTATTAGCTGTTATGTGAAGGAAAAAATTAGCCAACTCAATCAAAATAGAATTCAGACTTTCCAGAGAATCCAAAATAATCCTATTTATAAGCTCAAGGACTCCATAGGAAACATATTTTTCTGGGATATCAGCTTAGATGGGTTTAAACAATCTTAATTTCAAAACCATATATGCTATACTGTGTCTGCCTTTAAAGCCATTGAGGGCAGACTCAGTGGCCCACACACAGATCCAACCTCAGAGGAGGAGCTGAACACTAAACATCATTGTTTTCAAGCTTGTTTCACTACAGCTGTCACAAATATATAACTGCACTCTGATTGAGGAAGAGTCCTAAAGAATTCTAATTTCTATTTACAGATAATCTAAAACCTGATTCCAATTATCCTATAACATAAGGAAGAATAAAATTGAGACTGTCTATTTTCCTCTATAAACTTTTTTTTTTTTCCTCTGGAAAGGCATGAATGTAATAAAAAATAAAGCTAATTTTCTCAGTTCTTTAAAATTGTTTAGAAATAGATGGTAGAAACTGCTACAAATGACAATTTGCAGTTCTACTGTTCTTTCTCATCAGGAATGAAGGAGATGGTTGTTATCTGGAAAAAAAGTCTGTACACCGCATGCAGCCAAAAGGTGATGTGAAGTCAGAATGTAAATAAACTATATAAGGAGGTTGTAAAGATTCTTCAGATTAAAAAAACAAAAGGTTCTAATCCCACTGGAATGGCCGAACACTACTGCCTATCCAAAACCAGCTTCACTACATGAGGATGTTGTAGAGAAAGGAGTAATTTTTCCATCAGTTTTTACCAGTGTCATAAGATCCTCAGAGTACCTATGTGATATTACCCGACATGAAATCAGAAAGTGAGATTAAATTGTTACAGAAGCCAAGCAGGAACAGTAAAACAGTAACGCAGATAAGGAATATTCTCTCAAACATAAAACTAAAATTTGTAGTTACCTAAAGGCAGGAATTCTTTTCCCCAAGCTTCACAGCATGGATCTTCTGACAAGACAAAACATTTACTTGTTAAAAAAACCCTAATTTTGTTTTGGCAAAGGGGAAGTGAAATTTTTAATGTCTGCAAGCTGGTTAGTGTGATAGCTACAGCACACAGACATAATGTGATTCTGAGGAGACCGTGAATTTGAGGGTAAAAAACAAGCTTAGGTATGGGTCTCTTATTTTAAATATATTTCTCCAAGTACTCTTCTATTTTGGCAAATAAATCATATTTTATATAGCTTTCATCTGAATCATTATATACAAGTAGCACCTGCAGACTCCTGAACCAAATCTTTTGCTGATGTTTAGTTTGTTCACTAATAGGAGGGTAAAATTCACGGCCTGTGCATATTTTCATGTTATAAGTCAATAAAAGAAAAAAAAAAAAAAGTGAGGAAGAGAAGTAAAGGACAAACACTTGAAATAAGAAATCACTTGGAAGAAAAGCACAGAGGCAGGAGCAGAGATTTTTCCAATAGTTAAGGTTAAAAGGCCAGTCAAGAAACATGTGTTACAAAGAATAAAAACCAAAAGATGACAAAGCACAGACAGAGAAAAGGAAATTCTCAGGAAGTTCTAGGGAAAGCCTTAAAAGGTTCAGTAAGCTTAGGTATTTGGATGCTTATCTGAACTCATTCGTTGAATCTCCTGAAGTTTTTTACAGTATTTGTAACAGCTTGGAGGTCATCCAGGAGATGACATCTTTCTCTGTATATTATCAAACTATTCCTTGGAACATAACTAGGGTATAAATAGATTCTTAAAAATACTTTCTTAATCAACAGCTATCATAAGCTACACGGTATTTTGGCCATTGGACTGTAACAGTGGACAGAGCAATTTTTGCCCAGCCTGTATACTTCCGTTTTGCAATCAACATTAGTTTAGCTATTTTTTTAATGCAGGAGACATGTTTCACGAAGCTACAAGTGTTCTACATTCTACTAATTCAGCTGTGTGGAGCTGTGTCATACACTGCTCCAGGGTGCAGACTACCCCCTTTACCCAGTTATAGACAATGTCAAGTAATAATGCATAGCTAGTTCATGTTATAAAGGTATTTCTCTCAGAAACTGAGAAAAGGCTATATTCTGACTGAGAAATAATACTTTCCCTTGATAAGTCATATTAGCTCAAATTAGCTATTGCAAGGACCCAGTGTTCCCAAGAATGGAATTTTTGGTTAATTTATGAATTCAAAATTAAGTAACCATTCCATGCGCAAGTAAAGCTAAAATTAAATAGAGGAATTAGCCACAGAAAATTGAAACAAAACACTTGCAATTTTTCATGCCAGTTTTCCTCAGTGCATCTCCAACTGAATCTTTTAATATATGTACATAAACACTCACACACATCAGAATATATATATATCTATTCAGATGACAGAACCAGAGAGAAAGAGAAGGTAGGAAAACAGAACAATAACTCACGTTGTTTATGAAGTTACTTTGCCCTGACACTCCATCAAATCTGGGCTGGAGAAGTAGCCTATCCAGTTTCAAGAGGACTGTTGAGTCAGTGTTTTAGATCTTCTGGTAAGGTAAGATGGTTTTCTTCTGTGAAGTAATACAGGGGGAGACTTTGGGAGAACTATAGACCTACTTTTTAAGGCAACCGAGGTAAAAAGGAAATCCATACAAGAACCACAAAACTGACCCAAAATAGCAAAACAAAACACATGTAGAATCTATTAATAATGAAATTACACTCAGTTGTAAAAGATTTCTATGGAAACCAAATGAATAAGGTTCCTGTGATACAAATACTTACCCCTGCTGCAAGAAGTACTAGAGTATCACATGGATTTGTGTTTTGATACACTATGTCTGCTGAAAAGATTATTTATAAATTATTAAATCATAACCATAATTTTGTGATATTTTGGAATGAGGAGCCAGTACCCTAATTATAGTTACTGTACATGAATAAAAGAAGAGTTTAAGCAGGCAAGAAAAATGTGTAACGTTGTTGTATAATTAAAAGTGTGCATGATTTTTTTTTTGCAATTGAAATGTGATAAAGAAGAGATGATATACTAACTCTAGCTTACCATATAGTGCTAAAGGCAAGACAATTAAGGAAGAATACAAAAGAACTGGTGTAGCCATGTACCAACATGAAGAGAAGCAATCAAGCTTTCTCAGGATATATGCTATTCCATACTTCAGCTATTACATGAGGATGGCTTATGTATATGTTGGTATGAGGAGGAACAGCAATTAAGTCTTAACATTGTGACAGATTTGAAAGAATAGATTTTACTTCTATGCAAAGAATAAAGAAAATAATTTAAAAATCATCTTCTACAAACTGAAAAGGTTTTGAGCATGGACACCTGGTGATTAATTCCTCACAAAACCACAAATTCCCATAGTCATAACTGAGCACTTAGAAAGGATTGAAAGTCCAATTAAAAAGCAGTATCATGTTTATGTTTCTCATGTCTTCCTGGAAACAGAGAGAGAATAGTTTCTCCCCTCTTAAGGCTTTTTCCATCCTTCTATCACTCTTTTCCCTCCAACCTTCTTTCTCTTTATTTCTTCCTTAAAGAAATGAAAACCAAAAAAAATAGTGTTCTACATTTATCTAAAGGAGTATGAATGTTCTGATAGTGAGCAGCTTCCAGCCTCAGAGGGCTAGAATTGAGAAACTGTAATATGCTTATCTGAATGCAATTTATGCCACTGAAAGACAAGCTGTAAGGAGAACTTTTGATATCTTTCCTTGACCTGTGGTCTGAGAAGAAGTGAGAGTAAGTTAATTCATCCCATCTGAGATATAGGCACTCTTTTCCATATTTTGAATATGGAAGACTAGAATCAAGGTTTCCCCTCTCATGCTCAGCTGTTTCTCCAACTGTCATTTTGCAGCAGGTTATGTTAGATGAGCAGCCCTTTTCCTTTTCTATTGTGAGCAATGCAGAGTACACTTATTTAGCTGGAGATAGCTTCGAAACATTGTTACAGCCTTTTCTTACAGCAAAGAATCTTCATATAAAAGCATACCAGCATGCCAATAGTTTTCTCTGAAGCATCTCTTACTAGGCATAAGTTCACATTAAGTATTATTATACACTAAGCAAAAGAATTCCAGATCCTAAAAATAACATTACAGGTTCAAAAAGCTTCTTGCTTGCCCTCTAGTACCACCTAAAAATTCAGAATTTACTTTTTTTTTCTTTTCCTTCAAAAAAAATAAGGAAAAAAAAAATCTTTCTGCCAATAGAAATACCTTATCAAGTTATTTTGAATATTAAAAAGCTCTATGATAATGCTGCTCTATCCGCTTATATATTGTGGTGTGTAAAAGCTATATGGTTGAAGATGACTGAAAAATGTGAGCAAATAAATCACATTTGATTTAGAAACAACAGGCTTTGGTGACGACTATAAGAATTTGATATGCTAGCAGTGACAACCAATGACAGGACAAGGGGTAATGGGTACAAACTGGTACAAAAGGTTCCACTTAAATTTGAGAAGGAACTTCTTCTCAGTGAGGGTAACAGAACACTGGAACAGGCTGCCCAAGGGACTTGTGGAGTCTCCTTCTATGGAGGCATTCAAGATCTGCCTTGGACACATTCCTGTGTAGCCTCATCTAGGTGTTCCTGCTCTGATAGGGGGTTTGGACTAGATGATCTTTCGAGGTCCCTTCCAATCCCTAACATTCTGGGATTCTGTGATGTTATTTATGCAATGACCAGTTTGAGCAACCCATTGCACTGACTTTGAGTTCTCTGCCAATAGCCTGCTATGGTCCCACTGGGAAGTTGACCCATTCAAAGCATATTTCCATGAAAGAAAAATGGAGAATAAATTGTTTCATGCCCTGTAGCTGGATGCTCATTCTTGGGACCAAGCCCCCCAAAAGAAGCTATATCCTTCTAACTAGAATCAAGGCACCTCACAGGCTGTGCAACATTTACATTCTTCATGTATGCCAAAACAAAAGAAAACATTCATTTCTGATAAAATATTTTAAATAGGACAGATATGTCCTCATATGACCTTCTTCTTGTTATTTGTTTAGCTCCCAAGATAGGTTATTTTTCTTTGGTAGTAGAGGAAATGTTTCATTCATCTTGGGTGATATCTAAAAATAAAACAAGCAGTACAACAGATGCCACTTCTATTTGGATATTGAAAACATGAAGAATTTTAATAGCAGATTTGAATTATCCTTCTCAAACTGACTTTATGTTTTTTCTAACATAAGTTTGAAAAAATAGATGTATTATAATCTGCAATAATTTAATCTATTTTCATTTTATGAGGGGAAAGATTACTAGGATAGAGGGAGAAAATGAGGATGCATCTGCTGACAGAAGCCTGAAAGTATTGAGGTTTCTAAGTTTTGGAAAAAGTACTCAGTGAAATAATTATATGACTGTTTTATATGATATACACAACTGATTCAACAAATGTGACATCCTCCTCAGAGACACACACATATCTGACCTGGACTTGCAACCATTCAATACCTGGTCTAACTACAGTTGCTGGTAACTAAACCTCCATTAATAAAGATGCACATGAAACAGAAAACCTTTCACTCAGGAAAACAGAAATGGAGTTTACTGAGAAGACAGGACAATGATCAGGCACGAGACATGGTAAAGCAAATGTGTTGACAAGCCATGTTTACACACATCCAGACCTTTTTAGTCTCTTATCTTTTTACTTTTCCATGTCTGATCATCCACTAATCAACTCGATCTGTCTCTTTCTTCACCTTTAGTTCCTCTCCGCTGAAAAAACAACCCATAATAAGCTTTGAACAATCCCACAGGGTTTTTTCCAGTATCTTGCAATGCCACCCAGTCTGAACTGTCCACCTGAGATCTGCTCTCATTGATTCACCCTTTTCTTACACATGACAAATGTGCTTTGCATTTTGGTCTGCGGGCCAGGGCTGAGTAGCACCCTGGTTGCACCAAGAGTAGTATTTCCCTTTTACATATGACTGCAAATGAAAGAAATACAAAGCAGTCACAGCGATCACGGTCAGACACTGGGAACACACAATGTATCGCACTACATTTTAGGATTCTGAGGGCATTACACCCCACTTCTAGTAAGTTTACTGGCTAAGAAGAGCTGTTGTGAAAAAGACCTGGAAGAAGTCTCAACAGAATATCTTCTCTCCTGTGCTCAGAAACTCATTTAAGTTGAATCTCTTGCTGTTCAGTCACTGCCTGAGCTACAGCTCCTGCTCCATCACAGCCATGCCTATGCCTGGCCATGGTCATGGCCGGTGATGCCGTGCCTGTCCTGGCCTCAGGCTGCTTGAGACATTCATGGACCTTGCACTGACTCTCTGGGCCCTATCTTGAAGTCCCATATAAAATTTCACCACCTCACCCCAGGCTATCTCAGCATCCCGGGCCCTTGCGATGTTTGTTGCTGGCATCCGTCATCCTCAAGGACATGTAAATCTCAGAACCGTAGTACTGAGCCTTGCATGAGGTTGCCTTGGAAAGGTCACGGTTTTGCATGCAGTACTGCAAAAGGATTCAGAAAGAAGAATGCTGCACACCTTTCAGGGACACTGGTGCTATGCCTCCTTCTCTTTCCATGAAATGCTGCCTGAATTTAGCACCTTTCCCTGCTCCAGAGCCCCTTTGAGAAAAGTGGAAGCATAAAGGACTACATAACTCCTAGAGCTTCACAGAGAAAATCATATCTAATACACAACAAACTAACTGTTAGAGCTGGCTGAATGCATAGAAGAGCTGTAGCTATATGTGGCATGTCCAAAGTAAGACTGAAAATAAAATAAACTGCTATTCTTTGTCTAGAGGCATATTAATACAAAGACAGAACTTAGTTGACTAGGAAGATAATCAGAGCAAACCTAATAAGCCATCAGAACAAAATTGAACATACACCACCACATACCCCCATATATCCCCACACCCATATACCCACCAACACACATCCCCACACACACACTGGTCAAGTGAGACATTGCTTTTCCCCAAAATGAAATGGTATTTTATTGTTAGGTATTCTGACCATGAGCCATTACATCTTAGCATCTAATCTACCTTCATTTCAAGCTATTGTACAAGTATAGATACACACTGTATCTATTACTCTGATGTAGATACTACTTTACATAGAAATAATATTGTGTAGTTACATATTTATAATTGCCACAAGCTGGTGATGATTCTATTACTCCAGAATAAACATGGGCAGAACAGAAGTTTTAAAAATGGGAGCCTGTTTCTAAATTTAACACAACCATTTCAATCCTTCTCCAGCTTGCCTGTCTGCAGCCACTTCTGAGTATACCTGTGTTTGGAAAGATAACTCAACAAGCTCAGCATATTTTTATAAAAACACAAAAGCTTTAAAAAAAACAAAAATGGGTTGTTTTCAGATATGAATAAAAACATTTTTTTCTTGACTGGAAAAAAAATACACATATCAGCAGGAGGCAACTATGTGCTGGAACCTTATCATCAGTTTCTACTCCGCAATACATGACAATCCTTGAACTACTGTGGTAAGTAATTTTTACTGAAAAATGTTGATAGAACAAAATCAAAAATAAAATATTCTATGTGTGTAATACTCTATGTGACAAAATTCTATTTTTTTCCTAGTTCACTCTGTTATTAAATACAAACCCCATCCTTATAACTTCAATACACATAGCTCTTTATGAAAGAAACTTATTTTTATAACTGTCCAAACACAGATCTTTATTTTTATACAGACATGTCAAAGTATTTCAGTAAATTCCTCAGCAAGAACTGTCTTCCCACAAATGAGAAGAGAATATGCAAGATGTAAATTTGGCTCTTGGGATCTAGTGTACAGTAAGCTAAAGTCAGACTCTGAGGAATGTGACTACCTGTTCTGAGGGAATGTCACAAATGGGAGAACATGAACTAGAGAAAATTACAGGAAATGGTACACAGAAATATAGAATAAAGAGCTCCAGGGGAAGTAGCTAACCTGTGAGAAAAGTTTCAGAGATGGAATAAATGTCATTATCACACAGCAAATGGGCTTTTAGGATACAGAGTATTTGCTGTGAAGATTGACAGTGTGAACGGTTTTACAAACTGCCCCAAATGAGGGGAAATATTTAGCTGTTCCATGTCAGCACAAGGGATGATGTTTGCAAAAGAAGAGAAAGAATACATCCCCCACTATCTCCAGTAAGGGAGTTAACTGCTCCTCTCTCCCTAAGCACCATTTCCTTATTTTGCTTTGTGAGAACCTTAGTCACTGAAACTTGCCTATTGAATTTCTTGTTCTACAAATTCATTTGATCAGTAGATCAGTTAACCCAGTATTTCAAGTGATAGTAATTTATGTCTGTTGGCCAGCTGTCAAATATTAATATACTCAGAAGAGTATGTTTGGAATTAAAGCCTGTCTTAAGGAAAAAAAAAAAAAACAAACGGTGAATAAAAAAATAAAAATAGCACTTCTCACCTCTTCTCAATTTCACAGAAGAGCTAAGGTGCTTTGCAAAAAAAAAGTTGATAGAATTACCTCTGTTTTACATAGGACAGGGAAGGAAGTGTCTTGCCCAGAATCACGCAGCAAATCTATTATGAGCAGGGAACTGAGTTTTGACTTGAAAATTCAAGCTAATAATCGAAAAGAATGCTCACACTACATATATAACAACAATTCTCTTTTTGAACTGCTGGATTAGACTGATGACAACATTTTAATTCTGTGGTTTAGAAATCACCTCCAAAATATAAACATCTCAGATTTTACAGAAGCACAGGAGCCTTCAATATTTAAAGAAACTAGAATACTAGCAGTAGTGCAGCAGTGCAAAAGTCACTTGTATTGTTCATGGACAAAAAGAGACAACTTTATTTTAAGATAACAAAAGAGGAGAATAGTACTATAACTTGTCATTTAAGCCCTACTACACTAGTCAAACAAACAAACAAAGCAAACAAAAGAGTACTTGTATTTTGGAACATGTAGCCGTGCATCTCTCAGCCCTTACTTTTCTTTTGAGGTGTAACTATGGGCTGAGACTGTGACATGCCAAAACATTATGGAATAAAACAGGATGAGTGGGGAAGAAGGGTGGATCTTTGTGTCTTGAGTCTTATCAAAAAGACTGGAAATCATTCAGAGTGGCAGTCTGACCTTATTGAATAGGTGAGTGCTGTGTATTTCAGTCCATGGAGGGCTTTCTGAATTCCGACAAGCGTAGCACATCTGCCAGTCTTCTCAAGTTTCCTTTGAAGCCTCATGTAACAGCTGTTTTCCCTTGACAACACCTTCTGTCCTCCATTCTCACATTCCTCCACCTCTTTTTTGTGTTACCTTCTAGTCTCAGCTTTCCAGCAAAACCCACTATTCTTGGGAAAGGTAGCCCAGAAATTGATGATTTTGAAAAATTCTTGTAATCTGAGGATATATGCTTACATAAATTAACCTCTTAAAAAAAAAAAACAAAGCACTACTCCAAAAATAGGACATCAGTATTCCTGTGATGAATACTGGAGATACAAATTAAACTTTAAAATGGGAGGAAAATTGTCTCTCAGTCTTAAAGCATTTGTAGCTTGTACAAAAGAGAAAGTACACATCCCCAAGAGGGAAAAGACAAATACAAGAATGATTAGTTTTAAAAGTAAAGGAAAAGAAAATAATTATATATATACAACCTCTTCCACTGACTTTATCAATTAAAAATGTACATTATGTAAAAGTCTACGAATTGAAGATTTCTAAATTATATTTATTTTATTTCTCACTAAAAACCTGCCAGTCATTGGCAATAAAATTCACTGTACCTCTTCATTTAATTCTGTTCACAAAAGGGAAACAACATAATACATGCTTGGATTTCTAACATTACATACTTAACACTTGTAGCAAACAACCTTCTCTGCGAAGTTAGAACATTATCCTGATGGGGTATGGAAAAAGTCATTTAAATTTTAGAAAATAAATTAATAGGAATCACGATGTGCCGTTGGAAAGCTAAAGTGGTTAAGGGGCTAGATGTGTCAAGTAAATTGAATTATTCACTTACTTCCACATAAATGAAACTCTACATCTCTTATAAGACGGTCATCCATGTAACCTTGCGAAGAGAGTTGGGAAGAGAGGTGGGATGCAAGAACAATGGCACCAATGTACTCCCACGGAACATACGGCACATTTATCAGCATGTTTTTTTTCCCTTTTTAAAATAACTGTCATATCTGTTTTGGTTAATATACATCTGCCTTCTATGAAAACTCTGAATTCAATTTATAGTCCATACAGCACTAAATATTTTTACCACACTACATGTGACAAATATATAGTTGTTTTCATAGTTTAAGGAATGCAGTAAAACTTTCCCACCCTTCTTCACTTCCCTTGCAAAGTATTTTTTATTTTGGTTTGGTTTTGTTTTTTCTTTTTTTTTTTCTTCTGGCCATGCTCATAACCTCTTACTCTCAGGAATAATTTATATAGATTTATTCCAAGCATCCATAAATAGTCCTGATTATTCTTCTCCAGGATAGACAACCAGAAGCTATTATAAGTGACAGCAAAACATGCACAATTCTGAGTAATGTGTAGCCACACTGAAAAGGCCTACACATTAAAAAAATAAAATCATCTTCAAGCTGCATAAATATTAAACTAAACCACACACAAAATCACCTATTACTCTTCTATATATTGAATTTCTTTTCAAATTTAAGTGCCAAAATAGAGAGTTATGGAGCATCTATCTTTTAAATTCTTTAAGCAGACATGACTTGCTTTGCTAACAAAACAAGGGTTAGTTCCAGCTGAACATAAGTCTTACTAGTCACACTTAACTTGATGATAAAGAGTTCACTCATTTTAAAAAAAGAGAGGGAGATTCTTCAGATATACTATTAAGCTGTTTTTCAGTGTCCATACTTAGTCCCTAGCCCTGCTGTAAACATGGGCATATTCTTGCCCTTGAGTACAAATATGAGTACAAATTATTCCTGGGGAGATTCTGATTGGACATAAAAGGAAATTTTTTAACAGTGAGAACAATCAGGCATTGGAATGATGTCCTCATGTAAGTGGTGGACTCTCCAACACTGGACACTTTTACGATTCAGCTGGGCATGATGCTGGGCCATCTTGTCTAAATCATGCTTTTAACAAGAAAGTCTGGACCAGATGATCCTTGTGATCCCTTCCAACCTAGGATTCTGTGATTCTGTGAAATAGCATAGAGGTAAGATGGCCATCATCTTGGCTGCTGCACTAGAAACTGACCTGGAAGAGTCCAAAAATAAAAGTGTGAATATCAACTGACTGAATTTGAGGGCCACAACTTATAGGTGTGTATTTTACAGGAACACCATGTGGCCAATCGATAAATAAAGATAAATGTTATTACAGATGTTCTGGAGAAGTATTGTACAAAACAGATATCATGTTAATCTGTGTAGCATGGGCTCTCCTGTCCTTGCTGGCCCAGGTAGCTGGGCATTCTGGGTAGCTTTGCAGGACAGGTTTTTGTAGTTGTTCTCTGTCCTCTTAACTAGCTTGTTTTCTTCTTAGAAATAATGTGTCAAGTGAAGGAAAACAAATACCTGGAATTTCATATTTTGTATTTGGCAACCAACAATTGATAGAGAGAAATCACCACAGATTAAGGTACTCAGAGACCATATGACATGACTCAGCTACAAAACTGTTTATAAATATGTATTTTATCACCACTGTTAGAATATTATAAAAGTAAAGAACTTTCTGGCAGGTGCAATTTCACAAAAAGAGTCATTGCCTCTGTAAGCTGGGGAGCCAACTGTCATGCCTTGATACAGGTTCCCAACTGGGAGTATAAGTAGGAAAGGAATTCAGACAGTTCTAAATTTACTATACCTTGTATGGTTTTTTATGTTAAAAAAAAGATCCAAGTGTTGTTAGATAATTTTTTTTTCAAGTAGGCTTGTGGAGAAAGGGAAGTGGAATAACGGAACTTTTTGGGTGTTCGCATCTGATTTAGGTTTGATTTTAGCAAAGATGAGGAATTTTGCATATATTTACTAATTAACTGTCCAAAACCACCATGAAGTAAGTACATGTTATTATAGGTGAAAACACATACAGAAAAAATGTAGTTTGACTTAGATATTGTTTGAAAACTGGAAAATCTTTTTACATTGAATCTGAACATATTTGGTATATAAATTATCAAGAGACAATAAACAGGAAACCCTTCCACCCCAATATTATCTTTATGAGCAGTTTCATACTTTGTGTGCCTTTTAATACCGTCAATATTCCCTTCCCTTCCCCTTACTAAAACAGCAACGATTTTATCTTTTAGGTAAAAGTCTTGCACCAAACAGAATATTTTCCATAGATATGAGTGTGATAGATGTCGTATATCAAAATTACACTAGTTTAATGGACTTTGCATTTAGATATCTAATAACCATTCCATCAGGGAAATGGATTCACTGAGAGATCTTTTCCAACACAAAGCTATCTGCTGGCAGATATGTGAACACAAGTATGAAGGTACTACAAAAAGACCAGTTAAAAGACCAAAACATAGGCAAGATTTAGGTTAGTTAGTTTGTTTGTTCTGATTTTTTTTTTTAACCTTATATAAAGCAGTGGGTTTTATAGTGTTAATTTAGATCATAACCAAGCACAGTTCTTCTAAAAATAATTGTGTTGATCAGAATTTGCTCTAGAAGACATTCAGTGACTGTTCTTTCCAAATAAGATGCATATCTGTATTGGTGCTGAGAGATAAAATAATGAGAGATATTAAAGTCTGTTTTTACATTCAAAAGCAAGGCACTATATAAAGTGTCATTGGGTCCTACTAGTATGCAAAGAATAGAGATATTTATCCAGAATTTCACCTCTTTTGATTAATCAACAGTTTCATTCGTTTTTCCCTTGTATGGGAAGAAGAATGGCTTTTAGTGTTGTTTTTCATGTTGACTCCAACTATTGGCGTCACTGAGTAAAGAGCGTTAAGTCAGTCATACAGTGATAGTGATTTGTATTTAACATGTTGTAACCTCAGATATGTTGATAGAATCAACATGCTTGCTAACATGACTCAATATACAACATTTTCTATTGATTGAATAATTCATTTCCTTTCTGGCTTTATTACCAACAAGTCATGGCTATGCTTAATTGATAGTTCTGTATTTTTTCCCTACTGCTGCACATTCACAAATTTTAAAAAGGGCTAACTGCCTTTCTCTTAAATCAGATAGTGCCTGAATTAATTCTCTACACTGACACCTTTGTGTTTAAGATCTGGCTATGGCTCAAATTGTAGAAAGCCTCATTTAGACCATATGGCATTATTGTCATACAGTAATTAAACAAATGGTGGGGGAGCATTTTATTAGACTAGTAACTGGCTCTACACGCTTTTGAGTGTTTAGCCAGCATTACATACATCATGGTAGAAACCAGTGTAGCACAGAGAAAGAAGGGGGACAAGAACAGAAGAAAAGTGAGAAGCTCATTATAAGTTCCACTTTCACAGAGATGGTACATACCATCTTATTCCTTCTGCTTTGTTCATACCCACCAGAAATCCTCCTCTTTCCCCATTGTAAGTCTAAAGACAGTCCCATGGAGATGGAGAATTACTGTCTTGCTGTCCTAAAGCAAATAAACCTTTCCTTTCCCAAATCTAAAGAGTGCAAATTCTCTATTTGAAAATTTTAGAGAGGTATATATTTTCTTTTCCTCCCTTCCTTGCCACTGCTCAGGAGAGACTTCAGCCAGAAAAAGAAAAACATGACACTATTAGTTTCCTCTCCCAGCTGCCTGGGTGCTCATTCACCCAAGATCAACTCAGTCTAAAATCACTATGCAATTATACATTCCTTAACATATACATGGCCTTTAGCAGCAAAGAAAAAGAAATGGACAGAAATTTAAATTCCATGTAAAACACTAAGATTTTGAGTACTCCTGGTTGCAGAGTAGGATTAAAACAGAAAGTTTGTTGTCCCCTGGTAATTCTTATTACTTTTAACCATGTATTTTGGCATACAGTTGAACAACTTTATGCCAGAGCAGACAGCTGGCATAACAGCACTTCATGAACAGATTAAGCAACTGATGAGCAGCTTCTTTTATACACAAATTTGTAAAAGTAACCAGGTCAAATGTACAACTATTCTGAAGTTGTTTGTGTCAAAAAACTTTAGCTTCAGTTGGACATGATACTCCTAATGAAACACTGACCTACATACCATGAGACTCTTAACTCTGCATTTGATCAGATTTTAATTTTGCCAAATATGTATGTTTCAATTCTACAAACTCCAGCTGTTCATCCTTCAATTTAAGTTTAGATAGATTGCTATTTATGTCATGTAGTCATGTCTTTCTAGTAATAATGTCTGCATTTTCTGTTAAAAAACTTTTCAAGCATTCAAGTGTTATCAATTGCCATTATACACAATAGTATTCAAAAAATCAGTGTGACTGTTTAATTACTACATACTATGAGGAAGACAAACACTGAAAACAGTTTCTGTTATTCCTTTGCTCACATAAAAAGATGAAAGCTGTAAGTTCTTGTATTACTATAAGACCAGGAATCTGCTATACTAACTCCTGTAAAACCACAGATGAAAGAGATTATTTTCTAGCTCAAAGACTTTACAGTCTGCATGTCCAATATCAAATTTGTGATTGATACAAGACAAACCTCAGCATAATAGGCCACATCATCAGTGCTCTTGGAGGTTAGTGGCTATCAGATTTCCCACAGGAAAATTTTCACAAATAATTGAAAGAAAGTGGTGTGTTACACAAAGTTCTTCTTAAGTACAAGAGGCAACAGGACAAAAAGCATGAAAGGTATTTGAAAAAATAACATACAAGTGATCCAAGCTGGCATCAGAGCAAGACAGAACATACTGCTTACCTTGATGTAAACACAAGGGTACCTCACAAAGTACCCTAATGATGATAATACTTTATATATGTGGATAGTCAGAATGGAAGAAGCTGAATGAAGACAGCACATTCAGATTCCAGTGAACCTCTTTGTGACAGCTTTGAAGTTTGGACACAGGCAGTTTTAGTAAATTTATCAAAGCCAAGCATCTCCTAAGGTTTCATAGACCAGATTTATGTTGACTTTTGTGTATGTCTTTGAAATGCAAGCTTTGTACCTTCACTAATCAAATACAGAGCATAGTTGTCCTTCAGGCAGTTTGGTTATGAAAACAGTGAGGAAAATCAGAATTTTTAGAGCAATATTGAAGTACAAACTTCAGAGAATACACCACATGACAAAACAAACACGTCTTGTCTACACTATTTCCTCTCCATCTTTCTTGTGTTTTCTAAACTATTTCTATACGTTCTACGTTTTTATCTTCCTTACAATGATCCAACTACTCTGAAGAAGGCTAGAAGTTCTTTAATTCCACAGACAACCTCCTTTACCATCTAACTTTTAGAAATGTAACTCTGCATGGTAGCAACCAGTGCCAATTTCCAATTTTTAGAGAAGGGAGAACTAATGAGAAGATAAAAGCAGCCCTCTAATATATTACTAACTCTTATTTTCAGGAACTTTCTAATTTGTTTACTCAAATAACACTACAATTTCCCCAAGCTGAAAAGTTAAATAAAGTAATTTCTTCCATACGTCAGCTTTTTAATAATCAATTAACATAACAAGAGCTCTGTTGGCTGCACCTGATCCAGTGACAGAATAGCACTCCCAGAGGGGAAGCATCTTCAGTTTGCATTCACCTGAATCACAAATAATGAAGAAGGTGAGGAGCAGAATCAAAGGGAATGAAAGAACAAGCATGGTAAAGTCCCAGCTGGAGGAAGGCAGCAGAGATAGATCTTTCTATGTCCAGCAGGAAGACATTAAATCTGAGGTGTTTCACCAGAGAGAAATAAGCCTTCAGGCTTTCAATACTGGTAAAAGAGCAACTTCAGTCAGCGTAAAAGGCCTCCTTTACAAAGACTGCCCAGACACTGCTCAGAAAAGATTTTTCAAATCTAGTATAAAATTTAAGCCTCAAGACAATGTAACCTGAAGAGAATACACTAGTACAAAGCAGTGATTCAAAGCTCAGGGGTCTGAAGGTCAATTTACAGCTCAGCTGTAGGGATTTACCCTGTTGTAACCCTGCATGGACTTCAATCGTGGATGTTGTGTTGTCTGGCTCATCTATTTAGGTTATCAATTATTTTGGGAGATGGCCATCTTTTGCACAAGATAAAAACTGCAGCTCACATTTTTCACCTAGACATATTGATCTTCTAAATTTCCAGAAAAATTTTGCTCCCACAAAAATAAATATGCCTGAATCGAGGTAGAGAGGAAAGGAGCTATAGACGATGTCTGAGAAACCTCACTGACAGTGCAATGCATTGACCTGACTTGCCTTTTGACCCTACATCATTAGAAAAAAGGTGCATGTTAATTTCACATGGACAATGAAGATGTTAGAGTTGAGAAACTACGATTACAGCAAAAGCACAGGAATTACAGGTGATTTCCATCCAGTAGATTCTGCTGCATCTAACTGCAGCAGAATGAGAGAGCAGACAGCAAGGGGAGGAGGTAATTGTTAGATGGGCACAGTGAGGTAGATTTGCTACAGCTGTGTCCCAAGTAGCTGAGGGAGCTGGCTACTGGGGAGAGCACCAGGGAGAATTAGAGACAAGAGCGGACACTATATAGCTGCATCTGTACAGTATGTTAAATTATTAGCACCTGCACATGCTCTATACTGGCTGATTGACACTGACTGCTAATCAGCCATCCCCAGCAAGCCTTTGGCCTAGGCCAGCTCACACTCTACCAGATGGACATGGTTCAGCACATAAGAGGTTTATGATCAGCCTGCCTGTTTTGGTGGTTTTTACAGTTTACTACCATAGATGAAGGACATTCCCTTTATTCTGTGACCAGGAACATGCCTGGGGATTTTGAACTTGTTAGTATAGAATATGTGTCAAATGCCCTTTGATGCTTTGCTGTATGGATTTAATGGAATTCTTCAAGAAAAGAAAAAGCCGTTCCCAAACAAAACCCACTTGCAAACTACATTTAGAAGAATCAAATACTGCTATCAAACCAGATTTTTTTTCACATTTCACAGTTTTCTCTCCCAAAAGCACAGAAAAACATAAAAACAATCAAAAATCCTTTTTGAAAACTTTCTGAACAGGACACAACCACAATGTTATGAATTAGTGAGGCACCAGGAGTGGTAACTGGGCCTCATGCAATAACCACCAACTGTGGTTATGTTGAATTAGTGCTCCTTATACTTTTTAGTGAGTAAAAGCATGATGATTTAAGGTTTTACTTCAGTTCCAGAGGGCTTTAAGACTTTGATGTATTCAAAGCCAAATCAGTGCTAGTACACTTGAGCTAGATCTTGATCCATATTTGATTCATATTTTGTACATGTTCCTTACACTGATGACCATTGACTCTTGGCTGAAAAGCAGTAGCTATGTGAGTGCCCATTTGAAACAAGGCAAACGTCCTCCACCTCACGTAACTACGGTCTGTTGCATTATGCCATATTGGGGCGGGAGGGAAGCCTCTTATTTATCAAGCTTTTACAAGAATAAGAAAAAAAGTGACGTGCATAATGTGATATATGGTTCCTAATTTCCAGAGAGACAAAAATAAGAGACACTGTTAAAACAACTTAAAGGTATAGATGCCTTGACACAAACCACAGCCAGGTAGCACATGAGGCCTTATTATGTCTCCTAAAAAGATATGGCTATAAAATATTCAGAACTTACTTTAGTCAACTGAGATAAGGATAGAAAAAACTTGGGGAAAAAAAAAATAATCATCAGCAGCAAAGAGCAGCCATTCAGGCTATTTAAATACATATATATATATATTTCTCCTTGTAAAGGCCACATACACTTGCAAATTCTGATGCAACACAAGCCAAGCACAGACAATAAGAAAAGATCATTCTGATATTTTAACCTTTTCCCACTGTCCGGGTAATATTTACTTGTCATTATCATCTTCACCAATGAACTTCAAATAAGATTGTTCTGAGAAGCATTTTCCTTGCAGATCATATTAAAGCTCCTCAAATTAGGATTAAAATCATGCGGCTCTGATATTTTTCAAGTCTATGCTAAACATCTTCTGGCATAAGTGTACTAATTAGGAAGAAAATTCCCTCTTTCTTTCAATTTCTGGTTTAGCCCTAAAACACTCACCGGGGTTACTAGCTTTAATTTTTATTTTTATTTCACCTATCATTCAAGCTACAAATTCTAACAGTATGTAGTTATAAATATCTTTTTATCTGAGAACACATGGCCTCAGTGTTAAGACAACAATCTGAGTAGGAGACTGTGGCATTAAAATAATACAAAGCCCAAAACCAAACCAAAACAAATAAACAAACAACAACCAAAGACCAGTTTTCCAGAAAATGGATCTACTATTTAAACTTTTAATATTTTTTTTATATGAAGGCTGTTCTTTGATCAGATTTACAGACAGACCTCAGCATATATGAAAAATATCCATGCTGGGTTCTGTTTATTGAAGATGAGGCGCAAAAGGTTATTCATTTACCTGCTCTGCCCAATAAAACTCTTTCCACATCTCTGTCAGAGACATTATTGATTTACACAGATAAAATAAGCAGCCATCCAGAAAAATATTACAGCAACTATTACTATTGTTTTCCATAGTGTTGGAAATACTGGACATTTAAGTACAGTCTATCTCATTTTCCCACTATTCTGACAGATTAAGTTGAAGAGTCTTTAACTATTTTAAAAACCTGATTGTGTTTTGTCATTCTTTTTAAAGTCACCTCATTAGGAGTTAAAATTATGACGCACATTGTCTGTGAAAACAAAGATAGCCAAGTATGAAATCACACGTCAGCCACGAGACCTAAATCCACTATGAAGAGACAGCGATTATTCTGATTATGAACTTAATAAAGCTCTAAAGTATTTTTAAATGGCAGACAAGTCAAAAGGAAGTAATTTTAGCTTATCAGCAACAAACAGCAGCACTATAGCTAAATTTAGCCATATGAATGCTAGTCCTGCTGCAAGTTGTATAGTAGTTGATCATGAGACCTTGTAGATGTATAATGTCGAAAACCATTCCTCAGAGGAGAGCAACAGCAAAAAGAAAACAATTTTCAAGCAGTGTGCCAAACATTGCAGGTTTTAAAATAAGAGTTTACATAAGGGCTTATTCCAGGTAACCTACATGTTTGGCACCTAGGCTTTTCCTGCATTTCCCTTCACCTCAAAGGATTACATTTTCCAAGATCATAAGGTTCTAGCTGGCAAATTATTCTATATTGAATCTAATTTCAAGTCATTTTGGTGTATAATTAACAATGCCCACTCAAGCATTCATGTGCTTGTGATATCCAAATCACTCAATAAGGTCTTGATCCTAGGTTCCTTCAAGCTGACAGGAGCTCTTCCACTGCTCTTGTTGTATCTGTCAGAAATTTAAATCAATATGAGGAAAGGAATAGCCAAACTTCTGTAAGTCATGCATCTCTAAGGACAATTTTTACTTTTTTTTTTAATGTAGAAAAACAAACAAACAAACAAACAATCAAACAATAATAGCATTTAAGAGTAATGTTTTATTCAGCTAGGCTTTCAAGGGGAAAATGCCTGTCTGACCACTGTGCGAGATCCAGAGACCTCCCACTGTTACAACAGTGGAGGTCTGATGGTCATTGCAACTTTAACAAATGTCAGGGGAATTTTGTAACAGATTTGCATTTTTACTTAGCAAATCACTGCAAGCAGAGTATTATTAAACTTCATAAAGAATAGTGAAAGCGCTAAAAGCTAGTAATTTTGTTGAAGGCGAGTGACTTTACCAAGGCAGAGAAGACTCAGTGTCAGAGTTGGACTTAAAAAGTGCTCTGCAATTGAATTGGTTTGTGCTTCCATTGCAACAGCACCTTGTACATCATTTTCAACCAAGATAATGTCGGGCAGCCAACATATCTGATGACTACAGAGCTTATGCACATCTGATGGACTGACCTTGGCTGGCTGGCTGATACCCACCCAGCTGCTTTCTTCCTCAAACGATGGAGGAAAAAACAACATGAAAAAGCCCATGAGTCAAGATGAAGATAGGGAGGTCACCTACCAATTACCATCACAGGTAAAGCAGACTTGACCTTGGGAAAGTGAATTTCATTTATTGCCCATTAAAATACATTTCGATAGTGAGATTCCAAGACAAAATCTAAAATACTCTCCCAGCCTCCTCTTCTTCCCAGGCTCAGTTTCAGTCCTCATTCCCAACTCCTCTATCTCTCCCCACCTCCAAGTGGTGCAAAAGGGTGAGGAATGGGATTTGTGGCTGGTCCGCAGCAGCTCTTCTCTCCTGCTCCTTCTTCACACTTTTCCCCTGCTGCAGAATGAGTCCTTCTTATGGGCTGCAGTCCTCCATGAACAGCTTCAGTGTGGATCCTCAAGAGATACTGGCCAGACATGCCCAGTGATGTGAGTTAAATGAATAGAAACATTTTCCCAGTCAAATATCCTAGAACTAAAACTAAAGGACAATGAAAAAATAGAAATCTTGGTATTTAGTTCAGTGGGTCAGCCTGACCTTGCAGAAAGTTGTGATGGGAGAGAAAACTCCAGAACAAATATAGCTGAGAGAATAAATGTGTGTGAAATTAACTCAAAATTGTGAGAAGCAGAATCCGGAATAGAAAACAAGGCAGTGGGTGACACTCGAGATAGCTGGGCACAGCATTCACCTGAAGAGCAGCTATTGCTGAACAGGTTTTCTGCATGGAGAAGGAACTGGCAGACAGTTGTGAAGGTGTCAGTGACAAATGCATTTTCTTAGAGACAGCAGCAAACACATTAGAGGAGAAAGAATAATAGATTAAGGTGAGAAACACAGGCCAATGATGCTCAATTTTAGTTTAGTCAAGTGATCTCACACAAATTGTTGTATGAGGAGTTTCAGTGAGGGTTCTACGTGAGATAAAGTTTAAATTTCTGCAATAGAGCATCCTCTTGCCTTCCATCTTTCTGCCTTGTCCCTTGTCTATCTTCTGTCAACCTACTTCTCCCTCACCTGCCCCACTTCTCTGTTTCTGTGCATGCTTCTCCTCCTTTTGTTTTCTTTTCGATTTGATATAACAAATAAAATGAAAGTCAGTTCCTTTCCTTTTCTAAGTAGTAAGAAAATAAGATTTCATTAGCTTGTCACGTTTCATACCAAAAGTAAAAAATAAATGTAGTATTTTCAAACTGCTGGTCTTTTGTGTTGTTTCTTCCCATTATTTCATTCTAGCTTGTCAATTTACACTATAACCACTACTTTATGGCTTAGGGTTCATCCCCTACTCTGTTTGGAGTTTCACCCAGGAGAACTTGGTACTCAGGTGGAAAACCAATAGTACATATATAGTCAGTAATCTCTCCCTCTAAAGCAAAACAGCCACTGTCTTGTTCTTCCAAAACATTATTGTGTAAACAGTATCTAATCATTGTGTTTTCCCAATGATAGAGTTGTACTTCAGAGGAATTTAGTTAGTGTATGTCTTGCATTCTTTCAAACTCATATACAGTTTTTGGTGAAGAAGAAGAAGGGAAGGACTTCAAGATGTTTTTAGGTAATGCTATAAATGAAAGTGTGTCTAGGTTATGCACCTTTACATGTATATCTCTGGCCATGGATGCTGAACATAAAACTACAAAAATTAGTCAGTTTGAGTAACAGTTACTGTTCAGACAGTGGAAATAACAGGCCAATGGCAAACATTTAATGTGACATTATTTGACTGAAAAGATTAATTTTAAAAGAACTTCAAAAAACTGTCAGTCAGTACTAGTGTTCAGAAAAATGCACTTGGTATATTTCTAGGTTACACTTTTATCAAAACAAAACCATATTAAACCATAAACATATTAAACCATGTTTAATATGTGATGAATGAATGATTTTATTACATCCAAACACTATAAATTGTTATTGCTGTTCATTCAGTTAGATTCTCGTCTCTTTTTGGTAGGAAAACATTTTTATATATGCGTTTAAAATATTCTGTAATACCAGCAATTGTTTTCTACCTTTATTATTATTTCTGAAGATACTGTCTGTGTCAAAATATTCAGTAAGTGTGATATGATGCCAGCCCTAAAAATTGTTTTGTGAATATTTTTGAGTTCTGTTATGAAAAATGTAGGTCTGGTTAACTTTTATTTATTTTTATTACTGTTTAGCAATTATGCATTTTGGAAACACTTTTAGATGTTTCTGCTAAATTTTAAATTTCTATGCTAATTCTGTACTGATTGCTTTCCTCATGCTTTCCTGACTTCAGTAATTTTAAGAACTAAATTTCACATGTGTTAGATATTCCCAAATAATTAAATGTATGTTTGTTTTCAGGATTGAAATCAATAGTCAGCAAAGTCTGTCCTGAATATTGAAAGTCTTAAGTCATCATAAGATATAATCCTTTATTAGTATAGTCAAATGGAAGTTGAGAGAAAGGCAGTGTTAAATGGAAGAGCACATGAGTTAATTTAAATAGCATTCTAGAACTTAATAGAGAAAGCTTCTGACTTTTTAAAATTATTTTTAGCATACCCATATTTATTTCCTGCTTCTTTAAATCTGGGAATGCAATCTTTTCTAAAGAAAGCTCATCACAAGCAACAATTAGTTTATGCAAGATCTTGAACAATTGAGCTATTGCTGGCCTACAGCTACAGTGTTCTAAATTCAGATACACTCACATGATGGTACTATAATTAAAAACAGAGAAGAGAAAGTGTAAAAACAACATGCAGTCACACTATAAAACATGTCTTCAGTAGCTACTGGAGAGTCACATGGTTATAATCACAGCAAATTAATAAGAATCTAAAAATAGTTGTGTTCATTTCCTGCGCATTGCACATTGCATATCACTGATAAATTATTTTCACACTGTGTTGCAGGTCATTGATAAATTAGATATAAACATTCTGTCCTCCAGAATACATTAGTTTATCATTAGCTACATGAATGCTTTCCGCATTTCTCTTGATCAGGAATTAAGAAAACTATACTAAGAGAGCTATTCACATCTAATTCAATGATTCAATCAGTGCTATAAAATCATTATGAAAGAAATCCATTCTTGCTATTACTTCAATGGGGTTAACTGATCTTTCACTGAATTTCTTTAAAAAGAAGGGCAAGACAATGAGTGTTTTATTCTTGTAGATCAGAGTCTGAACAAGGAGTGTAAACAAAATAATACCAAAAAGAACCCTTTTCTAAACCATTTTGCTTGACACAATTGAAAAATCCTTTCAGTACTAAAACTAGGGTCTATATTAAAATAAGAAGCATATAAGGGCTTTTTTTTTCAAAGCTCATTAAAGTTAGTAAAAATGTTTGCTGTGATTGTAATGGGTTGTAAATCCCAATGAAATGTAGAAGGCCGGTTGTACATGTCACCTTTATGTTGTTTCACTTAGGTCCTTAGTAGCAACTCCTAGGCTTAGATACTCTGTGGCTCCTTCTTTGTCACTGAGCAATGACCATTAAACAGGCTATCATTACTACTGGATTTTAATCTTCCTGTCTGCCCTCATGGACAAGAGATGATTCTCAGGAAAGCATGTTATACCGATACACTTTGAAGGAAGTAGCACAATTGGTGAAAATTTTGCCTAGCAAGAAGCACAGGTGTCTGCATGTGCATTTCTGGTGTTAGATATAACAGAATTCTCCTGTCTCTCCATCATCTCCACAGAATGGAAACAAAACGGCTCATTCAACAGCATTGTCTGACATAATTTCTCTCAAACTTTTCCACTGCTATGTAGTCAACCCGTCTTAAGGAAAGGACTTTTTTAATTTCCAATGGGCTAGAAACAGTTGAGTCAATATCTATTTTCCTCCATTCAAATTCTTGCCTGTACCTGTGTAGCAAGCAGTACCAGTACATTTTAAAAGACATACCAAAACCCCGAGCCTACCAGCAGACATGTTGCTCTTTTATCCTGGGATTTTCAGTTGCAAGAGAGCAAGATCATTTTCAACTTATAACTACGGTATTAAGTTACCCAACTGTAAAATAAATTGTTTATATGGGTTATCTAAGCTGAGTACTGAGTTGGGATTTAAGATTTTCTAAGTCTAAGGAGATTAGAGTTTTGATAGCAACCCAAAATACTCTTCAGATAAGTGTCTCTGTGCAAATCACCAAACTCTTTTCATAATTAACAAAATTGCCACTCTTTAAGTATTTTTTCCATAAGAAACAAGTTAAACATCTTGGAATGGCTGCAAAGTTTGGATGACATGGAAGTATATTCCACTTTAAAATGGATCTTGATGTCTTGTCACATAAACTGTGTGACTTTCTTTTGACTCCAAAAGCATACTCACCTCTGTCCCTGGGAAAGTAATGGAACAGCTTATCCTTGGTGCCATCTCAAGGCATATCAAGGATAAGAGGGTTATTAGGGGCAGTCAGCATGGCTTTACCAAGGGTAAGTCATGCTTGACCAACCTCATAGCCTTTTGTGAGAATGTAACAAGGTGGATGGATGATGGCAGAGTGGTGGATGTGGTCTACCTTGACTTCAGTAAAGCCTTTGACACAGTCTCCCACAGCATCCTCACAGCTAAGTTGAGGAGGTGTGGTCTAGACAATAGAGTAGTGAGGTGGGTTGCAAACTGGCTTAAGGAGAGAAGCCAGAGAGTGGTAGTCAATGGTGCAGAGTCTAGTTGGAGGTCAGTATCTAGTGGAGTGCCTCAGGGGTCAGTACTGGGGCCAGTATTATTCAATATATTCATTAACTATTTAGACAAGGGAATAGAGTGTACTATCAGCAAGTTTGCTGATGACACTAAGCTGGGAGGAGTGGCTGACACGCCAGAAGGCTGTGCTGCCATCCAGCGAGACCTGGACAGGCTGGAGAGTTGGACGGGGAATAACCTGATGAAATTTAACAAGGGAAAGTGTAGAGTCCTGCATCTGGGCAGGAACAACCCCAGGTTCCAGTATAGGTTGGGAAATTACATATTAGAGAGCAGTGTAGGGGAAAGGGACCTGGGGGTCCTGGTGGACAACAGGATGACCAGCACTGTGCCCTTGTGGCCAGGAAGGCCAATGGCATCCTGGGGTGTATTACAAGGCGGGTGGTTAGTAGATCAAGAGAGGTCCTCCTACCCCTCTACTCCGCCCTGGTGAGACCACATCTGGAATATTGTGTCCAGTTTTGGGCCCCTCAGTTCAAGAAGGACAGGGAACTGCTGGAGAGGGTCCAGCGTAGGGCAACCAAGATGATTGAGTGAGTGGAGCACCTCCCTTATGAAGAAAGGCTGAGGGAGCTGGGTCTCTTTAGTTTGGAGAAGAGGAGACCTTATTAATGTTTATAAATATATAAAGGGTGAGTGCCATGAGGATGGAGCCAGGCTCTTCTCGGTGGCAAACAATGATAGGACAAGAGGTAATGGGATCAAGCTGGAACACAAGAGGTTCCACTTAAATTTGAGAAAAAACTTCTTCTCAGTAAGGGTGACAGAGCACTGGAACAGGCTGCCCAGGGAGGTTGTGGAGTCTCCTTCTCTGGAGACATTCAAAACCCGCCTGGACATGTTCCTGTGCGACCTCATCTAGGCGTTTCTGCTCCAGCAGGGGGATTGGACTAGATGATCTTTTGAGGTCCCTTCCAATCCCAAACATACTGTGATACTGATAAATATAGAGGAAGGGGAACTAACGATCACCTTTACAAACGCAGAAAAACAGGAGCTCCTCCCTTCCTATCTTTCCTATTAATTCTCTTCCTCTTTCCTGGTGTTTGGTTGCTTGCTTTTTGGAAAAATAAAGATCCTACTTAGCCATAGGTAAACCTCATTTGATATGTCCTTGCAAGAAGGTATCGAGCAAAACCACCATCAATTGTTTTGATACAAGACAGAATTTGCAATTTATTTATTCCTAGTTTTGTCCAGTAGTGTCCTTTGCTCTTTCTGTATTATTATCTTGTATTGTCAAAACCAGACAGGATATGAGAATTTAATAAGTCTGCAAATTACTGTAAAACAGAATTAAACATAAATATTTTTTATAGTTTTTAAGGTGACTTTTTGCGTCATTTTTTATAATTGGCAGAGCTGTCTAGTAGTCTCAAATCTAAGCCATGTTAAAATGGTTGCAGAAAAGAGGAGGTGAATGAAAGGAATGGGTAGTTCTACAGACATCTAAGCCCAGATAAGTGGATATATTCCACAAGTTAAAGAAGCCAAGACAAAATGACTTGAGCAAGATCTCCACGAAGAGGAGCCCAAATTGCTTCTCACTCTGCAACTGTTAGAGATTTTTGTTCATGCAACAGGGAAAAGAATAGGGAAAGAACTGTTAAAAAAGAAAAAAATGAGCTGTTTTTCTTTTTCCTATTTCACTATGTAGTAACAACAAACACACTTTCTCTCTTGGTGTTGCTGAGCAGTAGAAACCAACTCAAAGCCATATGACTTCAAACATGGCCAACTTTTTTCCCAGTTAGAAAAAAGTGAATTGAAAATGGTAACTGCATGCCAAGAATTTCAGGGGAGCACTTTCTCAGCTTTACCTGACATAAAAAATTGCTTTAAGCTGGTGAGCTAATTGCCTAGCAATTTAACTAGCAAAATGGAGACAAGATAATGAGATGTAGGACACCAGCTTGATCCTGGAAAGCTCATGACTATAACATATTTCCCCGTCAACAGTTAACAGAAATTGAGACCCGGAGATGGACAAAATTGGTTTTGCAATTAACAAAGAGAACAAACATATCGTATTTAACAAATGTAAATGTCACCATATAAAATCAGGTGTAACACAGTTGCAGACCAGTGAAGAGTAAATATGTAAAAGCATGCTAGCAAACATTTAAAATTACTCCAAATAGATTGGAGAGTGGGAAAGAAGAAACCACTAATGACAATATCATGTTTTTTTCAGTGAAGGATCTGCAACCATAGGACCAAAGGAGGTAGGGAATCATGAGCATAACACCAGGAGAAGGGGTAGAAACTAAGAATGTATATAAAAATTTTAATTGCATTTTTATTCCCTGTTTCTTTTGGTAATAGGTACATCTAGACTAATAATTATTCTCTAATTAGACTGCTATGATTTAATTTGTACTAACAATAAATTGTTGCTTTATCCGTAGGTGTGCTTCATTTTGTCTATGAACATAATTTTGAGAATAACATTGTACACACAGGCTCCTTTTGAAGCAATATACTTATTCAGATCATGCAACTAAGTTCAAGTAAGTACTGGAAAAGTCCGTCTCATCTTTTTTGATCTGACACTCCGCATTATGGACGTATATACTTCATCATATTGCAATGTATTAGATTTTACCTTGCTGGCAGACACAAGGGAGGCACTTTTATGAGTAACTGCCAATTTCATCTGCCCACCAAATGACTGCTCTTCCAAAAAGCAACAGTTTTACAGAGCTTATATACCAGGTTATTTGGTATCAAGAGGTATATACTTTCGTATAGTGTATTTTAGGCTGAAATATTCATCAGTTTACATACAGAGGAAATCACTCTAGTGATTTCTCCTCAGTACTTGTATGAATGGTACCATCTAAAATATTTTATTCTCCTTTCTCCTCAAACAAAGCAAAGAAAGTAAACTTTTGCAAGAAAGCTCTTTCAATATTCTCTGAAAGCATTGTAAGAATGCTGAGTTATGTTTGTTTCTGACTGGTAAAAGTTCAGTATCTCGTAATCAGGTCCATGGAGCTCGTTGCAGCAGCTAATGATCAGCAAACTGGCCTTCAAATGGCTTTAGGTTTAGAATAAGAAACAGTATTACATTATTCAGATGTGACTGGAGCAAAGTTTCTAAGCAATCCTTAATGTGCAGTAAGTCACAGGTCAGTTCTTTTTTTGGTAGAAAAGAATTACCATACCAACTGTTCTATTGTGTAAGAATGGGAGCAGAGGGTAAGATAATCTATTTCTGCTCCTTCTGAAAAAAATAAAAATAACATTATTTTTAGTGTGATTTCTGTTTCATGAATTGTGTTTAGCTGGACTGAAAAGTGAATCCTGCAATTCTCTAACCCCTATAATAAACTTAATCACACAGTAAAATTAAGTTAAATATCCAGCCTGAAGCTCAAGAAGCCAGACACCCAGATGGACACCTACTTACTCTCTTCTGTTGGTAGGAAGCACATTCTTAGTCTTCATCAAAATCAGTAGTGATGTCTTTTGCAGAGAGCCCAGAAAAATGAGCCTATCTAAGGAAGAGAAACAATCTAAAGGAGAATTAGCTGCCTGCAAATTTTTAATACATGTACATTTTCCAAGAGTCTCTGCTCTGAATGCAGCGAAGGCAGTAACACATGGAGAGAAATGTCCCTACAGCCAGATCAGACCCACAGTTTAAGTCATGCAATACCGCTACATTTGACAGGCAAGAAAAGCAAAGTCATTAGTTTGTGTGAGTGTGTGTATGTACGTATACAACTTGTCTTGCCTCGGATAGTGCAGCTCTTAAACTGCATTTTCAGTACTACTTTTGTTTAACTTAATATTTTTGCCTTGAAAAATTCAAAGACTTTGGTGCAAAACGAAAACATTCACTCTCAAAAAAAAATAATCCTAGAGATGTTCAGGAATGTTAACAATTTAACAATTTTATCTGCTTTAAGGTCCATCAGTGTGATCTCAGTATCAGGTTTCAGTCCTCAAATACACAAATGAAAATTTCAAAATAATTAATTACAGCAATAATTTTTGTGCATTCTACTACTAATATGGGATGCAGCAAGTGGAAAAGCACACATGATAGCAGGTATGGTCACTTTGTAAGTTGTTTGCAAACTCATTGCAAGACAGCTCTGATAGTAAATATTCTGCAAATCTGAACATGCCATCCTCAATCAAAAGTGAGTGAGGATGCTCAATGGCCAAAAAAAATTTCAAAGGTTGACAGTTGTCCTTTGGCAGTGGACAGCCCTGAGAGCTTGTACCTTACTCCCAATTTGTGTCTCACTCCTCATTTGAGAGAAGACTGTGTCCATACATGCACAGTTCTACCTATCTTATTCATTTCCCTTTTCTGAACAAAGGACTTGGTACCTCATCTTTCAGTCCTTTACATATCTGTACATCAGACCACCTTCAGTCTAGTACACATCTACATAAGTTGTCTGTGCAAGTTGCCTATGCATGAATTTTTAGAGCAATGTATTTGTCTCTGTAGCACCTGAGAGGCACTGAGCACTCTATGACCTGCCCCAGTCTGAGAATCAGCAGTGTCCCACTCACAAAACCCTCTAATAGACAATACATAGATCTAAGTACAGTTGGGCTGGCAAAATGCATGGTTTCCTGGGACAGTGGCAGTTTCAGCAGTTACACATTAGATGGTAGGAGGTAAAATTGAATGGGTGCTATTGCATCAGGAAAGGAGAAAGCAGGAGTTGCATTTACAGTGAGAAAGGGAAAGAGAACATGAAGAATCCTATGAGAAAAAGGGGAGCAGTACTGCAAAGGAGAGGAGTGACATAAGCATGGCTAAGGTATCGTGTGAAGACAGATATTGCTGCAGAAAAAGAGTATACCAGCCATGCTTGTCTGCTATTTTCTCCACAAAGAGAAAGCGACAGCTTTACCTTGTTGCTTTTTCACTTTGCAAAAGAAAAAAAAAAAAGTCTTCCCAAAGGTTTTGGGCCTCAGGTCTGACTTGTATTAATATTAGCATCTCTGTTCTGAAGCATCAGGTCATCAGGTGTAGAAGATACGTAGCTCAAACTGTGCTTCAGGTCGTTAATCTCCGCTACTATGTAGGTTGCACAGATGAAACACCCTTTATTTGAAAACTTCACAGCTCCCAAGGTTCAGTAAGGACAAGGCAGGATGTGCATGATAAAAGACTGTTCTCTGGCCTCTTGCAAAAAGCAAACAGGAAAACATAGCTTATGGAAATTTTTAGAAGGACAGAGGCCCATAAACAACTTGAAAGACTGTGAGTAGCCTTACTGTTCAGGTCACAGAACTCACAAGAGCTACTCCAGGGCAGCAGAACAATGGTGCAGCTAAGCCTGTCCTATGGTACGTTATCAGGAGGTACATGCACTGGGCTTTCTCTTTGCCTCTAATTTCTCTGTAGCACTACAATTAGTGATAAAAAACTAATAAAATTCAAGCATGTTTTTGTTGTCTTTTTTTTATTATTATTTTTAATTTAAATCCAGAACAGGTTCAGAGTGAGGTATGCTCGTTCTTCCCAGTGTGGAATAAAGTCCTTCATTCTACCTATTCGGAGAAGCTAGGAGAAGGAAGTTGCTGCAAATCATATGTCCTTGGAAAGGAAGTGGTGTGGCAGAAATTATCTTTCTCTACTTTTAGGAAGGGTAGAGCAGTCTGGGTCTTAAATGTCAGCAGCATTAGAAGACAGCAACATGCCCTTGCTTCCTGATAAAGAATCAACTTACCCAACATGGCACTTCACATCCAGGCAGGAAGGGCAACACAATCTTTTCTGAGCGGTTTTTTCAACCACCACTGTTGATGCATACACACCAAGCATGTTTGAAAGCTATCATTTACAATTTCTCAGGCCGTTGATGTTCTCTAATATAAGCTTCGAGCTTCAATGCAAAATTAGTGTTACCTTGGCTATCTGCTTATTACACTGCTCCATTGTTAATAAAATTAATATGTGAATTCTTGTACATGCACACACTACTTTTGTAATCTATTCATTAAAACACCTTTACAACTGATACTCATGATGAAATGCAAGAGAGACAGCACCTCCTGATTTGGCATACCTCAGTGAAGGCTATCATAGATGATTAGCACCTATGTGCCTGAAATATATTTTCGAATGACACTGCTGATCTTATTGCTCATACCCATCAGGATTTATTTTATTGAATATCCAAACCATACAACATCATGATTCAATTATTTGAGTTCTATAAATAACATTTTCTCATTAAAATCAAAGTTGTTTTGTTAAAAGGCACAGTTTATCAAGTTTTCAATTAACTGAAGAGTTTTACTTTAGGAACCCAATTAAACTTGTAATTTAGTGGTACATATTTTCTTATCATTTATAGAACTTTTCCACACTGATTTCTCACTTAATGTTATAAATATAGAACAATTTGTCAAGTCTGAATTTATATTCTTCTGTATAAGAAAGTCCTGTTTTTAAAAATCCCAATTATATTCTCCAAACTTAGTTGTTACAGAGTTTACATGAACTTCAGGACAAAATTTGACATATTGGGATCAGAATGTACATTTTGATCAGTTTGTCTATTCTGTGGTTTTACACTCCAAGTTTCAAAGAGAAAAGAGACATTATTAAAACCTACAGTCTTATGCATGTAACAGTCAAAATACAATAATATTTTACTGCAAACCCAGTTTCACTTTGTAACATAAACACAAGAAGGAGTCAGGGATGCAACCTCTCCCTATTGCAGCAAAACCAGATACTATCACTGACAACATCCTTGTTTGCAAAAGACCTCCAAGGCTTCTGACCCCCAGATTCAAAATGTGTAAGTAAATTTAATTTTCTTCTTTCCCACAAATAAATGTTTCTCACTGCTCACCCTATATTTCCATTACATGGGCAGAAACATGTGCACACGCCAAAAATTTTCAAAGCAAGAGTATGTAGGTATAGCCACAAAAATATTTTTCCTGCTTGTATTCCAACACTGAGCCTTTTGAAGACCACTTACTTTAGTAGGATGCATTAAGAAAGACAAAAAACCTCTTCGAACTTTAAACAAGATGATGTTTACTTTTTAGTCTCATCTAAGAGAAATTAGACCCTTCCATTTCTCTAGGATTAGACATTTTGACTTGCATTGAATTTTTCTGAAGAGCAGATGAACGGGAGAAGAAATCTATAAGGATAATTTTAAGTCTTTAATGTTCTGATTCATAGACTTAATTAAAAATTGTGCCAAAAAAAATTCTAATCAAACATTCTTGTCAAAGGTAGTTTTAACAGCATCAAGAGAAGTAATGGAGAGCAACAGCAATTACCAACTGTAATTCAACCTGAGTAAGAAAATCCTGCATTTTTTTAATAGTTTGGTTCCCGTTGACAGGCTATATTCATTGTTCAATTACATGCATTAAACCAGGTAACTTTAGTTTAAAGCAACTGTTCTTTCCAGCAACTCATTCATATGCAGACAAAGACAACTGTATGAAGCAACTCTTCCCCCTTCACACAGAAAAACGAAATAATGACCTTCTTTTTCTCACCTCTTAACCTGTATAGATGGGAAGACTGTAGGGGTCAAAATAAAGAACTGAAATTGGGTTTGGAGTGGTGAAGAATGACAGCTGCCCGCCCCCCTCCTGCAGGAGGTGAAAATGTGCAAGACAGAAACAAAGACCTATATTCTAAGCAATACTGGGAGGTGATGCCCAGGGGTGTTAGACTGGCAAACTTATGACCTCATTAAAGAACATATCCTAAATATTGTCATTCTTCCTGCAAGTCTAGGACAAAATACTTTCATGATGTCAGTATAAAGACTGGAGACAAGATACAATATTTTACTAACATTATGTCATGACTCTAAGGTATATATGTGTAACACCTAAAGGCAGTTCCCAAGACCACCTTGCATTCGGTTTATTTCAACAGGATCTATCTGAACTTTGAAAATTGTTGTGTTAGTATTTTGTATTAGCATCCTGAATTTAGATAAAGTAGTATTAAACTACTTCTTTTCCTGTTAAGCTGTATAGAAATGTTATACCATAGGTGTTATTTTTTTAGTAACTCAGGTATTAAAGATTTCCAGCGCAATGAGGATCTAGAGTGAAGCTGAAGTACCACAGTCACCATAGACCAATGCAATATAGCACTGTAAAGGACAGGAGCTCTACCTCCTGTGCTCCTTTCTCTCTTTCTTTGGTTCAGCAAAATTCACTGTGCAGCTGCCCAATAAGAACCACATAAGACATCTGACCCAGGTCATAGCAACCTAGGAGAAAAAGGTTCCACTCATGATGAAGTCACTAGTAGCAGGTGACAAGCCACTTCTTCTAGCAGAAGGCAAATGTAAGTACACCAAGCCCGTCACGTCTATTTAGTGTAACTGCACTGCTAATTAAGATACACTTTTTACAGTGTGGACTTTGCCATGTAGCTCATCATTACATCTGCAATATTTGTAAGTATCTAATTAATTTACTCAGCTCTGTACAGTCACAGTAAGCAATGCTTTTCCCTTTTCCCCAGTCCACCTACTCCAGAAAATTTCAGCACCAGGACAATTAAAGCAAAGATTATGAAAGGCATTTAGATTTTTTTTTCTCTTTCAGAACCACTGGATATTTTGCAAAATACACACAGAACAATGAATTGTACAGGGTTCCACTTTTTTAAAAAGTAAAGTGAACTCAGTAATTGTTTTGACTAACCAAAGGAATTGAACATACATACATACATACAGAATTTATTTGAAAGAAAAAAAAACTGTCAAGCAACTGTGGAGTAATTTTTCATTAGTAAGAATTTTCTTGTTAATTCAGACTCCAGCTGTCCAATAAACTAAGATGTCATTAAATGTTGATGTGAAATTCCTATGTGATCTTCATCATATCTGGTATGAAATTAAAATAGAAATCATATTAATCAATACTAAGCCCAGTACAAAAGGAGCATTTTGTATTCCCAAAAATGTGGTGATAAATTCTCTTCTCACTAACAATTAATTATAAAACCTCAAAAATAGTCAGTTATATTTTGAAATCTACTATGAAAGGATTTTATTCTTTGCAGATGAAAACAAAATTAAGCTTAGTTTTAGGTGCCATAAAGAATTCTTTACTATCAAACCATCAGAGATATCCTCACCTACACTGCCATCCTGAGAGTAGCTGTAGAGTTAGGTAGCTGGGTTTGTGATGCCAGGCAAGACTAAGCGAAGATTCACCTTCATGAGGAAAAGCTGCGATACTTCATCAGTTATCAAGATAAGGGGGGGAGTGAGTTTGGGGTGCCTGTGAATACAAGCAATAGAGGGAAAGAAGAAATTGAATGCCATTCTTCACTAAATGGAGATGCCATTGGGATGCCATCCTTCACTAAAGAAGCCTCTGAGCTTCCAAACATCAGAAGGTGGGAGAGAAACTACGTTGTTCTTATATTCTTTCCTTGTATATCCCCTAGTTGTCACAATCAGAGACAAGTTTCGGACCTAGAAATACTTCTCAGTTCAACAAAGCAAAAACTGTTATATTTTACTACATATCTTTCCATACTATTTTTGAGAGAAACTCCTTTGACCATCAGAGAATGAAATTATTCTTGGACTCAAAGTCATACAAACCCTGCCTGGTTTGTTCAACCAGATGTGTAATCAAAGTGTTTGTATTATGAATGCCTTTCTATTGTGTCAATGGTCCAGCACAGTAATAAGAGAGAAATCAATAGTTACTTATGTAAATACAATGCAGATGGTTCCCTATTGATGAACAACATCTTTCAGAGAATAATGAGTTTGTCTGGTGCCAATTAATGTTCAGCATGTGCTGTTCCGTTTGTCAACATTTCATGTACTCCAGAGGGACCTGAATGAACGTTATCTTATGGTAGGTGATCATTGTATGGGTACAAGAAACATGCATATGGTATCCGTATGGACCACATATAGTGCTTTGTGAAAACTATCCTTGATTCGGGCTTACATACATATGAAGCCAAGTCCACTCTCTGGGCATTGTGGAGAGCTCAATAGTAAAACTGTTCTCTCTATTAAAATCACAATAATCTGTCATATTGTGTTTGGATGGGTTTGGTTTGTTTGATTTTTGAGAATATTGCAAAAAAGCTATATCCTATGCATTTCTCAGTGGAATTAAAGACCAAACGTACTCCTATATAAACTGGAAGTTGATATCTAAGACCCTATAAAAAGCCTCAGTGATTCAACTTCTTTAAAGCTCATTAATTTTATCACAATGAACACTGAATGTTAAGTTGCCGGAAGAAACTTATGCAGCTAAACCAAACCACATAGAGCTAGAAGAAACCTGAAAAAAAGTACTTTCTCCTTTCCTCTATTTTAAGGGACAATTTGCATTTGCAAGTATAAATAAGAAAGATGATACAGAGACTTGCTAATGCAGGGCAAAAATAAGGTTTGAAGGTAGCCTTACCTCTGAATTTTCCTTTTCTAAATTTGTTCTAATGTTAATCTAAGTTCACATTACTTCTCTATTTTGTTTTAATTGTAAAATTTACAATACCTTTGACTAGATATTTTTAATCATGACCCTATCTACACAAAAATCAGGGTAGCACGTATAAAATATATAATATATGGCTGAGAAAATCTACTAATTTACATAGCCTTTATCTTGGATAAAATCCTTCTTCAAAGTGCATTTTTCTACTGAGGTTCCACGTAAGTAAATAGTATGCACCCATAAAGTCATCATATGCTCAGAGGGGAAAAAAAAAAAAAAAAAGAAGTTGCAAATGCCACCATTACTGTGTTTTAGTACTTAAAATATTGCATCTGAGTATTCCAGGCTCTGATACTGAACTCAGAATTGCTTCAGGTTCTGTAGTTGGTAATCCAGGCCAGATTAACCTAACCTAAAAGGTAGCTTAGGGTGCATCAACAGAAGTGTTTCAGTTCAGGCAAGGAGTGCACTTCTAAAAGAAATTTTCCGGTCACCTGGACACTGATCATATACCAGAGCTCTCTGTCTCTTGGAGCTTGAGCTGGAATCTTCTGGACAACATTAAGCTAGAATGCGTGATCCTGGAATGTACTGAAGGCCCTCTTGTCACTAGTGGATATTCAGTCCAATGGAGCAGACTAGATTGAGCTTGAAGTTAAAAAAATACATTAAGTGTATATTTGTAACAATAACTCCTCACCAATGTTTCATTCTGTACATCTGCTCCTATTGGTCTGCACTACTTGTTAATGTAGACACAGGTTTAAAATTTCTATTTTTAATAAAATATTTGCAAATTCAGCAAACTGAAACGTCCTTTCTTGAGAATTCACATTCTCTTTACTTTCTAAGCAAACTACATTAATAATCTTTCAAAGTAAAAGTTTACAAAGCATTAGATTTGATCATCTGTGTTAAAGCTAAGTTTCCCTCTAAATGTAAATTTGTTACATTAACTTTTTGGGAGTTCAAAAGTCAAATTAACATTAATATTACAAAAAAAATAATTCATCGTCAATATCAAAATGCATAAAGACCTTCAGAGTTGGAAAAAGGAGGATTCAACTTCACTTACTTCAGAATACACATAGTCAAATAACAGGCAAGGTCTAGGCCTATATACTAAGTAATGAGGTCTAACCTATTCTACTGAATGAAGTTTGCCACTTTCTTCCAACCATGACTCCAAAAGTCATCCTCATGTAAACAAATAAATATGGTTTTAAATAATAGGCATTACTGTCCTGTTCTGTATGCCTGCTGAATAAAAATGACTTTCACCAGAAAATTCCCAACTACTGCATTGACTTACAAGTACCAGCTTTGTATCTGGCATACAATTCACTGTGGGTCAATAGGGAAAGAAAAGCAGGCTTTGCGGACTGAATAGTAATCTAGGTTATAGAGGAGTAGTTGTCTTCCAAGAATAGTGCTATATTCTATTATTCTCTAAGGAGGTGGAAATTGCAGGTTCTGCTGTTCAATTTATTTACTGCATGCTTAACATCTGTTAGCTCAACTTATGGAAATAGTCAGGTAAATATTATAACTCATCCAAGGCAGAGTGGGAGGGGCAGAGGGGAATAAAAGAAAAAAGAAAGCAAACAAATAAAGCACTTTAAATGTCATAAATTTCTTGTTTTGTCACTCTTCAGTTTAGTGCACAATGCTAATGTGTTGGACAGAGAAAGGCAAAGGAAATTCTTCCCAAATACTTTGAGTTTTATTTGGTTTTTGTTGTTTGTTGTTTGTTTGTTTGTTTGCTATTTATACTGCTAAATTGTTGTCCATAACCAGCATAATTTCTTTTACACTGACATTCTTCAACTTATGTGCTTGTTGTCCACTTCTAAACTAGTTGGTTGCAACCCAACAGCAAACTGAGAGCTTCATTTAGGCAGTTTCCAACACATGTTGTCTGGAGCACACCACCTGCTGCCACTTCTCTTACTCTCCCGTGAACACTGGCCTTTGGTGCCAGGACTAAGACTGAACAAAAGATAATAGAACACATGGTGTAAGATAGGAATGTCTATACTTGATGTTCTCCACTCTTATTTTGGTTGTCCACATCATCTCTGTTCTGTTCCCATCAGCCCTGTTTTTCAGTTTACAAGTTTCTGTGAGCTACAGCCTCTTTTTTTAAGGGGCTTATTAGAGAAGACATACCTAAACATATACACTTGCTCCCTGTATGTGTCAGTTTAAAAACAAAGCACAGACAGCAGACCAGCTGACAGCTGATCTACTGGAGAAGGGCAGAAAAATAGACCTTCACAATAGATTTGTCATATTTCCTTATTTATAACTCCAAGGAGATTCATTGTACTGCCTGAAATGAGCCCCTTTTTCTTACCTTATTGGTTTCTTTATCTGCTTAATAAATGGCTAAATATATGTAAATCATTGGACTAAGTAAAACAATGACTCTGCAAAAGAATGAATTATCTGTATGTATAGTTTTAAGAGTTACCTTGTAATAATTAGATGATGGAAGCATTGATAGATTTGCTGCATGATTCAGGAGGGTGACAGGCCATGGGCCACCATCCACGGGACCCTTGGATGTACCTTGCCTGGTTCATCACCCCGAAAAAATCATTTTGTTTTTTTCTGCACTTTTGTAGCTACCATATCTGCGCAAACATTATCATCAGCTTCCCTGTCCCCAAGGTGATTGCACCATTTAGACAGGTGACAGAGTACCCTTGCAGGCCAGGAACCAGAACTAACCTATTTCCTACTGTGGGAACCTCCCCAGAATTCAAGTGTCTTTATTGGCACTTTTTATGAGCAAATATAGAAAGTCTATATTTTTAGCATATTTTATTTTGCCCTGGTCTTCACACTGAAAGACTGCAACTGCTTTTGACCTTCAGGTCAGCACTAATGAACAAGGTCAAGGTTGAAGTGAAATTTGTTGTTCTGTCCTCACTGTTGTGTCTGCATTGAGAAGAATGCAGTTTTGTTTTCATTTGTTTTTGCTGACACAAGTTTCTCTCATCACTAATTTTTTTTGAGGCTAAAAGGTTCTCTTTGCCGCACCACACATGGAAGAACAAGCTAATCCTCTTGACTCACTGCGGTGAGACATACTTTGTGCAGAAAAAGGTCACATGGGGCCCACTACATAGAGGTTTTGTCCAGCTGAGGTCTCTGGGGCTGTGCTTAAACTCTCCTTATTTGAGCTGGAGGATACAGGAGAAGAGCTTTTGTTTGTGTAGTCAGGAAGAAATCTGGGTCAGATCAAGAGTTCTTGTCCTTTGTACAGAGAATTGTCCTGAGCTAGACACCTCATGACATGTAACATCACAGAACAAAGAGAGGACAATTTGGCACAGTAGGTTTAGTAGGTGACAGTGAGGCTCCAACAACAATATTTTGTAAGTATCAGAAATTGCACCCAAGAGGTGAAGGCACTTGTTTGATGACAGCTGGGATGGTACATTTCTCAGTATAACAGAACCAAAATCAGTTCTACGTTACTGATACAAGAGAGTAGCTGGAAATTTTTTAGTCCCTGGCTTGTTTTGTTCTAATTCACACAAGATATTTACAATGTCTTGATAATAAAATGAAGAAAATTTCGGTCCATGCTGATGTTGTGAACTGTATGTGTCTGTCAGCTACATATACTTTATATGCAGCCGGACCCATTGTCACCTGCAGAGAGGTTAACTTTCCAATTTAAAAGTCCATAGATCTATAACCATTTAAACTCCATGAGTAGACTTTTTAAATCAAAAACAGTACAATATGAAATAGTGTGAATGTTTGACTAAAAAAAAGATATAATTGATTTTCTCTGTTACTTGGGTAGGCTTCCAGCTGAGACACTCTGACATTTTGAAAACCCTCTTGGATCTATTGTTGGATCTTACTTTATTTCCCTGCAGGTTCGGGCATATAGATTGATTATACTGCTTAGCAGTTTGCCTAGTTAAAAACAATACAGTATTTCACTTAGAGACATCACCTTAGAAAATCCTCACACAATACAGTAGTTTTCAGTATTTGTTCAGTTTCAGTACATTTGCAATCTATGAATAATGACAACAAGAAAATCTACAAGAAGTACAGTGATCTCTAGCACATCAATCTGGCACATCAAATGTAACTACGTGTAGGAGCCTCCATGAAATATCCTATACTCTTGTTTCTCCTTGTGGATCCAAATGATATTCCTGTTGCTTTACTTGTGTTCAAGTTCTCAGGAAACAGATTGTGAAGCTCTATGAAGGCAATTAGTAGAAAAGACAGAAAATGTATCAGTTGCATATTATTGATTTTTTTATAACATAGTAATCATCCCACCATTTTGTAGCCTTATAGATCTAATCATTATCACATTTATTAGTGATTTATACTGCGTCATCATAGCTTTCTTCAATATTCAGCAGTTATAGTGCATGATACTTAACATATCCTATTCTTGTGTAATTTCCATCTGGTAGCTTTTCTACAGTTGAGTGTCTTGCTTCCAAAGAATATTCTATTATATTCTATAATATTCTATAATGACAAACATACAGAAAACTAAGACTGCAAAATTGTATGTAGATAGGTATGGATTTTTAACAGAACATACTGAAAGGTAATGGAGTCCTTTGCTACACTAAGCAATTCTGGAACATAACTTAAAAAAAAAGATGATTGATTTATTTATTAGCAAAGATTCATCTAGTTTCACAAAAAGAAATGTTAACCGCTAATTCAAGCAAATTATATTGGCATTTTCTTTAGAAATATGATTTACATGTTCATTTGGGTTATGATTTTAAGAAAGATACCCTTCCAAATCTGCATCAGGCTGGAGTTCTAAAGTATTCATGAACATCCAGAGACTTCTAAGAGAAAATGTGCTTTGAGTTTCCTGCGCATAATTAGAACTATTACATAGCATAAGTGATAGAGTACAGCTGGTATGGAGAATGTGTCTCCAGAAAGACCCTACTGGATCATACATAGCAGATTGCTCCCTCCTTTAATAGGCAAATTATTTATCTGATTTCACAAACTTTTCTAGTTCCACCCAAAAACTACTGATTTTTTTTAGACCACTAATCTTAAATGAGAGTCATTTCAGAAACTTCCTTTTCTGCTATTACTTCTCATCTCCGTTCTAAGTTTAATTGTACTTGCTATTAAAACCACATTTCCTGGATTTACTACATTTGCATGTTTGCCACAAGAATCCTGTGCTTTTGACCACTAGAAACAGAGCTGTCATCTGTGTTTTTCGTCAGCTGATAGATCCCTATGAAAAGAATCTTTACCACAAGAAGACTATTACTACTACTATTTACTACAAGAAGACTATTTACTACAGTTCTGTTCCTAAATATCACAGTTTATCCCCCATGTGATATCTTGGTGATGGTTTGTTTTCATGTTGGTTCCCAGATTTGTGCCATTAACGCCTATTGCCACAAGTGTGTTTCATTCCCATATATCATTAATTTATCTTGCAAGGATCTGAAGACTAATCTTTGACTTTCACTGCTAGCTCACACCCAGAACTGAAGAGGTGGTTTTCCAATTACAGTTCAAAACCTATAATTTTTATTTTTAAGCATAAATGTGAAGGAAATTTTATATGCTTGTCATGTGATTTAAAGCACAAGCAACCAAAATCTAGAGCTAGACTGTATATCTTAGTCCCAAAAAAGTGTCATGTCTTTAGGTGATTTGAGATGCTGCTCAAGAGAGAGCAATGCAAATATAATGAGACTGTAGACCTATGGATGGGAAGGATAACTTATTCTGAGACTTTATGAACCATTTAAGGGAAAATTGTCCATATTAAATAAGTTCTTATTTGGAGTTACCGAGACAGCAAGTCCCAAGTCAGTATGGAAAAACAAAACACATATTGAGGCAAATGTACTTTCTAGAAGGTGCTCCAGAAACAACATTTATTTCAGAACAGTGACACCAAGTAAGTTGTGTTGGGTTTTGCCCATGTCCTAAAAAATAGTGTTTAGATAAGCAGAAAAGCCTATGTGCCATAGAAATGAGACAAAAAGTAAAAAAGAGAGGAATTATTCTTGGGGAAGAAGAGATACTGATCATCATTTGCTGGCAGAATTCCAGCTCTATCTTTTCTTTCTTTCTCAAGAAAAGCAGCTGGAGAACAAACAAAAAACTCCAGTCCACCATGAAGCTGCCTGGCAGAAAATATCCTGGGGATATTGGTCAACAGCTAGCTGAACATGAGCCATTATTGAGCTCAGGTGGCCAAGAAGGTCAAAAGCATCCTGACTTATATAAGGAATAGTGTGGTCAGCAGGCCCTGGTATACTATCATCCTCTTGTACTCGGTGCTGGTGAGGTTCCACCTCAAATACTGTGTTAAATTTTGGGCCCTTCACTAGAAGAAGGACATCGAGGTGCTGGAGAGAGTTCAGAGGGGGCAATGAAGCTGGTGAAGGGTCTGAAGCACAAGTCTGATGAGGAGCAGCTGAAGAATCTGGGGTTATTTAGCCTAGAGAAAAGGAGGCTTAGAGGAGACCTTATCACTGTCTACAACTACCTGGAAGGAGGCTGCAGTGAGGTGGGCTTCAGTCTCTTTTCCCAAGTAACAAGTGATAGGATAAGAGTAAATGGTCTCAGGTTACACCGAGGGGAGGTTTAGGTCGGATATTGGGAAAAATTTCTTCACTGAAAGGATTTTCAGGCATTGGGACAGGCTGCACAGGGAAGTGTTTGAGTCACCACCTCTGCAGGTGTTTAAAAGGTATGTAGATGTCGCACTTAAGGGACACGATTTAGTGGTGGACTTGACAGAGTAGATTTGCAGTTGGAATTTATGATCTTAAAGGTCTTTTTCAAACTAATTTATTCTATGATTCTATGAAACAGAGACTCAGCCCTCACTCTCCAGTTCTGAGATAACCTTAACTGAAGACAGTCCTGTAAAAGACTGCTGTTGTTCATTAAACATCATTAACTAGCGATGCCTGACAATGGGTTATAGTTTTAAGTATATTTATAAAGGCCTGCTGCACAAAGATATTTTGAGTGGAATCTAGTCATGTTACTGGAAAGATTACTAATGGAGTTGAAGGGACTATAGGGAGATTTCCATCTATAATAGTATTCTCTGGCCACTCTAATGGCTTCATAAATCCAGCACAACTTTGTGTAGTTAAGGCGATTGCTTTCAGTCTGTACTGAAGAGAAAAAGGAAGAAGACAGAAGGAACAAAGGTACTCTTGGAAAGTAGTACTCCTCCTTTTAGTGTGGTAAGTCAAAAGAGCTTCTTGAAAGAAGTAGAATCCCTTCTCTTATTATAGAATGAACAAATCAAGACACCCAACATCAAAGCCATAGAGTTCACTCTCGTCACTTGCCTCTTAAAATCAAATCTTGTGGTACTCTGCAGCCTCTACCATCTTGAAAAATGCCACACTTAACAAGAAAATGGAGGAAACATGGTTACCACTTCTCAAAGAGGTGAAAAATACAGCTTTCTATATAAAAAGAGGGCCACACGACTTGGCAGAAAGCAGGTGGTGACGAATCACACAACGCCAACCAAACTGTAGTACAGGGCCAAAGCTGAGGGAAACCTCCACTCTAGGTGCAGTTGGGTATTACTGCTTTTGGGGAACTGAGAGCTCTGCAGTGATGCATGTGCCATTAGTGTGAAACTGCTACAACGAGAAAAAGACAGTGGTTTGGGGACTAAAACCTCCTTAACCTTTCTAGGTTATTAATACCTAAATAAAAATCACCCTCCACACAACACCTATGCCTGGAGTGAATCCAAACATCTAAGAGAGTGTGTGCATGTGTGTGTGTTTGGGTGGCGTTGTCTTTATGTATTTTTCCATATTTTTTTTTAATGACACTTTGTCAACAGATTCAGAAAATGAAAATTCCAAAAGGTTTGCTTTCCTGAAAAAGTTAAGCTTAAAAGAAAAATAAATAAACTACACAACTAAATGGCTTCTGCATCCTGCTGACAATTTAACCCATGGAAACAATCTTGCTTCCCATTAAAACTGCTGCTAATTAAGTTATATCAGTTCCAGGATCTTTACTTTGCTTTCTTCATCAAAAAACAAGGACAGATAATTCCCCTTTCCACAATCATTCCTCTTCTTTTTAATTACATCTATTGACACCAAGGATGATCTCAGATCTCAGAGCGACTGCTGAAAGATTAAAGCATAGCTAAAAAATCCCTTTTCTTTACAAAGCTCTATTGGCTTTTGGTAGGGGGGGAAGCAACAGGAGCAGCTTCTGTGAGAACCTCCTAGAGGCTTCCCCCTTGTCCGATAGAATCAATGCCAGCTGGCTCCAAGACGTACCTTCCACTGATCAAGGCCAAGCCCATCAGTGATGGTGGTAGCACCTCTGTAATAACATAGTTAAGAAGGCGTTGGGGGGAAACTACACAGCTGCAGCCAGAGACAGGAGTGAGAATATGTGAGAGAAACAACTCTGCAGACACCAAGGTCACTGAAGAAGGAGGGGCAGGAGTTGCTTCAGGTGCCAGAACAGAGATTGCCCTGCAGCCCGTGGTTCAGACCATGGTTAGGCTGGCTGTCCTCCTGCAGCCCACACAAGTCCAAAATGGATCAGATATTCACCTGCAGCTCATGGAGGACCCCACTCTGGAGCAGGTGGATGTCCAAAGGAGGCTGTAATCTCGTGGGAAGCTCATGCTGGAACAGGCTCCTGGCAGGACCTGTGGCCCCATGGACAGAAGAGCCCGGGCTGGAACAGGTTTGCTGGCAGGATTTGTGACCCTATGGAATGGACCCACACTGGAGCAGTTCATGAAGAACTGCAGCCTATGGGAAGGACTCACATTGGATAAGTTTGTATAGGACTGTCGGCCATGGGAGGGAGCAGGGAAAGAGTGTGAAGAGTCCTCCCCCTGCGGAGGAAGGAGCAACAGAGACAACATGTGATGAACTGACCACACCCCCCTTTCTCTGTCCCACTGTGCTTCTGGGGGCAAGGAGGTAAAGAAATTTGATGTAAAGTTAAGTCCAGGAAGAAGAAAAGGGTGAGGGAAAGGTGTTTCAAGATTTATTTTTTATTTATCATGGCCCTACTCTGACTTGATTGGTAATAAATTAAATCAATTTTCCCCAAATTGAGTCTGTTTTGCCCATGATGGTAAATGGTGAGTGATCTCCCCCTGTCCTTATTTTGACCCATGAGCCTTTCATTGTATTGTCTCTCCCCTGTCCAGCTCAAGAGTGATAGAGCAGCTTTGGTGGGCACCTGGCATCCAACCAGGGTCAAGCCACCACAAAAGCCCATAAACTTAAGGTCCAGTGTGAACTTCAATGAGAATAGTTTAAGCTGCAACTTTAAAATTTAGCATGAAATTTTAGTACTGTTAAGGTAGATGAGATTTTTAAATCAGCAATTCAGGCAGAAATAGGATCTTACGTCAATTCTACATTTTTCCCTGAACATACCTAAATTCACGAACAGCATCTATATTTATTCACAATTGGTATTATGTCCTTACCTACTACTATTGTCCTAGGTGTTGCACAAATATCTGATCTTGTTCCTAAATAAGTTATTTAAGACAAGAAGTAGTGGTTGAATAGGTTTGGCCAATGGTTGTACCAAGAAACAAAGAAGACAGTAAAAAATTAATTGTTAAACAACTGAAAACAAAATCATATAAAAAAGATGGGCCAACTGCTAAACAGGCCTGAGGTAGGCAACATTTAAAATTCATAGTGCAACACAGCCACTTATGTGCCTAAAGCATACATTTTCATCATTTTTATTGCATTCAAGTCTTGTCTCTTCTTCCCAATCTAATTCTCAAGTTACTTTTCTGAAGAAGATGTGTTTTCATGTGTTTTTTGCTTGATTGGTTGGTTTGGTTTTTGTTGTTGGTTTGGGGGGTTTTGGTTGGTTTGTTTGTTTGTTTGTTTTCTCTTGGTCACTGTACACAATTAGCCTCAGTTTCTAAGGGTGTCTTTGCACACTAATAAGCATTGTTAATATTTGAGAGGATTCAAATAAAGGAAGGTGAATATATCAAACTGCTTCTTGAAATGGGTATGCATCTTGCCAGCAACAAAATTTTATAAGAATAGTATCAAGTACATTAGATGACATTTCTCAACTGTTTACTGAAAGAACCATCTAGCCATCTTGGAAATAAAAATCCACCAGCTATTTTGTATTCCACTGTTGTCTGGAATCTTGGGGGAGGGAGAGTAATGACATTAAAAAATAACACAACTTTGCTTACTTGTGTAAGTGGTTTATTGCAGTGGATGCAATTGCAGTAGTAAGTTGATTGTGACTACTCTTGTGACCAGTCACTAGCTGATGTGTGTTGGATGTGTGGGGTTTTGAAGAGTTTTGTTCACTTTTTTGTAGCATGCAAGACATCACCAGTAATACTTCTGTTGAGAGCAGACTGTCCCTTTTGTGTCTGAAAGCTGAGATGTTGGCAGCCTCCAGGTGTAGCTGCCAAGGTAAATTGTGGCTTCAGTAAGAGAAGACAAGACAATTAAGCTACCCAGTGCAATGTTTCACATCTAGCTCTTCCAGGGGCAAATGTGGAAGAGTATGAATAAGGCAGGGAGATGAAAGAGATAGTAATCTACCTGAAAATTTCTACTTCGTTCCTCATTAGAATAACTGCCTCAGGACTCTTAGAATTGTTATACCTGTTGTTCAGAATAAAACAATTGTTGATCACATCAGGCCCTTGTCTTTGCTAGCAGAGACACTGCAGAGATGTTGTTGTTCTGCCTATAGAAAGAGATCAAGATGGTTTTGGCTTTTGTAATATTTCAGAAGTTCCCAGAATAAGTTCACTGTTCTAGTTTTTGAGACATTACTTTTAATTATGGCCACTGAATTAAAAATTTAAGTTAGGGAAGGGTTTTGTAGCATTTACTCAATTCTCAAATCTATGCACATGTGGATAGACATTGCGTCATGTATAGATGGCACATGTTGATGGATTCATTAAATTCAGCCTCTGTCTTGTTTTATGTGATCATGCAAATGCTGAATCAAACTGTGTGTTGAACTGCAGCTAGAGTATTTATATGGCATCTTAATGACAGTGCCAGATGCAATTCTTGTAACCCCCTAAGCAAAAGGAGGTATACCTCACTCCTTAAAACCAGCAACTCTATACATCAGAAGGATGAATTGTAGTTCTTATTCTCGGCCCACTAAGAAACACAGGATGTTACGGCAAGATACTGCATCAAGTACGAAGTAGCAATATGTTCATGATTCTTAAGTAGCAAGAAGGAAACAGAAAGTCAAAGATTCTTCAGAGACTTCAAAAGAGTGTGGATATCTCCAGACCACCACAGCTATACACATCCTCCAAAGAGAGGATCAAGCACCAGATTTAGTTTGGGAGCTTGGTTCCTTTTATTGGATTATTTAAAAGGACTTTGAGCTTTATTACTATAAATTTCTGTGTTCAATCAGTATAAGTTCAAGTGTCTGGATTCTTGAAGATTCAGCATATGTTGTACATGCCGGTATACAAACTGGACATTAAAATTCTAACATCTGTTGCATTTTCTGGTCCAAATATTGGCTTCCATTTTTCCTTCCTGTGGTTTTATTTATCTCAGGCTAATGCACAGTACGTGATAGACCAAATGGCCATAAGAAAATCAAAAAGAGTAATTTTCTTTTTCACAGATAAGTAACTGAGGTCAGAAGGATCACAATGATCATACAGCTTAATCTCATGTCATTGCTTTTAAGCCGCAATTCCTGCACCTACCTAGTAACTGTGGCAAACTTCAAAATATTGTTGCCCAGCTTTAAAGAGTTTGCCTACCTGAGACTTATCCCATCCTCTGGGAGTTTTCTTTGACAGCTGCTTAACCTTACTTTAAATAAATAAACAAACAAACAAACAAACAAATATCCAGCTTGAACTCTGACCTGAAATTTTAATCATTTTACATATTTTTTATATCAAGTCCTTCACATAATTTAATAACCTAAGAAGTGCACCATGAAAAAATATATTTATTCCACAAAAATAATACTAAAAGATTATTTATGGTCACTCAATACTATAGTTATAGAAATTTACACTGTACACAAAATGAGCAGAATTGTAGTAGATTTGGAAGCTGAGTGTATTCTGACATGAATTTAACAATGTCAAGTGCATCGGCTTTTACTGTCAACAACAAAGAGTGTGTCACCACCTAATTTAATTAGGGTGAGAGCATATTTTGTGGGTTATGTTTAATGGGCAAGCACAGTCGAAATAATGAACATAAATAGCAGATCAGCAAACACTGAAGTGAATATAACCATTTAGAAGCTTAACAATTTCTTTGTTCCTCAAAATAAAACACACCGGAACTATGAGTTCTATCTGAGCAAAGAAGCTTTCAATACAACAATGCACACACATTTGAATACAACTAGTACAGTATCATTGTCTGTGTCAATGCTAGGGATGGTCTTTGTACAAGCAAATAAAATATTATTGAATGAGAGTCCTTGGGTCAGTTACTTGGACTAAAATGACGTCAAAACTCAAACATGGGCACTGGTAATATATTACATGTGCATTTAAAAGCCCTATCAAATACTGGGTGTATATGAGCTTGTAAGGTAAGAAATTGACCAGGATGTAAAAATTAACAGATGACAAATGATAAGCACATGGCCAGTGGCCAGAGTTTGACATATGACTGCTTATTAATTTAGGCAGTTGACTGAGTAATGTTAAAAAAGCGTTGTCTGGCTTGAATGCTCTTTGTTTTAAAGCAACGAGAGGTATAACTTTTTAGAATTTCAGAAAAAGTCCCACAGGCTAGTAATTTCTATATGTACATACATATGTGTGTGTATATTTGTACTTTGTATGTTATATGCATCATGAAGGGAGTTGGCAACTTCTGTTGGTAAGTATGATTAGTCAGGGTAGATTTTGTAAACAGTGACAGAACTCCACAAATGCTGATCTGCGTAGAGTCCACAAGTAATTCTGTGTTTTGCAAGAGACAGGTCAAAACAGATTTCAGCCCTGAAAATATTTTCCATTTGGGTGGCAGGAGGACATAAAAATAAAAACCTTACTGCTTAAGATGATGAAAAATGGTCAGTAAGGAACAGTAATGCTAAGTCAGTAGTCTAGTAGAGGGAACAGTTAGTCATTAAAAGTATTTATGCACTTGGGAGAATTAAGAAAAATAAATCCTTCAAGTTGCATGCAATAGCTTGAAAATTCCAGAATAAACATTCAACTTTAGTAGAATATTGTCCACTACTGATTTAAATGTCGACTAGCAAAGCCAAGACTAAAAACATACAAACAAGATATCAAGAGAAAATCAGAATTAAACAAGTATTTGCAAACCATGCACAGCTACAGCAGGACAAAGGGTCCATTATCCTCTGTTTATTTCCTTGAACCCTTTAGCATACATTATGCACTCCACTGAAACTAAGGAATCAGTTGAGCAATCTGTGCTTTGTCCTTCATTTGGAGATGGTGGATAGAAACATTTGCCTTGGAGGTGCCATATGCTTTCCAACAGAATTATGCCTGGGAACAGGTCTAATTCTGCTGTCAAGCTTTAATCTTGATTTAGACTATATTGGAGAGAAGTTACAGGCAAAGAGTTTGACTAAAATTCCATCAAGTCAATTTGTAATGAAATGTTAACAGGGTTCAGCAAGGCGGGGGACTTTTTTTGCAAATATTGTATTTTTTCTTTTTTTCTATTTTTGCCATTTATTTGCCATTTATTTCAAGCTCAATGTTCTGCTTTCACACGGATCATTTTCCAAAATTTAGGTCTATCACTGTTATCTCAAAGCTGTGTACTTTTCTGATTTTTCAAATCAGATCAAGATGGCTGGTAGTGTGCAAAATGTAATAGATGCCTAGAGTTTCAGATTGCAGAGATCATCATTAAGTAATTAATTATTTTTTACAAATAATTTGTGGTGTCCTTACACAGAGTTCTTTTCCTCACTTGAAGTAAACTGATAGGATACGTAAACTGTCAAGATTTAGGCTGTCTTCATAAGTTTTCCTGATGCAAAATATTTTCAGACTAGGGTAAGTCCAAATGTATTTCATTATCGGTTTTAAAAATTAATATCCTACATAGTACATGCACATTTTTGAGACTGCTGAGTGTTTTCCTATACCAGAAGGCGTGCTTGACATTTTCCTGTGCTGTAGAAACCCATAATCAATATTTGAAATATATTAAAGAGATAACAATTGCTTTAACCATGTTCTAATAAATTGAGTTAATTTTTCACATGCTTTATGGAGGACTGGAATATCAGATTTGTTTTTTAAAAATAACAATAATTAAAAAAAGCATGTCAATCAATATTATTCTAGCCTGTTTTTAAAGTTCTGGAATGAACTCCAGCCCTGAGCTAAAAGAATGGGTTGCCTTGGTTTATCCTTATACATACTTCATATATATGTTGTCCTATTTATACTTAGCTATCAAAACAATGTATTTATGCCCAAGCCTTAAAAATACAGTTTAAAGAAAAATATAATTACAAAAGAGAGCCTAGAATTTAGGAGGCCTTATATTTTATTTCCTAAATGTCTTATTTTCTTCCACATCTACACAGAAGCCAGTGATGTTATTCAGTGAAAAGAACAGAACCAACCACTCTCAATCAGCAGGTCAGCGTGTATCAAAGGTACATGAGGCATGATTTTAATCCTACAAGTTTTAAGAGCAAATATTGTGGTCATTCACCATGTCCCTCTACATCCATGTGAAAGATTAAAAAATTAGTCTTGTGGAGTTTCGTCTTCTCACTTCTGATCCCCCCTAATCTTGCCTTCAGGGAAAGGAGGTGAATTTACAGGGGGAAAGAAACTGCCCACAAATCACTGGATGTGTGTCAAGTTGTTACCTGCTATTTCATATTTATGTTTACCACTAGGCTGGTAAATAAAATCCATGCACAGCTTGAACAGATGTGGAAGAACTGAGGGAATCTGCAGAGGCAATAGGAAATAATTCATGTTAACGCAGTTTCTTCCTATCTTCCAGGCTCCTTTTCCACCTGTACAGTTATTCAGAGAAACAGAGATTTGGGATCAGAATATACACTGTTTTACAAATTACATATATCAATGACTGGGGTACAAGTAAGTATCCAGGGTCAAAACAAGTAATTTCAGCAGCTTGACCAGATACTAATAGGAATTGTCAAATTTTCCAATCAATAATGTCTATTTTATTTCACATGAAGTCTGAGGTAAGGGAATAGCTGGCATAAGCATTGCTGCTGCATTTGGAGGTTTTATAGACCCTGAAATGTCTCTGTGCCATTTGTCAGAGCACTGTAACAAAATAATAGCTCTTGTCTCCAAGCAGAAGAGTATCTAGATACATAGGAATGCCCTCTGTTAACAGCAAAGTGACCCTACCGTTTTCATTGCCTTATGTGGGGCTTTACCCCTTAAAGAGAATAATTGTTTCCAAGCCTAAATTTGTAGGAGCAAAGGAGGCAGAATCTGGCCTGCCATAAACCATTTGTTACCTCTGAAACTACGTTTACATTTTCCAGGATATAATTAAAACCTCAACATTTTGCCAGAGACGTTTGAAGTTTAAATACATGTTCTTGCAGTTTGGTATTTGTGGGGATTACTTGGGTGTATAACCTTTAAAAGTGGAAAAAAGCCAACATTTTCAAGTTGTTTGGATTGTAAACATTTAGAGATTACACACTCATGTAACAGAAAAAGAACTTTGTTCCGTTTACATAATCAGCCACTAAATGTGCTATAAGGAAACCTCTTCAAGCTGATATTGTGCAGTCTTAAAAATGACTGCAGTGTTCCACACATTGTGTCATTTTTCAATAACAAATGCTTTTAGGCACAGCACTGCGTGAGAAGGGCCAAGTAGCAGCACGTCCACAAGGGAACTCCAGGGGATGAACTAGTGACTCAAAAAGTTATTACAATTTCCTTTCTGTTCTTCTTATTCCTAAGAGAATAGGCAGCAGTGGGAATTAGCTGATGGCCTCAAACCATCTCGTTTTGTATCATTTCAGAGGTCATTTCAGATATTCCCGCTGCCCCAGAGCACAAGTGCATGAATCAGACGTACAGAAACACATAAAATGGGCAAACTGTTTCTCTGAGGAAAAGAAGTAATCACAATCTTGATATACCTTAGAATAATTTCCACTGGAAGTAAAGTGAAGAGAGTCTGGAAATGATTTAGTAATGCAGGGCTTACATTGTCTTTAATGGATCTAAGATTAACATTTCCGAAGAAAGTGTGGCTTGCATGCTGTAACATCCTGTTCCCATAAGGAGCTTTACATGTCCAGGCTACCAGATGTTCTCTTTTATGTGATCAGGACAAATTAAAACCTGCTAGAGCACAGTATCAGACGAGTTACGATAAGGTAGCATCGTACAAAAGTGCTATTTGTTGCTTACTTTTGCTGTAAAAGTTAAAGTTAGCCATAGACTGAAATGGTGTTCAATATTGGAAGCCCAAATCCAGCAGACAGGTCATTGCATAAATAAGACACTTCCATGATTCTGAATGTCTAGATTAACAAAATCAAGCTGACAAGAACTTTTACTGGATGTATTTTCTACTTTATGCCATGCTCAGCCAGTATCCATGGGGTCAAGGAATACTTTCTCATCAAAAACATTTTGATGTAGGCTTGCATTGCTCCATGATGTCTTCCTTTTATGTGTATTCTAACTGTTTCATTTATGTAATTTTTTAAATAAACCATGAAAATTAAGATTTTTCACCTCTTCTGTTCCAATTGTTGCTTGCCTTGGTGATGCATCTGGTCACAGAGGGCACCTCCTACCAATCATTCTTGTCAGAAATACATGGCTTCCTTGCTTACTTGTTACTATGGACAGTCTTGAACCTCCTGCCTGCTTCTCATGCATATCATTGAAGTTGTGCAAGAGGGAATTCACTGAAGCCCAAAAAAAAATGAGTTTGGAAAATATACAATATTTTCTATACAAATTTCTCCTTTCCCTGTCTTTCATCTACATTTTTTCCCCATCTTTTTTGTTAAAAACATCTCTTTAATTGCCTGTGTTGTCTTTTTCACCTTATTAAAGATATGCTGTATTTTTCAAGAGGGCCAATTCTCTTAAAGAGAAAATAGGATAAAAGTATACTGCAATAAGGAACCATGGGAGCAAGGCCAAAGTGGATTAGGCTATTCTTTCAAATTAAATCTCAGGAAATACTGAGCTTTTGTTTTTGGAAAGGACTGAGCTTTCATTTTGTAAATGGGACTAATCTGTCTAAAATAGTGCGTCTTCATTCCAATATAAAGGGCTACATTAGAATGCTCCCTGGAAAAAAAGAGAAGAGACTGTTTCTTACACATGCATAGAAATTTGAGCAACTCTTAAATGGAGTTTCTTTCTGATGGATCTTCACCTGTATATGGAAATAGGGTAGATTAAGAAAAGGTGAAAATGTCCAGAAAAAATAAAGGACTGCACTGCCATCGTGTTAACCTCTGACTCTGGTGAATTGCTGCATGCTGCTCATGACACAAGCTGAGGCTGTCGAAGTTATGGGCAGCCAATAAAAGACAAGGTTGCTACAGTGCAAGCTGCCAGAGCAAAACGTGAGTATGTGTGTGTGCAAGTGCATGTTGATATGGCCTCAATACTGTACTGACTCAAAGGGCAAAAAGCTGAGCCTTCCTCAATGTGTACATGCCAGGAATCAATTTCATAATATGTAGGGGAAGAGCACTGTAGGCATTTACTTGTTTAAAGATTTGAATGAGCATCTTTTTCATTTTCATCAGACAAATTGGCACCCTACAAAAAGGAGATGTTGTAACTGTGGACATATTGTATCATAGCACATTATTGATTAGATTGTATTTCAGAATATTAACATGAATTGTAGTTAACACACTGGCTTGTCTCAGTTAGATACACATTGTGAATATGAATGGCATTTGCCCCAGGAGGTAGGCAGGACTTGAAGCTGAACGGCAGAAGTGTTAATTTAGGGCACACAGTAGGACTGCAATGTCTGGAATTCTCCATCAAGACAAGAATCATTGGAATAATTTAACTTAAGGAAACTGGGCATGCAACATGATCCTGGGGAGCTATGCAATTAATGCTCTGTCTGCCACATTAAAGATTTACCACAGAGATGGTCCATTTGCATACAACATACCCCTAAGCGGCAGGAAAAGCTTCACTTGCTTTCACCACCCAGTACGGCACCAAACAGCAATAGGGAGATGCTGTTTTGATTCAGTTACTGCTCAGCTGTATATCAAACATGTTATAGAAACAGGCCTTGACTTCAACATGTTTGGTTTGGATCAGTGGATTGAGCACTTGCTGAGCTCTGGAATACAAATGATCAACCTATCTGTCTGAGCAGTTCCCCTGTTGGTGCTATCCTCTCGCTGCTTGTTGCTAATGCAGTAATATGTATGCAGTGCACAGCATCCTATGTGACTGCCACTTGACAAAATGTGCCAGCTCATCATTGTCTCCAGACGAGACAGATTTATTATAATTCAATATGTTCCTCATGAGCACTTTTTTCTGTCTTATGTTACAGTCTGCACAGCGTTCAGAATAATAACTACATGCTCTTATGACATTGCAGCACTGAATTCTTGCAGCTGAAAAAATCATTTTCTTGGCTCTGGCAGAAATTCACCCACAGCAATACCTTTCTGTTGTTGAAAATTAATATGGGATTTTCCTGCCCCATCCCAAAAGGTGAAAATGCTGGTCACTTCTCGCCTCCCTACATGGGATTCCCTGTAAAATAGAGTCTTAGCCTGACAGAGACTGTGGGAGGGAAGGAAACGGATGACTGCAAGGAAAACGCCCGGGCGCAGTCTGGGCTGGCTCGCAGGAAGGCAGCCACAAGCAAGTGCTTGGCAACAAACTCTTTATTGGAAAAACGAGGCAGTACTTGGCGGAGCTGCCCGGGGCTCCTGCCGCACGCCTGCCCAGGACATGGCCCGCGGGCCGCCCAGCTAACGGCCTCGCTGGCGCGGCTGCTGCGGCTCGCCTCCCGCCGGCTTCCCGCGGCCTGCAGAACCACGGTCCGGTGCAGGGGACGGCATCCTCAGCGGGACAGCTCTGCCTTCCATCTCGTTGGGTGGGCGGCCTCGCTCCTTTCCCGGGCTCCAGGCTCTGCCCTTCAGCTGCCCCGGGGAGTCCTTGGCCTTCATCCATGGCTGTCCTGCAGCGGGACTCCGGGGACGGCTGCCGCTGTGCTTGTAGAGCTCTTCCCTGAGAAGCTCCAGGATTCCAGAGTATTTGCAGAGGTCGCCTCGTTCACACTGACAGGTCACAAAGGCTTCCAAAGTGCAGCAAACACAGTCAATGATGATTCTGGCCAGATGCTCAAGCGACGCTCCTGAAGGTGCTCTGTCGCAAGCTGCTCTTTCAGCTTGCCCTGATTTTTCTTCTTCAGATCTGTCCGCTTGGGTGGTTTCTTCGGCAGCGGGCCCTGGCTCAGATGCTTCAGAGCTGCTGGGTGCTGTGTTCTTCTCCCAGCTCTCCAGCACGGTTGCCATGAGCCCTTTGGCCACTTGTTCAATTTGCTGCCGACAACGTAGAAGTGCAATCTCCGGAGGCTCTGCAGCGGTGAGCACACCGGCTGCACCTTCGTGTGCCGGCTCAGACTGGGCATGGGTCTGGCCCTTGTCCAGAGCATCATTGACTCTTAAGCGTCGTCCCCATTTCACAGCGTTGTTTCCTCCTTTGGGTGGAGGTGGGCAAGATGGTGTCTGAGGCTGCAGCACCCGCGGTCCTGGGCAAGATGGTGGCTGAGGCTGCAGCACCCGCGGTCCTGGGCAAGATGGTGTCTGAGGCTGCAGCACCCGCGGTCCCGGGCAAGATGGTGGCTGAGGCTGCAGCACCCGCGGTCCCGGGCGAGAAGTGTTGATGGCTCCTGGCAGTTTGGGAGCATGCTCTAATTTGGGCAGGTGTTCCCGAAGCTTCTCCTGCAAGGTGACAGCAGGTTGTGTCTGGCTGCGGGCTGGACAAGCACTCCCGGCCCTGCGTGCCAAGGCGTCCCGCGGGCCCAGGACAGGGCTCTGCTCCAGCCCCGCGACGAGGGCAGAAGGGAAGGGCTTCCCTCGGGACGCTGCGTGTCTGTGAACACCCCGCTTTGCTGACCTGCTCTCGGATTAACGCTTTCTCGGCCTCCAGCTTGAGCACGGTCCGGTACTGCCTGTACTGGTTGAACTCCTTCAGCGAGCAAACCACCTGTGGAGAGCCGGGGGCAGAAATCCCCCAAGCGCCGTGAAGCCGGCTGCACAGACTGCCTTCCCGAAACAGCCGGGCCCGGCGGGAGGGGAGCTGCTCCTCTGCACACCCTCTGCGCTCGGGAACCCCGCTCAGGGAACCGTTTTGATCAGCCCCATCGCATCCAAACCTACGTTGCCATCGCTGGTGACTAAACCCTGTCTCTTCAGCCACTGCATGTTGTCCTTGCGTTGGTGGTAGGCCTTCAGATGCGGGTCATGCAGGCTGTTGTACTCATTGCTCATGCGGCGGCCATAGGGATCCCCAAGGTCAAAGGAGCAGGAGGGCCGGTGAAGCTGTGAGAGATGTTCCAGAGTGTGAACGGGGCAGGAAGGAGCCGCAGGGACGAACGCACCTCCCAGCTCCTCACGCACACAGGCCCAGACTAATTCCTGGCTTACTTCCCACCACAGGAAAGATCTCTCTACTTGAGACACTCTCCAGCGGAGAAGAAAGCCTGAGCCCAGGCGCTCTGCCTGGTGTCGATCTGCTGGTGCTGTGGGAGCACAGGGAGCTGTTTACTGCGGGGCCAGAGGGCTGCACCCAGTGCTGCACCTGCAAGGAGCTGGGCTGAAATGCTACGGAATGCCGCTGCTCTGGGCACATTCTCCTTTCTCTGGGCACGGGGAGCCAGGAGCTTCCCTCGAGTCCCCAGCCCCGGCCGACTGAAGGGCTGCAGCTCCCGCTGTAGAGCAGGTGGCCACAAGGACTTCTCGGGATGACAGGGACCCCATAAAAGAGGAGAGCCCTCCTACCCCTTTCTTCTGCCTTTACCTTTTCCCCCAGCTTTCCCCTGCTGAACACAGGCTTGGAGCCGGGTGTCACGGGGATCTTGACACCGAGGGTGAGTTCCAGCAGCTTAGGGTCCATTGGGCCGGTAGCTACTTCTCCCAGGTGGTTTTCTTCTGTGTCCAAGCTAGGAAGACAGAGACCCTCAGGCACAGCTCAATGAGCCTCCTGCCCAGCGGCTGCAAGAAAGGGCCTGTCCCAATGCCCCCGAGCAGCCTCGCCATGTCCCAGGCTCTGCGGCTGAGCCCTCTCCATCGCCCGCTGCTCACCTCTGCCTGTTTGACAGTGCCCTGAGCACCGCGTCTGCCTTTGGGACAGCAGCGGTGAGACTGCGCTGCACAGCTCCTGCACTCAGCACCGCGTCTGCCTTTGGGACAGCAGCGGTGAGACTGCGCTGCACAGCTCCTGCACTCAGCACCGCGTCTGCCTTTGGGACAGCAGCGGTGAGACTGCGCTGCACAGCTCCTGCACTCAGCACCGCGTCTGCCTTTGGGACAGCAGCGGTGAGACTGCGCTGCACAGCTCCTGCACTCCGCACCGCGTCTGCCTTTGGGACAGCAGCGGTGAGACCGCGCTGCACAGCTCCTGCACTCCGCACCGCGTCTGCCTGTGGGACAGCAGCGGTGAGACTGCGCTGCACAGCTCCTGCACTCCGCACTGTGTCTGCCTTTAGGACTCCAGCAGTCAGACTGTGCTCCACGGCTCCTTCCAAGAGCTCTCCTAGAGCTGCGTCCTGCGCTGGCTCCTGTCGCTCCAGAGGCACCCGGCAGCAGATGCCGCGGCCGCTCTCCCGGCGAGCGGCTTTATACAGCACTCACCATTGTGGCGTCACGGCGCTGTTGCATTGTCGCATCACCGTGTTGCCGCGACGCTGCCCTGCTGCTGCCCACTGACCTGTTGCGGTTGAGACGGACAAACGACATGGCCCAAGCTCTGAAGTACAAACAGCAGTCTCCATTTATTGCCACAAACGCCTTTTTATATAGTTCATGTGTCTTTTTGCTATTGGTAACAGGCTGCAATAGTAACATATCATTGGCTAATTTTGCTAATGTCGATGTTACTCTTTTACTCCCTTCTTTCTCATGGGTACACCTTAATATATCCATATACTCCTTTACTCCCATCTTTCTCATGGGTAGGCCTTAATATCTTCAAGACTAATTTCTGTTCCCATACCCTCTGTCCTGGAATCCCTGCACTCGCCGTAGTTTCCCACACCAGTATTTTCCTGGCCCAGCTTGGAGGGGTCATGTCCACAGGCGCCTTCCACCTCAACTCTCCTGTGATGCTGTGAAGCAAAGCAGCATCCTCCGCAACCGGGAAGAAAGACAAGGAGCCGCCACACCGAAGACACTGGGTCTTGGCTTGGGTTTACCCCCTTTTCTCTTCCAGAGCTCTTCCCTGCCATGGGCCAAGCAGCTTCAGCTTGGGGAATAGCACTGAATTGGATTTTTGTCCCATCGCTTTCAACATCTAATTCTGGATTCACATCTCATGAAATGCAGAGGACAAACCAGGGCTGAGGGACACCCCTCTCCTCCCCGTTCCTCAGGGTCCCCTTCAGCCCAGACACCTCTCTGCCCATTCCCGGTCTCCCCTGCCCTCACTTCTGCTTTCACTTCCCAGTGCTTTTTGGCTGAATTTGATGAGATCTCCAGCAGCCCGTTCCCCAGCTGGTGTAGGTCCTGCCGAATGGCAGCCTGACCATGGAGCATAACAAGTGCACGGCCCAGTTTGGGGTCTGCAGGGCATTCCCTGTCCTCCTCCAGTCATCCTGGCAGCTTTTGAGCTGAAGAGGCCCTGCCAGGCTGGCTGGTTACACAAATTTAAAGGACATACAATGTCATAAAGCTAGATAGCTAGGTCAAAAATAGAGCTCAAAAATCTCCACTGCCAGTTCCTGCTTGAGCCACTGGAGCAGGACACATTTCCTGCTTTATTATAATTTAGTTGTGCTACTATATTGTTCCTTTGGGGTTTATTTGTTTCTGACATTTGTCTTGGTGCTTAAACAAGAAAGAATCGAGGAGGTTCTTCCAGCCAGTACACACCTGTGCTCAGAAATGCCAGGGCCCACTGCAAACCCTCTGGGTGGCCCTCCAAAGAGATGGAGATGCGCCAAGGCCACAGTATTTCCCATCACCCCACTCCTTTCTTTGCATGCAGAGTACACTGCATGATGCATTCAGCTCTCTGCTCTACAGGCAGGAATATCACACCTCAAATACTCAATAAGAGCACAATATGTATTAAAGTAAAGATTGTTGTGGTATATATCTGTACAGAGCAACATTTCTCATAATCTCTTCATTTCTTAGTACAAGTGTTCTGCCCTGAGGAGACACTCACTGCTCTCCTTTGCTCTCACTTATTGAAGACGTGTGCTGCTGGCAGCAAGGTCAGCACTTCACCTTGCCTGGTGGCTCTGGTGTGGTGCAGACCATAGTCTGAACACTTTTAAATGGAAAATGCACATTTTCCTAACAAAAGCACAAATAAGTTATTTCCCTTCCTAACTGTCACAATCTCCACCCTTCTCTTTTTTCTTCGACTCAGTGACTATTTTTTTATTACTGTTGCGAGATTTTTTCTATGCTTGCGTTAATGAAGTTGAAATATTATTCACCCTTTACCTCTTCACAAATCAGAGATTTCACCTGTATAGAGAGAGGTACTGGCACCCATCTAGTAGACTAATGGTCTTGAAAAAGTAAACAGGATTTCCATTCTGCAGGAAGTGACAGTATTTCTAGAACATCTCTTAAAATAAATTCAAAGGAGAAAAAAAAAAATTCCAGTTCATAAAGATCAAAGTTTCTTTTTAACTTCAACATGAACTTTCAGGACTCTGTTTTGATTTTTTTTAAAAAAATATAATATTAATAATAACAATAATAATTAGTTAAATATATGGAAAATGAAATTATGGAATGGAAGAAATTTCTCATACTCAGCCTTGAATCCTCATTTCAAGAAAGCTGTACAATCATCTGGAGAGAGCTCAGAGAAGAGATACTCATGCACAGAGAGTCAAACATTAAAAAGCAGGCTCTCTGAGGGAGGATTTCAGGAGTTATCAGCTTGCAAAAATAAAAGGTTGAAAGTGATTATTACTCTGTAGAGATATTTTACATTGGAAGAAAAAAACAAATCTGTGACAAAAGGAGGGACTTCTCAGCCTTGCTGGCAAAGGCAAAACAGGATAAAATGAAAGGAAAAAGGCAAAGCTGGATAAATTCAACCTTGAAAATCTCACATACAAAGACAGTCAGACACCATATCAGAGAGGCAAATAAAGTGAATGCATCCCCAGGGTTTGGAGTACTTGAGCAGACACAGTGGTTTCAACAAGAAAAAGATCCTAATCCAGTTTCTAATATGATTTTTTGGACTATGTTTGCACTGCTATTGATTCTCTCTAATTGTCTGAACTTGATTGGTTTTTATTTCTTCTTTCTGCAGCTCAAAAAAAGAAGAGAAAGTCCTACATGCTACCTTAAGTTCAACATCTGCCTCTACTCATCAGGTCATTGCAATAATGAAAGCTTCAAATCTTCAATTCATAGAACCACACAACCACAGAATGGCTGAGGTTGGCAGGACCTCTAGAGATATCCCATCCAACCCCACTGCTCAAGCAGGACCACCTACAGCCAGTTGCTCAGGACCATGTCCAGAGGTTTTTTTAATATTTTCAAGAATGGAGACTCCACAACCTCTCGGGGTAACCTGCACCTGTGCTCAGTCACCATCACAGTGAAAAAGTGTTTCCTGATGTTCAGATGGACCCTCTCGTGTGTCAGTTAGTGCCCATTGACCCTTGTCCTGTCACTGGACACCACTGAAAAAGAGCCTGCCTCCCTTCAGATATTTATGTACATTACTGAGGTGTCCCTCAAGGCTTCTATTCTCCAGGCTAAACAGTCCCAGCTTTCCCAGCCTTTCTGCACAGCAGAGATGCTCCAGACCCTTAATTACAGAATCACAGAATGTTAGGGATTGGAAGGGACCTCAAAAGATCATCTAGTCCAATCCCCCTGCCAGAGCAGGGACACTTAGATGAGGTTACACAGGAATGTGTCCAGATGGGTTTTGAATATCTCCAGAGAAGGAAACTCCACAACCTCCCTGGGCAGCCTGTTCCAGTGTTCTGTTACCCTTACTGAGAAGTTTCTTCTCATATTTATGTGGAACCTCCTGGGTTCCAGTTTGTACCCTTTGTCCCTTGCATCATGGTCCTTCAATATCCATGTGTCTTTCATACTGGGGAGCCCAGAACCAAGCACGGTACTGCAGGAATGGCCTCACCAGTGCTGAGTACAGGAAGGACCACCTCCCCCAACCTGCAGGCAGCACTCCTAATGCAACCCGAGATATTGGTAGTCTTCTTTGCCACGAGGGCACATTACTGGCTCATATTGAACTTTGTAGCCACCAGGATCCCTAGATCCTTTTCTGCCATGCTGCTTCTCAGCTAGATGGCCCAAATAGTGTATTGGTGCCTGGTGTTTTTACATGCAGGACTTCAGACTTCTCCTTGTCCAACTCCATGAGAGTCCTACTAGCCCATTACTCGAGTCTGTCGAGGTCCCTCTGGATGGCAGCATGACCATCTGGAGTATCAGCCACTCCTCACAGTTTTGTGTCATCATGAAATTTTTTGAGGGTACACTCCATCATCCAAATCATGAATGAAGATGTTAAGCAGGACTGGACCCAGTATGGTACACCACTAGTTATTGGCCTCAAAGCAGATGTTAGAACAGTGATCACCACCCTCTGAGCCTGGCCATTCAACCAGTTTTCAATCCACCTCACTGACTGCTCATGTAATCCATACATCAGCAACTTGTCTATGAGGACCTTACGGGAGATAGTGTCAAGGGCCTTACTCTAGCGCAAATGGCAACATCCACTGCTCTTTGCTCATCTGCCAAGCCAGCCATTTCTTCATAGAAGTTTACCAAGTTGGTCAAGCATGACTTCCCCTTGGTGGTCACTATTTCTGATTATTTTCTCATCCTTAATGTGCCCGGAAATAGTTTCCAGGATTAGCTGCTCGGTCAGTTCCTAAATTCCCCACAAGGCAGATAACATGAATCTCAGAATAATGGCTGGGACAGCCAAGACATGTCTGTTAAGCAGTTCCTTTGACCCTTAGGCATCTCAGCCTCTTGCTCTTCACCTGCAACATGTGACAGTAGAGTCTTGCATAAAGCCACAGAAGTATGGTTGTCTTACCTAAGATGTCGGGCACAGTAGCGGGGAGACTAACTCAAGTGTGATACTAGAATGGTCTCTTTCAGACAGTAGTGAAATAAAACATTTTCATGTTTCAAACAAAAGAAAATATTTTCTTGGTAGATTCAACACTAATCTGTCCCTGATTACTTAAGTTGCAGTGGTTTTCCATTATTCTCATTCTCCCAGGAAGCATGTTCACTGGGAATGCTGAAAGCACAGCCAGGATGCTGAGAGTATAAAGGGTATCAGAGACTTAGATCACTTTAATTGTAATTATCAGGAAGTGTTAGAGCAGCCCATATTAACACCAGATGAACTCAGAATGCTTTTATCTTTTTCTGTAATACCTGTAATCAGAGTAAGGTCCTACCGACTATAAATAAGCACGATGTTTCTTTTTCTTTTTTTTTTTTTTTTTCCCACATCCCACTAAGTATTTAGTGTTTTTCTACAACACAAGCTCCCAAGATCATTCAAGAGAGCAAGGACTGTTCAGTTCCTCATATATTGGGCCCTCAAGCCCTAAGACAGTCTACTGCCAAGATGGGAGCTGATAAGTGAAATTAAATGAACTTTTCCTCTTCTATTCACCCTTTCCCAAAAAGCAATCTTATTCTCTATGGTTCCTAAGGGAGGATAAGGAAAATAAAGCATATATCCAATCTTTTTGTCTGAACTGGGAAAAATATATAGTACACTTTTTCACAAATGCAAATATTTCCTAGGAGATGGAAATTGCAGTTTCCACGGAGGTGAAAATAAACACATGCAATTATGTAGGTAATAACTTCCTTGTTTATGTAAGCAATTTTTAAAAATAAGCTATGAATAGGTGTAACAGACTCCCAGTTTTTAATCAAGATTGAGGAGATTGACAAAACCTTCATCTGTCCTGAAGAGAAACCAGCACTCCATATGTGTACAAGAAGTCCCAGCACTGATCACAGCATCACAGAATCTCAAAATCACAGAATGGTTGGGCTTGGAAGGCACCTCTGGAGATCATCGAGTCCAACCCACCTGCTGAAACAGGTTCACCTAGAGCCTAGAGTAGATCTCACAGGAATGTGTCCAGGTGGGTTTTGAATGTCTCCAGAGAAGACTCCACAACCTCTCTGGGCAGCCTGTTCCAGTGCCCTGGAAACCTCAAAGTAAAGAAATTTCTCCTCATATTCAGATGGAGCATCTTATGCTTCAGTCTGTGCCTGTTGTCCCTCATCCTATCATTGGGCACCATTGATAACATTTAGTTAAAAGACACCATAACTATCTACTAGTTAGAAACTTTGTGGTGGGTGATTACAGAGCCAGCCTTTGGCAAATGGCCTGTATATCAGCACTTCTTGAGACATGGAACATTGCCAATGCAAGTGGCTCAAATGCTCATAACTGTCATTGGGAGAGCATTTGCCCCCATGTTAAAGAGAAAGATTCCCATTAGTTAGGTTGAACAGTTACCAAAGAATTACAAATAAACTTTTGAAAAACAGGAGGAATCAGCTTGACAAGAACTACAGAAGAAGTGTGAACATTTGTAATGGGGTGGAAACGTTTTACCAGAAACAGCAGTAGTCAAAACTTGGATTAACATTGGAACAAGCTACCTCCAGCATCTCAACCTATGCCTGAGCTAGGCAGAGCTGCTTCTCCATTGCGCACCATTCACTAATTACATGTCATTGGTGAATCAATAAACAGCTCTGATACTGATTTCATTTAAACTATATGAACTGAGCAGGTTTGTTTATTAAAAAAAAAAAAAAAAAACTACAAAAAACTATTTCTAGTCTTTTTTATTTAAAATCTCCACAACCTGTCTGTTTTCCAGTAGTCCCACATTTAGAAGGATTCCCTTTATTTCATTACTTAGCAAGTGCAACATCTGCTGCACTTACGTCTTTTTCAGGTTGGAGTATAGAAACTCAGGTGCTATACCTCAGAAATGCATGCAAGGTTGAGTGTAATGATGTCCTCAGCTATGTGATAGAAATCAAGCAAAATTATGAGTGGTTTGGAAAAAGGACTCTCCAAAACAAGCAACAGGACATTTTGGTCAATCTGGCCTCTGTTCATCTTGAATACATCTACATTGTAATTCCAGACTATTTTAGCTTTTTATTTTCCTGTCTAGAATGGTACTTCACTGTATCATTGTTATGTTATTAGAGAAAATTTCTGTTTCTCAGATCCATGGTATTCGAAAGAGATTCTTCAGACTAAAAAAAGCTATACTAAACTTGTCACTATACAATATATCACACTGGCCATTTCCTGTAGCATCAGTAAGTTATTTAGTTTTCTGTATATATCTCTGCAAGAATCCACTGAGATACTGCCTTAACTATCACCAAATTCCTTTCTGCACAAATAAGGAAAGAAACAGTTAATTTAGAGATGTCTTTAAGCCATCATGACATTTTGTGCATCAGACATCTTCTGCTAATACATTTCTGATGAGTCAGGATGATCTGACCACCAACTAAGAAGCAGGAGAGAATACGATCAAGAGAGCGAATATATCCATTTTCATCCTCTGCATCTAATCCTTTGGGCATACAAGCCCAAAACGTCTCTTATTACACTCACAGATCCTCCACAGATTCAATATTCTTTTGTGAACAAGTTGACATTTCCAAGTTTCAGTCTGAACTAGTTCTCCTGACTTACTATCAGCAGATGCTGCAGAAATCACCTGTCTTTTCTCTGGTAAGATTATGGTTATAGAACCCTACTGCTTAGATTGTGTCTCCATATACTTAAGAGAGAAAGAAGGCTGTATCTGTACATTATCCTGCTTCCCCTTCCCCACTTCTTAACCAAAAGTTCCATACATTTGATGCACAGCACTGTCAGTTCCCTCCATTTCTCAGCCCCATGAACCAAGCACAGCTGATCAGCACACCAGGCAAATACAACTGGCACACAGGCTTCCAGAGCAAGAGGGATGATGCTATCAAACCTTGCCTGTACCAAACATCATGTCCTTTTCTCCACAGAAGCTTTGAACAGTATCCCCTCCTTTCTGACCCAACCAGGAGGAATGTCTTATAACTCAATGGCAGTGTACATCTTGTGATGTGATGTGATCAACATAAAATATACATAAAGTCCTTATTCAGTTTAGAACAGCATCTTCCTCGTGCTTAGCAGGTCACATTGGCACAATGATTACTGTATCAGTATGACAGATTGTCTTAGAGTATTTTTAAACTATGAACAGCTTCATTTCAGTAGGAGAAGAAATTCAAGCATTTGTTTTCTGAAGTAAAATATTTAGGTTTTCATTTAACTTATTCATTGTAGACTACTGATACAGAAATTTATGTTTTTCTAATTCCTTTTCTCACACACCCACTAGAAAGGGATGGATAATATTGTGAGTCTGTTGCAGAAATTTAATGGCAAATCCTTTTTGAACAGGGAAAATAGGAAAAAGGAATGCAAGAACTGAATACACAGCAGTGCTGTAGTGTCAACAGCCGCTGAGCTACTTTTAGCAGCACAAAATTACTTGGCCTGCTATCTAGAAGTATTCAATGCAGAGAGTCTGAGATTCTTTAGACATAACAACTTTGAGTGGAAACAAGATTATTGGAGGACTTTAATGTGCATCTATTATGCTACAGAAGTATTACTTAACCTTTCACCTAGTACACTGCAATTCTGTTTAATCACGTATTTTATACTGTATGTATGCCATCTAATGGTAAATTATAATAATGCCTATTGTTTCAAATGGAGCAGTATTCAGCTACTTCTTGACAGTAAATCCTATCCTTTTTTCAGCCTTTTTTTTTTTTTCCTCTCAGTTACAGCATTATGACAAACTTCAGAGAGGTGAAATGTCCGTTTATTCTTTGCAACTTGTGTGATTTTGTTCCTTCAGTAATGCCTGCTGTGAACAAAGGTCCAAGTAATAGTGTGCTGTGCCACAGACAAACAAGCTGTGACCTGAGTGACTCTAATCGAAGGAATTCTTCTAGTAATTCTCAGTGACAGATTGCACTGGGCATAAACTAGCATTGGCTGAGAAATACAGCATTTCAGCACCAACTGAAAACAAAATACTTCTAAGGAATTAGAAGTTCAGAATCATAATATTCTCTTATTTTTGTAAATTGTGGCAAGAGAGCTTCATTTGCCTTCAGTTCTACTCCAAAATAAACTGGAGAAGATAAAACACTGAGATCAAGTTGGCTATGTTTTCTACCACAAAAATGTTTATTTTTGTTGTGCTGGTGTTATGACCTTAAAACCAAAAAAAATCTGGTTTTATTGTGTAAGTTTATCATGCCTTTATAAATTCTTGGAAATTATTTCTGCAAAGAAATACTTTCAGTATATTGTATGATATAATAAGATTATATTAAAGACTCCATTTTTCTTTTCATTTTCCCCAGTATAAATCTAACATGATTCTTGTATGGGATTCATGTGAACCAAGCCTCAAAGCTCCAAATGTCTGTCACAATAAAAGGGTTAGGGATTAAAATACTAAATTAACAAATAATAAAATAAATAAAGCTATTATTTTAATGGTCACTAAAATTAGACTGTGAATCACCTGCAGTCTATATTTTATTATTTATTTAACCACAGCAGGAATGTTCCTTAAATAATGCAAATGAGCCTAAACTCATTGTCTCCTGTAGAAATCTGTCACTTTGCCCTTTCTTTGAAAATATTGCTCTTCATTTGCAACAATGAACACCATAAATATTGACACTCTTCGCAGCTATAAAGGCTTGGGGATTATCTTTTTTATTCAGCTGTCTGAAAAGTCTAGATTTTTAGCATTTTATTGTAGTAGTAGCACCTATAAACACTTCAGATGATTTTCACTGTCATTACAGGCCACTGTGATTGAAGAGATATCTTTAAAATATATTTTTAATATTTTAACATTTTTATCTTTAGCATGTTTTTATCTTTTAAGAACAGTTTTCCTCTTTGGTAGCTGTGTTTGTCATTTTGTGACATCCTCTTTAGAACAAGCTTCCTACAAGACAGAGAAGAGAGATGATAACTGTCTTCAGCTGTGTAAGCTGTTGCTCAAATACAAGAACAATAGTTTTCAATAGTCAAAGAAGAATAGAAGAGAAATAATTGACTTAGATTGCAACAAAGACATTAGAAAGGACTTCAGATGGCAAAGATGAAGGAGCACTGCAACACTCTGAGGTCATGGGACTCTCTACCATAGGAGGACTCCAGAGACAGGTTAGATAAGCACCTGCAAAGAATCAATAGCAGAGCACTTAGAAGGTCTTTGAGATCATTCTGCTCTTCCTATCCCCCTTTCATTTCTCTTCTTTTTCTTTAGTCTTTCTTTCCATATTTTTGTAAATCAGACACTATTTAGAATCCTTTAAAGAAAAAAGGAAGCAAATGAATGGGTGGGTGGGTGGATAGGTGGATGGATGAATAGATGGAGTGATGTATTCATAGTGCTTGATTACAGACAGTAGATAAAATACAGGATCTGGGTTAACTCCTGCCTCACTAGATTAATTTAATTTACCTACACTTCAAACTCTAAAGTGAGATGATGAACATTTCTTTTTCCCCTTTCAAGAAAATTACGTGATTATGCTGATATTTGGCAATCTAAAATTATGTTGTATCAGCTGGGAGTATTTATATTATCTCACTAACAATATCATACTGTTAGGCACAAAAATAAATAGCATAGTAGCTATGCTTTATTGTTATATTCAGATAATTTACAGGTCTGTAAATATGAAACAAATAATGAGAAGTACAGGATGATTTTCCCCATAAACAGGAAATGTTTGTGTAGAATATTTAAGTAGCAAGGTCTGGTAAGACTAAACTTGTTACTCAAACATTGAAGATAATCTGCACATCTAATTTTTTAAACATGTTAGCTTGTATTTTTTCCATCATTTATGAAAGGTGTGAAAAGACCTCTGACCCAAAGGGAAGCAAATCTGAAAGTACCAACCATATTTTCTGTCATTTGAAAAAAGAAATATCATTACTGTCAATAAAACTACAGCTGCAGCAAGCGTCTGCCACAGATTCACTCTAAGTTAAAAAAAAAAAAACAGTTCAGAATATGAGCTTACAGCATTATACTTTCCTGCCAGAGAGACCTGGCTGTTGATACTACTGTTCAGTGCTTGCTCTCAGTTCTATTTTATTTAATCTGTTGGATTCTGCAGAAGTTAACTTCTGAAAGATTAAAAAAATAATAATAATAATTCTTTCAATGCACTCTTTGTGTTAACTGGTGTGAAACCCACAATGGAGATTTTGCATGTGGGAGAGAGGGAGGGGTAATGGACTCCCAGATCATGGTGGCAACATATAAAGTACACTTTCCACAGATAAGTTATTTCTTAAAGAAAAGACTTATAGTTTGCAACCTTTAACCTTTTCCTTCCAGTTAAAATGGGTCAAGTAACTGAACTGGCCATTTTACTCAAGTAAAAGAACTCTGAAAAGCAATATTCATATAATCTCCATCTATTTAGCTTAAAGTCCTAAGGACAGAAGACATTGAAGTTCTGGATACAACATAACTTAGATAATGCCAGCGTTTCTTCTTAAGTCTTTTTTAACTCAGTGTGTAATTTAGCAAAAGATATTAATTGACACTGGTTTACTGTTCTCAAGTTTAGCCTTCCTACATTTGAGTATACCTGAGTTAGGGCTGTTTCTTTTGAAAAAACAAAACAAAACAACAAATAAACAAACAAAGAACCAAACAAACAACAACAACAACAACAAAACACATAACTATGCTAAATTGTTCTGTGTTCCAGGCAACATCAACCAACATGAGGCAAACAAAGAAAGAAACCTATCATATTTGTATTAAGAGACTTCATTCTTGATGAGACTCCAGTTAGCTTGAGAACACAAAGAAGACAGCTGATATTTTGAGTTCTTCAAAGCTCTTCATGGATCTTAATAAGACTTAGACAAAATCAAAACAAGCGTTAGCAAGTTTGTATTTTTACCCAGCATCTGGCATTAAAAAAGCAAAGGACCAAAACACAAATACAACAAATAATCTTTTACACTCAGACAAAGCATGTTGAAGTGGAAATGAGGAGAGATGCTGTTTGTGTCATCATGTCAGTACCCTACCAATACTGACACCATTGATTACTGCACCAGCCAACTCTGAATTCCCATCATAAGCATATTCAACATGTAAAATATAATAAACCAGATGTAAATGTATATCTAATGGCATGTGCTGGTGATAATGAATTACAATGTTAGGTTCCCTGCGCCTCCACATTCCTCTACTGCAGAGCAGTTTCACGCAGAAGAATGAGATGAAAGCCTGAATATACTTTGAGAGTGAATGAATGAGTCCAGGTTCTACTTAGTCCATGGGTGAGCATTAATTCACTTTTGAAATCTGTCATCATAAGCATCTACATAGGATTATATAAAAACAGTAGTACCATAACAAGCCAAGCATTCAGTTAGCCCAGTACCTTATGGTCAAAAAACAGCAGCAGTGGATTTTTCAGGAGGCATATAAGGAGCTGGCAGACATTCAGTGATATATTTCATGCTACAGTCTCTCAGCTTCCTGCACTCTGTAGTTCAGGGAGTTCCTGCACCAAATACAATACTCTTCTCTTCTTTGATTGATTATTTTTCTTCATTCATCTATCATATTGTTTGTGAAATCTATCTAAACTTTTGACATCTTCGGTTTAGAGTTACAAGGAGATTCACTGTTTAAACAGAAAGTCAATGATTCTGAGAAAAAAAAAAATCAAAATAAAAAAGCAAGCAAGAAAATAAAGCCTGATATGGTACAATTTAAAGGAAGAAAAGATGGAGTGGCACTACCAGAAGAATAGGACATGGTTACAACTCTCTGGGAGAAAAGGAAATTAATACAATCCTGATAGTCTACTTTTTATTCTATGGAGACAATAAGGTATAACATGTTTTGGTGTCCATAGAAATGATGCTTCATTTACTCTCTGAATTAAACAAATGTAAATTTTCATTTAAAAAGAAAAAATTACGAAATCCATAATATATGTCAAATGGCATTCAGACAAAATATACCTTGAAGAGGAATGTGAGTTATTTTACTTCAGCTCTCGTCTCTTGCAGTCACTTACAGTAGTTTTAATTGCTAATGCATAGAATCGACATAGTACACATATATAGAATCAGTATGTATTTTTAGTGTATTTTTTAATAGAGACAGCATTGAAATGTAGTCTCCTTTTCTGCTAGGGAGTTCAAAAAATAAATTATAGTTGGATAAGAAGTAGAAAAATGAGAACCATCAGAAAAAGAATAAAAGAAAATATAAAGATATTAGAGCCATGATTTACACATGACGAACTTTTACTGGTACCTATTGTCCCTGGACACAACTGCCAACATTGCAGTTTTGTTACAGTACACTTGGCTGCCTTTGTGCCTTTGTCAAGCCAGCACATTTCGCTGACATAAATATATGGGCACCCCAGCACCACTCAGCATTGTTGCCTTGCTTTCTTGTATATTTTGCATCTCCATTGCAAAGTCAGACTGAATGTCTTTTTTGGCAGGTATTCCACGGCTCGAGGAAATCCATGGTATCTATCATGGCCTTTGGGGCATAGGGAGAGGAACAGAAAGCAGTAGCCGTGTGATCATTTGTGTGATCACAGAGAGGGACTTGCTAGAAGTGTCTAAAACAGATTTAATGCCCAGTCACTGACATACTGATGCAACAAGTCTGAATCTATAGCTACAGTTTTTCCAGCGTCAAAGATGCTGTAGTAGTTGTTGCTACTGGACAACTGGTACTTTGTCATGGGGGAAAACTGCTTAACTCATGTGGTTTTAATGCAATCAGGATGGAAGCAGTTCATTGACTTATTAACGATGTAATTAACCAGCAATCAGAGAACTATGCATTCAGGATAAGTATCAGCAACAGAAAAGACAAACCCCCGGCCCCACGCCCCCCTGGCAGCTCTCTGCCTAGAACAGGGCCAGCACCCACCCGCCTGCCCTCCCCTTCCCCCGGGGGTCTCTCCTCCCCTTCAAATCTACATGTTCCTACACTGCTTTTCAAGCTGACTCTTTCAGAGTTTTGTTGCTGATCTCCTGGTTGCTGTTTAATTCTACTAATGGTCAGCTGAAGCAAATTTCATATTTTTTCATTTCCTTTTGGCATTATCAGTTTTGGGGCAAAGCCCTCCTCAGGACAAGTAGTGTGAGATGACACACACACAGAGTTTACCCTCCTCTTACCTCGCCATGTTATCAAGAAAAGGCCACCCATTTTTCTACAGTACTTATTTGTACCAGCTCAGGTAGACTGATTAGTACAGACTTGCTCTTTCCATGGTCTAAGTTTAAAATAAAGTAGTATAAAGCCACGTTTTCTGCATGCTTCCATAACACAGATGCTTTCAAATAACTGTTTTCAGAAAGGAAATGTTGTCAGAAAAAATGCAGTGTATACCAGTTCAAGCAAAATCATGACATATATTCATTTACAGTCCCCTGGTAAAAATGGATAAAGCTTAACTTTTTTTGAGTCATTTTTGGCAGTGTAGCTTGAATTTCTATTAGGCCATTGAACAGATGCAAAGCTTTGGCTTGTGGCTGGGCATCAACATGGGACTCAACATTTTGAATATTACACAGTTATCTCCCTTGCACAGCATCTGGCAAGTCCAGTCATCTGCATTGCTAACTAAAGAATGGAAATAAAGTCATGAATTTAGATTCTTTCAGACTGATTTCACTTCAGTGAAACAATGAGACTACATACCAGTTGAAGATTTTTACCCAATTTTTACTCTTTTTTTAAAAACTGTTTCTTTGAGAAACTGCATACATTTCAGAAAGCACAACTGAGGGGGTATAAACCTGTTTGTGAAGTAAAACTAGAAAAATAGTTCTATTGATCCTGTGAAATGAGGTTAGTCATCTGTTAGAAGAATAATGGTAGAAGAATAATGGTTTAGGTATCAGAGGGTGCAAGTGAAAAAAAATCTTCTACATTGGCAAAGAAAATCAGGCAGGAAAAATTTTTGAAAAATTAGGAAAAATTATCCTCGCAAGCTTTAAGAATTTGCATTTGAAAGTGTTGAACTGTTGTACTGTTTTGCTTACTGTATCAGTAAGTAACCTTTGCTTACTGCATCAGTAAGTAATTTTTTTTCCCAGGAAAACCATGGAAGCAAGTTCATTCTGGTTGAGAAACACCTCAGATGTACCTTGAACTGTCATTTCCATACAAGATACATCAGCTCAAAGGATGTACAGCCAGATTGCAAACATCAACTCCAAATACCACCTCATGCTTCTCAGTTTCTCACACCTCCATGCACCTAAAAATTTAGAAGTCACACATTAGACACAAAATCATAAGGAAGATTAAGCAGTACTTGAGTAAGCAACTGTGGTCAAGTGTCAAACAACCTCAAAAATGGGAAAGTCCAAAGGCAGTCATACTCATGGAAGAAGCCAAAAGGACGTAAACACCTGAAGACAAATTAGGAACTTGAACAGAGGTTTGGATGGCAAGCAAAGAAGGTAGACCAGACAATAATCATCATTTCACCTACGAGTTTTGGAAGAAATATAGAAGAAGAAAAGGAAGAAAGACCAAGAGAAGTGCTTGAAAAACAAAAAAGAAGTACTAGAAGAGGAAACACAACATCTCCACGTTCTGGTTAGGATAGAAGATCAAAGACGGAAAATTTCTACGGCAGAGGACAGCTGCTGCTTCAGAGGATCCAAGTCGCCATTACTGAGAGTTGTGAGCTGTGGTGGATGTGAGGATGTGTGAGACATTTACAAAGAATGGAAAAAGCAAATGGGTAACACAGACACAGTAGTAAGAAAAAGTTACTTCAGATGTAATTAAATATCACCAAGAATGAAAAAGGATGACATGTTGTGTGAGAAATATGAGTATCTACTATGGATCTAAAGAAAGGATAGTGTCATATTGGGAGTTAAGCACTGCAAGATTTAATAGAGCATGCTTAAGTATCTCTGTGGATGTAGCCATCATATGCCAGTCTCATTGACTAGGGACTTCCCTAGGGATCAGACCAGCACCATCATCAAGAAAAATACTCAACTGAGATCGTTACAAATGGTTACAAACCATTTGCCTGATGCAAATCTAATTGTAACCGTCAGTGTCCAGTGAAACAGAATGAACTAATACCCATAGGAATTTTACAGCTCCCATCTCAGTGAATAAAACTAGCATGTTCTTGAAATATTGCCATTAAAAAAAAAAATGAAGTATTCTGACAGAAATGAAGTTTTGTGGCAGACGCTGATTTCTTACAGACCAGGTGAGAACTACTTGGTCTCTCTCTCTTTCTCCAAATTCCTGCAATATAGCAGCCTATTGTAGCAATGATGCTGTACAGAAATGAGCTTTCTGCCCGAACAGCATTTGCCAGCTATCGGCATTGCCTGGAACTGTCCTGCAGACGTGACCAAGACCAGAGTATTGAGCTCAGAGAGATTCCGGGTCTTTTGATTTGTGTCTGTTTGTATGCAGTGGCGTGGCCCAGGGCACTGGGGTGCCTGACTTCTTTTACTAGTGAAAGGACTATTGAATATAGAGAGCGAAAGTGGAAAGCACAGCAGCTGTTGTGGGAGGGGAACATGACCCATCTAAAGCTGTGTTCGGTCCCTTGAGTGGGACTGACAGCCCGATCGTGCAAAGGAAAGAAAGTGGCACAGGGGAAGTGATGGTACTGTCGCACAGGGACTTGATCTTCCTTTGACTTGCCACACGGGAAAAGCAGAAAGAAAGGTTCATTATCTGCTTTAGCCAAGTGCATTCAAGTATGTGTGCGTGTGTGTAGAAGACAACAGGAAGAAGCACTTAGTTTGATTGCACTCTAGCCATTTGCTGATAATTTGGTTGAAAGCAATTGTGTCTTATAATTTATGTTTTTAAAAGCCTGATTTGCAATAACAGCTTTAAAAACACTGAACAAGATTAAAAGAAAAAGGTGGGGATTAGAAAGTTAAATCTGTAAGTGGAATTTAGAGTTGGTAACCTAGCATGCAGTGGGATGAAATTATACACAAATTGCTTTATATACTAAAACTGTGTATGAAAACAAAGGTTTTGTTTCTCATTACACAGTTTACACAGTTATCTAATAGTCTCAAAAAAGGGATGCAGAGGTGCTTTTTCCCAAAAAAAAAAAAAAAAAAAAAAAAAAAAAAAAAAAAGGTTGGCTGTTTGCTTGGGAAGGTATTTGAATATAATGAATTTATATTCCCCTTGACTGCACTGTACCCAAGTCACAGTTCAGACAGTTCACAGCAATGGGATAGAAACCAGTTTGCTTAGAGACAGGGTAAAGTTAGTATATCAGCTCTCACTGTACAAGACTAAAAGGAAAATCTTCTTGAGAAGGGATAAATGCAGAGAACAAAACCTCACATTAATGGGAATGCATGGGAAAAGTTGGGGAAAAAAACAAGAGAATGGTGAATAGAGACATAGGTTAGTATCATAGGTTAGTGAAGTCCTTGCTAAACATGTGACTCACGTTGCCTTTATCAGCTACTCAAGGATCAAAGTGCAGAATCCTGTGGATTTCAATAATATAAAGAAAGTAGAAATCTGTGCTAATTCCAGAACTCCTGAATCTGAGTATCCATCTATGGGGTATTTTATAACATAATGTAAAGTTAATTAAAACAGTATACATTTACATATTTCAAGGACTATTTGATGACGTTGGAGATACAGCTCAAAATTTTCAGGATTCAGATAATATTAGAGGGCAGTGGGTTAGATGGCAAAGCAAGCATGTTCTAAGCTTTTCTTAAATACTTTAAGTAAAATTTGCAATACATTTACTAATTCAAACTCTCAGCAGTTATAAACCAGCACGATCATTTTCAGTTCTATGAATTTGCATTGATTTATGCCAATGAAGGAGTTGGCACTGTCATAAATTGAGTCTTTTTTAATTCTATGGTCTTATATTTTTTATGCCAATCAGTTAACATATTATGCAAGACTGGTTCTTTACAGCCAGTCTGTGTTGTAACTATTCATCTATTTAATGTATCTCAAAGCCATACTTCTAATCTAAGTTAATCATCCAATAGTCAATGCCAAGAAAGAGGGCTCCTTTTTCTTTTCTTGTGCTAGGGCACAGTTCTCCTCTCCTAATGTGAATTCATTTGATCCATTTTAGATGTCTACTTTAAGAGAGATGAATCTTGCCCTAAAACTGCCTGTCTGTCTCTGTAGAGATTTACAAACATCTGAACAGATTAATTCCACCTCTAGTCTTAAAATAAGGTGACTCACTCTTTAGAGGTGTCTGTACCTTTTACTACGAGGGTAGTCTAGGATATGAAGCAGATGAGTAACTTCTAGACATCTAAATTGAGGACAGATGAAACCTTGCTGCAATTCCAGGAGCTTTCAAAAAATCAAGGTGAGCCGAGAGTCCATCAGTTCATTAAATAATTGTTTCTGCTTTCAAATCTACATGTCACTCAAGAGGATACACGATATCAGACTCCTTTATTGTATAGAAAAAGTGTTAAAAGCTTTACCTTTAGACAGTATTAAAAGATGAAAATGCAATGCCCAGAAGTTCAAATATACAGAAGCATATGGAACACGAAACGGATCTCCTGAAGGAGAAGTTCTGTTGCCTCTTTTTTCCTTAACACTCACTATCAATTTAAAAGCAACTAAAAATCTTCAGTACATGCTCATATTTATGAATGGCAGAGATTCTGTTCCAATCCCTTCAGCCATTCTGTGCTCATTAACTTCTGCTATATTAAACATACCAGAAATTAGTATGAACAGTGATTGAACAAACAGGCACGAAAACTAAGCCTAGAAGATTTAATGTATTCCTCCAGTGTGCCCTGACATAAAAAATACATCATTATTAAAAAATAATAATAATAATAATAATAATAATAAAGTTGTAGCTCTGTGAATAATGAATTAAATTATAACATATATCTGGATACTTTTAGAAAAATAATACATGTGAAAGTAAAAAAAAGTAAACATCATCACTAGGAATGCAATACTGAGTACTTTATTAACAACTATCAATTGCTGCTTTCTTTTAAAAGTCTCCAATAGTTTTATATTATAGAAACATTTTTATGTTTACCCTAATTATTTATGGGATTCTCTCCAACTACTGAACTGGGAGAAAAAGATATTTAAATGTCCATGTCAGAACAAAGAATGGGTATTTTATGAGTTTGCTGCTCAGATTATTACTCTCTACTGGCATTTACCTTACCACCTTGACAGACTGAAGTGATTTAGGAGATTGTGTTCCATCCCTTCTTTAGTTACAATGCATCACTGAGCAGTCATTTGTGCACTTGCTAAGAATTTTCTGCTAAGGAATTGTTCTGTCCACTGCCATCAAACCATAATTTGAGGACTTAATAACAGAGGTACATGTAGCCAAAAGCTGGTCATGTGCAGAGAATGACAACCAGCACCACACAAAAAACACTGTGGTCAGATACAAAAGTGAAGTGTCAGGCACCAAATCAATCCATCAGCTTTCTGTTAAATGGCTGTGTTAGATCTCAGTGCTGTAAATTTCCAGGTAGTCTGTTTTTCCAGTGCAGCTTTACTGAGATGCATACAAGAATCTTATCTGCCTTATCTCAGGGCCTCCTATTTTCTCCATAAAGATACGACTTGTCTGTCACACTCCAGAATCCTCTATTTCCTGGCTATAAAAATAAGAAAAGTAGGTATGAGAAATAAAAAGGATGATTAGGAGAATTTCGGTATCACTTCACGTAAATGAAATCTTCCCTGTGAGAACCAGAAGTAGCATTATAAATGTAATGAATAGCTTGTTGTTAGCCCTAAAGGGCATTTATTTGTTCCACATTCACAGACAGAAAAGTAGAGTTTGTTTAGTAACTTGTTCAACCTTACACAGTCTAATTGTGGCATCCGGTCTGACTCAGAAGTGCACAAAAAACATCACTACTTCCTAGCATCCATGGTGATAGCAGGAAGAAGAGCTGGAACTTCTGACCTGCTGGTCTCATCTTTTGTTCATGAACACAAAATCCTGCTTCCTCTCAAAACTAGAGGTTTGCATTTTTCAGTATAAAGATATGTAACCATAAACTTTCTTGAGGCTATTTGGATGACAGTTCAGCTTGGTTGGAAACAGTTCAGGGAATCTGGCAGGATATTACAAAGAAAATCTCTAATATATCATAATTGTATGGGAAAAAAATCCTTCATTCATAAATAGTTGCATCTACATAATTAAGCATTTTGAGGGATGTTGTTTTCTGATTCTTTTTACAGATTTACCAGCAGAGAGGAAGTTTGAGCCTTGTGAAGTATGATGGAGGCTTCTCCTTTGCCTTGGAAAATGCCCTGGGAACACACTTCACTCTTAGTTTAGTACAATTAAACTCAGTTAAATACAGTTAAACTACTTTATATATAGGTTATAGAACAGGGGATTATCTGCCAAGAAAACCTTGAAACAAGGATGCAAGCTATCCCATGAGAATTTTTTTTTTCAGCCAGAGGGCTGAAGCTTCCTTCATTGGCACAAGGACGTGGGCACTGCACTGTGTCCTGTTCCAGGGTAACTGGAAACCAAATTAAAACAGCTTGAGACTTTCATCAGTTTGTGTGTCAAGCCCTGCAACTTAACAGGAGCAATTACACAATTTCCCACTCCAGACCAATTTGCTTTGATCCTATGTATATCAATATCAGTTCTGGTTAACATTTTTTATTGCACATAAACGTAAGTGTATTTTAATTTATTTTTTTTCTCAGCCCTCTTACAGACAGATCCTAACCCCTCAGCTGGAGGGGTTTGCCCTATATAGCAAAATACAGTTTATTTAAAGAAATTGGATAACAAATGGAAGCAGAGATGAAAAAACTTGCATAAAAACATAGGAGCCATAAAAGCTGAGGCACTATTTGCATCAGAGTTTTCTGTTCATTTCTTCTTTCTGGCTAGTATCCAATTTTTTAGGAAGTTACACAATCTATGTAAGTACTTTTAAGATTTGCTATACTAATTAAGAGTCCAAACAATGAAATGTTTGTGTAGATAAAAACAGACACATATTAATGCTCACTTTTCCCCACATAATGTCCTATAAAAAGCTAAGGAAACTGCATATCTAAAAGAAGTTGCTCTTACAAGAGTGAATTCTTCAAATATGATGAAAACTAAGTATCTCTGAAGTTTGAGAAGCATTAGTTAACCAAAATCCTAATATACTCCAGTATCAGCAAGCCCTGCCAAGTTTTCAGCAGGACTCTGCATATCTATTTTTTGTTGTCTCTGAAAGCACAGTTATAAGTGCAGTTCCTGTGGTGACATTGATGCTTTAAGCAATGCATTGATGTACCATCATCACAGTCTTCAGTGCCCTGGCAAAACTGTTTCTGGTTCTAGAATACAAAAATTATCAGTGAACAATCCTTGGACAAAAATAGCTCTACAACACCAGAAAAAGTTTTTAGTCCTTGTTCAGTTCATTGCATGGTGCCACAAAAAGTTACATCAACACAAACCACAGTGTCATACAATACCAGGTTGGGAGGGACGACAAGGATCATGTGGTCCAACCATTCTTGGCAAAAGCACGATCTAGACAAGATGGCTCAGCACCCTGCCCAGCTGAATCTTAAAACTGTCCAGTGTTGGGGAATCCACCACATCCCTGGAGGGATTATTCCAATGGTTGATTGTTCTCATTGTGAAAAATTTTCCTCATGTGTTCAAACGGAATCTCCCCAGGAAGTAGCTTGTATGTGTTACATCTCATCTTTTCCACATGACTCCTTGTGAAAAGGGAGTCTCCAACTTCTTTGTAGCCACCCTTTAAATGCTGTAACACAGTGATAAGATCTCCCTTAAGACTTCTTTTCTCAAGGCTGAACAAACCCAGTTCTCTCAGCCTTTTCTCACATGGCAGCTTCCCAATTCTTTGATCATCTTTGTGGTCCTACTCTGGACTCTCTCCAGCATGTCCACATATTTTTTTGCATAGCAGGGACCAAAACTGAACACACTATTCTAAATGTGGCCTGACAAGCACCAAGTAGAGCAGGATAATGACTTCTTTGCCCTTGCTAATGCAGCCCAGCATCCTGTTTGCTATCTTTGCTGCAACAGTACATTATTCACTCACATTGAACTTATTGTCCACCAGGACGTCCAGGTCTCCTTCCACAGAGCTGTTCCCCAGCCAGGTAGATACCAGCCTGTGCTGAACTCCTGGCTTATGTTTTCCCAGGTGCAAGACCTCACTCTTGTCGAACTTCATAAGGTTCTTGTTAGCCCACTCCTCAAGCCTATCCAGGTCTTCCTGGAGGCTAGCTCTCCCTTCCCAAGTGTCCACTTACCCACTCGGTTTGGTATCACCAGCCAGCTTCATCGGGGTACATTTGATCCTATCGTCCTGATCACTTATGAAGATACTAAACAATGTGAGGCCCAATACGGAACCCTAAGGTCCCCCCTTGTAACCAGTTGCCAGTTTGAAAAGGAGCCATTTACCATCAAACAGACCACTTGCCTAGGCCATAACAGATCAGTTTCCCTAGGAGGAGGCTGTGGGAAACCATATTGAAAGCCTTGGAGAAATACATGTAGACAACGCCCAGTTGGAGAAATACATGTAAACAACGTCCATTGCTCACCCTACATCAACTCAACAGGTTATTTTGTTGTAGAAGGCGATCAGGTTTGTCAAGTATGATTTGGCCCTGGAGAGTCTGTGCTGGCTTTTCCCAGCCACATGCTTCAACTGACTTGTGATAGCCTCCAGGAAGATCCAGTTCCACAACTTTCCCAGGGACTGAAGTAAGACTGATGGGCCTACAATTTCCTCCTTTAAGCCCTTATTGTTGATGGGCATGACACTGGACTTCTTCCAGTCTTCTGAAACATCCCCTCGTCTCTAAACTTCTCAAAGATTATGGAGAGCAGCCTCGCTATGACATCAGCCAGCTCTCTTAACAGCTTTCAGTGGATATTGTCGGGGTCTATTGATTTTCAGGGGTCAAGTTCCTATAATAGTTCCCTTACCAACTCTTCCTTCACTGTTGGTGGGTTACCATCAACTTGGATTTCCACTCTCAAGGCCTGAGGCCCAAAAGCGTTGGTAAAGACAAAGACAAATAAAGTATTGAGAACCTCTGCCATTTCAGCGTTTTTGGTATGATCAAGCATATCAAACAATGCTGATGAACATATGAGAAAGAGAAGGTGCATAGGGTGGTACTGGTACCAATAGGTTTCTAGCTGTAGCAGTACTGAGGGATGGATTTCAATGGGTCACTGGTGCTGGCTCTGCAACACTGCTCCCACACATTGCTAAGGGATCTGCTGACATGCTGAGAGGCAAGAGGACTTTGACCAAATGGTGAAATATAAATCCTACCATCTGTACTAAGACAACAGGAATTGTCTTTGGTTTTCAAAGATGAAGTTGGAAAAAATAAACTTGTATCTATCTCTTAGTATCCTTCTGTATCTTTAAAGTGTCTCTTATCTTAGTTTAAAAATAATTAATAGTTAATGGAGAAAAAAAAATAGAAGCAAACAGGATTGGTTTAAAATGTTTTACTATAATCAACATCTGACTAAAAAGTAATAATATGGAAATTCAAGTCATCATTCTTGCCAATTTTAGCTTTAAAAAATTCAAAATTAAAGTTTGATTTATTTAACATGTTCATAAACATTTTTAAATGGACCTATTTAGAGTTCTTGTTTTATTTTAATGAATGATTACAGCTTCATTTTCTCATTGTAAATGCAACCACTTTATGAAGACAATAACCTAAAAATAAGAGAAATAGTGCAATACTTACTTTGATCACCAAATTATATACATAGATCATATGCATGCAAAAATACTGAAAAACATTGTAGAAGATTCCTGTGGCAATATCACTACAAACACATCTAATATCTGGAAGAATTCCAGTAGCACATTGAAATGTAAGGCAGTATTGTATACTTTTTAAATTAAAACAATGGTGTCATAAAGACAAGGTTCCTATAGAGTGTGTTTTTACAAAGATAATAATAACACCAGGGAAAGCCTGGAACTTTTATCTTGCTTTTCAGTGTATTCTAAAAAAATCAGTTATATTAAGTAAGACCATACACTTGGTGCAGTCAATTCTCTGTGGTATTTCAGGAGAGATTTATTGAACCAGTAGATAGTTTCCTCTCAGATACCACTGAGATGTGTTCATGGAATTGTAAGATGTTTACAGTAAATTAGTAGCTAATTAGGTGAACTGAAATGCCAGCACCTGCTCCTGCATTATTTAAAAGAAGAAATCAGGAAAAAAAAATATATTTAGCGTTTCACAAATGGAGATAATACTTCAGGGCCTGGATTTCTCCAAGCCTATTTAATCATTTGAAAAGGCTGTCAGAATTATTGGATTATGAAGCTGAATCAGTGCATCTTAGATATTTTTCCTTCCTGCAGTTTTATAGTCATTATTGCATTAAGATTCTGGCAAACAAGGCCAACAATATTTATGGTTCCTGCCACAACATTAAAAATGCATATCCCATTCAGATTTTATGAATCTTGAATTGCAGTAGGAAATGAACAGTTTAGATGATAATTGACTTGTAGGGATTAGAATAGTTCACATTTCCCCCTGTGCAAAGAGAAGGTTCATCTGAGGTCTTACAGATAGATGTTAATTCCTCCAGAACATCATATCAGTCTCTACAAAAAGGTGCTTTAGTTCTGGTAACTATATATTGTGGCAATAACAGCTATTAGTAAAACTGATAGAGCAGGCACAGCGAGCCAAATTGTGATGGGAAAATGAGGGTGAAATCCAAATCAAATATTAGATGCATGTGGTATTTTATATAATGCAGAACCAAATAACCTGCCAATTCTAATGAGCTTGTAATTTGATCAGGAAAGTATAGTACAAAAGCAATTCTGGATGGGAATATGTGCCATCAATGAGAAGATCAAAGTAACAAAAATGCTCTGAGAAGGAGTTGGGTTTCATGTGGAGAACAGAGGAGAAATTCTCATAGTATAGGAATTAAGAAGCTTTTCATGTTAGAGAAGAACCCCAAAGGAAAGTATCGTGGTGACACTGTGTGGAACCAAAAAAGGAGGGTCATGGGCAAGGATGTTGTTGAGTACAAATATAATTTAATACAGTAAATTAAAAGAGCAAAGTTGCAAGAAGAGGCAGAGCTGAAGAGACTACATGAAAGGATGTGAGAGGTAGGGTGGCAGCAAGAAGAAGGTTAAAGTGAGGGCAGTCAACATGCTCTCTATTATCACAACCAGAGTGCCATTTCCCAGTAGGAGTTCCAATTCTTAATCTTATATTTTCCTAATGTTCTCTCTCTTCCCAGAGGAAAGCCTGAGTTCTCAGTCATGTTCATGGAACTCAAAGCTTACCATTAATTAGAAGGTGATTAGTTGAACTGAAATTATTTTTGTCTGTTTCAGGCTCACAAGCATACAAACACAGACACACATTCCTGGTACCACTCACACAAACCCACCCTGAGATTGGGCTGGGCTGTGTCCAGCCTGAGATGTCTGCTCTTTGCACTCCGAGGCTCTTCAGAGGATTTAGGATTAATTTTTGAGCATGTGCTGGTTGCACCAGCAGGACCCAATTTCATAGACTGGAAGACCAAGTTTTATTCAAAAGGGCTGAGAAACAGCTGCCCTGTTCATTCCCCTTAGCAATCTTTTGGAACACAAAGAGAATGCAAACTGCATGAGGAGCACCCTGCTGAGGAGGTTCTTGTCGCAGTGTTCTTTTACTCACTTCTTTTGCTTACTACTTGTTGGAGTATTGCACTCAAATTCTTGAAAAAACTCAGATATACCAAAGCTCCTTCAAAACCACTAGCAAAGAGAAATACCCTGGTGAGGAGGAGAGATAATGTGTATGGTGCTCAGGTTTGGTAAAAGATATCTGAGAGACTTTACCAAGTTTCAATGATCAGTTCTCTTGCATTGCACTTGAACTAGGAAAGACGCCAGAGAACACAGAGTATAGCTTCTTATTCCTTGGACTGCCCTAAAATTAAGAAATAGCATTAAAAAAAAAAAAAAAAAAAAAAAAAGACTTGTATTAGTTTCACATTGTCACCAAAATAAGTCCTTCCTCTCCTCTTCCTTGTCCCGATTTCTTTTTTTGCTCTGTTTTCTTTGCATTGCTTTGGAGATCCCTCTCTGGTCAGCCTTATCAACTGCTTGAGTTCCTTGCCCCTGAAGACCAAACTAAAATTATAGAGCTTGGTGAGGGGAATAAGTAATCTCTCTTTTCATAAGCTATGCTAATTATAGCCATATTTCATTATTCCATTTCAACGAATAATTACCAATCATATTTTCTTGCCATCAGTGTGCAAGAGGCAAAAATTTCTCCTTTCATTTCTTTTATTTTCAACCTCAGTATAAAGGCACAGAAATCAACCCAGTACCCAAAATGGAGCTTGCTATCTAAAACAAAAGCTCAGAAAACATCCTCAATAATAATGGATTAAATAAATTGCCCAAGATCCCTGTGAACAGATTAATTATTTCAGCTTTCCAGCATAGTTTTCTGATCTTTTTTCTATCCTTTTCTATACTTTTCTCTCAGTTTACTCATATGTCTTCTTAAATTTTATAGCTACTCTAATGGTTTAACCTGATCTTCAAACAACTTCCCTGATCTAACCTGCAATGGTGGTATACTTAGAAGTCCTCAGCCTTGTTGACTATGAATTATGATATGACTTAGCTTCAGAATTTGGTTTTTAAATCAAATATAAGAATATTATCTTTTTCATGGTAGTTATTCATCTAATAAAATTAATTCACAAATTTCTTAAGAATAAATTACATTATTCTCATATTCTATTGGAACATATATAAAAACATGTTCATTAGTCTAACTGAACTGAACCATTTCACTTCAATTCGATATTAAACTGATTATGGTACCATGACATATCTCAGTATTCACACACATCAGGTCCCCATTCTGTCCCATCTGTGAGCCTAATGAAAACACACATCATGCAGTGTTGTGCTGTGTTCTTTCTGCACACACTGCGTGGTGTTTCATGGAAGCACCACAGGAGATGGAGACTGTAGATCCAGCTCACAGGAGGCCTGAGCTATTCCCACAGCACTACAGTTTAATTTCAAACAGAATGATTCCATTAAAAAAGCATAAACATTTCCATGGGGCGGGGGGAGGGTTGAATTCCCATTTCTCGAAGAGCAGGAATTCTAAATTTCACTCATCATCTAACCCATGAGTCTCATACAGAAAGTACTAATATATGAACACCTGTGACACCTTTTTAAACTGTACAACTCTCTATATATTATGTGCTGAATTTGAGGGAGCTGAAATACCTGTGGATTATGCACGTAATATTTTTGTCTTGGTTGTAAAATAAAAGGACGGTTTATGAGAATATAGAAGCTTTCAACTAATAATAACATAAATAACATAAATAAAGACTCTTGAATCTGTGAGCAGAGACACAGACTCTTCTTTTTCCAATTTTCATTAAAAATAAAAACTGTGTATTCTCTAGAAAATCAAAATGAGGATATGAAGTAAAATCAAGCTTATCATCCCATTCAAAGCCATGTTTTTGCTCAAACTGTAACTGAACCAACTTCCTAGCATTACTTTGAAGATTTTGTTGAACACTCCCATTCTCCCAAAATGTTCTGTCTTACAGTTCAGAAAGGTGGACTGATCAAGTCTTGACATCTTTGCAGAGGGATCTCTTCAGCTCTGGGCCTGTCTGCATCCCTTGGGATCTCCATATCCTAATCTCTATCCCTCATCACATGCACGGTTAAAATCTCTAGCAAAAGCCAACACCATTGCACTAGTTTTGCTGTTCATTACGGTGCTGTAAACATTAGCAAAGAGGTCAGACCTGTTTGGAGATATTTAAAATTAGTTTTTACTGCTTCTAGCAGCAGAAATTTTTGATTCTTATTCTCCTACAGTGGACACCCACGTCCAGCTGCTAACACAAAGACAAGTCCTTTCCTTGCTCTGGTAATACCCAGCAATCTCGTGTGGCCTCACTGCCTGAACATGAGTGTATGTACATGTTAATGTCTCTCCATGCATTTGTATGTTCAGGGGTGAATTTAGTGGAGGGGACTGGCAGAAACATCTAAGAATTTTTTAATCCTGTTTCTCAGAGCCGTGGAGCTATTCTTATCCCAAGTGCAACATTATATTACACTTTTCTTCAGCTACCACAACACTGTATGCCAACTTCAGGGAGCTGCAAAGAGACTGTGATTCTGCACTGGTGAGAAACATGGCCCATTCCCCAGCAGAAGTGAGGAACGCCTCCTTGCCTGAAGCCTGAGCTGCATGCTTGACCATACCACTTGGACATTTTGAAATCAAAATATTGCAATTTCCAGTATGAAACCAGTTCTGGACTGAGGAACTGGTTGAAATAATATTATTGACTTGAATCCTAATGAAAAAAGCATCATTTTCAAAGGTTCCTGAATCAGACTGAAAAAAATCTCAAAAAACTCCATTATTAATTTATCTCCCTAACTGGAGCAAAAACAAATATTGCAGATTTTTGGTTAATCACTTCAGAAGTAAATCAGAAAAATCCATCATGCTTGATCAGCAGATGATAAATAATACAAGAATACAAGTTTCTATATCTAGCTGTGCCTAAGGAATTTGGGAATGGAGAGCAAACCCTCTAAAACAATACTTTAAATAGCTGAGCAAGCCATTATTATGAACACATTTTATTACTACTTGAAACATGACCAAGTTGTTTTTTGTTACACAGAAAGTAATGTAGAAAATTTGCATGGTGATTTCAAAGCTCCTTCTTTCAAAAGCACACTGCTACATTTTTAATGTGAGTGGATTAACTGTTCTTTCTATAAGTAGTGCTGGGTATTTCTTGTTCTGAATATATGTGCTTCTTCCCAGCTGAAGTCAATGCATTAGTCAGGCTATCACCACCATAAACAAATGTAATCTATTTCATTCATTGATTAAACCAGCAGAGCCTGAAGGAAAATTTCACCATCCAGGAAACCAAATGGGTATTTATAACTTACATTCATGCTGGTTTTGCATATAGATTGTGAAATCGTAGAGGAGGCATTTTAGTTTCTGAGCTAATGTGTTCCAACAGAGGGATCAGTCAATTTTGCAAAAGCAGCTTATTGCAAAATTTAAAGAAATGTTGCAAAGTCAAAGACCAAATCTCCCAATAAAATGTTGTATATTTTAACATTAACATTACACAAGTTCCAACCTGAAACTTGAAACACACTTACTTTAAAGAACATCTTGTTTTATCTTCCTTTCCAAATTTTCATAGATGAGACACAAACATGATAGGGAAAGGATCCCAAAGAAAGCGGACACTCATGCAAACTTTGCACAGCTAACTTGGATTTCTCAGTCCTGGCACTCTTCTCCCTCCCAGGAACAGAACAAGGGAAACTGCAGTGTAGCTTCCCTGCTAAGTCCTGTGATTTGGGTTATCCTTCCCATTCCAGAGGTCCTACCACACTGAAGACGTTTTTCCAGTGGTATTCCTTTTCCTACCTTACTGCCATTACAGGTTCCATAATTTTTCATGTCTTTGAAAGTATTGTTCAGGACCAGGCTTACGGTTTAACTAAAATAGCATATTCTCTGGGGCCATATGCATGTATTATTGGTTGCTCTGAGTGACATTTACCCTGTCTGACATTAGGGATCCCACTTTCGGTACCTAGTTCAGAAGACGCTCACTGCAAAGCAGATATCCATAGTAGATGTCCTGACACATCCGCTAGAGGAGCTTTATCAGTCCTACTAGCAATATGAGGCTGGGAGCCTCCTGGACTTTACTACTGTCACTGCTCCCCAGGTCTGTGGCTCTGCGAAAGTCAGTGCAAGGAATCTAAAAAGAACATAGAATCATAGAATAATTTGAGTTGGAATGGACCTGCAAAAGTCATGTAGTCCAACCCCCCCTGAAAAGAGCAGGGACATCTTCAACTAGACCAGATTGCTCAGATGCCAAGGAGGACTGAGAGGAGAAGAGATTAAACAGAGCAGAAATCACATCCAGTGGATTCTAAGGGAGATGATACAAATACACATATATCCAGCACCTGCTTATTAAAATTGAATCTTCTCATATCTTCATATGTGCCATTTGCAAGTTCCATTTAACTCCATTAAATTTCCTTTTTCTAAATGAAAGATTTTGTCAGAGCTTTGAGAGTCTTTGTTTCCCACTTGTCCAATCCCAGAGGTTTCAAGCAGTTCAGAATCTAGCTGTGATCACAAAGGATTGTAAAAGAAACTGGAGGTTTGATTTTGTTGTTGGATCACGGGTTTTTGTTTGGTTGAGCTTGGGTTGTTCGGGGAAACAAATAGTTTACACAAAAGAGCTACTGTCTTGTCAAGAAGAGTTTATCTCCACAGACTTCTGACCATGGCCAAGAGTAGTCCCTTAAGAGGTTCAGAGAAAAGCTTCTACTCAGCAGTTCCTCCTTTTTTGTAAGCTTTGGACTCTCTTGGGAAAGAGAGCATTAAATGGTTTCATTCATTGCCCTTTCTCTCTACATTTCTCTATTCTGCCACCAAGAATTTACATGAAGAGACTGTAAATGTCAAAGCTTCTTGTTAAAATAAATAATTACATTCTGAAAATAATTTAAAAAAAACCTCTGAGTGAAAAAAAATCTTAATCTCAAATGATAAGAAAAAATATGTTTAAAAAAATACAAAAGTTTTTTAAAGTAAAAAAAAACCCAAAGGAATAGCTAAAATCATTTCTGATGTGAAAAAGGAAAGGGGTGCAATCAGGAGCATCTGTTTTTGTTTGAAGTGAAAGGAGAAAGTAACATTACCAACTGCTGCCTTACTAAAATTCAAAAACTTTGATAAAGATTCTGGTGTGTAGTCAAGTTTATTTTTAACCTGGGCAAGTGACAGATGCACTCTCGTTCCCCCTCAAGAGCAACAGAAACTTCTAGTCTTGTGGACCACTCTAGTCATGTATATGTCCCTTGGTTGCTCAGGACCATGTCTAGATGCTTTTGAATATCTCCAAGGATGGAGACTCCACAACCTCTGTGGGTGACCTGTGTGAGTGTTCAGTCACCATCATAGCTAAATATTGTTTCCTGATGTTCAGATGGAGCCTCCTGTGTTTCTGTTCATGTCCATTGCCTCTGGCCCTGTAACATGGCACCACTGAAAAGAGCCTGGCTCTGTCTTCACTGCCCATCATCAGGTACTTATATGCATTGATAGGATCCTCTGAGTCTTGTTTCCTCCAGGCTGAAAAACCCCAGATCTCTCAGCCCTGTGCCAGAGGCTCCAACTTAATCAGCTTTGTGGCACTTCACTGGACTCTCTCCAGTGTGCCCATGTCTTTCTTGTAAGTCTTGTTAGCATATCATTTTCACAGTTGTGTTCTCCATTTGCTATATAAGGGCTTTTGGACATACAAATTATTAAATAAAACACTAACTTAAAAGAAAACACAAACCTCTAGTTGAAAAAAAGGACTAAATATTCCTAATAGGGCTACTTGCAATTCTGTGTAATTCTAGCCCATAGTTATGTTTACTTACTTGAACAGAAAACATTATCATCTCAACAAACTTTCTTAACCTTTTGGTTTTGAGTATCCACTGTTCTTTATAATGTAGGTATTATAGTGTGCTCTCAAACCTTCATGAAATAAATCTTTGTGTGGAGAGAGGAGAGCCAGACCTTCGTTTTTCATGCTTCCAAAGCAAAGCAAATCTGCAGCTATGACGTAAACATATATATATATATATAATATATATATAAATTATTACAGTTTTTTGCATGTATTTTGCTAGTGGAATATAGCATGATTTTTTTAAAAAGAAAAATATTACATGGAAAAACTGAATTCATGTGTACAATATCAGACAGACACAGCATTAGATAAACAGATAACAAACTTAACAGTTTGTTAACCATACTATCTACAATTCTATTATATATATTACTAAGTCCCACCTATAACTCTTTAAATTGAGGGCTGCAAATTTTCAAAAGAATGAATTATTTTTTTTTATTATGAACTACTTGAAGAGAATTTGGAAATAAAACATTTCATGTGACATTTCCAGAAGATGTATTACAAATTATTAAAGCAAGTGCATTCTTCAGTAAATCCCTGTTATTCACACATGGAAATCCAGTAGGTCTTCTCATGCAATTAGACACCTAATTGTGTTCAGAAAAGGAAAAAAAAAAAAAAAAAGACACTTAAATAACCATGGGTTTTAATAGCACATCGTTGCCTGTACTAGCTATAAAAATATTAAGCATATGCCTGAGCAACAGACACGCTCTTAATATTTCAGTTTATATCAGTAATTATTGTTCTAGTGTGAGCAACATACACACTATTTCTCTGAGCTCAGACATGAAATGATTTGACAGAGTACTTGACCAGTTAAATCTGGTTCATTCTGTTGACTGGTATTGATTCTGATGAAAGCAGCTAGCAAGGCATTTTTCAAAACCTAGACTCCATAAATTCACAACTACACCATTGAGCTGACAAACCAGAAGCCATACAATACATTTACATTCACAGCTGGCATGCCTTCTCTGATCCTTTCCCCCCAGACATGAGGCTGTAATATGATTTATTCCACTCTATTATTGCTTTCTATGTCCCAGTCCATGTTTGTGCTTCAGAACGCATGATGAATCAACTGCCAGGGGCCAGCACACTGCAAAAGTGTGAATATGAAGGCATGATGAGGTGAAAATGTGATTAAAGTTCTAAACCTGCCCCAAAAGAAAGTTCCCATCACCACAGCTTGCAGACTACGATTCAGAAGATTAATATGAACCAAGAATGAAAAGTCAACCAGAAATTTTAAACAGAATATTGATGTATATACCAAAAAAAGAGTCAAAATGAGAGGAAAAAGTAATAATCCTGGGTCTTACAATGTAAGCTGATAAAAACTAGCCAGTAATTCACCTAATTTATCACACAGATTTCATCAGCTTGGACAGAATTGTTATCACAACATTTGTATATCTATGGACTACCTGCTAGAGCAACTGTGAAACAAAAATTTGGAAACACAATTATGATAACTGAACTTCTCCTTATCACTGTTCAGCCCACTGGAGTTGGTGATGCCTCTCCTACTGGTGACAATGGGACATCCCCAGAGCCGCAGCCACATGGGGCAGCATCTCCTGCATCTTCCCTCGCTATGCAGGTGGGGTCAGCCAGTGTGAAATGACTGAACGCTGTTGATAACATGTGTATTGTGAACACTACAGGCAGCACTGCTGCCGACAACATGCTGCTGTCTTTACCACACTTTATTAAGAAAAAAGAGGAACTTTCACAGTAATGCTGAAATATTTCCTGGAGCATGAGGCTTTGCTGGAAGCATCATATCCAAGTACAGCTCTGCCTCTGCAGCATTGAACTTCTGAACCCCGCAGGGTATCAGTCATAATCACTTTTGATTGAAGGTGAGACAAGACTAAAGAAGACAGAAGCTCACCAGATGCAAACTGTACCAGCCCTTATAATGAAGAAGGACAGCTCGGGAAACTCCTCTCTACTAACTGGTTGAGTCCACTGTTGTTCCTGCTCACCTGCTGGTAAAAGTCATAGGGCACTGTATGGACAAGAGCCAAGCACAGATGCTGGCCATCTCAGCTAAAGGCTGGGAATCACATTGAGGCAACTAGAAGACAAAAAGTAAGATATTTAGATCTGAGTTTATTTCCTCAGACTCTCATTATTTATATATATTATATATATTATATATATATACACACACATATACTTTAGATATGTGTCTCAAGCTAAGATTAATCACCCCATGTAAAAACTGGGTGAGTTTTTCTTGTAACTATGAAAGTGAGCTGGTGACAGCATGTGTAATATTTTGGGAGACAAGATAGAGACAGAGGAATCCCATCCACAGAAGAGCAGTATCTCTACTGGACAAACCACCTGGAAGTACAAGCTTGGAAAAACGATGCTCTACTAAGTGCATCTGATCCTTTAGCTTTATCCAAATATCTAAAGGACTTGTAGGTGTTTCAGGACACCAGAACAGTGAACAGACATTCCCCACATGTGTCCCTGAGACAGCAGCCACTGCCTGAATGGTGGAGTACCTAGGGAATCAGATCCTGACCAAGATCGTTTCTGCATCTGGATGTGATGTGACACTGAAGGCAAGCCAGCCTTTAGATAAGTCGCTCCAAAGCTACCTATTTTTCACTGTATTATCATGCGGACATGTGGCAGATTTTTGACTGTCCAACGCTGAAATAGGGGAGGAGGACTCTAGTATCTAGTAGAGGGAGAAGGACTCTAGTATCTTGTGATGGAACAGAATTAATTTTCTTCATATTAGCTAGTATGAGGCTGTGCACTTCTGTTACCTGAGCATCGCTACTGCTATGTCAGATGCTATTGCTTACCCTCCCATCTATCATCAATTTTTAATCTGACTTTTTTGAGTGGCTGATGGGCATGCATCTGCATCTGCATCTGCATAGGGCACTTCCAGGGATATATTTCCCCAACACCACAAGGCTCATAATGCTGGTGTAATGGCTACACTTTCCTCTTCTGGCAGAATTGAGTACTGTCTCATTATCTCAGCATTCTATTTCTTCAAAAGCAGCACTAACATCTAGAGACGTCCTAAAAGTTCTCAGGGAAACTTTTCCAGCAAAATAAACCATTTCATCTCCAAAATTCCTTTGTTTGAAACACAAAATTTCTGGAAAAGACTGAAGAAAAGTATATAAGGAATTTATAAATCTCTAAACTTTTCCACAAAAGAAAGAAGTTATTTTCTGGTCAGCTTTGTTCACTTCTCATCATGTCAGGTTTTATGAAAAATGAAGTTATTTTGCAATAAAGCATAGTTTCCTCAAGTCAATATCAAACAGTTCTCCAGCAATTTAAACAAGAAATACTTATATAACTAGAGATCATCTTAAATATTTATATAGTACTCCACATTAAAGTGTTTTATATTAATGTCTCTAGGAACAGAGGGAGAAAGCAGACTGATGGAAGACAGAAACTGACAGAATAGGGCATGTTATGGCCTACTGCAGGACTTTTATTATGGTCTGTGTGACTTCTTCACGGGATAAGACTTCCAGAGGTTGAGACCAAACAGCAATAATGAAAATTAAGAGATGAACAGAACATATATATAAAAAACACTTGTTAAAGCAACTTTCCTGTGATTAACAGACACATGTAAAAATCTTGAGATAGACCCTAATATGGTCCAGTTGATTTTCTGCAGTTAATGAACTTACATAGCTCCTAACAGCACAGAAGCAGTCCCGTCATCACACAAGTGTGTACCTGCGTGCATTTATAATGAATACAATATTATGTACATAATATGACCAATAGTATATGTGAAGAGTACTTTCAGCCCAAACACCATTTGCTGTTGTTCCGCAAGGTGATTTCAGTCCTTGGAGCCTCCAGATTTAAAACAAAACAAAACAAAACAAAACAAAACAAAACAAAACAAAACAAAATAAAATAAAATAAAATAAAATAAAATAAAATAAAATAAAATAAAATAAAATGGGTGCAAGGGATCTTTTAAAACAAGCAAATGTGGTATCTTTGACTATAATCAAAAAGTATATTCTGTAGCAAAAATTTAATATATTTGACCAGATCTGGATAGGCCTACGCGAAAAACTGTGCCTGGGGCAAAAGAGTATCCTCCTTTCCAGCATTCTTTCTTCTTCTTTCTCCACAAAGAAATGGGTGACCCTGAAGAGCCTGTGATAGACTGCATACATATGCTTATCATATTGCTATGGTGTAAATATAGTGAACGCATACTTACTGTTGAGTTCATGCGTTCGGTTATTAATTTTTATCTTACAGATCTAGTTTTATTATTTTAAACATTAAAACTAAGTGGAGAACATTTTCATTCTAAATTCACCTATTAAATAACTTATAAGCATGGCAAAGGCTAGCCTTGGGTTTAATCACTTTTGGTAGGCATCAGCACAAAGATTTACAGATGTAAACCCTAAGGTCTCTTGTTCAGTTGCAGAGTAAATCCACTAAAGTTTGAATGGCTGGTAAATATTTAATGAAACAATAAGCTTCTCAATTTTTTAATGCCATATTTCTTTTCATCTGTTGTGCCTGAAGAAGAATTTCATACATCAAAATGCATGAAGTAACTTAAAGCAATTTTCAAGTGTCACATTGATTTAAAATATTTCCTCTCACAAGATTCATTCTTCAAATTGTGTCATGATTAAGCAATAATTGGAAAATTCTCTTCACTTCCCTAATTCTGCCTTTTAACGCCAAGATATATGACGATCCATATACAAAGGATTAAAATCCTTTTGTGAAATTAATCACTGATAAAGAATATGCATAATGAAAATTCTGAATTAGCAGAGGCTAAAATTATACAAAGGGAAAAACAAGATAGAAGAGCATCTTGAAACCACTTCCCTTGATATATAATTTTAAGTCAATTGACATTTCTGTTTTCCTTATTCTACAATTTCATATTGTTAAATGGTGGTATAGTAAGTCCTCACAGTAACAGAGAATGAACTAAAAGCCATAATAAGGAATTCAAGAGAAAAAAGTTTTGGCCAAGACACACTTGTTAGTTAGCTCTTCTTGAACTTCTAGTTTTCTTGGCTCATAAATGCTCTTTTGCTTAGATAATTTTCTCTGCCAAGAAAAGAAGCAAAAACTAAGTATGGTCTGAGCATAGGCTAAAGCCCTTATTTTACCTGAAACTAAACTTGTTAAAATTTTCAGTGGACATTGTTTCCCTCACGGGTTTAAAGGTGTACTTCTTCAATGTATGGATGTTTTCTTTTAACAACTGTTGAAGAAAATCATAATGATATATGTTAAAAACACCTATGCTTACAGTAAATTCCACAAAGCTCAGGGAAATTTGATGAACCCACTTTACTGTTCCCATCCCTCACTGCACTGAAAATCATATATAATGTCCAGCTTAATAAGGAATTCTAGCTCTAGGACACATGGTAAGGGAATATCCTTCCCCACTTCAAACACTATAAAGAATTTCTACACAGCAAACAAGCAAAAACCTAATATATGTCTAAATATGAACCTTTTGGCCTCTCTTTATAAATAGCCAGTTTCAGTCAGCTTGAGTTCAGAAATGCTTATGCATTTACAGGTAAGGAGCTGAACTGAAGCCATCAAGAGTGATCTCCAACAAGACAGAGTAGGGACATGGTTTCTGCATCCTGCCTAAACAGCCTGAAGCACAGGTGAAGCCCACTAATGTCTCCTTGCATCCATTCTTACATCCCTACACAAAATGATAATAAAAGCAACATAGCACAAAAATCACAAGACAGAGAAATGCATTTTTGTATGCTTTTGATGGCTTTTTGTAATTTCAACAGACAAAGCAACCCTGAGGCTAATATATCTAGTCAGAAGAACATTCTCTGTTTAGAGGAACCATTAGAATATGCAATATCAGTGGCATAATTGCAACAATACTTCTCTACTTTGCCATAAAGATGGAGATTTTAAATAGAAAAAAGGAGACATGGCCTAGGTATCAAAATAGTGCCATACTTGTATAGCTATTATACTTTATGCCAAAGATCAAAGTGTAATAATTCCATTTTTGAACTAACCTTCTTCTTTTCTCCATGTCCCCTTGAACTACAATAAACCCAGCTCAGACATCATTCTGAGATTGACAGGAATATGGTTCTGGAAAATATGCACTAGGGGAAATAAAAAAGCTACTCAAAAGTATAAGTGCTATCACTGGAATAGTCCATCCAAAAAACTAATGTATCTACTGGCAGTGTCAGTCTTACCCCAGTGATTAAAAATGCAATCTTACACTTTCTCCCTGTTCTTCTCACTCAAGTGCCTAGATAGCTGAAATGAATTTAGTCCCAAGTGGTTTGTGAATCCTGTCAAACAGAAATTAATGTTGTACATCCCTTAACAGTGTGCTTTTTCTCTTTACAGTGATGTGCAGCTGACTTCAAGTGCTTTTGTTTTCTATCTTTGATATTGCATGAGATATAACTAACCTTAAGAAAAAAGATGTTAGATTTCATGCCCAGTTTGTCTCACACATTGTATTTACATCCTGGTGTGTGACCAGTCAGGCTAACCTACTGGTGTGGTCACTATCTCGCAGCAATCTGCACATCTCAGTTTTCAAGAGGATTTGTCCGCTCTTCATTAGCGAAGGTCAAATAGGACTGCTGCTTGGAAGATTTGAACCTCATTAGCATTATCTTTATTGCCATTATTTCGCAAGCTAACAAAACAAAAAAGAAATATTCCCTGGTTAGACTCAAACATTCCTACCTTTCTCATTAGTATTGGCATAACCCTTTTCTCTAGGGCAGCTCAGAGCTCGGTTCTTGAAGGAAGGGCTGACAGCAGCAAAATTATGGTACCAAGAGGGACAGACAGAAACACTCTCTTGATTTATAATCAGATTCTCTTGTTGTAACAAGCACTTCCTCATTGCTGGGCTACTTAGATCAGCTCATGTAATTTGTCACCTACTAGAAACTACTTCTCATTCTAGCTGACAAAGAAGGACATTTCCTCCCTATACTTAGTGAAGAATTTTAACCACCAAATGCTATGCACAATCTTTGGAGTAGTATTTTAATTCAGTTCTTGATAAAAAAGAAATGTGATTCCAAACATCACTGATCTCTGCAAGAATGATCTGTTTCACCTGACTGAGTGACAGGAGGGGAAGAAGACTGGCTTCAGGATGAGATGTGGTAGAGGATCTCAAATGGTCTGGATTCTCAGTGTGCTTCCCATATAAACCTTCATGATCTTTGCAATTCACTTGTTTCTAAATGCATTCACAAAATACAGATGAGGTATGGCCAGTTTTGGAATAGAAAGACCTAGAAGTAAGGCATTTCACCTGAGGAGGATTTTCTGCAGAAGTGGAGATGAACATATCCTGTTGGCCTTCAGTGGTTCTTCTATGGAACATCAGATGAGTTAGGCACAGTTTCCCTTATATTCTCATAAGTGGAACCTACCTGTTGAGAGCAAGCTGACATATATATAGGTACAAGTGCATAATACCTAACTGTGATGTCCAGGGAGTGTTCAGATAACGGAGGTATCAGATATTTAGCTACAATTAATTGAAGCCAAACAGGGTTTTTTAGGTAAAGTCAGACTCAGGAGCGGGACTTATCTCACTGCATTAATCAGTGAAATAGTCACCTCCAGAGGGTGATTCACCTGACTTAATTTAGGATAAGATGTTGTAGCATAAGATAGATCACTCTCTTTAGGTATTTATTTCACTGACTGTGAAAGGAGATTAATGACTTTCCTCCACATTTTCAGATGTCCCTGACAGAACACAGAAATCCCCACCTTTGGCACCAGCAAGGGTTTTCGTATCACCCAACTTGAGATGCCTAAGGATCTGATTTCCTCAGGTCTTTCCATGGAGAGAGGAGGAAATTCAGAACTCCAATTTTAAATAACAGGTTTGCACACTTATCTTGTTCCTTCTTTTTGATGCTTATTTCTAAGCATAAATTGAAGTAATCTCAGAGTGTTGTTTTGTATGTCTTATAGCACAGTATATATATTTAATATGGCTTCTCTCTCAGGAAAAAATCCTCAGTGCAGAAAGACTCCAATTCAGCACTGTCCTTAAATATAATGTGATATCTCAGAAACCCAAGTGTCTAAACCCACTGCTCTTCTGCTAAGCCCATTTTAATCTCACCAATGAGAAAACTACAGGAGTGCTTACAGAGACCATCGACACATAACAAGACTGTGACACCTGCTTTTAGAGCAAGTGTCTACTTTATGTCCTGTTTCACTAAGCAAGATAGCTGAGGATAAAATCATACCCCACTGGCTAATCCCCTGGTGCCAATGACCTAGAAGGTTCATGAGCACAGTGGAGGTTTCACTGAACTGGGGACAAGGGGGCTGTACTCAGTAATCACCATCAATCAGAGGGATAACAGCTCTGTGATAACCTCCTTCTCCTAATGCACAGATCAGCTGAGGCATCAGGAGCCTTTCAACTCCATGGCAAACCTTTCAGCTTCACAGAGCACACATGGCTGCAGGGTTTTGGCTTGTTTTTGTGTAATTCTCCTGCTGTCACATATAAATAAATGGGCAAATGTTATAAATAAAGGTCAACTGGAATGCAAAGCTGTCTAGCCAGGGTTTTATAAAAACATTCTCCAATTTACCCTTCAGGTTTTGGGTTTTTGTTCTGTGAGAAGGTTTGACTGATTAAGTGACTTCTGAGTAAGTTCAGTCATGATGTAGGGAAGATGATTCTGTCCTTTTACCTTTATCATCATTTGGAAGAACCCAGGTTCCCAAAGTCAGAAGAGACTAAGGGTATCTTTACTACTTTATATATAATCTTTACTTTTCAAAAAATAATAGGTGGCCTGTCAGAAATACAAGGAGCCTACAGCTGATGTGAATGACACAGTTAACAAATTACTTTCATGATCATCAAATAGAGGCTAAATCTGAAAAACAAACTACAAAAAGTCAAAAGAAGGGCATGACAAAAATCAGCGAAGCCAGAAGTTCACACTTATATCTGCTTTTTAGTTTATTTCTTGTTCTTTCTGTCTTGACTGACTTAAGGTCACCTAACTGACTGGTAATTTGACTACAGGGCTGATTAAAATAATTTTTATTTGACCCTTATCCCAACCTCTTCAAGAAACACTCAGAAATGGCAGTCTTTCCTTGCAGCTACAAATATCGTACTAATCCACCCAGGAGAAATGGTTTATCCAACACTGACAGTCTGTCATGTCTTTATCTGACCCCATCAACTGCTGTTGGAGGGGACTGCCAAAGGAATCTGTCAATGCCTCTCTGATTGATTACAGTATTGATTTTTTAATTCTTCTTCTATTAAAAAAAAAAAAAAAAAAAAAAGAAAAGCCCCAAACCAAATGATCCATCTTACCAACTACAAAACCATTTCAAAAGTTGGTAAAGAAAAGGCTGTGATTCCGTGATGAAAGTAGGCAGCTCTAGAGTGCCAAAGATTGAACAGGTATCTGGAGTCTGTGCCTCATATCCGATGTTGCCCTCCTTTAGTTTTGTACAGCCTACTCCACTCCATTGAAAAAATGCAAGATTTCTTTCTTCCAGCAGGATATTTTAGGCACTTTTTGAAATTTGTATATTATATTCTCAGAATCAGAAAAGTAAATTTTAAACCTAGAAAAATGTATGACACTTTCATGTCTAGGGATCTTAAAAAAAAAAAAAAAAAAAGCTTGAATGTGAAGAACCAACAGAAAAACAGTGTATTTCCTATTCCAGAAGTAATACTGATTTATTTTTTTTTTTTCACAGTATACTTTATTCATATTAGAAAAGTTTCCTAAATCTTGGAATAATTTTCCTCTATCAAAAGTTCTGCAGCTCTTATGTGAACCCTATTTGTGTATCATGTAATTAGAACCATGGAAGACGTTGGAGCAAGGCCATTAGTGTATGTGTAAAAGGTACCTGCATAGACTCCCTGGGCCACCCATTCTCATTTCAGAGGAAAGGATGCAAATAGCAATCCACCATTTAGGATTTCCATTTGAAAGCGGTTCCAATTTGATTGTTTCTACTTAAGAACTATACTGCTTTGTACAGCTCCACTGACACTGGTAGCAAGTGGTACTTTTCACTGTTATGATAGGATTTAAAAACAACAGTTCAGAATATCTTACTACCTAAACAAAACACCTGCAGGTTCAGCACAATGCATGAAGGACAAAAGCTTCTTAATTCAGAATGCCTAAGCTGTAATGAAACAAAAGACTTGTATGATTACACCTGAAAATAATTTTCTAAATGTGTTTTTGTCAAAAATTGTTTAAATACTAAGAAGGATACAAAGTAAAAGAGATGTCAATGTGTATTAAAGAGTTTGTTTCTTTTAGATAAGACCTTATTAAAATTTGGTAAACATTAATATGTCCCTCCAGGTATTCTGGGATTTTGCACAAGTCACACACTTTATAGGTTCCTATTAAAGCACATTCTACCTTTTGCATTAATTGTGAGAATGAAAAGTGGTTATTTTAAACGTTGTCTATAGGTAACTTTGTATGACTTTCTGGTAAATGAAAAGAAATGCTGCATTCAAATTTGAAGGAGTCAGAATAGTGAATTTCATAGTAGTGTGGAAACATACATGTCAAATAAGAAAAAAAAAAAAGATTTTTTATATTCCTGATCTACACCTAAAACAGAGGACAAAATAAAAATACAAATATTTGTGGATGATTTTGTAATCTGCATTTCTAGTCCTAGGAAAAAATATCCAAGACAACCACAAGGTCTCCCCTTCCCCAGACGACCTAAAAAAAGCTGAATGTACATAATACCAATTTAAGAAACAAGAGATTTTGTAGGTATGCAAAAAATAATGTCTGAAACTTGTAACCTTTGATATAATGCGCTTCTGTCACTTTCAAGGAGCTGAAAGATTTTAAAATTGAGAGTTTAAAAGTGTTTATTCTTTGATGAGGCAGCTTAAGTTCATTTTGCAACAGAATTTCAATTAAAAAAGAAAGCTTTATGTCCAAACCATGGAATACTACAACATAAGCTTTCTTCTCCAAAACATGAACATTAATCAATTCAAGACATGATTTTTTAAAAAGGCAGATGATAGTCTGTCTTTATCGGTATTAATGATGCTTTCTCATTAAACTGGCAGTTGTGTCAAATGTGGCAGATTAAACTCATTGACAAAATGGATGTTTCTAGTTTTCAGTGGAGAACTAATATTGATTTTACCTGTGAAGTCTTAAAAGCTTGTGATAAACAATCCATGTCATTCAGAAAAATAAAAAGCAACATCTCCAAAATACTTTTTTTTTTGTTGACATATATGCTAGCACTTTTTACTACCATGTTTTCCCAGAAGATGACACATGAAACTCTACAAAGTATAGGAACACCATAGGAGTCACACACAGCAGTTATAAAAATGAGACCCACAAAGAACACAAAAATGCCCCCGCCATTTTGAATTATACTGAAATATAATATATTAGTTATATAACTAGACTCAATGAATCTAAGATAATGCAGGACACTGTCATGACAGCTGATATTTCTCTTGCTGGACCCAGTTCAAGGCTTCAAACAGCAGATCTGGTTTGAGGATTTGGGGGTGATCTGTGAAGCCACTTGTTTACCATTTTTTCTTCATATAAATGGCTTCTTGAAACCAGCACACAAAGTTGTCACAAAGTCACTGGTAGAGTGCTGACAGGGTAGTATTAGCCTCCAAGTTAATTAACACACAGGTAACTGGGTCACATATAACTTAATTCTGAAATAGATTTAAATAGGTTCATAAAGGATACTAGCCAGGATTTGGAGGCAAAAACGAAGCTATCTGTTTCTTCTGTTGAGCTTCCAGACATCATTTGTCTCTAATTCATGCTTATAAGACCACATTTGTAAGGGAGAGAGCTAAAAATAGGCTATTTAGTTAAAAATACAAACTGAGCTTTTATTTCTTTGCTTTTTAAATTCCTCTTGTGGACAGCAAGCTGAGTGTGAGCCAGCAGTGCCCTGGCAGCAAAGAGGGCAAACAGCCTCCTGGGCTGTGTCAGCAGGAGCAGAGCCAGTTTGTTGAGGGAAAGGATTAGCTCCATCTGCTCAGCACTCCTTAGACCACCACCAGAGCACTGTACCCAGTTTGGTCACCCAGTACAAGGCAACACATTGACAGACTCGATCAGGTTCAGCACAGGGTTGCTGTGATAGATGGGAGACGGGCTTGTTTAGGTTGGAGATGGCTTAGGGCGGACCAAACAACCCCAGCACCCACAGGGAGGTTGTAGGAGATGGACCAGCATCTTCACAGTGGGACGTGGTGGGAGGAGAAGAGACAATGCACCTAAATCGAAACAAGAGGTTCAGACTGGATAATATTTTTCCTTCCGAGGATAGTTAAGCCTTGGAAGAAATTGCCCACAGAGGCTATCCAGTCTCTGTCCATCCTTGGGGAAATTCAAGACTCGACTGGATAATACCCTGAACCACATGGATCTAACATGGAGTCCTCCTGAGGTCTTGCCCAAACTGAAATACTCCATGATCCCACCTTCCTCTTGATCAAGAAGTGTAGAAATGATTTTCAGGACTCAGCCCAGAGCAGTCACTCCAGTGGGTGCTGCACTTCTGAGGGTATATTCTGTCACCGGTCAGACCTCACATGTCTACCTCAAAATAGACACAACCGCTGCCTTCCTTGCGTCCCCCCACAGATGAGCGTATTGCTCACACATTCCCGTAGGGCCATGCTGTGCACTGGAGCCCCAGTTCCAGGCCACAGCCCAAGGTGGTGGGGCTGTGCCATCAGTGGAAAGTCTCATGCAGGATGTCAGCTCTGGGTTGAAGAGGGAAACCTTAGGTTTCAAATCCATGTGCTTCAAAGAGTCCTGTTGACTTAGCCTCAACTTTTCACTGGTAGGTTTTCTGGTAATGGATTGTATAAACATTAAGAATGAACAAGCCTAACCCTAAATATGCCTTGCTTTACCTGTGATAACCATTTAAATAGTCAGTAATCCACTGCATCATTGTGATTATCTTAATAGCAGCATAATAAAACCCGTGCAAGACCTTGGATGGAAGTGAAAGGACCTGGAAGTTATAAAGTTACTCAAAAGTTCATACACCCTAAGATCTGCACTCTGGTACCATTATATAATTTTTTGTCTATAGAAACAAGTTACTAAAAACATTACTATATAAAAGCAAATAAAAATGCATGAAACAAAATTATGAGTAACTTACATGTTAAAAAAAAAATATATTAAAAAAAGTATATAAATATTACGCAGTATTAATCATAAGAGGTTCCCGTTTCTAAAGAGCTGCTGTTTTATATATCTTAAAATCTACCAAAACAATCTCACATTGAGAACCATGTGGGCTGTATTCTGACACTACCAATATTCAATATGATTTATTCCAAATACTGTCTTTCACTTACATGAATTACCAAAGAAGACTGGAACTCCGCCACTTCTGGTTTTTTAGAAAAAAAGTATTCTGACCATATTCTGACCATGTAAATCTTTGCATAAATATAGCTATTCAAATCACAAAGACGTAGCAAGTAAAATGTATCCATGAAAGAGATACCACCTCTGCAGTAAAAGTGTGACAGAAAATTAATATCTGTTTGAGATAAAACAGATGATACTTTCACTTGAACAACATTCATAAAACCATTTATAATTGTGCCAACTGCTCAGTTTCAAGAATATTAAGAATCCTTTGTCTACCAAGGTTTTAAATAAAGCAAAATGGTACCATGTTTATGGAGTATAAAATTGAACAGAAAGTTCAGGAGGAAAATAACAAACGCTACAGGAACAAGGTTTTCTTGAATTTTTGTATCTACATAACACAGACACCTGAATAAGGCTCATTTGCTACTTTTTAAAAAGATGATTTTTTTTTTTTAATCCTGTGATTCACACATCAGCTTTATGAATATAAAATCATATATGAGGATTTTTCCCATCTTGTTCCCTTTTTCTGCTTTCCCACGTCAGAAAGAATCTCAGAGTCACAGCTGGAAATTATATGCTGCAGATTCGTCTCCAAAAAGGTAAGTGGTATAATGTAGGCATCGTTGGCTGAATTGCTGTAACTCATCAAAGCAGAGTTAGCAAAAATAAACATTCCTCAGCTATCAGCTGGTTTTTGCACGGACAGGCCCTACCATGCTGGCTCTGCCTCACACTGCCTGAAGAACACCCTTCTGTGTAGTGATATCTAGATAGATATATTGATAATATTATCAGCTTGAAAGAAACATCTATTGGGAAAAAAAAAAACAACACCCACCACAACACGTAAACTTGACAGCTTTACACTACCTGACACCAAAAGCAATTAAATCTGATTTAATTTCTAAAGTGTATAATTTGTATTTGTCTTAACAAGTTAAAATAAAAACCCTTCCTTACTGTCTAGAAAAAGCTGTCACGTTTTTTAAGTAAAATAATTTTTTAAATAGAGATAAATGCATTCTACAATCTGTGAGATTTTTTCTTGGAGCACATGGAATTCTATAATTCGCTGTAACTATTATGACTCTCTGACTGTGCTAATGTTGTTCTGACAGCTCTTGAATAGGAACATGACCTACTGTTAGAAAGCATCAAAAGATGCCCCAAACTATGCTAATTATGAAATATTATGTTTGTGGAATTTATGATTTAATTTTAGTTTTTCATCTTATTCAACAGATGCTAGAAGGACTAAACAGAATTGAGAGGTTAAAACAAACTTTTCTAGGAATTTCTAAAGACTGAGACTTTTAAAACAAGATATGAGCCAGCTCCTGCTCTTACTTCTATCAACCATATGTGCGAACATTCTCATTTGGAAATTATCAATTACTGCATAAACTAAGATGTTAAAGGGAAAGATCTTCCACTTTGACTGAACATCTCACTGTATTCACAACTCATCCACAGCTCTCATCAGTTTGAATCACATTGCTATGACTCCCATTTGCAACCTATGTCATGGCAAAAATTTGTGGGGTTTTGCGTAACTAATTAAAAAAAACCCTTAAATGTTTAATGTAAAAAATGATTACAAGTAAGGACTTCTGGGCTATTTTTTTAACTTTCTTGAAAACATAACTCAAGTTTTTCTCTAGTCTTTTATATAAGCTTGCCCAGAGGAAAAAAAAATCAAACCTGGTGCCCAATTTATCCATTCTATATCTTCCTCCAAAGATACCAGTCTCTCTTTACTGCACCACACCATATCCAGAAAAAGGTAACCTAATTTAAATTATTGATCTGTCCCCTTATTTTCCAGTGATGCAATCCAGTAATCTTTGCAGTATACACTCTGGAGCTAGTCAAAGGGTAAACTAAAGCTTGGACCAAATGAAAAATATCTAAACGTCACAAAGATTGCAGATAGGTGTAGGACTCATCTCACCTTATTTGTGGTTGATGGAAAGAATATCTAGTTCTAAGGAACTATCCATCGCATCTGCAAGTAGGCATCTAAAGAGGATAGACTAACTGTACCCCAGAAGTATGTGGGTTGCTCTCCAGAACCCAAAGATGCTAGAGGTTGTAGAGGTCTATGTTTGGTCAGATGAATCCTCCCTATCTTCCCCTAAGAAGTACCTTGCTACTTCATGAGCAGGCCCCAGTTTCCAAATGCTGAGAGAGATGTGCTGAGTGAACTTTCTAAAAAAAGCCAGTGGGCTTTGGCAAATATTAGCAAATCTTAGCAAACTGTAACAAGAGTTAACTGAATGTTTCTGTTCTAGGTGCTGTGGAAATGCCTACAAGGAATTACAACTCCATATTCTACTGGAATCATCTTTCTCTCACAGTTGCTAAGCAGTGTTAAATAATACCAAAATAAGGGGAGACAGTCCTGTAGATTAATCATATCTGTAATTGTCTTAAAGATTATACTAAATGCTATAGTTTCTTTCCCTGAATTGGGCCTGAGAGAAGATAAGAGGCGAGTCACACTCAGGGATTCCAAGGTCACACAAGCAAATCCTCCTGAGCTTTGTGCCTATTATGCTAATTCAGCAACGTTTGTTTTGTTTTCTCCTGTCATCAGCAGTGTGAATGTGTTCCATTCAAAACTGTTACTATAGGAACCCTATGGTAACATTTAAAAATTTATTTTATTTTGGATAAAAATACCAGAAAATTGACAGACAAGTTGTTTAGGTAGAACAACAAGGCATTCGATATTTAATCTGCCAGCACTTAATAAGAAGGCATGTACACAGAGGGAAGTGGGAGGTTTTCAGGGAGAGCCCAGGTTCTGCCAACAGAATGTGGGAATGAGAAAGATGTTTTGTAGGTGCTGAGCTGACCATCTGGGAAAAACACTGAAGGCTGCTGGGTGGGCTGGCAGGCAGCCAGGTGAGAGCCATGGGTCAGTGAGGGACCCACCTGCCCCCAGGCTCTGCCCTGAGCCCCTGCTGCAGCTGCCTGCAGTTTGCCCCCGGCTTCTATCAAGCAGGCAGCAGGCGAGCTCCCTCTCCAAGGTAAGTAAATTTTCAATTTACATAATCTTCTTTGCCGCCCTGGCGAATTAGACACACCTAATGCAAGTAAGCAAAGCCTGTCTCGGACTTTGTGTCATTAGCTAATGACCAGCTAAAGACTCCCCCGACTTCACCCTTTCGCCTGCTCTGCCGCATGGTCAGAGCTCCCCTGGCAGGGAACTGACTCATCAAAGGCACCAAAGTTAAACACAGCGTGATGATGCTCTGGCACTCCTGGTTAGGTGAAACGCCATCAGTTTAAAAAGCAGGCCATGCATAATTTGCCTTCCCTAAATTCATTCAAAATCAGTGGGTCAAAGTCAAATGTGACTGGTAAGATGTAGAATGAGCATAACTCATCATGAAAGGAGCATCACCCGAGAGACTGGTTACCATAGCTCATGTGCAGAAGAGGCTTTTGAAGGCTGTTTATGCTGCTTTGTCTTAGTGCGGATGGGACCTAGCGTGAGCTATGGGAACAGACAAGAAAGATGCTAACAGTAACTATTATTAAAGCACAGATGCTGTTTGCACTGTAGTTCTGCAATTAGAACTGGCATAATGCAATTCTGCTGTTGTTTTGCACATATATATGTTATAAATATATATATATTTATACACAATAACAGCAGAACCTCATATTTGGCTAGATGATATATATATATTCATGTCACAAATGTGAATAGTTAAAAAGAAATACAGCATGTATTAGGCCAAGAGAGACAGTCCCCAGTCTGGACATCAGTTCTCCTTTCCCAGTGAGGGACCAGGATGTTCCAGTATTTCAAAATCATGCTTACAGGGTGAGTCACTACGTTTGCATTTCAAATTAATTTAAATGCAGTTCCTACTTACTTGTTATACTCAGTGCTTGGGCTTCTGTGTTTTCCCCACACCTGCTGATGACAGTACTAATCCATCTAAGAGGAGAAAAAAATACCCACAGAAAAATGTCTCTACTCAGATTTGTTTGAGATGTCATTAGTCATCAGAGGAAAGTGCAAAATCTCCCAGAGTGATGGTACAATTTTAATTAGTCCTTAAACAATCAGATGAAATCATAAGAAACTTCAAGTGCTATAAACAGTATTAGGATGCAGACACTGCAGAATAACTTCAAGTGTTTCAGTAAACTGGGATCTTAAGAATCCGCTTATATTTCCTACACTCTTATTTTACTCCACCTTGCATTTTTTTAATGCGGAATATAATGCTGAATTGCCATATGTTCCAAGTAACGTACTGTAGCCCATGCCACTGCTTTGTGTAGTTGTGTTCAGGAGATCTATCTATACATATGACCTTGGGAAAGTACTTGGCTGAGTCCTGTCATGGTGGATTTATGTGGAATAAAAGAGAAAGAAAGTAAACCCTTGGCACGCTGGAGAATGATTCAAGTTATGGTCCCACAGTTGTTAAGTCTAGACTGAGCATTAGAGACCACAAGCTTAGGTCAGGTATGAGCACATGTTTTTACAGCTATGTACTTCTGTTGAATTAGCCAGAGTGCATGATCTGATATTTATGCTGGCTGATAATATGGCTGCTCAAGATGCCAGACCGAGTTACCTCCTAACTTCAGCTCACTTGGTTGCTGCATTGCTCACGTAGTTGAGAAACTGTACATGCGCACTGAGACTGATGAACGTCACAGACATCACAAGCTCATGGGCACCCAGAGGTGAAGAGGCCCCATGTGAACACAGACCCGTGCCTTCACACAGCTCCAGGGCTGTGTCCTTAGTCAGCCCCATCTGTGACAGTTCTCCCTGGAAGATCAGCATGAGGGGGATGTGTTGCATCTGCACTGCTGTCCAGAACACACATCTTTGATGCCAGCTCCAGGCCTCAGCACGCTGCCACACAATTCTGTTCTTGGCAAGGCCTGTGAAGGTCACTATTTCCCAGCAGAATCAGGTGATGAAAAGGTGTGTGAACAGGCTTTACTGGGAGAAGCATTGCCTCCTTTTCAGAGAAGGCATGCAGTGACAAACGGTAGAAGCTGAGAAGAAAGAGCAAAAGAGCCAGATGTACTGCTAGGCTTTTGTTCCTCTGCTCATGAAACAACACAATCAAGGCTGAAAAGCACATGCCTCTGACTTTATGCAACACCTGCAGCCATGAGAAAACCAATGCCTGTGCAGTGTCATTCTGGAAATATGGGAAGACCACCAGTGAATTGGGAATGCTGAGGTGAAAAGGCAGTCTTCATGGAGTCCTTTGTTGAGCACATCTGGCAAAGCAGCAGAGCATTTTAAGATGCTCGACTTAGCACTGAGAAGAAGACAGCCTTTTTCATTTGGAAGATGGCAGCTCCTGACTTGTACTGCTTCACTTTTGCCAGCAGAGATGTTTGAGGTAGAAATTATGGAATTTACATCATTAATTATAAGGCAATATTTACCGCTTGTGAAGTTCTTGGTCTGTGCTACCTGTGCTTACATGCATCAAGAAGTCACATAAATCAATCACCCAGGGATTTCCTCTAGTTGCTACGTTCATCATCATATTCTTATTTCCAATCCTTATTTTACAAGGAGTGGTTCTCTGTTGTACTGATGGCCACTGTGATTACCAATAATGCTTTACTGTTATTGTTGACTGCTTGATAACCCCACCTCTACTGATCTTGCCTTTTAGGTCAGTACACTGCTGCTTATGAAAGCTCCTGGAGGTGGATGGTCTGCCTCTAACCCGTGATGCCACTCTTCTTGATGCACTTGCAAATGCAATTATTTGCCAGGAATCTGGACTGTTGCCAGAATCTCTTCAAGTGTTATTTTTATGATATCTGTACAATGATGTTGAAATAAATTTTTAGCCAGCTGAAGGAATGCAGAGGGAACACAGTCAAATTAAGCCTGGTCATGGCTCCCATACCTGGATCCTACTTCCTTGCCATAGCCTAAGCAATATTTGTGTGATCAAAGAGGTGAATGGAAGATGGAAGCAGAAAGTCAATACAGCTACCATTGTCTGCTAAGGATTATTCACCTGCCTCTGAGAACAGGCAATACTAAATTATAAGGAATATTCTGGCAGACCATTGCAGTGCTAAATGCTTGAGTGCTGCTTGCTATTTTACTGATAAATAGACTCCTGAACTCTGACTGCCTTCCTCAGGGCTTACCTCTGACCATCCAGGTCCACACATGTTCATTCCGCCAACCCTGCCTGCCCTTGGCCTTTCTCACCAGCAACTCCATTTAATCATTAGGCAAGCTCCTTCCCCCCTCTCAGAATGGAAATAGAAACTTTCAACAAATGAAGAAATAGTGTGTATTTGGCTCAGACAAACCAGTGTTTTCATATATGGAGAAGATATTATCATATAGCCTAAGAAGGAAGTCTATAGGTTTTTAACAATGAAGAGTAAGGGAAGAAATACAGGGAAATAATGGATGACAAGTAACACAGAATCATAGAATCATTTCAGTCGGAAAAGACCCTCAGGAACATCGAGTCCAACCATAACCTAACCTAACTCTAGCACTAAACATAAAGACAATGTACTAGAATTAAGGAGAAATAAATTTTTTATTCACCTCTGTAGTCCTTAGTCCAGAATTTTAGAGGTTTTCTAAATTGTGTGCTTAGCAGTAGCCACTTTCTATGTACTGGCTTAGGAACAGACTGGACTTTTACAGAGTTGGGAATGAAGGCCATAGTTCTGCAAATGTTTATGCATGAGTAGAGAGTAAGGACTGAGTCCTAAAAATCGCAGTATGCTGTGGGTGAGGAAAAAAATGCAGAGGAAAAGCAGAGGAGGGTGGTATTTTTCAACATAAATAATACAGTATCCTTCAAGACAACTCTTTCATAGAAGTTATCAGTTGAAAAGAAAATTCTGTTTTCATAAGTGAATGGCATTTTAGAAATATTAAAACATGGAAGAGAAAAATCTGCAGCGGTTCAACAACTCTACAATGTTATTGAAAGAATATTTTTAATTTAAAATTTAAAATCCTGCTTTGCTCCTGTCCTGAAAAGCACTCTCCTTGCTTTCGTGAGTGCAAGCAAATCAACACCCTGTTAGCACAACGTAGTTCTTGTTTGAATTGTGTACCCTGGAGATGCATAATGAGCGCAAAGGAACTGTACCTAGCGGGGGCTCAGATTCTGAGAAAGGAGAAAAATTAAAGTGCCCTGCATATGCTGTCTGGATTCTATGAAGGGGGTGAGATAAATTAAAAATAAAACAATTTTGTGAATTTTAACTTAAAAGTTGTGCCATAAAACTATAATTTCTTTCACTCAATATTTTGTATAGCTGAAATTGCCATCTGTGAGGCACAATTTTTATGGATAGAAGCCTACCGACACTCAGAAAAGATTCCGTGACTTCCAAAGAGGTGCATTCAGAGCAGTGTATGTAGGTCCAAAGCAATATCTGTGACTCCTAAGAATTAGACATAGAAAAATATATAATTTTAAAGTCCAATAAATGAACCAGTAGCAAGAATAAATTTCAGGTTAGATGAAACAGAAATTGCCAAATTGTTTTGGCAAAAACCCCTTTTAACCTTTACTTGTTTTATATTTATGACACATCCAGAGGGAGAAAAAATCTGAAATAAGAATTCAGAACTTCATTTAGAAAATGCTAGAATATAGAAGCAAAATGTATCAAAAATAGAATATAATTTTCTTTTTTTGATTTTTTTATTTTTTAAATTCTGTGTTCACTGATAAAACTAATATTATGAATGTGATCCATAGGAAAAGAAATAGTGCATTTGTGATAAATGGATTTAATATTCTAAAATCTTTAAATTTTTATTTGAAGCAGCCAAAAATCCATGCAGTTATTACTGGAATTTGCCAGAGCTTTCAACCTTGAGTAAAATCCTGGCCTTTTTGGTGTCCACAGCAAAACACTGATTGAATTTAAGATTTTAACCCTACAGTGAAAGGCAACTGCACATTGGAGCTAAAAATAGTAATTTATATGTGATAATTAGGTTAGTGAGTGGAGAAAATAATTCAGCTAAAGGAAATGAATGTTAGAGCTGGTCAAGGGGATGTGAAATTATTTTTTAATAAATTAACTTGCTAAATAATGGCAGAAAACCTGTTACCTGATTGATGATTCCTACAGTAGATTTATTGACTTGAAGAGTCAGGCATTAAAATCTTTACACAGCAGGGATCCAGCAGGCATACAAGATGCAGACAACGGACCCAAAAAAATATAAGGGTGGGAAAAAAACAGCCACAAGTTTCCATACCTGATGTATAACAGGATAGGCAGGCAACTATGTCCCACCATGGGACAGTGCACCAGGCTGCTGGCGGAATCATTGCACATGCTGCGGTTCAGTTCAGCCCCAGCAGCCCTGCTAAGGATGCCTGGGAACTGCAAGCAAAGCAGGAGCCACTCATCAGTCAGGCCTGATCAACTTTAGAGAAAGTGTGTTTGCGCTGTTGCTCTGCTCTGCTGGTCTTTTTGTCTGAAGAAGTTACCTTTGGAGTTACTGGATAGTTTTTGATAGAGAGTCTAACTAATAATACAGTTCTACTGGGTTTGTTTGCTTAGTTAAACAAGTCTACGAAACCTTCCCTTGAAAGCAGAAGAAAAGGTCAGACAACAAATGCAAGTCTGCTTTTCTGCCTTTACTTGTTCAAAGCTCTCTGTTCTGATTCACTGCTCTTTTCCTTACTTTATACTGCAAACTATACTTAAAACAAACAGGTACATGTTCACTGACAGTCCCCCCCTAATTCCTTTGATTGCAATCAGTCTGTGCTATTTAAGACACTAAGACCAAGAGGTCTGGATATTCATTTGAGAGCAGCCAGCATACGATACATACTTTCCAAGGACACTGTCTGTGGCAGACAGTATTTAGAATTACCCTGCCCTGTCTTCTCTTAAACAGCCCTATTCCTGTCATGGGGACATCTCTTGCCCAAACAGTTCAGCCCTGTCTACGGCTCATTACATCAGTGGCTTCTTATTTCTTCTTTTGCCCTGCTGCAGTATTCTCATCTTTGGCCACTCTTTCTCCATGTTTCACATTTGCTCTGATGAGATAATATTTTAATGTGTGTCCTCAATAGTTACTCAGTTTGCTTTTAAAGGAAGTTCAGTGAGAAAAAGTCCCTGTGGACAGATTCTTAGCATGAATATACATTCATAATTATACTCATTCCACTGTGGGATTGACAAGTGCCTTCTCAAATACTCAACAGCTGCCTGAATAGTCCATGGCTAAAAGTTTGAGGTGATGGCTCAGTATCTCTTAATAGATTGACACATAAATGGCACAGTTCAGACTCTGTTGAAGGCTAGAGTACAAAAACCACTGATTAGTATGCTACGGCATTGGGTTCCTCAATATTCCTTTTATTATTTATTAAAAGGTACAGGCTTTCAATATTCTCTGCTGCTGAGCTTGTGATTTACAAATCTGATTTCCTTGCTGTAAAACTCTGCATATTTTTATTGCTCACTTGTATGCAGAAGAGCCAGGGAATCTGTTGATGTCTCCAGGGTTTTTGCAGCCCTCAACACACTGGAAAATATCTACTTCACCCGGCTTATGGTCACACAATAAAGAGTCTCTAAACATTTTGCTGTGCCTAACATTTTGCTGCCATAGGCAACCACTTAATCTGCCTACACAGTGGAGCTAGCCCTGAGGGGATGCAATATGTGTTGGAAAGGATAGATTTATACTAAAACAGTTTTCAAGACTAGTAGAAAAAATAGCTGTTCATTTGAGATTTCCTGCTATATTCTCAGCTGTTCCAATAACAGAAGTGTTAAAGATTTCTACAATCAAGGTTCCACATGGATTGCTTCTATAAGCAGATTTGTTTCCACCTCACAATCAGTACTATATTTCTGCTTTAGGTTCTACCCTTTTATCGTATAAGCATCTTCTGTATAAGCCAGACTTGAAAGGTACCCTTGTGAACCATGAGGAGACCAAAGTGAAAACCCATGACAGCCCGTTGGAAATGAATTCAACTCTCATGGTTTGACATTCCTTTTTGTTTACATTTGCATTAAGTAGCACAGCAGAAGGAGGCACTATGCCCAGGGTAAAGGGGGAACCCCTCTCCTTTGGGAGGCAAAGTAGACACCGAGTCTCCATTTAAACCTCATTATGACATCAATTCATGTGAAAAAAGAAAAATCACAGGTTTGTGGTTCATGCCTGTAATAAGCCCTTTAGAAACAAGCTGCTCTGGCAACGTAATTTAATCCTTACTACTTCCAGGGTTTTTTTCTAATTATATATTCCTCTGCTGTAAGAGAACCAGGATTTGTTATGAATCAGGTCAGCCTGTAGCTGTTTTACTTGAATGAACTCACACTTCTTCTTAGAGTCTGTTATGACTCCTCTAATTTAAGACTATTACCTGAAACAGACATATTTTATTTGGCTTTTTCTATGTTGACGGAGTGTGAAAGCTTGCAAAATGATCTCCTAGTGCCTCTACAGAATAAGACTCGTAAGGCTCATTGTGATAAGTGAGAGCAAAGTAACCGTAAAACTTTTCAGTCTGTCTGTGCTCCACATGAGATGCTTGGGTCTCAGTGGAAATGATTGACCCACTCCTCCCACTGAGTGGAAGAAGAGGGGCTTGCTAAGACTCTTTTATAAAAGACAGATTTGCCAAGAAAGCCTTGTTCTCCCAGAGTTATATTAAAACAGCCATGCATGGCCAGAGCTACTGCATTCCCTGAAGAAGGGGCATGCTTCTTGGAAAAATGAGAGCTTTTAGTTCCACAATGGTATGTTTGGGTTTTGTTGGTTTTTTTTTAATATATATCCTATTCTTATCCAAATCAATTACTACTATGATAGCTAATGATAGTGCAGAATCGGCAGGAAAGATATTCACTGGCAAAAAACAGCCTCAGTTTCAGGATTTGAAAAGAGCAGACTTGAGCTCTGTGTAATGAATACACTTCTCTCCAGTACTCCACAGGCTCTGGTCTTGATTTTTAGTTCAAACTGAGATAGAGTCATTACAGATGAATGAGAACAAGTGTGATTTTAGGCCACCTTTGTGTTTTTTGTATTAGCACTCTGACTGGTGGTGTGGTTGGCCTGAGTTAAAGAAACTCCAAGGCTAATCTAATTTACACTTGGATTGCCAAAAGTTGCTCTGGCAGCTGAAAATAGTGACATCTGTCAAGGGGGCAAATGCATGCCTGTGTGGTTTTTTTCTGGTCACATAGCCTGGCATAAGAGCATATGCCACCTCAGCTGCTAGTACTGGAGGCTGAAGCTGTCATGTCCCTTCATCAGCAAGCCTCCAGTATCCCAGCCATCTCTTGGTGCATCTTTTACAATGGATGCAGCAGTCATGAGATGCAGAGTTCTGTGATGGCTTTGCCTCATTCAGAAAAGATTCACATAAACAGGACATTTCTAATATTCAGACTTTTCAGGCATATGTCCTCTTCTATAATCAATTCAGCATAAAGGAACCATTAAGATATGGGCAGCTAAGAGCCCATTCTCCCATCTTGAATTTAATGTGACCATTTCTCTTGTATGTCAGTAAATGAAACTGTTTGTATGTATTAACAATATTTTGATGCAAAAAAATAAAATGAAATCTTCTCTTCAAATAATGTTGTTTCTCTTCTCTTCTCTTCTCTTCTCTTCTCTTCTCTTCTCTTCTCTTCTCTTCTCTTCTTTCTCTTCTCTTCTCTTCTCTTCTCTTCTCTTCTCTTCTCTCTCTTCTCTTCTCTTCTCTTCTCTCTACTTCTTATTTTTAATTCTCCCCCCAAAGTCTGGGAGTATATTTTGTCACATATTTGTGGCTACCTGAGATCTCGCTTTGGTCACTCTGGAAAGTTAATGTGTCTGGGCTCACAAATGCTGCTAACAGGGATGGTTCCAGCTTAACATGTGTTAATGCTGTCAACTTCATTTTCTGACTTTGGAGATTGGGCAGAACAGATTCGTATGTTATATGATAAAGATTAGTGAATCCACGAGAGGCATGAAGAATCTGTATCAGGACCAATCACCTTCCCTTTCAATACAAGAACTAAAGGCCATACTTTAAAGTGAAAGGAAGCAAACTCTGTTTTAGCAAATGACAGTGTTTTATCATAGTGTCTAGCTAAGCTGCAGAAATCCTTTCCACATGATGTGGGTGTACTAAAAGCTTACAGAAGTTCAAGGGGAGTCTAGCGAAGTTCACCAGGAAAAGAAATAAAAGGCTGTTATTAAACACATAGGAAAACATCCAGCTCAGGAACTCACGGAACCCTTGGTAGCTAGAGGCCTCGAGGTTACTTAGGTCAAGTGTCATTTGTGTTCTCTTTTACTCTTCCTTAGGCATCTGATTTTGGCCACTTTTACAGGCAGGATGTTGGATTAGATGTGCTTTTGGGCTGATCCATTGTGGCTGCTCTATGTTATATTGTGTTACACATTATACTACAGATGCCTGCAATATGTTTGTGAAATACCCTGCATTCCTGTGTCACATGCAATCTTCAAAGGAACTCCTTCTTCCCATAGACTGTAGGACTAGCCTAAACTGGCAAGCTGAGATTTTTAACTCTTAAATAGCAAAAACTAGACGAAGTGAATTCTTCCCTGCATTACATAAACATTTCCCAGAGCAAAAAGTGTTTCTAGTTAAGGGAGACTTGGCTAAGAAAGAGATTGCTCTCTTGCTGTGTTCATAAAATTCATCTTCACTAATAAAGCTTTGCAAGTATGAACCTTCTCAAGGAATGAGCCCTAAATCAGTCTGAAAAACCTGGATCAAAACTTATATTTTAAGTTAGCTAACTGTTCATAAGCAGATTTGTATACTATCCAATCAGCTCTAGACTGCTCTAAGCTTTTGGATTTTGGGGAATATGAAGGATATATAGATATGAATGTTTTTAATTTGTCTATGTCAATATAAAATCCATCAGTCAAAGCCACTCATCTAGCAATGTGAAGTGATCTGAAGGAACTGCTTGGGTAACCTTCTTTTATACATATATTTAGCACTCACCGGAATTATAAACCATTTTATATTAAATAAATAATAAAGTATAATTTACACTAAATAAGCAAATAAGTGAAGTTACTAATATAAATCAGAATACTCCCCTTCACTCTTTTATTTCTCTATGGTAATACTTAATAAAAAGTTCACATGACAATGTAAAGGGGAAATACAGTGTCTTTACATAGTTTGATTGTCATAGATGCATGATATTTACCCTCTGCTGGGAGCAGAGGAGCACCCTAGATCTTAGAAAATGCCTTTTGGTACACCTGGCTGACCCATTCTTTGCTGGTGACTTGAAGTGACAGAGGAGATAACACTATTACTCTTTTCATCAAAGGTCTCATAGTAATGGTTGAATGCTGGCGTAGTAATGAGCTTTAGATGTAGGTGGAAAGGCTGCAAACTTTGGAGGCAGTATGAAGTGTTATTGGCTAATTAGGACATGTGTCTTCCTATAGTCATGCAGTCTTAAACTGATATGGGGCAGACCTGGAGTGGGATAGGACGTGCTTCTGTATAGATTTCTTGGCAGTAATTTGCTTTGCAACTGTTCCAGATGTTTTACAGCTCTTGTTCTGCTCTTTCAGTTTAAGAAAGTGTTGGATTGGCAAAAAGTATTACACATAAAAAGTGTGTTAGAAACCTGTTAAGAATAGAAGCCAGGAAAGACTCCAAAGTTAGGAAATGATGGAAATAAGGTTCTATTGCATATTTTTATTGCCCTTTCTCTATGTGCACATTACACAGTCCTTAATTATAGGAGCACATTATGTTTTCATAAGATCCCAATCTCACTCGGTACTCACTGACTGAGCAGCCATTCAGTATATAGTTTTCATTCTTCAGTGTCTGGCCTCTCATTTATTTCACTGTCTTGAAAATCCCCTTTAGAGTTCCCTGTTGTGGTTATCAATATGATATGTAGTGTTTTCTAGACAGTAATAAGTTTTTGCATAGGCAAAATAATATATTTTTCTCCTTTAAGAAATATCTGATGTACTCTTATGAAATTTGAAGACAAGCCTTTCTTTTTTTTTTTCATACTGAAGCAGAGAGTCAGCAGGGAAAGTTTCCAAATCAATGGTTAAAAGCTGGCCAAATTATAAGCAACTTAAGAGATTGTCTTATGATGGGGCATGTCAAGTGACTTTAAATCTAGAAATAGTTACCAGGGCTTAATGAGAGCTACCATGCTTTAATGTTATCCTGCAGAAGACCAGAGTCTATTGAATCTTGTGCATTTGTAATATGAGAGGCATTGGTGATGAGTGAAAATAGTGTGCCATTCCTCACTCTGATGCACAGAGGGAAAAGCATGGTAAATCATACAAGCAGCTGAAAATGTGCCAGGAAACCCAATCAAATTAAAACTGTTCAAAAACGCTCCATAATAAAGATGTCTGGGTTTTGGTGGTAGTGGTGGTGGTTTTGGTTTTTGTTTTGGTTTGGTGTTTTGGAGGTTTTGGTTTGGTTTGGTTTTTTCGTCTAGCAGTATGCCTCAGGAGCCAAGTTTGGTACTACTCTAATTTACAGATTAAATTAATGAGAAAAAATTTTTCAAGCTCAGAAAAATTTTTCCCCTTGTAAGTTTATTACATAATTTTCCATCATGGAGCATTTATACTTTATTATGGAGAAGGTGGTACCCTTACTGGTAGCACAATGAGCTTTATTTTTAAATAAACTTACCAGGTGGAAACCACAGCACCATCAAACTTTTCTGTTTTTTCCCAAATTCCAACCTGTACATCAAACAGTGCATTTAGTTGCTAATCTTTGATGTTTTGCTCATAAGCAGAAAGACCTGCTTTTTACCTTCCTCATTATTACCTTCCTCTTTCTGGAGTTACATTGGAAATACTTTATGGTTTCATGAACGTGAAAGACCAATGCCAATTTTTATTTATCATTACGCTCAGGCATCATAAGCCATCAATTAGAACAGTCAACTAATTCTTTAAAGATTAACTGAAGACACTGTTTGATATAAGACATGCTGATCAAATTGCACAGCACTTATTGGACAGTAATGCATCTGAGCAAATCAGTAATGATTTTATAGAGCCCCTGTAGAAAATTCAATATATGTGTAGTGCTTTTGGAGTTAGTTTAATAAAATTAGAGTCTTAAAAGAAGATAATATTAAGGTATTTATTTCAGAAAGGAATAAAAAACCAACACAAGCTGGATAAGTTTTTCTAAAATATTAATCTTAAATCATCTCTAGACAAATACCATGCTGAAAGGCCCTATGACATGTCCTGATTCCTTGTGTGTGAAGAAAGATATGTTCCCCTCGTGAATAGTGTACAGTTTCTGTGTAATAACTTCATAATAATTCAGTAGTTCATTGAACCAAGCAAGAGAAAGTGGTAGTGTTCTGTTATATGAGAGTGATGGCAATCTGTTTCTCCAAAGTTTGTGTTGATCCTATGTTTCAATTAGATGATTTATGTATTTTTTTTAGTATGGGGCCAAGTGTTCCATAAAAGGACATGTGCATTTTTACAGTTGTATTTATGTACAACAAGAGCTCCTAGCTGTCTAACATACTGTTTGCATACTCAGATACTAAATAAGTGGATGTAGTTGCAATGATCCTGAACATATCTTTTAGCGTAGTTAAATATGTCTCTTCAGTTACTTGGCCTTAAAGAGAAGAATCTTATACTTTCATACATTGGTAGTTATTTATAGCATTCAATATGATTAAAAATTAATATGACAAAATGTCACTTCTTTAACACCATCTGGCAATAAATATTTCTCTTTCTGAGGCTTGGTTTCCATCCACCTTTATTTCAATTTCTGTACCCAGTGTCCATTGTGACTTTATACACTTACTAAAGAGCTAAGAAGTTCTGTTGTGCTGCATTTTGCATATATCTGTGGCAAGACTGCATTCTTTTCTTACTCTTTCACACAGAATACACCGGATTTCTCCTTCATTAGTCCCAAATTAAGTCCATATAGCTGATGTTCCTTCTTCTGTTGGTAAAAGGAAAGTAGAAGGAATAAGTATGACTATAGCAAAGTGTTAACGACTGCATGAACAGCCCATTCCCACTTTAGATTAGTCTGTCCACTATGAAGTACCCAGACCTGAAAGACAAGAAGTCCTTTCTTTCTCCCACCTCTAGAAGAGGTTCCCCTTGCAATCCCTTCAAAGAATAATGCAATAGTGTGCTCTATCTAGCTTAGATTTCATTATTTTACACAGATTAACTGTGAATACTCACATTTATACTAGTATAAAATGCTGATTTCATACAAAGATAATTTCAAAGTAGCAAACCCACAGCTGTGTCTTGGGGATTTAGAAATTTTTCAAGACAGCACAAAGAGATGGCATTTGGAAAAGCAAATGTTGAGGGTGTTGGAAAATATATTTTTAATGTTGTCTTTAAAATGTCATATTTAACTTCACGGTTACCATTTAAATTGCTAGCTACTGAAATAATGTGGTCAGCAAACACCAGCTGGATGCATAAAGCTATACAGTATTCAGCCACGATATGTGTAGAGATATAACAGCATCCATTACCAAATAAGCAAGTTTTTACTTAAGCAAAACATCTCAATAGAGAAGTTTCTCATGTTACATGGGGTGTGCCACATAGACCAAACATACGTTGTGTTTGTCACTTTTCAGTGTGGGTTTGGCATCTGACTAAAAAGCTATAACAGATGAGGCTGAAAAGGTATCATCTCCCTGTCACTCGGCTTGTGCTGTGTTGTCTGCGTCGTGGGCTCTGCCAAGGAAATGCAAGATATGCAGCCTCCTCCATTGAGTGCTGTGCTCTGCAGTGTTTTAACAAAAGATTTCCATGAATTTCCCTCTCCCGCTGGCCAAGGCTTTTAAAGAAAATAGCTGTGAGTGCAAAGCATCAAATAAGGATTTTTCCATGTAAATGAAGATTGAGGTTTTTTTACAACTGCAATCAACAGGAGTGGCAAGACACCTGGTAAACAGCTTTATAGCAGTTTGACCTTAGTAAAAATGTTTCAGTTTGATTGTGAAAGAAGTTAATTGGCTATATTGATTAATGTGCAGCCTTCATTATGTACAATTGCTGAGTACCTGTTAGTACCAAAGGATATCTTTCTCAGTGGAGAAAATTTATGCATTTTTCAAAGCCTAACGAATCATGCAGAAAAAGCACCCTGCTATGTGGATTTATTTGAGAGGTCTATACACCTTTGGGGAAGTGATTTAGCTGATTCAGCAAAGATAGTGGGCTTCAACAGAGTAAAATTGCTCTAATCCTTCTCTTTTTATTTAACTGCAGAATTTTAGTATGTGACCTGCAGAAATCAAAGGAAAAAGGACAGAATATTGATAAGTTTCCAGATATGATAGCAATGAAGCCTATAAATCCTTTGACAGAGAAATGTTTAGAATGCAAAATGATGAGAAATGTTCAATGGCACTCATTTTAGAGAAAATTGTTTATGCTTTTACTGTTTTTTATTCCTTCTTGAAATAGACTGATATGTGACTACTGCATGCTAAGGTATAGCTTATTTGTCATCTACAACTTGATGCACTAGCAAACTAATATCGTGAAAACAAGATTGATAAGTATTTTTTACCAGCTAGAATGTGATCATTCTTCACAATCTATCTGCTTTCACTTCCAAATTTGCTTCCCCAGGACAAAGAGACATTTGCACATGATGCAATAGATTTTGAAGCTATTTGGATATTCTTCACTTATTTGAATTATAAAATTCCTCCTGCCTCTGGATTTCTACCACTTGCACAGCTTTCAACATTTTTGTTCTACAGGATGAAAAATTTTTTTACGGGTACTAGGAGTAGTCTATACTCCTCGAGATTTAGTTAATTAAAAAATAGTAATGATAAAAGGGTAATTTTGTTTACTTCCTATGAAAAATCCCAGCTCTCTCAGCCTCTCCTCACTTGTCAGATGTTATGATTTCTTAATCATCTCTGTAGCCCTAAATCACTAGATGTTTGTTCCTTCTCTTCTATTTTTAAAGGAGCTATATTTCTCCTTTACACTACACAGTTTCAAAATCTATTTTAGTCTGAAATTTCCTTTTCAACACTTGTGAGGAGCAAACATTTTCACTTTTAATTATTACTTATTTCTCTTGTTTTTCACATGTAACCATAGGTTCCTAGTTGCCAAACTGCCCAAGGGAGTTGGAAGCACTCCTGAAATGACTGGCTGATTTTTCAGTGTTCACAAGCCAAATTTGGGGTTTTTTTCAAACCTCATTGGTGAACTTGGGAAGAGAAATTATTTTTATGCCTCAGACAATCTGCAAGGAAGCTTTTATATGTAACTTTGAACCTTCTTCTCCATTTACAGGCTCTCTTTCCTCTCCAGACCAATTATTGCCTGTTTTGACACCAACTAAGCTGGTATTTAAGTAGAGAAAAATGAAGAAAAAAATGCATGGTACTTGCTGATCATAAACTGAATAGGAATAACTGTAGTTTGTGAAGGTTCCCTACAAAACACTTGCAAATAATTCTTTGAGGTGTAAAGACAGCTTCATTGAGTAACAGTCCATCAAGAGCCACTAATAATACAAGAAATATGTTGCCACTAATAACACAAGAAATATGTTAAGTTGTCATTCAAAAGGCTTTTATCAAACTTCTGTCCAAATCACGATTAATCAAAGATAAGGCAATGTTGTTACAATCTGATCCCACCTTCCCCACTTCAGGATGGCTGATGAGCTTAGCGCATAACCAAAGGGTCTTATTCTGTCCACTTTCAGATGTTACTAAATTTTAGCTGTTGTGCTTGTGATAGATCTCCAGAATCAAAAAAGTAATCACTGATTCAGGCTGCTATATACCCAAGGTTTTGAAATTTATCTTTCCACACTGTCAATGGAAAAGAATTGTCACAGCATCTCCCATGGGAACCTATATTATAAGTAACTATCCCAAGGGGTTCAATCTGCAAAACCAGCTATGTACATTAGGATTGGAGATTAGCATCAATAGATGATATCTGTGAAACACATTCATAAAGCATAAATCTTTGTTTTAGAGTTAAGTGTAACTATACAGTTAACTGCTTTCTTAACTGACATATAGGTAATCTAATCCTATAAATAACATATAAGTGAATAATAAAATGTTTCACTGGTATACATGCAAACAGGCTAATTCACAGTTAGCCTGACTAGTATGAAGTCATGATGGGAACAATACATAATCTCTGGAATCTCTCATTCAGGCGATTCTAATCAATATTCTTATCATCCCTGTAAATTACAAATCAGCAAAATGCTGAGCCAGGTGTAAAAATGCAATCAATTTTTATAGTACAGGTGGAACAGAGAATAAATTCATGTGAATGAATTTTTATAAATGTGGAAACTAAACGATGAGTTCCCATCTATTAATTTGTGATTAGCTGTCTTTGAGGGGCAAGGATTTGCCACTTTTCTATTTTGTTATTATCTTAATGGACATAAGGGCTTCCACATGCAGGATAAGACTCTTCTAAAATGTAAATATGAAGTTACATTAAACTATCCAGTATAAAAGAGATGTACAAGAAATGTGAAAGGTGCAAGTTGTTCAACTGATCACACACCGAGAAGAAAAATAACGTATAGTTGAAATACATTAATTCACCTAAAACTGGTTTGTTTCTTCATAAGATATGACACATGCAGCTTAATGGGTGACAGTGGAAAACAAACTTCTATGTGCCAATGTTTAAGGAGAACTCGTTTTAGAACTTATCCTGTCTATATAATATGAGTAATATATTAATAATTCCCATGATTAGAAGTATATGTATGATTTTTTTTATGGGGCATGGAAGAAGAACTTAGATGTATTAGATTTGGTTGAACAGAATGAGAATGTGAATCTAGAACTGTCTGTCTTTGAGAGAGTTTATCTAAGTCATGTATGAATTCAGATAAGCTAAATAAAATTTAGCAAGCCTATTTATCAGTAATAAATGTTAGTGTGTTACATTCTGAATCTTTTCATTTTACTTGGCACCGCCGTATTATAGAAGACAATTTGTGTACTTGAATTTGTCTGTGGAGAATTAAACTATTTAGTGTGAGTGACTTCTTTTACTGTATGCTGAATTATTTTTTCATGGATTTTGCATTTTGAAAGTTCATTTGGTTTTAGTTATGGTATGCTGCAAATGTCTATATTGTGACAGTCTTTGGAGTCTTCTCTAAGAAGTTAAAAATTATGTTGCAGAGCTTTAATTTCAAAATGACTGTTAGAATGAAAATATCAGGACCAAGTTTTTCTAAAAAGATTGGTAGCAAAGCTTTAATACAGTAGCTTCACTTCCTTCTAGGAGATGGATAAACATCAGTTATCTTGGAATCTGTTTACATCATCAGACAATGTGTCTGTCCTGTATCCATCCAATCCTAAGCACGTCTCATATGTTCTTTCACCTTATCCAAGATGGATTTTACAGTCCCCATAATTTTAGATATAACTTTAAACTGCAGGGCCTCGGTAGGCAGCATTGTTATTACTGTAGGTTCAAGTGAGTTCTGATCTGTGAGACATTAAGACAAAATATTTTGTGTCCTTTAAAGCAAAAGAAACAAAAATGAAAACATTTGAGGGTAAAATTAAAAAACAACAGCACTGTATATTGACAGTCTTTACAAACACTTATATCTAAAGCTTATTATTATATGATAAACTTAACATCCCCTGTTACAGTCATGTAATTTACTTTCAAACACCTACTGCAGAATAGATGTTTTGGTTCAAGTACCATACTGTGCAGTGCTAATACAAAGACTTTCACCTTCACTTAAAACAAAAATTAGGATAAAATTAATTTATCGATTTTTTTTAGCTGTGACTGCTTTTTTGCTTGTATTTATGTCAATGTGTGCCTACATTTTCTTTTCACTGAAAAAATAATTAGATTTCAAACACTTATATTTCATCAGCTGCCTTCTTATGTCATATGGATATCAAGAGCTTGTTGGACTATAGTTTAAGAAATGTTGCTATACAGTGCATGCTACAATTTACAGTGGAAACACTAAAGAAACAAGACTGGAGTCATAATGACCATAAAATAACAGAGGTAATTTATTGTAGAATGCTACTCAAGACCCACAGAGGAAAACCAGCATCTTAGCAGGGGCTGACACCCTTCAGCTTTTTACTTCAGAGTTCTAAATAAGAATTTTGGTCTTATATATGACAGCATGTTACTCTGTGCTCCAAAGAAGAAAACTGGTAGCTTAAAACAAGAAGTAAATTAATAAATGTCTTGTTCTGTTGATGTGAATGATGAAATTTTCTATGTCAGGAAAAACACACAAAAATCTTCACACAAATGCTGGTAATTAAAATACTTTTTAGGGTACTCCAACAACTTTATTTTCACACAATATAACTAATTTGAAGCAATCATACTTTCAATTAATTCCCCTCACCTCAGTTTTCAGAAAGGTGCTGGAATGGTATATTCAGAAACTAAAATAATGATTCACATGCTGCATACATGTTTTTAACACAGGCAGTGACATTAATGATGTCTTACATTTGTTTACAAGCAAGTCCAACTATTATTTCAAACAAAATTTTTCATAATTCAGACCGTGGTTCAGCCTCCTTGGCTATTCTATTCTTTGCCTATGTGTTGAAGCAGTTAAAATGCTTAACTGATTAGAGTCATAATAGCAACTGAAAGGTTGTTTGAACAGCTAGAAATTTTTAGCATTAGAGAAGAACAGACTTATTTATGTTCATTGGATTTCTCCTGAGACAAGAAATAAAAGGACTGAAATACAGTCATGTAAGAAAACCCTGTCACTTGATATCTGTGTCTTACCTAACTTTAAGAAATAAGAACAACTCTTATAAAACAGATTTTATTTAAAACTGAAGACAATTAGCTATCTAGTCCATATAATGGACAACTTTTTTCTTTTTATTGTGTCAATTATACTGATTTTTGTTCATTTCTACAACAGACTCAGGCTTCAGTTCACTTCTCTCTCATGTGTTTTTGGTCCTTGAAACATGCAAATGAGCTAGTACCTTATAAGAAGAAGATTTGTTTTTTAAATCCTATTTAACTCCTTTTCTCTGTGGAATTTTGTAGTGGATTCTACAAGACATTAAGTGAAAATAAAAATAAACAAGCAGTACCTGATGTATTGGCCATTAATTTATTAATTTGTGACAGCTTGGTGACATTTCTGATATCCTAGAGTAGCCTTAAAAATACTTTGAAATTATTTCATTAATTGTTTGGTGGCTAAAAAGATCTGTTTTCCCCTTTATAGTCTCAGTTAACTGGCATAACAGATTTGACTGAGGAAATTTCCCTTCTTCATTTCTTGTATGTCTATATTAACTTATTTTAGAGACTGTTTCTTGGGAATCAATGTTTGCTACCTTTCTACTAAATCAAACTTTGTGCTATGCATTCTGCTATGAAATTATACCAGTTGAGTTTAAAGTAATGAATAACATTTTCTCTGGTAATTCTTATTTACACATTAAAAAAAGGAGTAGGTGTTTCAGAGAATTTCCAGGTGAAATTCACTAAATTGCAGGAACATTTGAGAAATTACTGGGAAACAATGTAATGACAGTCAATTTGCATATAATGGTACAGCAAAGTTACAACAGTTGAAATTGGTATAAGCTCGTTTAATGATTTTGATCATTTTACAGGAAAAATATTTCACAACCTGAAAATATTTTTGTTTTCTTTGAGTTGATGGTCAGTGAAAATTCCTGGAAATTGGTGTTAAGTTGTACTTTTTTGGGCCCCAGATCCCAAGGTAACAGTCACCAAATCTCAAAATACAACAGAATGCATGCGCGTTAAAGACCCTGTACATTTACTATTTATCTGTTATTTGAATTGCAGGTGCTCCAACCTGGCATAAAAACAAATTCTGTAGTCATATGTTAACGAATCTGTCCCAAATAATTATCTTAAAATGATAAGGATATAAATTAAATTCTTCTCTACTGTTTTAGAGGAATCTTCCACTCAATTCAACTGTCAAATTAAGTAAAATGGCAGCATAATTGATTGCAAAGTAGTCCTTAATAAGTCCTTAGTAATCAGTATTTCAACTGTCAGTCTAATTTAGTGTGACTGCAATGTTCATAATTATAAGAAGTTTTAGAGCTGTACTTAACAACTGGAGAGGCAGGGGGGCCCACAGAATGCTTCGGTGAGTTGTCAAGAGATCAAAAACATTTTAAAATTTGAATGTGCTTTTAACCACTTTACCGTGTAAAAGGAGTATGTTAAATGTCATCTTTAAAGGCATCTCTGTGATAATAGCGTGGACCCAACGAGATGTGAATAATACAATAATTTGCTGCTATTTTACTAAGTGATATGATAATGGCGCCACAAAGAGCCACAAAGCCAACAGCTCCAGAGACACTGGGGCTGCAAAATCACAGAATCACAGAATGTTAGGGATTGGAAGGGACCTCGAAAGATCATCTAGTCCAATCGCCCTGCCGGAGCAGGAACACCTAGATGAGGTTACACAGGAAAAAAGGCACGCCAAGTGGAGCACTGCTCCAACATTGCTCCCTTCACACCTTTCTCATCTGGGACACCCACGCGTGTGGGGACCTGAGCCCAAGGACCAGAATGCCATGAGGTTTACTGTTATGTTTTGAGTTGTGGTTCCAAGAGCCACAAAGCCAACAGCTCCAGAGACACTGAGGCTGCAAAAGGCCTGCCAAGCAGAGCATGGCAGTGCACCAGCACTGCTCCCTCCACACCTTTCTCATTTGGGACAACCATGTACCCTGGTTTCAGTCCAACTCCTCGCACCTCTGCAGACCTCAGACACCCACCAGCAAATGTGTCCCTCTCTCTGCCAACAGGTCTCTGCAGCCCAGTTCCAGGTGGAGAGGGTGCAATTCCCCTTCTCCCCATCCCTCCCCATCCCCTCCAACCCTGCCTCAGGGCAGGTCTTCTCACTGACACTGAGCTGACAATCACACATACGACCCTAATGGCAAGATTGTTTTCAATCATAACTAGAGTAACATCCACAAAAGGACCTATGCCTCTGACACTCCACTATGTGCACATTTTCACATATATTTCTACACGAATAAGAGTTCTGGGGTGCTCTGAAGCAGATTTACTTTGTAGCCCTTTACCAGTGCTTTGGAAGAAGAAAAAGGCTTGAAAGTAACTATTTACTGCCAAAGAGATAAAGGGGTGGCATACGGAGAATGAAAACCAGGGGCTCTTACTTTTTTTTTTTTAATTAAAGCCTTGCAATTCATCATCTGAAGTATTCTTACAACTATCAAAATATATTCCAAGTGCTTTTCACCACAAATGTTGATCATTATGTAAGCGTTGCAAACTTTATAAAGATTGTACCTGCAGTTCCATTGCCTGCAACCTGGGGATGTGAGAAATATGCCTTTGTGGCACACACAGAGTGCAAGCACACCTCAAAAAGCCACTTTGCAGGAGAAGTGAGAAGCTTTATACAAATTCTTTCAAGTGATGAAAAATGTTTAGACCATTGAACTGCAGTGGGAACCAATAAATGCAACATCATTAGAGTTACAAATTCTTTTTTATTGTTATGTTCTTTTTATATTTATGTTACAAGCCCTGAATATTTAAGTACTGCAGGGCAAAAATGTAATAATTCTTTGAAACAGCAAGAAAAAAAAATATGGAGGAAATAAGACTTCACAAAATACAAAGAAAATTCAGAGAGGATTTACACAGAGGAGCTGGTGTGTGTTCTCCTCCAGTCCTTGTACAACGCATACATTGTGGTCAGATTCCCCAGTTTAATAAGTTTCACCATTCCTAGTATTTCTTTTTACACCTTGGATTCTCAACCAAGTAATTACATGAGAACTGCAGCTTTGATTTCTTGAGAAAAAAGTGTTTTTCTAGTCCTTTGAGATGAGCAAAATTTCCCAAAAGAATAAACCACAAATTAGAAGAAATAAAAACTATGTAATTTTTAAACAATTCTGTATTTTGCAAAGATGCACTCCTGTACTGACTGCTGTGCAAAACCATGCTGTTATTTATCACTTCAGCCCATGGTTAACTCAGTCAAAGGGCACAACACAAGAAAGTGTAAATTATATTGATGTGGGCTCTTTTACAAAGCCTGTCAGACTGGCTTGCACCTAATTACCAATGTGTGGCTCACACCATTTCATAGCACCTCTTGTCTCAAGTTGCAGTTTCCCAAGCAGGATTCCTTCCTGAAGGAGATGGAGGAAGGAAAGGATGCTCTGTGGAACGTATCCATACAGATGATAACGCAAAATTGAGATCTCAGTTCATTAACACCTCACATTGCTAGATTTCCCATTTATTTTCCTTTGATTGTGGTGAAGACTTATTACAAAATTGATGAATCACAGAGCAAAATAATATTACTACAGCCCCATTTCTATTCAGATCTGAAGCTACCCTGCATTTAGAAGAGCACTGTAGAGAGCTTGGGGCCTTCTCTAATTTTTGCTGTGATCAGTTTGTAGCCATGAATCTATTTCCATTATTCCGTTCACTTCAGAAATGCAATCCAAAATACACAGTGGGTAGGTCAAGATTTTTCAAGTAAGCCTCTCACATTTACAGGAATTTCCTTAATATATTCAGGCTCTCCATAAATTTTGTAAAACCTAGTAGGTTTTTGATTGAATGAAACAATTAGCAAATAAAAAGTGTGTGAGTCAGCAGTAGCAAACTGATCATAATGCGGTTGGGTTCATGACGTGCTTATAATGAGATTTTAGTTTAAATCCAGGTTTAGTTTAAATAAATTAATCTGAGATGCCATGGTCTTGAAGCAACTTTTGTATAGAATCTTTAATATACATTCAGCTCTTGAACTGAAACAAATTATATTTTGAGCATAGTGCTTTAATTAAGAATCCTCAAACTGCTGTCTTGATAATCCCTAATTTCCATATATGCCATAGAAGATATTCTAGATTTCTGAAATATTTATTATAAATTGTACAGTACTAAGGTGACTTCTTTCATACTGAGTGGGGAGACAGCACCCCTCTACAGTCTGTTATATGATTACTGCCTTAACATGCACATTTAAACACCTTACCTGCACAACAACTAGTAATCATCCTGTACTTCAAACTCCTTAGGGTACACACTCTTATTTTCCTCTTATATTTCTCATCTCTTTCAGGTCCCTTTAGACTTATTTCTGTCTTTCCTCATGTTTACAGCACCTTCCAATTTAGCATCACCTGTGATTTTTCTCAAAGAGGTTTTTACCCTCTGTTCCAGAATTCAAGTTAAAATATTCTACACAATCAGTTCTCACACGTGTACTCACACTGACATATAAGCATATATTTCCAGAAAAACATTAGCTCTATCTTTCTACTGCAATGCACTTCTTACCACTGGTTTGCAAAGGGGAAGTTTGTCCTGGTTTGTTTGTTTGTTTGTTTTGTTTAATAGCATGGAATTAAGGTATTCCTTCTGGGAAACAACAAGGAAAGCAAAAAAGGTCATTTTGCATTATTATAAATGACATTCGGAAAAGACAGTCTAAAATAAAGAATTAACTGTTATGTAAACAACAGTTTCTGGTGCCTTCTGCATGGACAATGGCATCGAATTATTGATGGAATACACTGGAGGAAAATGTAGGAGAAAACCTCATTGTGAATCAGCACTTTCCTTGGTTAAGTTCTGCAATAATTCTTAAGTAACTGGGTCACTAGTAAATTACGACAACTGCAGTCAGGTCTCTGGTGCTGTAATTAGTAGCTGTTTGTGGAGCTCAAAACACTTCAAAACACATAAACAAACTAAGGATCTGGGTTCTTTCCATGTAAATAAATAGGAAAAAAGACAGATGTAGCCCTATAAATACATGACAAGCAGGCAAAATAGCCATTTTAAAATGCAGAGCAAGTAATATCAATTTGTAAGTTATCTGAAATTCAAATTTTTTTAAGAGCATGCTGATTCCAAGAAAAGACAGTTGGCATTTTGATTATAACTACTTAATTTATTGGCTTAATGCTGTATATAATCTTTCTGAAACAAATACACCAAATTAATAATCACACAAACTCCTGCAATGCTCCCAAAACAGGATTCACTGTAGCTCAGCGTGGTGCGTGTATATTTTTTTTTCCAAGCAATTAAACTGTATCCTTTAAGATCATTAAGGCTCAGGGTCAGACCAGGCTCTTTATTCTTTTAAACAGATGTTTGGGGGATCCTGGATGCCCTTTTTTTATCACCTTCTGCTAATTACTATCTGCCTATTTTCTCCACTCCCTGGCTTTCAAGCAGCCAGTGGGCCCCTGAATACCATCTGCTCAAAATTCTGGTCCCTGCCCTCTGTTAGACCTCACTAGACCTTAGTCTTTTTTTTTCTTTTCCATTATGGAGATCATGCATGCATTAGGTGGGTCGTGTTCCTTTTGCTATACACAGTGGCACGTGCCAATGCCCTTGAGAGATCAGCTGCAGGGCTACATTTACAATTGGCTTGCTTCCCCAAAACAACATTAAGCTTTTGTTCTCCCACTCACAATTTCATACAATTACAGAGATATAACTAATTGTCTGCTTTAGATTATAATGAAATTTTTTAAAAATATTTTTTAAAGCAACAGAGCTTAATTAAATGGAAAAAGGCTATTAAAAAAAAAAACCTGCAAAAATTTACCATTTATAACTAGCTACTTTGAATCTCTGAATATAGGAAGATTTCTCAGCTTCCTTTGAAGAAAAACTAAAACATTCCACTCATCTCAGGCACAAGCTATGTCTCTCCATTACTTCATTTCTGTAAAATTTTAACTAAGAAACAATTAATATCAAGCTGAAAAGAAAAGGAACTTAGTAACATTAAAGGGAAGCTTCTAAAGACAGTAGAAGGAATTCCCCCTGTAATAGAGTTCCCTCCTCACTTTGGTTGTCACTGTCACCACACAAATTAGTTTGTGTTGGTCATATATTGCAGACTACAGAAAGAGATTTAGGGAGATTTGAAAACAAAGAGCAGAGGCTGTTCCTTCCTGTACCGTTATTATGATTAAACCCTGGAGACCATTTTAAGACTATGTTATAATTTGCACATCTTTTGTACGACATATGAGTCTTTGGAGCATCCAACAGTTCACAGCTGGTTGACTGTCTTGCTTGAACAATTATAAAAAGGCATTCTCTCCCACAGAAGAGATCTAGCTGAAAGCCTATGGATCAGCCTTTCAAAGCCAGTGGCAGTATCACTTGTCAGGGTCAATAAAATCTTTGCTTACACTTACACTTTGTCGTATTCTGCTGTATTCATTTATAGAGAAAACATTTATATTTAAATTAATCTAGTTTCAACTGTATTTTCTTGATCAGTATAGAATTCTATTAATATTCATACCAAAATGGATTGCTGTTATCAACAAACATTAGATCATTTCTGACTGGCAAAAATCACAGCCACTCAAAGCCAGTTCTGTTGGAATTAACAAGGCTATAAATTGCATGAATTTATTTTCAACAGAACATACTATATTTGATTCTATTTCCTTCTCCCCATGTCTACCTCCATCAGACTGATTCTGAAAGTCAAAAATAAACTTCCTTAAGCAAAAAGTTGATCTCCTGGAAAAACATTTTTCTTTCTCTTCCAGTCTGTGCATTTCCTTCAAAATATAAACACATCTTCTATCTTGTGACACAGAAGATCTAGTTCTAGGCAAATGTCATTTTCAAACTTGTGACATGTTTGTGATGATAAAGTGTAAACACTTTCTTCTGAGCCACAAATGGTTTGAAGAAAGAACCTATTCCAAACCTGTTGATGTGATTTTAAAGACCCGTATTGACTTCAGTAGGCTTTCAATCAGTTACTGGTAATCTGTCTTCACAGACAGAGGGATAAAATACCCAGAATAAATTGTATGTCAACTGCTTTGATTATGAAATGTTTAGAGTTTGCGGTCTCAGGAAAAATAGTGCTTAGGAGAGAAGATTCAGTCAGAGATTTATTGTTTATAATGTATCACTGGGAGTTTTCTGGTTTGAAACTAAAATACAGAAACAGTGCAGACACACAGATTTTTCTAGTTTTCTTTATTTCAATCAGAAAAAAATGTTTGGATTCAAATGTAAAAGTGACAAAACTAATGCCACAAATTTTTCTCACCTTGGAATAAATGTTCCATTGTGTTATCTTCTTCATTGTTACTCTTCCTGATCTGAAAATCACTAATATCATAGTATCAGATCAGAATGAATAACTTTACGCATTTTGGAAAACCAACAGAAGTATTTTTTCACAAAAAAAAAAAAAAGGTCCCTAATTTGTACTGAAGTGTCGTTTCAGGTAATTTTGCAAACAACTCTTTATTTTCAGAAATTCTCCTGGATGTTTTAATATTTCAATTTAATTGCTTTGCATATTAGAACACATTTTAGGGTAACATTTTTTAATCACCCATGGTTAGGAAAATAAGTTTCATTTTCAGAAGTACTTAGAAATTTCAATATCAATAAGGTTCCTTTAGCAGTGTTGTCAAATTCTCCAAATGAGATGAACTTCTAAGATTGGATCCATCTCATTTAACATAGACACTTAATTTTCCTTTAAGTTTCAGGTATATAATGAACCAGACCTTCTGAAATGCTTGCTTCAGTTCCCTCTATAGGGAATACAGAAACGCTGTCCTCTCTGCAGGTCTTCAGGAAGAAGGTCCTGTCCTTGTCCTAGGGCCACATATTAAAATTCTCTAGGTTGAATGAATGTAAGATCAGACCCATGTTCAAAATGATGAACCCTAGTGACAGTCAGAGGATATTTGCTTAAACTCAACACTGTCTCAAAGTTCCCTCACATTATTCTCTTGTAGTTGAAAGCTGAGGGAAACTGGGAGAGTTTGTTCCTGTCCGTGTTTTGCCTATCCTAAAAGGCTGCATAATTTTAGTTATACATAAGAGACATAAGAATTTTAGAGAATGTTACTGAAAAGACTCTATTTATCTGGACATTCAGTTTCTTTCTCTCATCACTGTTAAACCTACCAGTCTGTGTGAGTTCATACAAAAGATAACAAATGCTGCATCTGCATTTTCACTCAGCTCTAGCTATACTCCACATTCACCTTTAATATTTAGGAAGAATATATTGTTTCTGAAATGTTCATGCACCATGCAAAGAGAACAAAAGAGCTCAAACACCCTCCTTGGGAATTAGGTCTTTTCTGTAAATGAATGTATTCAAAAGACTAAAGTATAATAATGTCAATTGAAAGGATGCATGTGTTTTCATTAAAGATTTACAGCTGAATTTGTAATGAAAGTGGAACAATATTCTGAAGACTATTTCAGAATTGTACTGAACTAAAGGCCTTGTTGTAGCTTATTTACTTATTAAATTGATCTATGCTTGTCCTCAATTCTTAGTCAATTAGTTTGAAGGCTCATTGGAGACTTGGACTGTGTCTAAGTACTAATATGTCTGTCATCACTGTCATAGGTGAACTTCTCATGATTCTGGACTTCTTGTTGCATGGTGACTCTAGTCACATAGTGACAAGATGTGGGTGCCTTTTGGTATTACCTTAAAAGAAATGAATAGTCTTCCTATTTAGAACAATTGGGTCAGAGGAAGTACACAGGAATAGAAAGGGTCTTTCAAATGTTAAGATTTTTAACACTTCACTGGATAAAATGCCAACGGATAAAAGAAAACAGATGTGAGCACTGATCAGAGGAAGAGAGAGTGCTGGTAATCTCACTTTTTTTTTTTTTCCCATACATATATTCTTACCCATTATTGACTGGGTTCATGCTCAGCAAGAGACTCTTACACAAATTACTTTCGAATGCTTAGCAATCACACAAGAAGGCTTTCACCTGCACCAGGAGGTGAGCATGGGAAGTTGGGACACAGTACACATAAGATTCATCTCATCTATTCTTACAGCATACACAGCTATATTGGACCTAGTAATCATATGTTCCCACTACAGCTCCTGAAGGAAGATTAACATCTTCAGGATGTAACTCATCTAAAGTTTATTAAGCTGCTAATTCATGATGAAAATAATGGTTGTAGTCGGCTAGAATTACCAGGTCCCTATGGCTTTCAAGGAAGTCTAAGCCTATGTGTCGATGTTAAATGACTACTGCCCACATCACAGGGTTATCACAAGTGTCTTCTTGACAAGTCAGTTTTCTTACTAACAGGCTTTCCAGAGGTATTCTATATAGATAATGGGCAAAACTTCTTTTAACTGTCACATGGCAGGGAAGAAGTTAAGGGCTTTTTTCTCCTTCCTAGAAACAAGTTTAAATGTGGGGTGGGGGAGAAAAAGCCTTGTTTAATTTTTGCATTCTTGAATAAAGAAATAACGGTCAGAGGCGAATTCCTCCAATTCAAGAAGATGGGGCAACTGGCACTCAGAGCTTCCTGGTACATTTCTGCTACTGTGGGAGAAGCACTTTGGTGCACAGTCAGCATTCTCTGTGCCATTTTTACTTAGTTCTATTCAATACTTTCCACCAAAATTACATTGATTTCTATGTCTTTAAATGGAACTTTAGAAGACATATGGCTTAAAGGATAGCAGTGCTTGCATTCCCCACAGTGTAGTAATACAAATTCTGGACACACGGGTTGTTCTTTGATGACTTACTTTATTAGGTTTCCAAATCATGCTGGTGCCCAGAGGGTGTGAATAGAATTGAAATAGCTTTACACTGCCACAGGAGAGTTGGGAAGGCCCCATTTTATGAGGCCGAGGTTAACACTAAAATAACATGTGACAGATGGTCACTTTTTTCTACCCATCTTACTTGACCAGTATTTTTGTAACAGACAGGAACAATACATTTCTCTTTCCTCAACAGAGAATAAATACATAGAAAATATTTTAACTGACGACTTATTTCATCTTTACTGCTTCAAACCACAGCTGAAGAGAAAAAATTTTATACTGACAGGTCAGTAATATCCACAGGAACATTTTCTGCATGAAAACTAGTTGTTGAATAAAAGAACATTTGTCTCATTTCTAAGAGTTTTCTGTTTCTATACTTACAAATGTATTGCTTTGAGAAAAGTATTCTACCATTTTTGTTTTCAATGCGTAATGAGTTTTATGGTAGTTAAGACTAAATTTTTGTTTATTTCACTATCTTTTTTTTTTACAGTAGGCAGTGGTGGACACACTGGAAAAGATAGTCAGAAACTTGATAGATAGTGAATGCTCCTTCTGCTCATTTTCTTTCTCAGTTCCTGGAAAACAGAGGTTTATGAGTTCCTAAACTGGATGTTTCATCTAGACTTTCATGGCCAAGATTTATTCCATGAATTTGCTTAATCCTCTTTTCAATCAGTTCATATTCTGACTGTGACAACATGCTGTGGCAATGCATTCCACAGTTCAGTTACATATCATGGGAAAAAATTGCTTCGTTTTGTTTATTTTAGGTTTGCAGCCTTATAATTGCATTGAATAGTCACCATATTTTCATGTTACAAGAAGCAGTGAATAATCACTCCCTGTTTAGCTCCTCCATAGCCCTCACATCACTTAGTAAACTGATCATATAAACCTACACCCATTTTAGTTCATTTATTTTCATTCTAGTTTAGCTTGCGTGATTGTCTGCAACATTTTTTTTCTCTTCTCTCGAAGTATTTCATTATTTGAAGTCATTAGTCGAATGGCATTAAGAGCCACAGCCTACTAAGATGGGTCTTCGATGAGAGTCTCCTCCATTCATATTCTCAATCAGTTTGCTTATATATGTCCTCCGAATTTAGTGAGAACAGCAGGTTTTTAATTACCTTCTAACAATAAATGTTTGATCCGAGTGTACAGTATATAGCATGGTTTACCCTAAGCCTCAGTAATATCTGAAACATGCATCAGGCAAATTCCTATGGTTATGGCTCAGCACTTTCATAGTTTGCTTGGTCTAGTCTTTCGATCAAGATTACCTGAACCATCCACGTACTTCCAAGCAAACAAATCAAAACAGGTCATAGTGACTTCTTCAAAATCTTGAAATCTTTCTTCTTGATGAAGAGGATTTACAAATCCCCCTCTCACAAAGCCAATTCTGGTACTCTCAGGAAGAAAATATTTTCAAAATATTTTTCTCGTCCCATGCCAAGAAATGTCCCATGCCATTCCTCCTCCTTTCGCCACAGTTCTTAATTCCCTGCCCTCAGTGCTGCCCTTCTCAGCAATCCTTTATTTCTTTAAGCCTCTTTATTATCCTCAGGTTTCTTCTCAGCTCAGACCTCCTCTTTTTTCCAGACATCTCCAAAAATTTTTTTCCAGGATAGAAAATACATGGTGTATATATATATATATACACACACACACATATATGTATATATACTACTCTAGGTTGCAAAATCTTTTCTGTTGTAGTGGAGAAACTTACTTGAAAAAGAAGGAAACATGCACTTGAAAGATTGCATGGATACCCATGAAAAAAACACAAAGTACATTGTTAGGGTGCAAAATATACATCTTTTTCCAGGAACAGAAAAGTATTCCTTTCAGAACTGCTTTAGACAGATGTTCAGATAGACATAACAAGCCTCTGAGAGGAAAGAGACATCACCAGCTTACTCAAGCATCAGTAGTTTGAGTAAAGCCTGCAATGCAGCCCTACCACCCATTGGTTATTCTGCTTAGCAAGGTGCTCACAGGTCGCTTTCAGTTCAGAATATGATGCTTTACAGTATGCACAGTTTTTGCAAGTGTTGAAACTTAGACTATGATAATCCGCCATCAACATTTCCGTAACCATTAATATTCCCATAACAAAGACAAACTCATTCTCAACATCAATGTCAAAATTTCCATCACCTCAAGACCTTCCCCGCCAGTGAAGTCTATCAAACAGATTTGTTTTTACGTCTTTGTACATTTCTATACTTTTTTTCAGAGTTCAGGATCTAAGATTTGCTATCAAATTCATTCTCTATATTCATAGTTTCTGTAATTGTTTGAGTTATATTATGGATGGCCTGTATTTTTGGCATCATTAGGGAGGAGAGAAAATGAAAGAGAGCAAAGCAGCAGATTTTGGTTCTAGCAATGAGATTGTATATAAGTAGTGCAAATTACAACTAAGGAAATAAGTGAAATTATAGATATCTATAATAGTGTGCAAATGAACTAGATGAAATCACCATAAGGTCCTTTCATTTTAAGAATTTTGTTGCAATGAAAACATAACTGCACTTCAAAAGCTAAGATTGTGCCTTGTCATAATTCCCATTCTTTTCCTTTTCATTGTAGTGTTTTAAAGAACTTTTTTTATTTTCATATAAATGCAGTCTGAATATTTCTGTATCACAATAGCTCCTATTATTCCATTATTTTCATGCTGTAGGACTGAAAAAGTCAATAAAAAGTCAACAGTAAATAATTAGTTTCTTTTTTAGAAGGGAAGGGAGAGAAGTTTTGATATTAGCATGTCAATGTTTGCTATTTTTGATCAGAAATAATTTCTTGCCCATTATTAGGCTGTATTCAGAAGGCATTCAATAGAATTTCTTTTCTGCTGACTTTTTTCAGTCAATCTTAAACAAAAAATTGATGCACGAGAAATCTTATTTTAACAGGAGAACACTAGACAATACAGAAGACCAGCTGGTGTCCTTACCCAGCCATGCCAGGTTGAAATTAGCTCACTTAGCTTATGGGCAGCTTAGTTCAGCTGCTCAGACCTTCAGACTCAAACCGTAACAAAAGAGTCTGAGAATGAAGAATGGGAAGGCCTAGAATGGGACTCATCTCAACTGACTTCATGTATTTGACTGCAAACACAGTGGCTTCTGAGTGATCCAGCTGTTCCAGACTCCCTTTACAAGCAGTGAGAATAATGGACACATTTTGGAGCAATTTTAAGTATCCATTTTAACCTAAAAATTACAGTCTGGATTCTACTTGATGCACTGCCCGGATCTCCCCTGACTGAAACAGGAGTTTGTGTGCATATTACAGGCACTGATGGATCTCACCATCTCTGCTTGCCCTTTTTTAGCATGCAAAAGCACAGGGAACAGAAGCTGGTAAGCATTTTTGCTGTCACAGTCTGTGGAATTAAGGATGATTGATTGCCATTTTCAGTCAATCTATTTTGGAAAAATAAATGTTAAAAAGGAGATGGTTTATATTTTCTTAACTAAATATGTGTAGTTTTGTAGTTAAAATTGGACTAAAATTATCTGACTGTTTGGGGGGGAAACAACAACAAAAAACAAAAAATGAAGAAACATTACCCTATATCTTTTTTTCAAAATGTATTTGGGGAACTCAGCTGCAGAAAAAGACAGAAAAAAAAAAAAAAAAAAGCTGTGATAATGCAAGGAAAGGGGATCCAAATGGATTCACACACTGAAAGAGAAGCAGAACAGGAGCCCTGTCCTTGAAGGTGTGTTAGGTTAGAGACGTGTGAGGGAGGCTTCTACAAAGGCCAGAGGGCTGAAGGCTGGCAGTTGTACATCTTAAGCATCAGAATTGAGATGTTACATCTGTCTGATTCAGATAGGAGATGTAGCTGAAAAAACAACCTTCCCCTACTATGCAGTCCCAAAGTTCAAAGAATGAAGAATACAATCCGGCTCGAAGACCTGGCCTGCAGTGGTTGTGTCTGGAAGCACTACTGCAGCCCTCCATGGGCCGCGTTGCCTCCCACTTGGCATATACAAGGTGTTATGATCACCACAGTACGCAGGCTCAGGTCCTGGCCACCTGAGAAATATCCTGCATCAGGACTGCACAAGAGTTAACATAAATAAATGCATTTTCACCAATAGGTAACAGCTTTCAAGCTCAGGAAGCACCAGTGGAGAAAACCTGGCTCTGTTTACATACAAATTTGTACAGCAGCATCATATTTTTGTTCAGTTGTTTTAATGCCCATCTATTTACTTCCCTGTTGCTGAATATTTGTGAAGTATTTTAATACCTGATTCCATTATGCAGTGTATTTTATTTTTAGTTAGTATTTGTGGTAATAAAATAAATAAAGGAAACTAATACATGGCATTTACTGACTTAATGTTGTGGAAAACTGAAGATTTAGTGCCCTTCAAAATAAATATGGGTTTTGGCTTTAAGTCAGCAAAATATTAACTCTCACATCCGTAAGTCTTGATGTTCATTGCTTACTTTAAGGAAAGCCAATTTCAACTTAATCTGGTTTACAAAGAAAACTGCATTCCTGTTACAGTTAAATAATTTTATTTCAGCATCATAATAAAAAGCAGCCTTTTTGGAGAATCCAGCAGTGCAGATTTTCATGATTATATCTTAGCCTCATGAGAATTGTTGTTTTCTCCTCCTGGAGTCATGTTATTATGGTATCTCATTTTTGTTCTGTTAAAATAAAATGAATCATCCACACTTGTGGTTGCAGAAAAAAATACTTGAAAATATGAATCTTAAATGCTCAAAACACAAAAGTTAAATAAAATGAGCCTGCAATTTGTTTATGTTTTCAGTTCATAATTTTTAAGCCAGTACCATATTTTTTTGACACTAGAGATTGCAATTGGAAATAACAGGTCCTGTTTTAAAACTAGTTGTAAAAACAACAGTTAAGAAATGTGTGGGCTTTGTCAACAGAAATTATTTCAGAGATTAAAATATTTATTTTGAAACCCTGTATTTGGGATAAGAATGTATACGACAGGATAGACCCTGGCATTTTGGAATATCTAAGATACTAGAATTAAAATGTGTTATTCAAGTACACCATTCTTTAACAGTGAAAATGCCGATGTACACGACACTGAAAAAATTCTAAATCTTGGCCATAAAATGTAAGTGAACAAAATCTTAGGAACTTCATACAGCCTCTGCTCAGGAAATCTTCCATTACATTTATTAGAAATGAAGTCTTTGTATCACCAATTGAAATAAAAACAACATATGCCATGGCTATATTCCAATGGTCAGCTTCAAAATATCTTAATTAACACTCAGACTGTTGCGTGTTGCCTATCAAATTGCTATCCTCTGAATGGTTTACTAAAACTTCCTGGTAGGACTCTCCTGGCCAGAAAGGTGTTACAGAAAGACTAACTTAAGTGTATTGGAGGGAGTTGTTTTACCAGTGTACATGAACGAGAGCTAAAGTCTGTCCTTCATGGCTCCTTCAAGTTTCACCTCAAGTGAGAGTTTTATAAGCACCCAACAGCAGTATAAGGACAGGCACTAGTGTCCTACTTTTGGCCTTGAAGAGCACTTATCCTTTTAGCCTTACACTATGAAGTGATGGTCAGGCTCAATGAATGAAATGTACCTCAGATGGCATATATCCTCCCCACATGCATAATGGATCAAACACCTAGGCTAGGAGATGATCTTTTTTTTTTTTAAATCAATTGAGTATATGAGGCATCAGGAAATCCTGGCATTAGAAAGTGAAATTTTGTAGCATAATCAACTAACAAAGGAGAGTATAATAGTTAATGGAAAGCAGAATATGAAAGCATAATTAAATCTGGCATGCGTATTGTCAAGTCAGATTATCACTGGGTTATGGAAAAATGTGGTAGAGAATCATTTATGAAGGGCACAGCATAGCCTTAGTCTTCCTTTCAAGTCTTTATAAAATTAAAGCAAGATTGTGTTTTATTTAGGCTGGCACTGTTCCTAGAAAGCACTAGTTGTGCGGCATGGAGCCTGAAATAGTGGGTTTTTATTTGTACTCAAAGCTCTAGAGTATTGTCTGTTCAATCACTTATGGATCAGGCAGCTCGGTAGCTTTCATAAGTACTTGAACAGTGTGAATAAATTGTACTGACAATGCTGACAGCTCCATACCCTGTCTATGAAAGGCCTGAAAGGCTTTAAACTTTTGCTTTTTCATTCATTGAAGGGTGGTCCTTGTGAATAATACGTTGGTCTCCATACTTTACAAGGTTCCCCCCTTCTTCCCCCGCACAAAACTTTTTTTGGCAAAATTAAATAAGCTTCCTACTATTAGTTTCTAAAGAAAGCACTTTAAATCAATCTGTCTCTAAATATAATTTAGAAGACAAAATGAAACCTATGTGAGCACAATAAAGTGTTGTTCTTAATAAATTCCAAGCTGGCAGGGGTCCAGTTCCTCTGATATTTCTAATCCTTTCCAAGTTTGCTCCAGGCAGAAATAAAAATACAACAGAATTTTCTTAAAATAGTATTCCGTCTACCATTTCCAGAGAACTTCCAGATTCAGACATTCTTTAAAACAACTACGTTTTTATTTTTTGTTTTACAGAATCATTTTTTAATTCTCCACTAAACTATTTTCCTTCTCCTATATAAAAATTGCTTGAAGATGAAGTTACCATCGTTTCTGTGTAGTTGACCATTCACAGTATTAAAGAGGGATTGACAAACTTAACCATAAACACACGACAGTTGTAGGTTACTGCAACTAAGGAAATAAAAGCAAATCCATTGATAGCTCTGAGGCAATTACTCTTTTTCACAAAGATTTTAACCACTGGCCATTTTGGAACTCCAGAGGGAGATGCAATAGGGACACTTCATACATTTAGCACCAGCTTACCTACCTGCCTTCTTTCTTTTCTTACAGACATGCCTTGATGAAAAACATGTATTTATATATCTTTTAGTGAAAGGGACCAGCAGTACTTTGACAGTACATAGCATTTTTAAGAGCTTCCAAAGTCCCACAATACCACAGTATTCAACTGTCACTCCTCACGCTCAATACAGCAGGAATTCCAAATTTTGTGCACAGAGGATTACACTCTCAGTTTCCCATGGGGCAAATAGGTCAATTTAATCTGCATGCAAATTCAGAAATCTTATTATGCAGGGATCTATCTTGACATTTTTGAAACAAGGAGAACAGTTTTATCCATGTAATTCTATTTACAGAAGAAATTTAGGAGCTAATGTCATCTTAGTTACTCATTTTCCCTCCTCTCTTTTACAACATAGGACAGCAGAAGTTCGTCTCATTCTCTAATTTACTCTTTTGATCTTAACTCATTGCTGCATTGGTGGCCAGTATGTTGATATTTCTGCTTTAGCCTGAGCTAAACCTCTAGTATTTTGTGTGAAAATCCGTAACATCTGCCTCTGGGTTCAGGTTTGCAAGCTTCTGGAAAGTAAATTGGCTTCCTAATTTTTCTGTTAATCAATAAATGATAGAAGTATTGTACTTCTTTGAAAGATGTCACACCTGCCTATAAGCAAAACAGATCATTTTTCCCTGCACTGGAGTGAAAAAGACGAAATAATTGTGTCATACTGTGCTTCATCCATCTTTCCACTGTGTCCACCAGGTTTTTCACCTTATTTAATAGTTTCACTGTGAAACTTGAGTGTATACATCGGCTTCTTGCATTATGTATTTATAGCTAGTCACAAGTGCATACACACGTGTTTGCATGTCATTTCCAGAGCAATGAGTCAGTGGCCACAGCTTACCACCTTTTCAATATTAAATAGAAAAGAAGAAATGAGGCAAAACCACAGCACCATGAATGCCAGAATGCATTATTACTGTCAGTTCTTGGACCAATATCTGAATAATTACACTGTGATAAGAATGAAATACCAAATGTGCAAAGCCAGAGCTCCACATAGTTGTAAAGTGGAAGCAGAAAGAGTTGTCAGAGCCTGAGTCTAAGGCCACAGTCTGTTGATTATTGTTCTGTTGTGAAAAACAGACAAAAACGTAAGCTTGTACAGCATATGAAAACACACATCAAATTGCTGGCAGCATTTCAGCTTCCAAATGTAGCAAATGTTGAAACATACTTAAATATGCTTCTCAGTCTTTAAATCTCGCTTTATCTCCTGTCATTTGTATGACAGGGACTGAAATTTTTGACAGCTGAAATAGGTGCCTGTGCTCTACACCCAGAGGTGATCCAACAGCAGCTGAATTCAAAGGACATCTTTCCCCTGACTTCAGTGGGAGTTGGGTGACACCTGGTATCAAATGAAAACCCAATTATGAGGGGATACAGCCTGAGTAATCAGCTCGCGAGTGCATTTACCTGAGAAAATCCTTTCATTCCCCCTGCTCTCCCCTCGGTCAGCCATGAGAAGCAAATCAGTCAGGAAGCCTGGATCTCACAGAAACGTCACTTTCATTAAGGCTTTTGGTCTGCTGATAGTTCACTCCTAACCTCTAAATCATTAATGTTGCATCAGAAACTGTCCTTAGCCTTCTTGGCAAAACTTCTCTGTAATGGTAATGAATGAGCTTGTCACTGTCATGCTCGCACAGGAGGACCCTGACAGTGATGGGCCAGCACGTGCGTGACTGTCCCAGTAGCATCTCCCCTCTGAACTCATCCCAACCCCACTAAAACTCTCCTGAGAGGATTTTAGCAGCAGGAGAGGGGATTTTGCTCATTATTTACTACCTACATGTCCGCATCTTTACACTATTGTGCCTATATTTTTGAGGTAGACAATGTCAAGTTAATAGGTGGAAAAAAAAATCTTCACCCTGTTGGAAAAATTCTGATAATTATGTTTTTTTCAGAGAGGTTCATTATGAAAATACGAAATGGTGAGTGGTTTTGTGGTTAGGTTTGATTTTCAAATAGAGTGGAAATTAATACATTCTTTTTATTTTACTCCAACATTGAAAGACCGCTGTAGAGCTGCAGTTCCTAATGTGACAGGTTTTCACAGGCTCTCCACCATTGTACATACACAACTCAATGTCAGTTGTGTGAAAACTCTTCTTTTAAACCCAAAAAATCCACAACTTCAATCCCTGCAGGCATAACTTGAGAAAATGTATATATATGTATATTCAAATAGCAAAATATATAGGAATTGGATGTATAACAGGAAGCTTAAACATTACAGTCTGGGAAAATCCAAAATATGCTTGTGGCTGTCTGGGTGGGCCCTTGGCACCACAGGTGCTGGGCAGGTGGAGATCTCTGGGACACCAGGTCCTGGTTCCCAGATACTGACCCCTCTCAGAGATCTGGGATAACTGGCACAGTTTACCAGAAATTTTTAATTCTACAGAGCTAGCATTTCCCAATGGAAGCATCACTAGAAATTTTTTGTTCCATTTTAATCACATGTGATGAGGTGCTATATGGAAAAACTCGAAGGTACTTCGCAGATCTCTGGATGCAGACAGAGCCAGGAGTCCCAGTACACGACTCCCTGCTCCCTCCTCAGGCACAACCACATGAAGTATAAACACAGAGATATTTTAAGAGGTTATTATTCATGTAAAGACAATTATCTTGTTCATAGTAATTTTAAAAGCCCAATTGTTTTGCCAGTAGGATCTTCGTAAGAAGCATTAAGTGGGTCTATATTTCTATATTGGTTTAGAGGACAGAACTGAGAGAAGCATTGAAACAAGCAAGCTATATAGGTTGTGGCTTATGGTATTTTGGGTGGTTATCAGCATACATAATTAAATGTAGTGTTGGGAAGAACTAATTATTCACAATGTTCACCTCTCGCTAGTTGATTTTATGGTTTAAGATGCCACTGTTAATTTTAGCAAAATATGGGATGAACATCTCCTGACTGGACTGTATATATGACACATACTGTATAGTGATAAGACATGGGATATGTTAATTAGCAGCTACTGACATGACCAAATGATGTGCATACTCTGCAGTCATTTTATTTCTATCCTTTCTTTCATCTTTGATATTCCACTTGTGTATGATAATGACAAAGTTATGAAAATGTTGTGACGGTCTGATTGAAGAGACTGGGACAAAGAGACAGAAAGAGAGAATATATAATAATGAGGCATGTTAGGTCTCCATTTTCCTTTGTCTTTTAAAATATTTTTTTCTGAATACTTTCTGGAGGAGTTTCCTTTTAACACAGAAAACAAACATGCCATACAGTTCACACACGATGTGTCAACCTTTTGTGTAACTCCTTGGGTTGTTGTCTTATAACTCCTATGTCAATTAACACACTAGTATAATCTTTGGATTATTTTGAACTTACAGTTTAATAGAGAAGTCTTCCCTTTTAATCAGGTCTTGCTCTGTAGAATATCCAATACTGAAGAAAAAATGTACGTTATATTCTGCTGATAGTAAACATATCACAGTGTCACAGTATGTTTGGGATTGGAAGGGACCTCAAAAGATCATATACAGTTTATTTTCATTGTCATCAACAGAAGTAATAATTTTTAATTACAAGTCATCCACAGTGAAAAAGAAGAAAATGCATAGTCATTGCTAAATCTAAATAAGACTGTTTTGTGTTTTCTGATATCTGATGACCTGTTCATAGAACAAAACAAAAATGGAGCAAGTCTTCAGGGTTTGTGGTCTCAAAACAGCTGTTAGTTCCAATCACTGTCTGCTAACAAGTAGTGCACTGAGTATCCAATAGTGTGTAACTTAATTTGCCTATCTCTCTCTGTCATCTGGTTATTAGACCTACAGACCTATTATGTGAAACTGTCACAGAGGAGTCTCCCATACATCTTTATTTTTATTCTCTCAGATTTCTGGTGGGGAAAAATAGTGTTATATCTCTGTCAAATAAATTAGTTATGTTGCAGGCACAATAATATGACAAAAAACTAATATGGAAAAGCAGGCAGAGTAATGTTCTTAAGCTCTCGTTGGCCTGGAGCAAATTAACTTATTAAGGAAATTAATATTTTCTGTCTCATGCAAGTGTTTTGTTGGGTTTTTTTTCATTTCTTTGATGAGAACTTCAGATCTGAATACCACCATGTCTGAAGAATGTCATTATGAACACAATCCATTGTTACTGTCAAAACTTTCAACACCTGAAATACTAAGGTTGTGGCTTTTGTCCTTTCCATTAAAAGAGGGTTTTTTTCCTCCACAACTAACCAATATTAAGAAAAATAATGTACAGTACTGGTCCTAGGTTTTCAATTTCATGAGATGGTCATTTTAAAGTTGCTGTGCAATTACTTTCTATTTAAAAAAGGATGCCTACTTTTCCTTTATTTTCATCGTTTTGCAATATCTTTCCCTAACACCCTGAAACAAAACCTTTTCATTTATTTAATTATGAAAACTAAGAGGTATTCTAGAACAGAGATACACACAGATTCTCAAGGGGTCATTTGTTTTCTAATGACTGCTTTCACTCTATGGACTACAATTACATGAACCTACACAAAACTGAGATCAGTAACCATCTTCAGTTACGCCCAACTTGTGTCTATACCACACTATGTTTTATAAACCATCTTCTGGAGGGGTGATCTCACTAGTTATAATGTAAGGTGTGTTTTTTTTTTACTTAGTTGATAAACACAGAGCTGAAATGAACAATATCAGTGACATTTTATTGAGAAAGCAGGAAACTAGCCTTCAGTATTATGTGATTCAAACAACCATGTCATGAAACAAACCATGAGGAGTTAGGAGGAGGATCACTTCAATTAATAATTTAAAATTAGCCCTTCAGACAGAGTTCCACTGTCCACACACAGATATTTAGTCCTATTTGAAATGCCTAAACCTAAAAGTCTAAACCTATACAGTAGTTATAGGAGACCCATGCCTTTCTGGTGTCATGGCTGGCAATCAGACAAGATTTAGGTATCTCAAGTGGCACCAAAAGTCTGGTGAGAAACAGAATCAAGCCTTTGCCTGAGTTAGACAGCCTAAAATAGCGGGCAATAGTCTGAGGAATGAGGGAGTCCTCCAGCAAGGCTGATTGCTCATTGTTGATAGTAAAGAGAGCTCAGGTGATAACTTAGATGACATCCAGAACAAAACCCGTTTTAGCTATACTGTCAGCTCACTCTAAAACAGAGTCAGCTGGCCAAGTGAACTGTTCTCAAGGTTCCCTGGATTGTATTGCCTAGATCTCTACCAACTGTAATGAAGACCTTGACATCTCACCCACATGGAGACATCTGAACGTAGATGCTTTAAGGGGCAAGCTCAGTTCCATTTTTCACTTTTATAGAGCAAAGTTTATCCAACCTTTGTGACTCACTTTCTCTGCTAGGAAAGCTTTCCATTATTTCATTTTTTTTGTGTGTATACAGCACTGTTCTACTTTATGAACTCCAAATTATTATTCAAACACTTAAAGTTGTAATTATCTTAGCTTTCTCCTGGCACTGCTTGGATTCATACCTGTCCCGTCCAGCTACTCAGCAATCCCATTCTTCCATGAAACCCCAGCTGTGTTCTGGAGCAAACTCAGTGGCACCGTGCAGCTCTCCTCCCACCACAAAGGGACACCTTCTCCACAGAGGAACTGGATTTTTTTTTTCCTTTCCTTAGCCTCCACTATGAGGGTTAGTTTTGAAATCTAGGTGAAGAAAACATCTACAATACTCAATGAAAAGAAGAAAAGACAAATAAAGAAGTTTAGAAACAGTATAACTCTGGAAAAATTACAGACAGGAAATGCTGAAATTGTCATTTAAATAGGTGAACAAAAGCATATAAAGAGTGGGAGGAAAGTTGTTTGTTTGTTTTTTTTCCTAGTGGTTTGATTTGTGCCTCTGACTGTCATATGTTTAGCATATTTAGCACTTAGATAATTACTATACCGATAAAACAAAATGATGCATGGGAGCACTCTGATTTGGGCCTGGGTTCAATATTTCTGAAAGGCCAAAGCTTCACTACAGAGCATGGTGTATAAGAAAACTTAGACATTTTTACATGTAGAGGCAAGGTGAGTTCAGTTTGAGAAAAACATAGGCACTTCAGGTAGATATCGTTAGTCTTTCTAACTCCATTACTGGATATGAGTTGCTTCCTCATGATTACTGAGATTCTTGAAAGAATGGACAGCCGACAACATGTATTTAAGTAACTCTCTCTGGGAACCAGAGAACATAATTGAAATAAAAAAGTAATAAGATTCTGAATCATTGATTTTTTTTCTCCTCCAACAGGAAAACAATTTGACCTGCTAGTCCCTGCCATCTGCTGCTATTTTGTGGAAAAGTAACATTATGCTTATTAATCACTCTGTTCACCTTCTTCCACATGGTACAATGTTACCGAATCTTATGCCTATTCATATGATTCCAACAAAGACATTTTTCTACTGTAAAATCTGAAATCTTAGGTGTGTTCAATATGTACATATGCATAGGTAGGGCAGGTGAAATTGCTGTTACCTCTTTCATGTGTTTACAAGACACACTGAGTGGGGAGAGGTGTCCGATCCATACCAGCTACACTGCCCAAGCAACTGGGGGTTAGAATGGGCAGATCCATGAATCCAGGACTATAAAGACATAGAACAGAAAATCAGACTCTTTAGATACCAATATGTCCCTTTTTACCGCTGAATATATTTGTGGTATTTCGCATGTTTAGCTTCAGCAAAGCAGAACAGCATTTTGTCCCTTCTTGCTGCAGGTTTCCCCTCTGGGAGGGAAGCAAAGCCAGGAAGGAGTAGGGGAGGTAGAGCATCACCTTCCCAGAGTTCTGCCTCAGGAATTGTGCAGAAGAAAACACCATTGTAAAATCATTATCTCACAAAACTTACCAAAATATGTCTGTGTTTCAAATATATCCTAAAAAACAATGAATCTGTCCTCTCACATAGAAATGTCATAGAAAAAGCAGACACAAAAGGCCACAGCTGAATTCTGCTTGACTCACACGTAGCTTTCTGTATGAAATTCTAACACAAAGGAGGTGCCTCTTCAAACACACATTTGTTGTCCAGACTAGTTTAACTTTTTCATATAATATGATCTCTTCTTTACTGGATTTGTTGTGTAATCATTAGAGTTTACATCTACTGCGTACTTTCTACTGCCCCACTTTTACTTTATCCTGTTTCTGGAAATTAATCACATGCAATTTATGCACTGGCTCATACAGCCAAAGGAAAGAGGTGCCACTTTTTTTATAAGGACCATGCATCTGAGGGCAGGATTCACAGAGGGAGCCGAGACGCACTATTTCCTATCGTAGTCAGCTAAAGAACTCAGCATCTACACCAAATTCTTGCTGGTGTCAGCAATAGGTACAAAGCCAAGGTTAAATATTTTCCTCCCAAAACTGAAAAACAATTTCCAACAACATGGAGAACTGGATTCAATGGCCAAAATATCCAGAAGCCTGGCCTTTCTCTAGAGAACACACAAATTCTACAGGTTATCCAGTGCTGTATCACTTGCCAGCTTGTAACAGGTTTTATCCCCTACATCAAGCTTCACATAATTCAAGCATTAACTGCTTCCATTGCTAGGAAAAGAGGAAAAGAGTTTTATTCTACTCTTAGGAGGAGAAAACGAACAAAACTGCAGTAGGAATAACATTCAGCTTGTACTACAATATGTCCTCAACAGCAACTTCAGCAGTGATCTCATAAAAAATAAAATTGAAAAAAAATGCCCACAACAGTCAAGCATTTTCTGGAAAGTAACCAAAGGTCTGTTGCAAATGAATCAAATATTTCATCTGCTACTTGGTTGCAAGTGTTGAACACATGGTGCGCCATTGGAATGCAATAAAAGCCTCAAACATTTTGATTAAAACATTGATCCAGTCCACTGTCCCATCTTTACACGTGACTGCATCACAATCTGTCTAGGTCTCTTTTTAAACTTGCCACGCAGCAGAAAATGAGATAGGCTCTTAAAAATTTCTGTGTATATATATCTTTCTTATTGCAGCTACACTCTCTAAATTCTGACATGTGTAAAGGCCAGGAAAATCACTTGATGTACCTGATGGCTCAATTCTGCCAGAGGGGGAAAAGGTGGTGCCTGGTGACATCTGCAATGAGGCACAGCTTACTCTCCACAAGCATGCTATGGCTCCTTAAAACTGCATTGCACACACTTGTCTAAACTCCTAAACAGGGTTCTATATTTGCTACTGTGGTTCAGCCAGCTGCAGAAGTTAGAGCCATCTTCTGTGCCCTGGCCCTCATTGCTAAGGGCTCCTCAATTTCCTGCCCTATTCTCTGGGGATGTAACACCAGTTCTTAGACTTTGAAAAACACCACGACTAAGCTCACAGTGCAAAGTATATCCCACAGCAAAGTGCACAGCACCAATACCCAAGTGACAGCAAAACGCCCTTCTTCTTACATTGCTCTGGTGTCAGCACAAGGTCAGTCAGCCATCACACCCCATAGCCGGGCTCACGGGCAGGATAATATCACTGGAACACTTACTGCTTTATAGCCTATTTTGTAGGCAATAAGCAGAGAGCAGAAGCAATACCTATATGGACAGTGCCCAGGTGGTGCAGTTCCAGTTCTGCTCTCCACCCAGAGGGCAAGAAAGAGGATGGGGTTCAGTAGCCTGTTCCAACCTGCGCTGTGCCCCTGCGCTTGCTGGGTCTGGAGAATTACAAGGTTATACAAGGTTAAACTCTGTGGCCAGGTTCTCAATTTTTATCTAATTAGGTTACTCTGAAACAAGTTCTTTGAGCAGGCTGAGCGTGCCACACAGGAGAAGAAGGACATAGATTCATTTGAAGTTCTCTATGCTAATATTTGGCATTGAAAGCAGTGAAGAATTAAGTTTATATAAGGGTAGTAGCAGGAACCATGGGAGAACAACTTCAGCCTAAAATAATAGACCACTGCAACTTACTGCTTCAAATTTCAAAAGGTGTAATGGCTTGAAGGCGACTGATTTGAGTCTTTGACATAATATTCTCTTTGTCCAGTTAAACCCATGGAAAGTCTAATAGTTCAATTTTATAGTTCAGTACTTTTAAATTAAAAAATACTTTAGGCTTTTGTTCAATAACGTTAACATAAAATCCTGGCAGCACTACAAAATTAGCATCCACAGTAATTGGCAGCTTAAGCCATCTACTTAGAATGCCCCTACACAACATTATTGCTTCGTTCATTTAGGATTTTCCAGACTCCTTGCATAAAAAGTCATGGCAGTCCTGCTATCAGCTTGCATAGGTAGAGATGTTATTTCAAATACATTGTCAATACTTTATTCTCAGAAAAGATACTGGAACTAATTGTACTAGCTGAGCACAACAGTATAAATCAAATCACCAAATTGGAAAACATTTCTCTGTACTTTGCAGGCACTTATTTTTGAATCTAAATAAAAACCCCAAGTATTAGCAGTTAAAAATATCTGATTACTATTAACATTTTGAAACATTTTCATGCCCAGCCGGGAAGTTCTATCAGAAGTTTAAATTACATCAGGAAACTTTGTATTTGTTGTGAATTTTACAGGTGAAATCAGAAGGAATAGCTATTGTCAAGGTTACCTGAAAAAGTTTAGAATAAAGACCTCTTCCCCGTTGCTTTTCATTTTTATACCCATATGGATTATCTATCTGGAGGAGAGAGGAGTTGTCTCTGGATCTGGGGTTTGTGTCTGTGGGGTTTTTTTATTTTCCTGAGGACAACAGGGTGGAAGAGATTAACTTCAGTAACTAATTATTAGAGTGCAGAGGATTGCCAGAACTAAATTTTCATCATCTTATTGACAAGGTCTAGCCTTTCCCTCTTTGGATCAGAGATCCACATGAATTGTGGGATTTGTGAATTGTCTGAGATGTTTTAAAGAAAGCATAAGAGATTTTTCTAGGTTAAAATTCTTTAAAATTTTCAGAAGAGAAGCTGTAGAAGGAGACATAAAAGATTCTAGAGATTGTAAGAACTACACTAGGGTTCTTGGAGGTCTTTCAAGGAGGATTCTCCATAAAGAATATTTCCTTGGCCATGTTAGGACATAAAACAGTTCAATTAGACAGTTACATTGGATACCTTACTAAGATTCTTTAACTAAAGGAGGATGATCCAGACAGAAATAATTTTTGATCATTTACAATTATAGCCATAAACACTTACCTAGGACATTTATATAAGGTAGCATCTGCTTGTGCAGTTGACCTGGGATTTTTCTGGCCACACACTTCTTACCGTGTGTTAACAGTTGGAAAATGAGAATCTGAACATATTTGATGCTATGCCACAAAGATTCATTGCTGTTCCAAGCACTTAAGGAATAACACTTCCATAGGAAACAAGTTCAGTCCCCAGTTAGAAGAGATGTCATTCTATTGCAGGAAGTTCATTCCTTCCAAAGCTACAGCCTTTTTGGTCATGCCTCACATATTCCTACACTCCTTCACACTTTTCATAAGACATAAAATTTCTGATTTTATACATAAACCTGGCTCAACTCTCTTGGTTTATTAGATATCAGCCTTTATTGCTAAAGGCACCCTGGAAATGCTGCAGAGTCAGCCCAGCATCTGCCAGACCTGGATGGGAACAATTCCTCCTCTTCCAGCTCCCAGCTCTGGCTGGTAGGATGCCAATACAACAGGCTCAGGAAAAGTCAGACACACACATCTCCGAAAAGCATCATAGCTTGCTTGCTTCCCAGCAATATTTCTTTGAACTGCACAAAGTTCTAGATTTCCAAAATTGCCTTGCTGCAAAAAAAAAAAACAAAAACAAGGTGTTGGTATGTCAGAATCAAGCCTTTAAAAATTCTTAAATATACATATGTGGGAAAACATATACATTTCTCTTTCCAGGGGGAGCTGTTATATCTTGCTTTCTGCTATTGCACCTTCCTGCAGTCAAGGAACTCACAAGCTGTCTGGAAAAGTTGACATTGTAGTTGATGGAATATCAATAGAAGCGGTGTTGCAAAATATATCTTGTCCTACCAATCTACTATAATAGTATGTGAAAAACCTGGGCTCAATCCCACATTAAAAATATGGCTTCGAAATTGCTTACACTGGGGTTGGAAAAGCATATAGGGTCGGCAGTGCACTGACTAGTCTGTCAATGAAAACTTTCAGTAGTGTGTTTGACAAACAAATTTAAGATTTAACAGGAAAAATGGGAGTCTAATCCTGAAGGAAATAGATAGATAGATAGATAGATAGATAGATAGATAGATAGATAAAACACCACAACACAGACCAAACACAGATCACTGTTTAGGTTTTTTTTTTTCTGTGAAGGCAAGATTCTCCTGCAGGAAGCAGTTCATGTGAGAAGAAAATTGCAGAAACCTCCAGCCCAATGTTCTGATGGCAACAAAACTTGATCTTGTTTCAGCCAAATTCAGCAGCAACATTCAAGTGCTGATTTCAGACATCTGTTATTGCTGATCATAAATCTGCTCCGTTGCATTTTACTATGAATTTCCAGGACCGTGCCTGCATGGACTAAGGAACAGTATCTCCAATTACTAATCTTAGTTACTCTTTCTGTCCATCTGCTGTTCACAGATGCATATTTCTTTTCTCTCTTTTTTGTTATATTTTACCACATTTTCATGACAATAAGTTCAGATAGTTTGTCAGGAGACTGGCTTACATACTCCTGTATGGTGCCTCCATACTTCTTATATATTCCTGTAGAAAATAAGCTATTTAAAAAGGAAAATATATTTTAACTCTTAGGAGTGGAGAATGCAATATTCTGCCAGAAAGGGCCAGGGGGAAATCCATCACCAAAAAAGTAACACATCGTTATGCACTGCCTAAGTAAACCAATGTACTTGTACTTAAAATCAAAGGGAATCTGGTTTCATTTAATACTTATATAGGCAGGAATAGAAAGATATAAAGTACAGTGTTTTTAAGGAATGTAACTAAACTCAATGCAGAAAACACACATTAAATATGTCATAGTATCATAGAATACTTTGGGTTGGAAGGGACCTTCAAAGGTCATCTAGTCCAGCCCCCCCTGCAATGAGCAGGGACATCTTCACTTAGATCAGGTTGCTCAGAGCCCCATCCAGCTTGGCCTGGAATGTTTCCAGGGATGGGGCATCTACCACCTATCTGGGCAACCTGTGTCAGGATTTTACCACCCCCACTGTAAAAAATTTCTGCCTCATGTCTAGCCTGAATCTAATCTCCTTTAGCTTAAAACTATTACCCTTTGTCCTATTGTAACACAACCTTCTAAAAATTCTGTCCTTATCTTTCTTACAGGCTCCTTTTAAGTACTGAAAGGCCACAATAAGGTCTCCACAGAGCCTTCTTTTTTCCAGACTGAACAACCCCAACTCAATCCCACTGTCTATGTCATTGATGAAGATACTAAACAGTACTGGTCTCAGTACTGAAGGATATCACTTGTTACCGGTGCCCATCCAGACATTGCACCATTGACCACCACTCTCTGGGTGTGATCATCCAGCCAGTTCCTCATCCACTGAACAGTCCTCCCATCAAATCCATACCTGCCCAATTTAGAGAGAAGGATTTTGTGGGAGATCATGTCAAAGGCTTTACAGAAGTCCAGATAGACAACATCTGGAGCCCTTCCTTAGTCTACTGCTGTAGTTACTCCATCACAGAAGGTTGGTCAGGCAGGACTTGCCCTTGGTAAAGCCATGCTGGCTGTCTCAAATCACCTTCCTGTCCTCTGTGAGGTTTAGCATGGCTTCTAGGAGGATCTTTTCCATTATCCTCCTAGGCAAAGAGGTGAGGCTGACAGGTCGTTAGTTGCTGGGATCTTCCTTTCCACCTTTTTTAAAAATTGATGCAATGTTTCCCTTTATCCAGTCACCAGGAACTTCAGCTGACTGCCATGACTTTTCAAATATCATGGAGAGTAGCTTGGCAACTACATCAGCCAATTCCCTCAGGACTCTGGGACGCACCTCATCAAGTCCCATAGACTTATATACATTCAGGTTCCTTATATATACAGGAAAGGCAACACTGAATTTTTAAATATAGCCGGTATGATGTTCTTTCATTAGTGAAAACTTAACTTGAGGAAGCTTTATAATTCTCAACATTTTCTTGTATTAAAGTTAATTCCCCTAAGACAATGACAGTGTTTCATTGAAAGACTGGCAACATTAAAAGACTAAATTAGTCTGCTGTCTGCCAAATGTGTCAATGTTTACTTACTTTTTGAGTTTCTGGATGAATTATTTTGTGAGATTGGTTGTGAGTGAATATATTACATGTTTATGAGCATGAGGAAAATAGATTCTCTGATCTCTGACTTCCGTGATCAATTGATCCCTTCAGGGAAAGTAAATATATTTATCACATTTAGACGGCAAGACTCCTACAAGAAATTGTCATTTCATTATAATGGATCAGAGAACGCAAAAGTAGTACTCTGTGCTCTGATTTTGAACAACATCAGGACAAGGAGAAAGAGGGAACATTAATCTAAGACTAGCAGGTAAAGGATGATGGAACAGCTAGAAGAAGTGCACAACTACCTGTTCACCTTAGTGGCATGGTCTCACCATCTTCGTCTCCATGCAATATTTAGGAGTGTGTACTTTGCAATGCTTGAGCAGCAACAGTTTCAGTGAGTAGACAGCAAAATGGGAAGATCCAGCTTAGATCTGGGCCTCATTTTCTGTGTCCTAAACCTTATTTTTCAAAACATTTCAGGGAAAAAATTAAAATCAAGGAAAAAAACCTTGGCATTTCAACATAAGTCAAGTTATAACTGACCAGAAGAAAATGTTTCTCTACATTTCCTTAAGGAGGCAGGTAGTTAGAATGCAATATTCAAGAAAATCAAGCAAATTAAAGCCATACAGATGTTTCACACATATATTTAATTTAAAAAATTCTCTTACTTTGACTTTGCAAATATAATGACCATGTCAAATGCATGCTGTTGTGTGAATAAAGGTACACGCACACAAAGCGGGAGTGATCTGGCCCTACTTAGACATCCAAGGAGTGGGTCTCTAAATGCATCACTTTACATTCCCCTGTAGTTTCCAGAGAAAAATAGTTGAATACCCTCCACCTCCCAGGGGCAATTTATTATATTTAAAATGCTTATCTAAGACAATCAGGTTAATCATCCCCCAAGGATAGCCACGTCTTTCCATGTGTTACAGAAGGAGCGCAGGGTGACCCATTAAGCCTTTCCACACAGTTTTCAACAACTGAAGGTGACTCAGGTGAAACCCACTCACAAAGTTTTATAATATAGGCATTTTTTCCTTACAGAAATGCAGACCTGAGGACAGGCATGGACTGGAAAGTATCAATCACATGGCTGGCAGCCACACTCCCACAATTACTTTCCAGGGTCCTGTTTAGCTTCACACAACCTAGCATTTTAACTGCTGAATGGAAAACAGTTAAACTGTTATTTATTGGAAGAGACTATAATATAATGTGATCATAAAACTCCACACAAGGAAAGTTCCTTATTTGTCTCTTGAATTCAGATGAATTAAAGGAACACACAAAACTAATAGTTTTGAACTTGAGAGCCTATTAGGGAAAATGTCCCTATTTGAGAGAATATTGAAACAGATGTTTAATATTAGGTCTATGCTGAAATCCCATTGAGATCAGTCAGATTAAAATGCATGCTTAAATTTAGTCTTGTCTATAGGGTCTTCCCAAATAGGAATTGATTCAGCATGTACTGAAGAGCTTCCCTGAACTGTGGCCTGAGAGATTGACTTAAATATGTTTTCAGCTGCCCAACCACAGGCACCCTAGTGGGAAAATTTAGTCAAAACCTTTATCTTGGTATAGCCTAATGCATGTTGTTTATCACCTTACTGGCCTCATACTATTCATCTAGAGCTATGTTTTGGGAATCTATTGAGGGCTGAGTTTTCTTTTTAATAACAGTGGTTCCTTTTTTGCCTTCAGCCAAAGTATCAGAGGAATGAAATTTATGCCATGTAAGGAACAACTCAGGCATTTTCTCCATTGTAGTTTCACATGGCTTTTCTATTCTGAATAGAAATATAATACTTTACTTTGTTTTTCTCACCCATGCTCTGAGGAACAGCATTCACTTTCTTTCTCTAGGCAAACTGTGCTGCTATTTTGCCATGTAGGTTATTAAGGTTTTATTTGATTATTATAATATTGATGCCAGTAGCAGTCACTAGGGCAATCTGTTGCTGTTACTTAGTTGCCCACTTCACACTTAACATCATGACAAAGTCAAAAAAATTGTGCATCATCATTTCAGTGTTTTAAGCCCTGAATCAAGAACCCTAAATAGTGAGATTGAAAACTTCAACACCAGAATTTTTACTATTAATCTATGCAAGAACAATGGTCTGTGGTCTACATTAACTTTTTCAACTTTAGGCACACATTCTAGAAATCTGGTACAGTTTTTTTAAAATGTTCAACATAGAGAAATAGCTCAGCTTGTTTACATTTCCTGAAAACAAGACGTAAGTGCTGTTAGCACTGTTCTGATTCAAACAAGCAAACAAACAACCACAAGCACACAACCAACAACAGCACTTTAAGCATAACATACCTTATTACAAGTAAACTACATTCTTTAGCAGTATTCTCTATGTCACACCTAACTACTTCAATGACAAGTTTATTTTTTTATCTCGGTTATTCCCGTAAGCGATGGTGAGGTACAACCACAAATATTTCCAATGCATCATAACCACAACTGCTTACTAAACTTAGAAGCCCTGTCACATGAAATCTATACCAACTCTTTGGGGTTTGCATGTTAACCAACAGTAGCAGAATCTAACTGCAAAGCTTTAATTGAGAATGATGTAAAATATCATTCGGTATAACTGTGAGTTAGGGTTTAATTTTGGAAAATAAGCTCAGCAACAGTTTGAGTCCCATAAAAATTACTGGAACTTGATGTTAGCATGTTTTTAAGGATACACTTGAAATATTTTCATTAATTCATATCAGAACATTGGAATCATATTCAAAGTCAGTCAAGATCTCTTCTAGTATGGTCACTGAAGTTCAAATCAGGATGTTAGACTGCGGATTTTACAGGTGACAAACTCTTTAGCATAGTAAAAATCACGAAGAAACTATCCAGAAATGGCTTTATAGGTATAAGAACAATTTAAGTCAAGCACAGGAACCAGACTCTGAGTCTTTATGGAATGATTACAAGCCTAATAAAGTCATGAATCAAATAAATTGAGCAGTTGTATTTATGAGGTAGTTGTCATTTTCAAAGCATCTTAAAACTTCAGGTCATGCCACGCTTTTGAGTAGTCGGTTCATTTTATTGCAACAATATGTCGCTTTGCTTCCCCACTAAACCCTTACTGTTTAGCAGATCATTTATTTTTTACTTAATGTTATAAAACCATTTGATACTATAAGGGTTCTGAATTATTTACTGGAAAATGGCATACACTGCAATATGCAGCATTCTTAATTCTTTAATGGCACTTCTATTTTAATGGCACCGGTACAAGAAATTAATAAGAATACACCGCAACTATATATATTCCAGAATGTTTCCAGGGAAAGCACAGTTCTGTTATAACATAATTTGTGTAAATTTTACAAGCTAGGTATAAAAATCACTTATATTCCACCACAACTATTAAATGGTTAAGCTGCTAACACATGACAGTCATTTTCATTTGAATGTATCCAAGTGCCTTTTATAAACAGAGATTACATCTCTTTTCCTAATCCTTTATACTCAAAATCTTTACTGAACTGAAAGGGTGAATGAATTCATGCAGAACATATAGTAGCAAGGTGAACCATAAGATATGTAAGCCATATTTTTACTTGATGAATAGATAAGATTCATGTAATAGAAAATTTAAACTGCTAAAAGAATCCAATAATGTAACCACTGAAGATGATGGAGTTGAAAGCCTGTTCCTTCAATTGCATTTAAACTAAAGCTAAGATGATATGAGACTGCATATTTATCAAACTACCTTGTATATTTTAAATGTGTGTCATGTGCTGTATTCACAAAAACTACTTAAAAAGATTAAGTAACTGCAAGGAATTCAAACTTTTTCTAAAAAATCAAAACTGGAGAAATAAAAAATTGGAAAGTAATTCTATATTTTAATTACATTGTTCTGAGCAATCATCTTAAATTTCTTCCTGCACAGTTAAAATAAATTAAAACACTGTCACCCTCACAGCCTTCTGGTTCAGCCAGCCAGGCTTGAGTGCATTTCTGCCTTTAATTAAGTATGGATAGATAATGTCCTTTGTTCTTTTTCTGATGTGTTTGACACCTGCTGTCTTTGTAATCAGGGAAATGAGTCAGGAAGATCCAGCAGAGAGGCTTTTAGTCAGAAGCAACACCTGGGTCCCCGTCTATGCCTTCACGTCACATAACACTGTCCCGCACTGACAACAGAGGAGACAAAAAGCTGAACAAGTGGTGAGCTTTCAGCTCCGGATATAGTACAGGGTCAATGGGCTGCTGTGGAAATCAATGGCAAAACTCAAGCCATATGCTAACTCATTCTTTTTTTAAGTGATAGAGAAACAACCTTTCCCCTGCCTTCCCCTCCCTCACCCCACTCATTTATTTTAGAATTATTTATGCTGCTGTATTCCAGCTAAAGCAAGAAGCTAGGGCTAAATCTACCAGTTTTTGTAGCCAAGTTTGTCACAATTCCTTACAATGTGATACTGGCCAAAATCGCCATTTCCATAGACTGTATTTTCTTCAAAGTTATCTTAAGATATAGTAGATCTTGCCTCAAGTTTCTTTCATGCAGTGAGTGTCAGCTTGGAAAGGTAATGTTTTTGATACAAGCTCACTCTCCACAGAGGGTGTGGGCTAAAACTCATGCTAATGTGCCAGATCTTGAAGAGGTTATTTCTGCGTGATTGTTTTTTAGTGAGACCCCACATTTACCATGCAAATTCAGGTTGGCTGCACAAGTCAGAGCCACAGGGCACATGGAAATAACGTATAGAGCAACTCAGCATACGGCATCTGAAAAATGCTGTCAGACTTACCCTGTAGGACTCAGAGTCTCCATGCACTAGTGGGTGCAGTCCCACTATGAGGATGGGTGGCATTTCACACCATTTTCACTCAAATTGTATTTGAGAGAAATTATTCCATTGTAAGTAAATTCAGGCTAACTACAGTAAAGGTACAGCTAACAACTACATAAAACTCCCGTTTTCCCCTCAGAGAAATGTGTTCTAGGAAAGACAGCACTCCCCACCAGTGGTGACATCAGTGCCTGACCCACTGTTTGCAGTCTCGCTTTGCTGGATTTAGACCTACATGCACTTTCAGACCTGAAACATGGCTTTCTCTCTGCACACTGTGTTTTGAGATTTATAATATGTTTTCAGGTCTCATCAGGATGGAAGCACAGTAGAAAATACAGGTTGGTGGCCAGCATATCATTCTCAAAATAAATTAGAGCCACAGGTCAGAACTGGTCAGAGCAAGGTCTGAGCACTGTCCTCCGCGTACAGATATAAGTGCAGTTGGTGCAAGCGCAACACAAACCACATGCACATACTGGAGAACTAGAACACAGGGCTGGTTTGGAAAAGGGTTAACAGTCTGTAACCTTAATTTGCAAACAATATGCTAAAATGTTCTTAGCACACAGCATTTTTCAACACATTTTACAGATATTAACTAATTAGTCCTCTCAGTGCTGAAAGCATTACAGCACTGTCTCCTTTTCTTCAGAACTGAAGAGAATGAAGCAGAGGAGGTTAATGGCTTATAGGAATTGACAGTGAAATAATATGGTAGAGTCAGGTTTAGAATTATTATGTTTCCGCTTCATGGTTTTGTGCCCCAATCCATATATCATGGTTTTCCTGGTAAAAGAAGAAAAAATTTTAAAAGATAGGTATAATAAAAATGTATTATTTCTCTAATTTGACATTTTCAGATTTAATGCATTTTTAGACATTTGCAGTGTAATTCCCTTCCCTCCTCCATTCTCCTAAATTCATTTCCCAACCAATAGCTCATAAATATTCCTAAATATTTATTTATGAGTGTGCATGCATTGTAAATAGAGAGTTATCACTGCCTGTTTGGATTTTCCTACAAATTGATTATTCTTTAAATAAAGAATTTTAATTTTTTATTGTTTGCGATCAAAATAATCCTCTGCTTGTGCATCCTTTTTCAAATCTAGATGCACCAGAATCATTTTCATTGTGCAAAATTCTCCAGCTATTCCACTTTGAAATGTATTCTCTGCTTTTCATAGCTTTCTGGATTACCCCAAGTGAAATTATGGCAAATTTAGAAAACTGTTGTAATGCTACAATGCCACCATCTGGTTACAGTCAAGGATCTGATCTTGCAGATGGTGAAGGCTCTGAGCCTCAAAGAATTCTGCAAGACACCACTAGCAATACAGGCTGGATGTGGAACAGATGTATGCACCAAATTGGTCTTGTTTATTGAAGGATTCTGATTAGCCAGAGATTGAGAGTAGTATTAAAGAGCAAGAAAAGCATCTGTTTTTCCTGTCTTTCTCTTTATTTGTCACATCGGTTCTGCCTAAGAGGCTCTGAATCCTGAATAAATCATACATATATGTGTGATTGTGCATAGCATTTAAAAAGCAGTTTGTGTCCTGATGCCCCAAAACCTTCCTCTGGGAGATGTGCTGGGGAGGGCCCAGGGCTGGCACCGGCAGCCCCCAGTCCCCACCCCGAGGACAGACCTGCCTCTGGGTAGGGCAAGCAGAAATGGGGCCTAAACTCATGAAATCCTGCACCAGAGGTTCATATTTACTGAAGAAATCCTGAATATTTCAACCATAGTAAACTTTCTTTTGAAATTGTATCATGGGAAGTAATGTCACTCTTCTTGGTGCAAAATTTCACGCTTTCTTGCCTGGGAAATATCTAAGCAAGTGGGAAAGAGCAGAAGCTGATGTGGGAACACAAAGCAAAAGAAAACCAAGATAAATACAAAACTAGTGTTTGCATACTAGTTGCAGCCAAAAGGGGTGTCTATTTCCTTGTCTAGACGTGACTAGCTGGATCTGATTTTACATATGTTGACTGCAAGCAACACCACGTTTCTACTCACTTCTTGATCTATCGTAAAATGTTAGTTGGTGGGGAATGCCAAGCAGCCACATTTTTGCTTCTTGCAGCAGAGAGAAAAGACATTAAGCTGATTTGGAAACATATATTATAGTTCTTTTCTGCACTACTATTCTGAATGCTGATCTTAAATCAAAATCACTTGAGGCTGCTTAAACTGATTTCTGCTGAATGGAAGTAAAATGTGAGAGAAAATGGAATAAGCAGCAGGAGCAAGTCATAAGTCAAAGGACAGCTTCTCTTATTGTAGCTCATCTTCACAGGCTAAATAAAACAGAACAGTAATGCTAAGTATATAAAGGGAAATGAAAGAGTTAACAATAGAGTAACTGAAAAATGCAGTTTCAAAGTGCATTTTGGAAGGTTAAGTCATAAAACCATCTGCTCTTGAGAGCTATCAAGGCAGAATTATTTGGTTTTCACATTTGTATTGGAGGGGCAATCCATCTGAAGAGCAAAGTGTGTAAAGCCTTGCATGGGGTATAACAAGACCCAGAAATTACAACCAACAGAAAGGTAAAAACAGAAGATGAAGGAAGTGGGGAAGGATCCTATTTTTCTGTCATTGTTACCAAAGGATAGAGAAGAAGTTTGCTCAGTTTCATATATTTAAAAAAATACTATTCCTGGGGTCTAGGTGAACTTGATATTCTTAGATACTTAATACAAAATCAGCAAAACATAGATTCACACCCAAAATGTTAATCAGCAGATGGTAAATCTGTCCTAGGACCCTTGTTGTGTAAGCTAGACTTGCTAAAATTCTGTACTTAACATAAAGATAGTAGGAAACTCAACAATGACCTAGAAGAAAGCATAAAACCATGGATAGTGATGTGCTTTAGCATGAATTTAAGCACAGCTAAAAGGTAAGAGTTGTCTTGATATTTTCTAAAAGTATGATTTATTGTTTTTTTGTATGTTATGCAATAACTAACAACTCAGAAATAGTGTGGCACAGTTTGCACTGTGTAGATGAGCATATTTGGGCAAATAATTTCCTGAACAAACAGATATGCTGGACTCATTTGTTTCTTTACCAAAACACGTGCCCTATTCATCTTTGTAACTGTGGCAGAGATCATGGTGTTCCCACTCCATCACAGTGGGACCTACTTGCACAGGCATTGTAGATCCAGTGATTTGCAAGACCACTGGGCAGGTGGTATATCAGCTGCCCAGAGCATCAGTACAGAAATATCTTTGCTTTGAGAAGGAGATTGGCTGGGAAAGGGGTCAATTAACCATGAAGTCTATTCTCAATAGTCCATTTTTCTCTGGGTAATTTGAGAATGGACTCTGATGAAGCGCTTTGGCAAGAGCCCAACATGGACCCATCTTTTGAGGCTGCTCCACCACATGACCTGTATGCTTCCATATACACCTCCACACTCACACAGGGGAACTTGTACGTCTTTTGTGTTAGTGTGTGTATTTTAACAGAAACTAAAATCAGGGTTTATTTTAAAAAATCTTAATTTTGTTCTGTATGATTGTTTCCACATTCTGCATTTATGAGCACACAACTTAATCGCCTGACACAGAAGCACTGCACCTTATAAGATATTCTAGCTGTCTTTTCAGAGGGGCACAGGTAACTCATAGGTCTTAGTGGCATCCACCAGCCCCATGTGGCTAACCAAGACAGGGCATCTTAAATAGAAACCTATCTTTAGACAATTGAATAAAGGTCTGAATATTTCAGAACAAAAAAACCCTAGTGTTCAACCACAGGCAGGTATTGTATTCATAAGACAGAACAGTCTCATTCCTTGGACTTTCCTTGAAAAAAAAAAATCATTCAAACTAACATTTTTAAGTTGTATAAAGTTTGGAGACTTTAATTATTTTAATCCAGCTTTAATTGGGACACAAAGCCAAACTGCTGGTGTAGAAGATTCCATTCACATCATTCTTGAACTAAGTGCAGTTGTAAAACAGAAAGACACAAAATCCAACTACTAGCAATAATTGCAAATGATTACTATTTACAGAGTATTCATCAGCATACACTTCATCAAGACTGTTACCACAGCTTTCTCTTGAAATGAGAGATTGAATTGTGGTATTTCTGATGACACAAATCCAGTTTCAAGTCCTTATCATGCTGCAAACAAATGCCTTATTTTCTGCTTTCTGGGTTTCTACATGGTGCTAAATATTTGTTTTATAGGTTACTTTCTGCTTGCATTTGTTCAGTCTCACACCATAATTTTCTTCTATATTTCTAGTATTTTTCTCTGCAGGTCTCTCTATTACCTAGTTAACACTAGTTTTTCTAATACTTCTCAAGCTGGTACTTAAAGAGTTTTACTGTCATGCTTTTTATAATGTGCTTCTATCATTAACATCTTCATTAAACAAAAGCCTGGCCCTGAAAATCCTTGCTAAACAGTAGTCCTCATGTATATGCCCGTTGAAATCAGCTATATGATTAAAGACTCCACAGAGGAGCTACATCTTCCTAATTGAAAAATACTTTGTGCTGACTACATGGTACCCACTAGACATTCTCCCATCATAAGTCACTGCCACTAATCATTATATATTCTACTTTAAAATAGCTTGAAATAAGGAGTAATGTGAAAACATTAAAATCTTTCTTGATTGCTGTTACTGTCAGAAGCAGTATTTTATGAGATCTTCTTAAATTATTCACCACAGCCTAAATAGTGCAGCTACATTTTCACATCAAATAAGCCTATATACTTTCACATATGTTGTAATACATATGTTAATATACTGGTAGTCCTGTCGTACTCACTAAGTGGGATAGATAGGACAGAAGCACCATTCTAGGTCCTTGCTGAAACAGGGAAAAAATAGGAATCCAATGTCAGAGATTTTCAGGGGAAAAACACAAGGGACTGAGTGTAAGATGAGCCTCTAGATACAGGCAGGTGTCCAAGGAATTACCACTGGAGAGGGAAGTAGGCAGCAGGTAGCTGAAAGCAGGCCTTGTGAAAGCTAAGACCTGAAGAGCAAATAGAAGAAAGAGGCAAATAATAGTTATTGATGAGGGCCCTTCCAGGCAAAAGAGAGACCTGGTAAGAGCAGGAGGCCAGAAACTCTGGTACTGAATAGCTGCCAAGTGGTACCTCAAAAAAGTCTGGCCTGTTCGAGCAGAGACCCGTGAAATTACCCTCTTCATGCCTTCCTGGAGCTGTTATGTGTGGAAGAGCTAAGACAAAAGGAACTGAGATCACAGGACATTCATCTGGTCAGCTCACCTCCTAATGTCTTCACAAAAGCAGTGCAAGAGCAGGAATGAGAAGCCACACAGGACTAGGTTACAGATATTCTATGTGGTAATTTATAAACTATCCCCTATGTTTTGTTGCTCACTGATTTTCGACCCTCTTTCTGCCAGTCAGCTCTCTAGTGAAGAGCCTTTCTATACTTCTTAATTTCTCCAGGGAAGTTTTCCTCATCTTGTAGTTTATAGATTGTTAATATTCAGAGAGGCAGAACAGTAATCCACAAACAACTGAATGTGTTTGGGTACCAACCTCATATGCATGGAAATATGTGAACAAACACAAAACAGAGGGAAACCAAGTAAAGAAATAATATTTCAAGTATTAGCCAACTTTTGTTTGATCGCAAATGAAAACATATGTGGTAAAGGATTTTGTGTGTGCAATCTATATCTCCTAAAGGTCAACCGAAAAATTCTAATCCTTTACAGAAAAAAAAAAATAATTTAAAAGTTCTCATTTTGGTTAGTGCCACAAAAAAAAACTATCAATAATTTCTTTTTCCTCTTTTGAAATGCTAACTTCTGAAACTGCTCATAGATCTCTATTTTATAAAAATGTGTAAAAATATGTTTATTCAAATGTTCTAGCCCTGGACAAAGCTCCTATTTATTTATTCATCTGTTTCCAAACTCAGCCCAAATGCTTTGTTTTGTTTTGTCATGTTAGGCTCCTGCATCAGTATAGAATAACATGAAGCAGTAGAGGCTTATTACTTGCAGCAAAACCTCTCTTTTTCTGTTAAGTCAGAACAATCTCTTTTCTTAAAAAATGGACTGTCCTGTGGAATAACATCTTCTGATGCCATTTAACTGCAACTACAGTTTTCCTATTCTGGGCGCACATACTGCTACAGTAGTTAACAGAATTTCTGTCCACTCCAAGACAATAAAGTTAGCAGATGTGGAGTCACAAGACCCAGAGACCTCTACCAATTAAAGGTCAAAATCTGTCTCACTTCACAGAATGCAGCATTTGAGCATGAGGTCTTGTACGTATTTGTCATCTTGTTCAGTCAGAAAGATATGACAACAAATAGCTGGTCAAAAGCTGTCAGGGTCAAACTAAGCTTGATAAAGTGCCGCAGGTCACCTCTGTGATTCCAACAGCAGATACCGCCCTGGTGTCAGTTTGTATTGTAGTCAAATAGTACACGGCACACAATGGAACTGTATTCCTCCACTAATTGCTTCTTTGACCTTCTTGTTAACCAAACATTTTGATTAGAAATATGTACCGTCCTATCACATTTCACAGCAATGTAACAGCTGCCTTGTAATAGATTTGTAGTATTGAACATCTTCTCACCTCACACACAGAAATCCATAATTAAGGTTGTATTCAAGTTTTTTTTGTTTGAAGTAAATGAAAGTGCGAGAAGATAACAAAGCATTCCATATAAAGGAAGGCAGACTCCAGAGAATCTTCACATTTCAGTGTCCTCTTGGTAAAATAAGAACAGATTTAAATTTTTTTTGCAGCTTTCAAGGAGGATTTTTTTTTGACACTGATTTGGCCTGCAGCAAGGCAAGAGACAGGAGATATGATTGGGTAAGCATTTCAACACTTTCTAGCCAAATTATTATTTCTCACTTCTGGGAAAAAATGAAGCTCCCCTGCACAATTTTTAGCATGTCCATAGAAACGAATACTGAATAAAGAAATCACTTGCTACTGCTTCGGAATTCTGATATGTCATTTACTAACTATTCCAGTGAACATAACTGGAGAGAAAGCTTGCACTTGTAAAGCCTTCTGAGCTTGTCCAGGTAGACTTGATAAAACCCAAAGGGAGACTGCAGAGTGTTAAATCCTGATGCCCAGCAGGCTGGTTCCACAGCAGGTTAGAAACAAGCAAATCTTTCATGCTCCTCTATTCCAAATTTTCTGTTTAACAGATCTTTCATTGTCTCTAATTTTTACACACACACACCCCTTTTATTTTTATTTTTTTTTTCCACTTAGCAGTTTTCTTCACTTTTCCTTTTTATGTTATTATTTTATAAAGCGCAAGTAGGCTTCTTTTCATTCATTTTGCAGTTTTCCACCCACCTTTTTCCCTATTTTATTCCTGTGCTAGCAACAGCTCACTTACAGTATAATAGTTTTCAAGTAATAACAACACCACACTTTTTTATGGGAAAATAAGCCTTTTTCTTTCTGGTCATGCAGAAGCAAACACACATTAATACATGAATTTTGTCTTTAATTTCATCTTTACTCACCTTTTTCAAAATAATAATATAAATTTTGGCATAATTGTGTTAGAAGGTAAGATTTACAATTTAAAATAATTCTTTTAAGTTCTGTCATTAGCAACTAAACTGACAAGAAACGTATTTGAGCAATCTCAATTCTCAACACATACATCATGAAAGCATTTAACACTAAGCAAAGAGCACCAAAGCTCTTTTACCTTGAAATTTCTCAAATTTTTGTGTGTGTGTTTTTCTGTTATTCCACAATTTTTCTTTAAAATTTATTACCAGCTGTATTTTGTAGCGGTGGTCATACTTTGCTTGCTTGTGCTGTTGTGAATATTTTTGAGAGCATCTATTCAGCAGAATGCATGTTTCATCGTGCACATGTGTGTAAGTGGATAATGGAAGAAAACATATTTACACTTGGAGTGGCAGTAGTAAAAAGCCTGACAGAGATTTTCCTCACTGCAGCCTATGTGCGAGTAATGCACTTGGCTCTCAGGTGAAACCCTCTGAAGGTGCGTACCCATGGAAGGAAGATCCAAATTCTGGTGGTTATAACTATGATAGGACCCTCGTGGGAAAGGCCTGGGGCTGGGGCAGTTGTTCTGGAGGCCGCTCTAGCCCTGGAAAGAGGTGCAAAAAGCTGCTAGACACTGCTGAAATCCCTGAGCCGTTGTGCCATTGTAGTCCAAGTGTGAAACTCTCTGATATGGTGACCTCATTATCCCACGCACAGCAAGGAAAACATTTTAGCAACCCTGTTTCAGAACCACTGGGGAACATTTTATTAATTTCCTTTGTGCAAAATGTTTACTTCTGTGCCTTCACAAATTACTTTCCTGGCCCCAGGAACCTTTGCAATTTTAATGAAGGAGATCTATTTATCTATCAATTTATCTATCTATCTATCTATCTATCTATCTATCTATCTATCTTGTTGCTTTGCCATTTTACAGATCCCAAAGAAGAAAAAATAAGAAACAGTAAACACTTTTGTTATTTCTCTTTGCAAAAATCTTGTACTCTTGGGATGCTTTTTTAGATTATTTTTTGCAAATTATAAACACTGAACACACAAGATGAGGATAATAGCCCTTGGTATTGCTCATTTTCATAATCCTGATGTTATGTGAACTTTAAGACAGGAAAAGCTAGAAATTATTTAAATTTTAAAAGCACAGAGCGAGGTCTTGATTCTGAAGACTTTCAGACATATTTAACTTAAGACATCTAATTAGTTCCAGGGTAAAATCACATTGAAACAGTTCATTGCTATAAATAGAAATCTGATGTACCCCAAAATCATCTCATTATACTAAAATAAGCACAAAATCAGTCATCCACACATTTTTTTTTTTTACTTGAGCCTTATTATTGGATACAAATGATTCCACCATTTCAGAAAGCCAGTACAATTAAAAAACAGTTTAAGGTATATATATTTTCTTCTGAGTGGAAAAAAAATAGGTCAATCAGGTGGTGAGGTGACAAATAGAAGAAGGGATTATCCAGGCCTTGCTTCAGGGAGCACTAACATGATGTTGTATGTCCCTGTACTTAGCATAAGTCTCCCTTTAGGGCACTTCTGGACTACCACAATGGCAGTAAGTAATAGCAACAATGCTACCAAAGGTAGTACAGGACAAGAGGGAGCTGAAGGGAGCTGCTGGTTCAGACATACATATATGTGCAAGATCCACTGTGATTAACGAAGGTACCTGGAGGTACACAGATGTGCAGTTAAATTGCAGATAACAATCCCAGTGTGGCTTACAGAGGGAAATGGTAAACTGAAGCGCTCCCTCGGGTCTCCCTGTTTGCCTAAGCCTGATCCAGGGTAACAAGATCACATGTTCTTGTTCTGCATTTGCCGTTTATTCAGCAGACACTTAAAAGGACATAAGGAAAGATGGAGCCACTTGGCCATATGACAACACCAGTAACTGGAGAGACCAAGGGGACCTTGGACCATTTGTAGGATAAAAGATTACACAGAGGGGTAACACAATCAGATTGGAAGAGATTTCCTTTAATTCAACAGAACCTGAAATCATTATGTTGCAAAGCAGATAGGCTCTAAGGAGCTTCTTTTTTTGCCCTTGTCCAGAGATATTTAGCAATCTGTGGTTACTCAAGATAAAACATTACTATTAAGGTGCCTATAATTTAATTACAGCCAAAATCTTATGTGCAATCTGCTGATTAAATATTACCAAGTTCCTGCCTCTTCTAATTATACTTTCCTAAAGAAAAGCCACAGAAGCTGTCTTGGCTAATAGTCTTCTTCATAAGGAAAGTGTGCAGAAATATACTAGACGTAAGAGCTTTCTTTACTAATATTATTAATATGTTGCTTTGTGTTTCAATTAAATAACCAGTATAACTTATATTTTAACTTATTCAGGATCTTGACAGTGAAGACATATTCACAAGAGGTAGTGTCCTGGAGAAAAACCACATCTAAGAACTACACTCATAAGAGAATGAGAGTTGTCTTATCAATACTAAAATGTATTGTGGTGGGAAAAATACACTGAAGAGCCATTGGTTTAATGGTCTTTAATTCTGCCCATTTTTCAATACACTGAAGTTACGGAATGAACTGTCTTTTTTTAAAATATCACTCCAATACAAAATGTAATATGCTGCACATAAAATGAAATTCACTCTTAAGTATATTAAAAGTAAGTTAACATAACCTTTTGACATGCAGCTTGTTAAGAATTTTCAGTCATTGCCTGAATAACAAAATCACTAGTTTTGCACTACCCCTGTTGAAGGTACAGCAGTTTGCAAAAATTAAAAAGAATACCTTGTAGAACAGCAGGATAAGGAACAGGATGTAATACCCAACAGTAGTAAAATCAAAAGTACTATCTACAGAGAGCCTTTGTACACATGGTACAATGGAAACTATCTTCTTTAGTATTTTTGAAATGTAGAGATAATTATTGTGCTCTAGAACAAGTATTTCACTTTATTTGGAAGAAAATTTGGTTTCTGTCTTTGGTAAAATTGTAGATTACTCAGAAAAAATGACAATTAACTCTGCTTGCATTTTCATAATTCAAGCAATGGTTCTGTCACAATAATAGATGCCCAAATGATCTTTTATGTCAAAAACAAAGTAGCTGTAACACTAAAGCTGTAATGGGAAACAGCAGTAAGTAGCCTGTGATAAAATGTCTCCCTGTTGGCTTTGCAAACAGATCTGTTCAGCTATTATTCTCCATTTGCTCTTGTTTTGTAGCACCAGTCCCAGTCCGCTGCTTTGCATCCAATTTCTTCACCCCAGTTCTACCATCTTTTTCTCACGTTTCAACACCATCTAGGCAGTTGCTAATAGAATCTAAGCAGTAATCCTGGTATTGGTAGCCAACACTTGTAATCATCTGACTGACTGTGTCCGTCCACCAAAAGCAGACAGTGATAGTCAACTGATTCTAGCATAGAACTAAGATAATTTCTAAGTCATTGTGACTTCTCAGTTCAAGCCTGTTGGTTGCCTCAATCTAAATCATACTGAAAAACAAATTTCAAGCAATCTCTAGATTTACAACTCAAAATGGTGCATGCCTCCTCCCCACTCCCCATCAGCTGGAGCCTGAGATGGGGAACAAATGAATGTGCTTTATTCTTCAGGCACACACAAACCTGTTCCCTCCACTGATGCTATCTATCAGATTTCCAAAGCTAGAGTGAGCTGAATTTGAACATTCAGGTGTAAGAAATAATTCACAGGTTACTAGAACACTACAGAAGTATTTTCTTCTGCATATTGATGTGCTTTTCCATATTCATAACAGCTCACTAAGCCTGCAATGCATTTGAGAAGTAGATTTACAGTATATTTAATGCAATAAAAATAGGTTTAACTAAGATTCAATTAATTATTTTGTCCATCAATTATGCTCATCGGTACTTGATGTATATACTAATAATCTATGAATATGTTAATTCATTAACACAAAAACTAATGTGGTTTTAATTAAACTACAGAATAGTTCACTGCTTTATATATTTTATTTTCTCCCCCCCTGTAAATGAATGTTAATTAGTATATGAAAGTATGGGATATCATAACTTTGACCCTTAATCCATTTTCAGAAATGAATATTGGTTCAGTGGCAAAATCAGCTGCAGTGGAATTCATGTAAATCATCTAAACTAGTGAACAAAATCAGTTCATTAATCCTTCTTGACAGGTTAATTTCATTCCATTTCTAAGTTGTCAACTTAGGACATGGAACAAATAATCAAAAACCTTTAAATCAAATATACCAAATCAAGACTAATTGAATATGCTTCAAGCATGTCAATAACCAGATTCATTTTTCAAAATCTAATAGGAAAGCTTGTTAAACTATAAAAATACATGCCTTGCTAATTCTGGGAGGGCAGAAAAAATGTTGGCACAGCAATTGTGGGGGTTTTTTTGTTAGCTATATTCCCTTAATGTGTGACACAATGTTCATAATGCAAATACAAAAACGTCTCATACACGCTCCTTTTATATGCACATACTGTGTCTATATCAGACAGCCATGTAAAATATTGAAGTAAAATACAATTGTTCCATGAATTAAGAGCTCTTGAATTTCACATTCTGTATAATTACACTGTTATACACAATCACACATTTCTGCCCGGACCATTAATTCGTCTAGAATTTGGAATGTCTTTCTAAGGAAATAGGACTGACTTTCAAATTATGCTGAAGATTAATGACTATTAGTAAATTGAATAGGGCATAAATTCCTCAGTGTTTGATCTCCATTCCTCGATCTGATGTAAAAATTCTTTTTGCACTTGATCACTGGTGGCAAAAGAAGTTCAAGAAAATTCACTCAAAGACCTACTCAAGACACTTGCTGAATATTCCCAACATTGCTTATACTATATCAGGTTTACTAGTATTAGTAATGTTCGCAGTCCTGCTGCTGAATAAAGGTTGTCAGTCACCACATAGAAACACTGGGTAGAGTAGTTGTAAATAAAGACTCCTGAATCTAGAAGTCTACACATGAACTGCTGCCAGTTGAGATATGGAGCTTTAATCTGCTGCCCACACATAGTCCTGTAGCTAGTAAATATGGTACTGTAACAGCTCATATGCTGCAAGAATTTGTTCTGCTTCTGCTAGGTGCAAAGCAGTCAAGTTACCACAGTCTGAACTCTGTCATCACCACCCCGGCTCTCCTCACCCTGCTCAGGTGCTATGGGACAGCATCCATCAGTGAGGACGTGGTCAGAGATGGGCTCACCCGCAGCACCTGGCTTCTCCCACCTCGTAGAGCTGCTCTCCTCCTGCTGCTCCTCAATAGATACAGCCTGTATATCTTAATTGCATTACTAACTTTATCCTTATTAATTAAATTATTTAAATTGAACAGTCCATATTATTGTTGGAAGTGTGTCATTTAACTGGACTAGGATGTGCTGTGGTCCTATTTTACTTTGATCAGCAACAAATTATTGGATCCATATATAGAGTGTACTCCTTTTTTCACAAAACTTATCACAAATTTGAATGTGACAAAGCATCTAGGGTGTCCCAAGACACTGAGTAACACTGAACCACAGGGGACTGGCAGACATGACACGAGCCCTATAGAAAGCCTTCTGGATCCTTCTGGAGTGGCAACTGGAAGCCAGATAGTATATCCTAAGGAATCCAAATCTACTCTAGATAAATGTTTATGGGAAAAAAGCAGTAAAATACCAAGTGTTTGTTTCAGCATGACTTGAATGTCTTTCTAGGCCCCATTGATTAGCTGTCCAGAGACTACAGTGAGGGTTGAGATATCCAGCCCACATGTATTAATAAATGCATATAGACTCCTACTTTTCCATGTCTTCATCCAGAGCAGAATCTTACCCTCTACATCTGTTATACCTGCATTGACACAAACTGGGAGCTACTAAAGCCCAGAATTTGGCTGCTGTGACTTTTCCCATTGAGCTCCAGAAGACACAGCAGACACAGACGTGAACTGGAATCTCTGGAGGTGAAGACCTCCTTGGTTGCATTTGTCTCTGCTCTCTGCCTCCAGAGATTTGTTCAAATGTGTCTACACCACAGCATTTTAATGTGTTTAAATGAGGCTGCAGGCTTTTCTTGGGTTTTATATATGGGAGTCTGTTTTATGGTAACTAAATAATTAATCAGTGCTACCCTGCAATTAACCAAATAATCTCAGATATTACAGTAAGATTAGCGAGCTCATTTCAGATTGTATTGCATTTTATTTTATGGCAAGCCATACAGCTACATTTCTGTTTTCCTAAGTACCTAAGTTTTAAAATCAAAACAAATCTTCTAAATCACTTGCCAAATGGAGTTATGCCAGGAAGCTGAATGACTGACTTTTTTATGTTTCTGTTTTGTTCTGCACAACTGTCTTTCTCATCAAAACACTCTATGCACAGCATCCATTTAAGGCAGCTACAAGAACTTTTGAATACTTTAATGGCAATTTTTTTCTGCATTTTTCCTCAAGTGTTCTAGATTTCATTTTGTTTCCATCTTTCTTCATTTGTATCATTAGAATTGCAATATGTTATGTAAATACTGAGAGCAATGAGAGTTCATCCTATATTTTCTTCAAAAGAAAATGGCAACTATGAAACTATAGGTAATCTTTATTTCAGCTAACATTATATTACTAAAAAAATGTATATTTAAGCAAGACATCTAAGAGAGTCACCCTCAGCTTGTTATGCAACCAAAAGATTTATCTTCATAGGTACTGTATCTTGTTATAAGGCAGGCAATCTGAAGTAGATTACATGAATCCCAAGCAATGATTTTGTGGTCTGAGTAGCTCTCAGCCCTTCTGACCTCACTGGCAAAGGTTTTGCAGGTTGGAAGGCATCTCGGGAAGTCAGACAAGGTTGCTTGTGGCTTTATCCACTATGGTCTTGAAGACCTTCCAAGATGAAAAGAGACTGCATAGCCTCTCTGCGTACCTTCTTCCAACGCTTAACTCCTGTCACGGTGAGAACATTTCTCTTTATATAGAATCTGAGCCTCTCATTGTTTCAACACATCCCTGTTGTCTTTCACCCGTGCCCCACAGTGAAAACCCTGCCTTTGTTTTCTGGATGACCTCCCCTTAGGCACTGGAGGATGCTGTTCAGGCACCCCAGAAACACCTCTTCTCTAGGCTGACAGAACAAGTGCTCCATCCACCAGCCATTGTGGTGGCCCTACACTGAATTTGCTCTGGTCAACAGATATCTAGTGCTTTTGAAATGCCTTTGTGGATCCATACTGACCTAGCAGATATGCAATGAGACCTATAAGCAATATACATTTTTCTCTAGCAGCTGCTGGATGCTAGGCAGATGCATTAGGTTATCTCAAATTGTTTCAGACACCCACAAATGGGAAATTGAATTTGGCCCTACATGTCTCTTGAATTAACTGGAACTTACAGATGGACACATGTAGACTTCTAAATGCAGGCATCTTAAACTATGAATGCACTACCACCCCAAACTTCCAAATTATACAATATTGCATGTGCAGCTGTAGACATTGGTAAACTATTGCACATGAAAGTATCACGAAAGTAGCCATTATATGCTACTGCCTCTCAGGATTTCAGTGGACTTTGCATATTAGTTAATATAGTCTTACAGCATTTTTGGTAAGGTATTTAAAAATAGGGAAACAGAGTCCTGTTTCACATAAATCTGAGGTAAAGCTACAGGTATAATTTAGATTGCTTTGATCTCACTTCTGGACCTTAAAACACAGGAATATACTCCCTTTCAATTCCTACTGCATAATGAATCAATTATAAAATAAGTTTTCAAACAGGTGGAGTTAAGTCATAATCTACATTTTAGAGCTGAAAAGCTGATTCTGAGTTTCCAGAAAAATTGAAATCTGTAATGTGAGAAAAATTTGCTGATGTTAAGACATCACTGAGTTTTCATCTCCCTTCTATGTAAGTTTTGCAACTGTGTTACAGATAATTTTTAAGTGAAATGAATACTTGAAGTATTTTCATTATTTTTGGTTAAAACAAAGTTAATGTCTTATTTCATATGAAAACTCAGCAAGATAACTTTGGCACAATCTATACAAACTTTCAAACAGAACACTGCTAGAAATGGTGAGCTGCAAAAGTTCTTTTCTTTCCTATGCATTCATGTTTCTACTAAAAATCATCTTCTAGAAAATCTGCAGCAGCTTTCACTTCTATTTAATTAATATCTTCAGCTAATATCTGTTACCAAAAATGTCTACAACATTAAGAGCTATTCTTAGTTCTTAATTCAACTCATTTCTTTATAAAGTATAGAGATTAAATCTTCTTTCTGAACTGGAGAAATTGATACTTTCAGTTATAGTCTCTAGTCTTACAGGTTCATAATTGCATCTGAAAGCATAATGCATATCTATATAATTTCATTTTTGTCTTGTAATGTAAAAATATAAATAATATATAACTTTCACTCTTTTGAATACATAGTAAGACATGGAACTTACATGATATGCATAAGTATTACATAAATAGGACTGAAAGAAACTGGGTATGGTTTGAAATCAAGCCCTTGATTTCTAATATACAGATATTAATATACAGTGTCAGATAAATATGTACAGATATTGTGTATATGCATATATATAGATAGTATTATACAATATCTAATATAGGTGGATTTAAAGCTATTTTTAAAACTGAGGAATTCATTATATGGTTTTAATTGTGTGCAAAGCTTCTAATCAGTGATATCTTAATGCTTAGTATTTGAAAATAATTTAGTACTTTTGTCTTCCAGAAGTGCATTAGTGTATTTGAATAGTTATGGAAATGGCACTTGCAAATTGATTACTCACTGATCTTAAGAAAATTAACAATACAGTAGTACCATATTTGAATCATAAATCCAGGAATGCATTAATCAAGAACATGCATGGATTTTCAAGCATTTACATTAACTGCTAATCTTCCTGCTCATGACATATCACGTTTCAAAGCAATAAAGGCATGTATGAGCTACGCAAGTAGTTCAAGTAAATAACATCCACTTGCGGCCCCATAAATTACGTTGCTCAAATGTCAGTGATATTCCAAAGGAAACTTGAAGCAAGTTAAAAAACTTGAAACATGTTTTTAAAATAAGCTTAATTTAACCAAAGTGACCACCTCCACATAGTAAGTGTTACAGAGTTTGTGCTCTTTTCCCATACACTTCCACTCAGTGAGACAAATGCTGTTGGGAATGCCCAAACACTCTGTGCTACTGTGTAGGTAGCGTGTATTTTGAATCTCATGGTAGCTGGCTGGGTGGTGGTATAGTGCACCACTACACTTAACACAGCAGGAAACAAGGTTCAGAATGTGTTAGAGGTTTATAAAAGTCTGCTGGAGATGAATCCTCCTGCCTCCAGTGTCACAGATTTCCACCTTTCAGATATTTGGACTTCTTGCTCTGAATTCCTTGGAATAATAAGATTTCCTTTTGGAATCATTAAATTTCCAGTGCATATTCTAATATTTAAGTCTAGCTTTACAAGCTGCATCTGGAAATACAATATGCACACATAAATGTGTGCACATACAGATGAAAAACCTACCTAGAGGTGAGCATACGAATAGGGCAAGGAAGCTGGTGAAGGGTCTGAAGCACAAGTCTTATAAGGAGCAGCTGAGGGATCTGATGCTGTTTAGCCTGGAGAAAAGGAAGCTGAGGGGAGACCTTAGCACTCTCTACAACTACCTGAAAGGAGGTTGTAGCAAGGTGGGTGTTGGTCTCTTTTCCCAAATAACAAGTGATAGGACAAGAGGAAATGGCCTCAAGTTGTGCCAGGGAGGTTTAGATTGGATATTACAAAAAACTTCTTCATAGAGAGGGTTGTCAGTCATTGGAACAGGCTGCCCAGGGAAGTGGTTGAGTCATCATCCCTGGAGGTGTTTAAAAGATGTGTAGATGTGACACTTAAGGACATGGTTTAGTGGTGGACTTGGCTGTGTTAAGTTTATGATTGGACTCGATGATCTCATGGGTCCTTTCCAATCTAAATAATTCTATGATTCTACATATATTTAATAGTGTTAGATTATGGAAAACTCATTTCTTCAAATGAGAATTTATCTAACTGATCAGATTTAGGGTTAATGGCATTTCATTTTCATGGCTTCGCTTCAAGAGTATTGAGTCTATTACAGTACATTCCTGATGGAGTGTATTATCTTTTCAACTTGTTGCATTTTACACAGCATAGGAGAGCTGGTAGCTTTTGATTGAAAACTGCATGAAGGCATTCAAGCAAAAAAAAATTGTCAAGTCAAATATCAAAAATACCATTTTGTCTCCCAAAATGAATAAGGGCATTTCATCAGCAATCTGCTATAGTAGAACCTAACTGAGGGTAGTAATTCATACTAGAGTGAAATTAAGAATCTTTTTCTAAATTTTGTTCTTTCTAAATGTATGTATATTTCTATGATAATCACCATAAAATTCAGAGGAAAAAAAAAAAAAAGTTTAGAATCCATAACTGTTAATTAAAAAATCTTTGTGAGGAAAAACATTTCAATGAACTTATAAGTATATGACAGTTATAAATAAGAACAATCTCTTCATAAAGAAGTTAAAGCTAATTCAAGCTCACATTTTACACGTCATATTAGAAAGTTATAGTTTATAAGAAGGCAATACATTTTCTCAGTATTATGAATTTTATTATTTATGTCTCTAATTTCTTTTTATGTTTTGAAATCCTTTTGTTTTTCCAACTCTGCAATTCCTAGCCTAAAAAGAAAGAAAATTAAACATTGTGGGACCTTTTATCTGTTTTGCCATGAAAAGGGGTGATAAAAGGATGAAATCAACAGTAGGTATCTGTATATTGGAAGACCTTGAGCCTGTATAATTCTACTGATATACTCAGGAAGAGGTATCTTACAGGACATCCATCCAACACAAGAGGTACAAATACTAGCACGAAGAAACCAGTTTCACTCTCATTCAGCTCTACCCTGGGTGAATTCACATTTCAGTGGAATTAGAGCTTTTCCCATAATGCTTAAGATGCCCATACTTCTCATAGAAATCCAAGCAATTCTGTACCTCTAATGTTTGATGAGTTCAGCACACATTTCCTGCAGTGAAGTCTAGTGAACTCAATTCAATTTTTTTCAGTGAAACACTGCTAGAAAAATGATGCTATCGGTCCTTGACACACTAAAGAACAATATTTTATGATATGCCATTTTATGTGTGAACTCTGTCTACAGCTGGGTGAATTACAAGACATGATGCTGCTGAAGCCCAACTGCAGATCTATCACACTAGTCTTTGAGGAAGTAAAGTTTTACTTCCAGTATTTATATGGAAAAAACAGAATCCATAATCACACAACAGTCAGTATTCAGAGAGCAATACAGGCTTTCCTCATCAGTAAAAACCCCTTAATTATGAAGGAGCAAATACTTATGATGCATACGCAGAAGGGTCAAAAGCAAACAGCCTGGACATGTTCTCAAAATATTTATTTCATCTTCCTATGCCAAGGCAAGGCCTTTGAATAAATCACACTGTAGTTGCTAGAGTGAAGTCAGGAATTCTGTATGAAAATTATTTAATTTCTAAACATTCTTCTGATGCTTTCCTGAGTACTTGGCAGAACAGAACATCTTCCTATAACATGCTCTATTGTTTATGCAAATCAATTTTGATATAAGAGCCAAGGGAACCATTTTCAGTAAATGATTTATTCAGATAATGTAGCTCAGTTTTGTTCATGAACAAGCTGATTGTTACGAATTTGCTTCACTTAGGTATTTATGCAGCCTCCATTACAGCAGTATGAGAGAGTCATGATCTCTTAGTACACTTTCATTCTCATAACACACTAGTCTACAAAGCATTACATTTGAAACAGCATCAATACTTATCTGTATTAATAGTATATAGTGTCCCGAGTGATGGACAACCCCATTCTACAAGATGCTATACAAACACAGCATAATGTAACAGTCCAAGATCTATTTTAGGGTGGGCTGAGCCATCCATAGTCTCCCCTTGTACTGACTAGGTGATAATTTCAGTTATCCAGATATAATACATAATTCCATTTGGATGGTCTGAGTAATTCTGCCTGGCCTCTAGCAGCCACTCCACAAGAGTGCAACTTCTCACAGGTAACATCTGCACATGTTAAAACGACAGTAAGTACCTGTGGTCTGGTCTCCATTGACTGTAATGGAAGTTTTAACACCCTGGACACACACAGACTCCTGCAGGTATGCATGTGGCATCTTAATCGTAAGCCTTCTACCCTCAGTAGATTTGGGGCACATTTCCAAATACAGTAAATGGCTGTCCTTAGTCAAGTGTTGTTTCTTTGTATTTTCTTAGTTAAGAAACTGCTGAGCTTTTAATATCTGGAAATTACTCATTAAGGGAGACTAGAAATGAAGACATCTAAAATCAAACCTTTAATCTGTAACTGTGTTATCTCCTATTCACATTGAGCAACTGGTTATCTAAATCACATTATTTCCATTTAAGCCAGACTGTTATAAAGGCCTTGTACAAATGAGGTGAAGGCTCACTCTATTTTCCTCCTTTACCAATTGGTTAACATATTTTAGACTGCTGAAGACATTTTTCAAATTTGATATGGTTGCATTTCAGATATATTTGAAATATCAATGTCTGGATTTTTATCTAATTCAAGGTAATTAAGTAAATGGGTAGAAAAACAATTTCTGAATGCTCAATCAAGTCTAAAGTTAGTTTTTTTCCAAATCTGGTTTTATTAGCTCAAGCCTGACTGGGTGCTAGTAGTGTAAGATTACAAGTCAAGTTACAGTAGTTGACAGGCAAAGAGTGAAAGAAATCCAGGCACTTGGACACATCACAAGAGGCAAAAAGTGATTTGGAAAAAGACTATAAAGTTTTGGGAGGGCAGGTCCCCTTGAAATCCATGAGAATTTTTTTTCTGAATACTTTTGAGTTTTTTCTGATTGTCTACCCAAGGCTGCAGTCAATAGACACAAATTTCTACTCATAACTTGTGAAAGAGTGCCAAACAAAAAAACAAAGAAATACAGTTGGAGACTGTGAGGAATTCATGTTAGAAAATGCCATGTCAGCCAAACATCATGAAATAAGGAAAACAGAGCCTAAATTTTTTTATAACATATAATAATGATGGATAAAATAAAGTGTATCATTTTAAATCTCCCATAATTCTGAATAAAGTGTACACTCACACTTTTCTGTATATTTCAGTGGAACTGAAGGTTCTCTTGAAATATAACTTTTGACTGTGTCAAAAGGAACAATATCTGGCCTTTCCCACTTCAGTTTTAGATGTGGTTACCTTGTCACGGAGATAAATCAAATGTCCCACCATTTTCAGGACTTTAGGTAGATACAAGGTACACCTCCTGCACCCTGCAGGCCAGAGGTTTTCCAAACTCACCTCAAAAAGAAGGAAGAAATAGCTTGGGAAAATAGATTTCAGGAAGAGCTGGAAAGCGTGTGGTGATCTTAAACCTGTCTCAGCTTAAATCCACTTTAGAATACATGTTCTTAAATTGTTGACAAAGAAATCAGTCCAGGAAGAGTCACTGCTTTATTCATAGCCGACTAGTGGATTCTTCTGGTGTGAGTAGCTGAGGGTTAATAGTGTGCATCTTTCAATTCTGTAACCAGTGAAAAGTAAATAAGGACATTACTAAGAGATAAAAAAGTAGGGAAACGTAATATCTTTTGTACAAAGATTCCACTGACAACCATTAGCAGTATTATCTGTGACAACCAGGAAATTACTATCATTTTAGATACTGTTTGACAGCTCTGATTTATTCCTGAAGAACTCAACTTCATTCTCACCAATTAGCATAGCAGATCCATAACCAGCCTCAGACATGCCACTTCTATTCACAAAGGATTATCTATAAGCCATTTATTCCACATGTCTGTCCATCCAAAGTAGCTGTATTTTCTGCAAGATTACAGCCTCTCAACATTATCCTAAAACCAGTCACCAAATACTGAAGCCATTGTCCCTTGCTTAAAAACTTGTAAAATAGAGGACGACATCATTTATTTAGCAAATGTATAGTTCACCAGCTGCAAACATATTTTCTGCAGAAAAAAAAAGAAAACAGTCAACAGGCTTCAGCAATGCTATTCAACTCTTATAAGACTGACAGTGAAGAACTGGATAGTCTATCTGCTTCAGACTTCAGGTAGATAGATTTTAGTTAGCTTCTTTGGCATTTGGGGAAGTAACTTAGAGGATCATAAGGTACCCAGTGCCCACAGACCATTTTTATCACCTAATAACCACAAAACACATTCAACAATGGTCCTGTACATCCTAACCCCTTAAAATTGCCTACAGAGCAAAGGAGGATACCCTACATTGCTCCCTGCGCAGCAAACTTTATTGACAATTCATGAATGGAATGGAATGGAATGGAATGGAATGGAATGGAATGGAATGGAATGGAATGGAATAGACTAGACTAGACTAGAGTAGAATAATTTCAATTGGAAGTGACTTGAAACAATCATGTAGTCCAACTGCCTGACCAATTCAGGGCTGACCAACTTAAAGCAAATTATTAATGACACCATCCTAATGCCTCTTAAATACTGACAGGCTTCTGGCATTGACCACCTCTCTAGGAATCCTGTTCCAGTGTTTGACCACCTTCTCAGTAAAAAAATGCTTCCTAATGTCCAGTCTAAACCTCACCTGGTGCTGAGCTGTTTAGCAAAATCTGATAACATTGTCTAATAAGTTTCCCCAGGGAAATCCTCTTTCATTAACTTAAGTTGGTGGTTGTCACCTCTGGACCACGGGGCTGATCACCTTTCCAGGGTGGGCCTGGGAGGAGCCAGGCTGGGGGCTGCTGATGAGGCTCCCGGGATTCTCCCGCCTGTAGTTGTTCCTCTGAGCTCCTCTATGTTCTTGAAGATAAATCTTTAATCACATAACCTAGCATGCAGGGATAGTTTATCTTGGTTGATACAAAGAGGTTTGTTAGAACTAAGGTTTATTTATTTTTCAGTTATTGTTAAGTAAATTCAAATGTAATTTTGAAACAGCCTGCATATACAGGGGTTCTTTGAATTGGGAAACCGAAATGCAACCCAGGCTGACTTGAACGTACCAGTCCCCCATGGACCCAAAACTGAGAAACAACTTTCTTCGTAGAAAGCAAGACAGGGCTAGCAAGGCTTTACCGTACATGATTGTTTGGCTCATGAATAATTTGGTTCTTTCTACATATCAGACTATCAGACTGTCATTACACGCACAAAACAGCCCCATTGCTGCCTCACACATTACTATCACGTTATAACTACTATACATACACCTGTAGAGGCTACATTTTGATGCAAACCAGCCATTTGATGCCCTTCATACACAAAAAATTAATATTCTTTCTCTGCTACTCTTGTAATTGTGTACAATGTGTGTGCAGAAGGAGGACATGTTTGGTTACTGTATTAACATATCAAGAGAGAAAAGAATTATTTGCCGGCCTGCATCTAATTATTTACAGTGTGTTATTATCATGCCACTTCAAAAGTGTATAAAGGAGGGGGTAGAACAACAACAAAACACTGTGTCCCTTCACGTCCAGAAAGATGCTGATAGCACATCTGACTACAGCAGAAAAAAGGACAGAGGGTTGGTAAATCCATATAGACAGAAGATCTCAAAGAGCTTTGTTTATAAAAAAACAAACAACTTCTCTTTGTTCCTCAAGCACTTGCTTCTATTTTCCATTCTAGTTACTAAAAAGGCACTTGTTAAAGGACTGCAGGAATGTGTTCACAGTCTAATCAGGAGAGCAATTGCAATGCACTCATTCTGAATCAAGTATCCAAACAAGCTGCCCTAACATGTTCTTGGTATTTATATATGTCCTTATCAGAGAAACTTCGGAATTTATTTATATATTAAATTCATTAGTGGTAAAGGAACATGGAAATAATGATTTTACCAATAACAAAGTTTCCTTCTAATACTTTTATTCTCTTAAAGGTCTTAAAACCATCTTCAGTTAGTGAATTCAGGTGATCTTAAGAGGTACTGCTGACGGGTGAAATCACTCAGCTAGCTAAAACAGATTTCTCACTGCACTCCCACATCTTTAGCAGGTTTCTCAGTGAACAGTAATGTACAGAGCGAATTTCATTTTACATACATGCCTCTCCTGCTTTTAGTGGCTAGCAGAAAGAAGGACATCAATGCACCTGACATAAACTCTGTTGGTCATGGTCGTTTGATTAGCAGTATTCAGACAGGACCAGTTCTGTATATCAGTTGGGATCAACGAAGGGAAGAGGACTGACACAGCAATGGGCACACTCCGTCTATTCACTAGTAACCTAGGATTGCAGTGAAAACGCCATATATTGACAATACTTGGAGAACGCACATATATCCTCCAGCATGTCCTCTCACTGGACTACACAGGGCAGCACTCCCCAAAGCACAGAGCTGCCTCTATTCCTGCAGCCATTGTTGGGATTTCAAAGGTAGCAGCAAAATGAGTACTTCTGAATACATGGAGTCTCTTCCACAGAAGCTCAGTGAGAATGGAAGAATCTAAGAACCTGAATTTCTTTATTGTGCAGCTGTACAAACCTCCTGTCAGAGTATCCAAACTTGAAGCTAAATCAAAGATGTAACAGTTTGAAAAAGTGTGAATGGAACAGTAGTTGCCAGCTTTTCATATTCCAACAATTGAAGTGAAGCATGTCAAAATCATGTAGGCAATGCCCCTTGAAACCCACCAAAATGAGATTTCATACCTTCAGGTAACAGGTAAGAGCCAGCATACATAGTACATAACCCAGTCCTCCTGGGTAGAGTGTAAAAACACAAACTATACCTTTCAGAAAAATATATTGGAAAGGCTTGTATAGATTTCTATCTAAATTCTGGCCCAGAGCTCTCTTAGCAGTGAATGTGAGGAACACTAGATGTATGATACATGTGTGATTTAGAGAAAAGCAAAACTGTTATTATTTCTTGGAATACAAGGCATGCAACAAGGGATATCTCTTTCCATATGGAACACAGTTAAATTTTGGAACCCTTGGTCACAGGATGGCTGAAAATATAAGGAGACTCCTCATTATTGAAGAAATTGAGTGAAGACAGAGCTATCAGCTGTTATTTAGCATAGTGTTTCAGAGGCAGCCCTTGGCCCAAGAAGGTACAACATTGCTGCTGGACAAGAATGTCAGGGTCAAGACACCTCTGGCAATTACAGAAACATGGTGGGACAGTTCACATGACTGGAATGTGGTCATGGATGGCTATGACTTTTTCAGAAAAGATGGGCCGGCCAGGCGTGATGGTGAAGTTGCTCTCTATGTGAGAGAGCAACTACAATGTACTAAATTCTGCCCAGGAGTGGATGATGAGCAAGTTGAGAGTGTATGGGTCAGGATCAAGGGGCAGGCTGGCAGGGGTGACACTGTTGTGGGCGTCTGTTACGGGCCACCAGATCAGGCTGAGGAAGTTGATGAGGCCTTCTATGGGCAGCTGAGAGTGGCCTCACAGTCCCAGGCCCTGGTTGTTGTGGGTGATTTTAACTTCCCTGATGTTTGCTGGAAGGACCATTCAGCCAGCCAGCCACAGTCCAGGAGGTTCCTCCAGTGAATTGACGATAACTTCCTCATGCAGATGGTGGAGGAGCCGACCAGGAGAGGAGCGCTGCTTGATCTCATCCTCACTAACAAGGAGGGTCTGGTCGAAGCAGTAAAGGTTGAGGGCTGCCTGGGTTGCAGTGACCACGAGATGGTGGAGTTCAGCATCTTGTGTGGCAGGAACAGAATAGCAAGTAGAATTGCAACCCTGGACTTTAGCAGGGCTAACTTTGGCCTTTTCAAGCAATTGCTGGGGGAAATCCCATGGGCAAGGCTGCTTGAAGGAAAAGGGGCCCAAGAGAGCTGGATTACATTCAGAGATTGCTTCTTCCATCCTCAGGATCAGAGCATCCCCACACGTAGGTAGTCAAGGAAGGGAGCCAGGAGGCCTGCGTGGTTGAATAGGGGTCTGTTTGGTATGCTCAAGCAGAAGAGGAGAGTTTACAGGTCATGGAAGCAGGGGCTGGCCACTTGGGAAGAATATAAGGCTGCTGTTAGAGGATGTAGGAAGGCAGCTAGGATAGCCAAGGCCTCCTTAGAATTACAGCTGGCGAGAGGGGTCAAGGATAGCAAAAAGAACTTTTTCAAATACATAGCGGATAAAACTAATACCAGAGGCAATGTAGGCCCACTGAGGAATGGGGTGGGTGCCCTGGTGGCGGAAGATACAGAGAAGGCAGAATTACTGAATGCCTTCTTTGTCTCTGCCTACTCTGCCGGAGGCTGTCCTGGGGAGCCCTGTACCCCTGAGACCCCGGATGAAGCCAGGTCAATGGAGGAGTTTGCTTTAGTTGATGAGGACTGGGTTAAGGACCAATTAAATAGTCTGGACATCCATAAATCCATGGGTCCAGATGGAATGCATCCGCGGGTGCTGAGGGAGCTGGCTGAAGTCATTGCTGGACCGCTCTCCATCATCTTTGCCAAGTCTTGGGAAACGGGAGAGGTGCCTGAGGATTGGAGGAAAGCAAATGTCACTCCAGTCTTCAAAAAGGGCAAGAAGGAGGACCCGGGTAATTATAGACCGGTCAGCCTCACCTCTGTCCCTGGGAAAGTAATGGAACAGCTTATCCTTGGTGCCATCTCAAGGCATATCAAGGATAAGAGGGCTATTAGGGGCAGTCAGCATGGCTTTACCAAGGGTAGGTCATGCTTGACCAACCTCATAGCCTTTTATGAGAATGTAACAGGGTGGATGGATGATGGCAGAGAGGTGGATGTGGTCTACCTTGACTTCAGTAAAGCCTTTGACACAGTCTCCCACGGCATCCTAGTTGCTAAGTTGAGGAGGTGTGGTCTAGTAGTGAGGTGGGTTACAAACTGGCTTAAGGAGAGAAGCCAGAGAGTGGTAGTCAATGGTGCAGAGTCTAGTTGGAGACCAGTATCTAGTGGAGTACCTCAGGGGTCAGTACTGGGGCCAGTATTATTCAATATATTCATTAACGATTAAGACGAGGGAATAGAGTGTACTATCAGCAAGTTTGCTGATGACACTAAGCTGGGAGGAGTGGCTGACACGCCAGAAGGCTGTGCTGCCATCCAGCGAGACCTGGACAGGCTGGAGAGTTGGGCGAGGAATAACCTAATGAAATTTAACAAGGAAAAGTGTAGAGTCCTGCATTTGGGCAGGAACAACCCCAGGTTCCAGTATAGGTTGGGAAATTACATATTAGAGAGCAGTGTAGGGGAAAGGGACCTGGGGGTCCTGGTGGACAACAGGATGACCATGAGCCAGCACTGTGCCCTTGTGGCCAGGAAGGCCAATGGCATCCTGGGGTGTATTACAAGGGGGGTGGTTAGTAGATCAAGAGAGGTCCTCCTTCCCCTCTACTCTGCCCTGGTGAGACCCCATCTGGAATATTGTGTCCAGTTCTGGGCCCCTCAGTTCAAGAAGGACAGGGAACTGCTGGAGAGGGTCCAGCGTAGGGCAACAAAGATGATTAAGGGAGTGGAGCACCTCCCTTATGAGGAAAGGCTGAGGGAGCTGGGTCTCTTTAGTTTGGAGAAGAGGAGACTGAGGGGTGACCTTATTAATGTTTATACATATATAAAGGGTGAGTGCCATGAGGATGGAGCCAGGCTCTTCTCGGTGGCAAACAATGATAGGACAAGGGGTAATGGGATCAAGCTGGAACACAAGAGGTTCCACTTAAATTTGAGAAAAAACTTCTTCTCGGTAAGGGTGACAGAGCACTGGAACAGGCTGCCCAGGGAGGTTGTGGAGTCTCCTTCTCTGGAGACATTCAAGACCTACCTGGACATGTTCCTGTGCGACCTCACCTAGACGTTCCTGCTCCAGCAGGGGGATTGGACTAGATGATCTTTTGAGGTCCCTTCCAATCCCAAACATACTGTGATACTGTGATATTTTTTATATACTTGTACAAACATTGCTGAATATGAAAACCTGTAAAAAGTTTTTATATAAATCAAGCAGAATTTGAGAATGCTCTGGTTTCATGTACGTCTACCTACAAAAGTTCTTCAGGAAGTAAGAAAAATCACCAAAAATATAAAATAAATTATTGCAAAAGTTTGCATACATATTGCTAAGATTTTTTTCTCAATCTAATAAAAGCGACTCCTGAGTAGACATTTGTTTGTTATCAACCGACATATGAAACGGTAATTCAGCTGACATTTGTACTTTCATTCATGATAATATCTTTACCTCAAGCAATACTTAGAGAAAATTGGTACTGGAGCATTTAAAAAGGGTATTCTATATTCCTCGTGGCTTACATAAATAGTTCTCTCTTTCTTGCTGCAATTTTTTTTTTTAATTTATCACTTTCTAGGAGTAGGAGATGACTGACTACATGAAAATAATTGTAGATATTTCCTGACTGACTTGGAAGCATTGCACAACTATAACTGCACTTCTACTCCACTATTCTTCTATGTCATCTAGTTTGGAGGACTCCTTTTATAGCACAGTGAAAAAATCTGATTTCTGGTGAGTTTCTCCTGACCTATGAGACAACTCAAACTTTTCCTGGGTTTTATGTGTTCAAAGTAACCCACCAAAGACAAACTTATAGTAATGTTTTTTATTGATTAATAATGCCTGTATCATCTTGGTCCAATTAAAGATGCAAGTTTCCTCTTCTTGAGTAAGCCAGTACTAGGGGAAAAAAAAACCAAAACACACTGATAACAATCACAAGTGCATGAGAGAATATAGGAACAGGAAGGCAGTGTGCTGATGACTTTTCATTACAGTAATATGATAGTATCACCAGCAAAACTGTCTTATAAAAATGGATTAAAGACAGTTTTGTAAACCAGTTCTCCAAAGAATGAAAGGACATTACAAAGCTAAAGGACATTAGCTGGAATAAATATTTATATAGGCATTTAAACTGCAATTTTAAAGTAAACAACAGTTATCATCCTTTTTTAGGCATTGTGAAATTATTCAGTAAATCTCTTTCCCTTGACATTTCTCCAAGACTCCACATAAACCTAGACAAAGGTAAAAGTTTCAACTTCAATATATTGATGTGATAGGGATTTGGTGTTCAGACAGAAGGAAGGAATTTGACAGAAGAGGAAGAGTTTCAGATTATTTTCATTATTTCAATGATTTTTTTTTCCTTATATTATTGCATTCATAAATTATAAAATTCTGTAATGATTAACATTATTTTTAATATGCTATAAAACATCAAGAATGCCTGGACCAACAAGTCTACAGCAAATGTAGCATTGACTCACAGCTTGGTTAAAATTAGAGTTATAATATTGAGATAAATAGAAAACTACAACTGTAAGAGAAGTCCAGCAGTAGCCTAGTCTTTGACTTAGAGAGATTGTTTAAAAATCTTGGTGTTTCCCTAATCCAGAAGTGATCCAAGGACTATGGCAGTTCAATTCACTTTTCCCCTTCAATACTTTATTAGAGAGCAGTGAGAAAGTATGAGTAGTATGAGCATTTCTCTAAGACAAACAAGGCAGAACAATTTAATTCCTCACAGCAGTCTGGAAATTGTTTTGGAAAAAAAATTCCATGAAGTGTTTATTTGACCAAATTCTCTATTTATGTTTGCTATATTCACTATACCACTGTGGCATAATTATACACACCCAGACTACTTTATTATGAGACTACTGACCACTGTGCCAATAAAAGGCAGCAAACAATTTGTTTACCTTCAAACTGATTTTGAGTCAGTTACAGTAGTTCAGTGTTATGAATTGTGTTGTAATATTCCAATGCATAAAGCCCATGCACTTCAGAAGATAGCTTATACTTTATATAAGTTACAGTTTGTTGGAGCGAAATAAGGACTCAGTAAAACAAGTCGATTCAATGTGAATCACGCTAAAGCCATTTATTACAGAAACAAGCCTCCTTATATATGCAACTATATTCTAATCACGCATCCACGCTCCAAGCATGGATTCGCTAAATGAGTATCGTGGGCTGTCCATATGCTGGAGTCTCACTGATGATATGTCCGATGATTCACGCCACGCCAGGACCCAGCTGATTGAGGAACGCCCCTCTTTCTCACAGCAGATTCTGTTCTCAGCTTCTCAAAGAGGCCTTGAGATTCCTTTGAGTCTGACTAATTCAGCAACAAATCTTTATCTATCAAGACCCCTCCACACTTCCCCCTTTCTTTTCTTGAATTAGTCAGGCCCCTTGAACCACACAGTACATCATTTTTGAAATATACTGCAACATAGAACACGTGATTAACAACATAATTACAATTACATATAATGCAGTTAAACCTTACTTAATAAGATCAAACAACTACCTACCTATTCTTAAAACCTTAATTCTATTATGACAACCTTATTAACACACTATTTTAATAGATTCAAAATAACCAGACAAGTTAATACAATATATTCTCTTAAATTCCTAAAAGATCTATAACTGTGCAGTTTATAGGGTAACATACTTAACACCATCAGTATATACTAATCATTGAATAAATATCTTAAAAGTTATCTCAACCTATTTAAAAGATCAATAGCTTAACCATAATATCCCTTCTAAAACTTTATCAGTTGCTAAACTTAGATTACTATGGTAGAGATATCTCATAATTTTACCTTATCTATGCATTAACTATCTAATCATAATATCACTCTTTTGGATCTCCTGCTGATTGTTCAAATTGCCATTCTCCACAGACAGTACACCACCTGCTTGCTAATAGGCTTCTAGACCACCAGGTCTGTGAGCATCTGTAACACTGAATTAGGATCCATGGTTTACATCTGAAACAGTCCTCACAACTTATCTCCCTCCTGTCCATCTGCGTCCGTTGAATATTTGTTGAATCCACTTCAATCCTCGGCCTGTAATGACACAAACATAACCTTTTCCCCAGGTTATCAATTGATGTGGCCTTTTCCATTGACCATTAACAAGTGATTTGGCCATAACTAAGGTAGGTTCTTTCTGATTTAGCATGGTTTTAGGTCACACTTGCAAAGTATTTCATCACATACAATGCTTTTGACAATTGGTTTTGTGGTGTTTTCCCTACTTCTCCCCCCTTTTTGTTTTAAAAAAGAACAAAACCAAAACAAAAAACACAGTTCAGAAGCAGACACGTGTATTGGACCTTAACTACGTACTCAGAATCACAAATCAAATGTAGAGGTTACTCCTTAAAAAGCTCTAAGTAATGTAAAGCTGTGCCAAGTTCTGCTAATTGGGTTGAATCTTCAATAATTTTTACAGAATGATGCCAATTGTTATCTTCACACCAAACCACTACAGCTTTATGAGACTTCCCAGAACTATAGGCAAAAACTTTGCAAGTATGTAGGATCAGACCAAATACAAGAATGGCCTATGACCTGATGTTAAAGACTTTCAGGTTCTGCAGCAATTTACATTTTACAATTATGTGTGTCAAAAGCTGTGCTGTTAAGAAAACCAGCTAGTGCAATTTACAAAGACATAGATTACAAATAAAATTAAAAAATCAGAATTAAATTTCACAAATGGTACATATATGACAAAAGGATCATGGCCTATTGAAACTTAAATTCATTCCCTGCTTTTCTGGATCAGAGCAACAAGCGATGTTCTCTGACCTCCAGCTGTCCCCTCAGAAGGGCCAGACTATCCCTAGGTCCTGCGTCACATCTGCTGATCCCCAGGTGCTGGTTTCGTTACGCCATCTGAAATGCCATTAAGTTGCCTGCGCATAGGAAATCCAACTGAGGCCTTAGTTGATACACTCTCTTAGGTCTAAAGGTGTCCTAAAGATGTCTGCTTAAGGACAGTAGGAATAAGTCCTTCCTCCACTAACTAGAATGGGATCTTGGCAATTATTTCACATGCAAAGCTGCAATAGAGCTCTGTAAATTGGGAGGAGCTGAATGCCCAATTTGGTGTCTGGTGTTGGAGTGGGTGGCCTCAGCACCTCTGGCTACTTCTCAAAAACTACTGCTCTATTGTATGTCAAAGGTGGCTAGTGGAGTTCCCAGCCTAGATCTCCAGGAGTCAGCTGGCATGTGCCACGGTAAAGAGCGATGTTTTGTTTGCAGAGCCTCATGGAGCGGGCTATGGCTGTCCCTGTCCAAACGTGACTCAGGTGCCTTTAGAATATCCGGAGAGAAATGGAAGGGCTTGGGGAGATTCTTATGAAAAGCTCATGTGCTGTCAGGGGCTGTGTGTCACCAGACTGAGGAAAAACATCTATTTTTTGTAAGCAATCCCTCACGCTTCCATGCCAATGCTGTATTTACGTCACACTTCAGGCGATCATGCTCTCTTGTGAAGCTGGAAGTCCTGCACACAAGCTTTCCTGTCCCTGGTGCAGAATGGTAAGAGAGCATGAGTGCTCAGGAGGGCTGAACAGGCTGTTGAGGAGGGATAGACAGGGCAAGTGAGGTTGGGGGAGTCACAGGGTATGTAAGGGAGAGGTTTGACTTGGCAGCCCTTAGGGTTAGGGGTGATGTAGTTGAGAGCCTGTGAGTGAGGATTAGGGGCTGGAAAACAAAGAAGGTTCATTGTGGGTGTCTATTAGCAATCAGCCAGCCAGGATGATAGCACCGGTGAATTCTTGCCTAGGAAATGAGGAGAAACGTCTGGCAACGCTACGGGCATGAAGCGTCCTGGGACACGTGCACCCAGACTTGTGACCCAAAGCAGCTCGGCAAAGCTGCTGGCAAAGAGCGTGGCACAAAAGGTCCTGGGCTCCCGGTGGACGGCAAGTTGAGCAGGAGCCAGCGAGGTGGCCTTGGCCCAAGGCGGCAGCCGGTGGTGCCCTGGGCTGCACGGGGCAAAGCCTTGCCAGCAGCTGGAGGGAGGGGACCCTTCCCCTCTGCTCGGCGCTGCTGAGGCCAGGCCTGAAGTGCTGTGCCCAGGGCCGGGCTCCCAGGGCGAGAGAGACATGGGCATAGTGGGGAGAGCCCCCAGTGCCCCTCCCCCACCACTGCGCTCAGAATGTTGGGCTGTGTTGACCCGGCGCTGTCCCGGCAACGCTTCTGTGCCAACTCGGAGTGCCAGGGGCAGGAGCCAAGCTCTTGCCCTGCACCACTGGGACGGCACTGGGGCGCTTTCGCCGGACTTTGTCCGTCTGTCTGGCCACCCCCTCGCGCCCCGCAAGCGTGCCCAAGGACAGGCATCTCGGTTTCGTCGCGATGGGCCAGGTAAATTGCTGCCGCGGCTCCAGGTAGGCTCCCCCCGCGCACGGCTGGGAGACACCCCAGAACAGCCGGACCGTGCAGCAGCCGATTTTCTCACGCCCAACGCCGTCTGCTCCGCAGGGACGAGCCTGAGCCTGAGCCCCAGCACCCACGCACGCCCAGCGGTGGAAGTGGCCAGTTGGCTGGTGAGTTTGGAGAAGACTAGGGCAGGACAGCCCTTCCCTCCTCCTCTTGCGGACGGGCACTCAGGCTGCACTGGGGCTGCTGCTGCCCTTCCCGCAGGGCACATCTGTCCCCGTTACTCTGCGGCAGGAGAGACCCGAGCCCTCGGGATCCCTCGTTGCCAAAGGACACTGCTCCCGTGCGCTCCAGGTCCCAGGAGCGCTGGCCAAGCGCTTCTGCTCCACCTCTCTTTGCTCTCTTCTCCTCGGCAGATGGTGGCGCCCGCAGCAGGAGGAGGAGGTGGCTGCCCTGGCACTATGTGCGGCCGGGCACCTCGGCGGCTGCAGAGGCACCGGGGCCGTCGGGCTCTGCCCGCACGGGGCTTCTCTTTGGCCGGCCCCTGGCGGATCTCTGCAGCCAGGACGGCATGCTGCCCCAGCCCATGCAGGTAAGCGACCCTGGCCAGGGGGTCCCAATCCTGCTGGCTCCTCTGGAGAGGCGCTGTCCCCATGGCAGGCATCCCAGAGGAGTCCTGGGGACAAAGCGCGCTCCTCTCCACGTCACCCAACTCCAGCCAGCCCTCTGTTCAGCCCCATCCACACTCACTCCTGCCCCTGAGGAAGCCTGGCCTCTCCCAGGGCATGTCTCCAGCCCAGCAACGTCCTCCTCTCTCCCCTGCAGGACCTGCTGGCTCTGCTGCACGAACAGGGGCCATCCACGGAGGGGATCTTCCGGCTGGCGGCCAGCGAGCGTGCCTCCCGGGAGATCAGGGAGGCCCTGGACAGCGGGATCGAGGTCCACCTGGCAAGCCAGCCGGTGCACGTCCTGGCCGTCATCTTGAAGGTGAGCCCTGCTGACCTGCAGTCCGGCAGCTCCCGGCTCTGGCGCTGCTGACGGGCACCTGCCCTGGCAGGAGCCCAAAGGCAGGAGCTGCTCGGCACCCAGCGTGCTGGGGATGCTGCCCGCGCTCCCGGCAGCAGCGCTCACAGCCTGACGCGCAGCCCTTGGCATTGCAGGACTTCCTGCGCAAGATCCCCTCCAAGCTCCTCGTGGCGGAGCTCTACCAGCAGTGGATGGCCGCCCTGCAGAAGAGCAGCAGCGAGGAGAGGCTGGTGGGGCTGAAAGAGTAAGTGTGGCCAGCAGCCTGGCTGCTGCGCAGGGACTGGCAGAGCCCGGCACTGGCCTGCAAAGCCACAGCCTGCCTGAAAAAGATGCAGGCCTTGGGGCTGGCTCCTTGTGCAAAGGGACTGTGGCCAGAAGGGCAGGCAGGGAGGGAGGTGGCAGTATCTCAGGGAAGGCAGCGCCTCTGCTGTAGAGCCGCTCCTTGGCCAAGGAGCCTTCCCTGGGGTGGGCTTGGCTGACATCAGCATGGGACACCTGTCTTGACAACGCCTACTTCATCTCTGAACGTTGCGTTGCTGTTCCCGCAGGGTGGCCCGCAAGTTACCCGAGGCCAACCTCCTCCTCCTCAACACCTTGCTGCGGCTGCTGCAGAACATCAGCAGCAACGCCACCGTCAGCAAGATGTCAGCCAGCAACCTGGCCATCTGCGTGGGGCCCAACCTCCTCGGCCCGCCAGAGGAGGACACGCTCCCTCTGGACATGCTGGTGCAGGTGACCGCCAAGGTACGCTGCGTTTCCCAGCCCGCTGCAGCCTTCCAGGCCCACGCCAGCTTTGCTCTTCAGAGGTTCCTGGCTGCCTCCTGTCTTCAGCCAGTGCTGGCAGGGGAGCTGCTGGGAAGAGCAGCCGCACAGCTGCAGCTTTCTGTGCGCAAGGCAGGACGAGGAGTGGGAAGGGCTGTTGGAGTCATTTGCAGCCAGCGCGTTGGAAAACAGTGGTTTGCTGTGTGCAGGTCACCCAGCTGGTAGAGTTCCTCATCAACCACCGGGAGGAACTCTTTGAGGCCGAGGAGGAGCGGGAGGAGAAGGAAGAGGGGGCCGGGCTCGCCGCTGAAGGGGCCGAGGAGTCGCCGGCAGCAGGAGCAGAGGCGGAATGTGCCGAGGTAGGTGAGGTCCACAAACAGCGTGAGAGAACGCCTCCCCCCTCAGAAGGCGGGATTGCCGCTGCAGGGACCAGCAAGTTCATCCACCAACCTGCAGCTTTGCACAAGTGCAGAGTGAGGCTGACGCAGATTGGCCATCACTCTTTGTGCAGTGACCCCAGCAGAAGCGGCACAGCTGGGCTGAGCAAAGCCACCCAAGGGATCTGCCTTTTAGAGCTGAGCTGGAAAACGGGCAGGGGGCAGGTGGCATCTTCTGCGTTTCCATTGCAGGTGCCTGACGTCGCTGCAGCAAGCGAAGGCCAGAATAGCTCCTCTGGGCAGAGCAGGTAACATGAGCTAGCTGTGATTTAGAGTAGAATTGATTCCTGTTTGTCATGGCTTTACCTGCCTAACAATCCTTCTGGATGGAAAGCTTGCCAGGCTCTTCGCGGGAGGGGGGAAACCCTTCCCCCCGGAAGAGAAAACTCCCACGCGAAGAGGAGAGCGATGCGCAGCCCAGCAAGCGCAGGAGGAGCCTGGAGCCAGAGAGCTCAGGAGCGGGTGACTGAGCCAAGCCAGGTGGGGCGAGAGGAACAAGGAGCCCTGGTGTGTGAAAGAGCCTGCTCTCCCTCTTTCCAATTGTCATGCTGCTCTGAGTCTCGGAAATATTTCTGTGGTGCCCAGAGACGGCCCCAGAGAGGAAGCATTCCCCTTCCCTTGGGAGAAGGGGGATGTCTGGAGGCAAAGAGCACTCCAGCGTTGGCGCTTTTCATTTGGCACTTAGAATCCTTGAATCAAAGAAGAGTTTGGGCTGGAAGGGACCTTCCAAGGTCACCTAATCCAACCCCCCTGCAATCAGCAGGGAGCTCTTCAATAAGATCCGGTTACTCAGAGCCCTGTCCAGCCTGGCCTTGAATGTTTCCAGGGATGGGGCATCTACCACCTCTCTGGGCAACCTGTGCCAGTATTTCACCGCGCTCATTGTCAAACAGTTCTTCCTCTTGCCTTTGTCTTCGTGCTTGTCTTGCTTTCTCCTTCCTTTACCCTGGTTCAGTTTTACTCTCTGTTCTTACGGCAGCTGTACCCAGGCCTGGCCCTCGAAGCATAGATATGTACGGCAGTTGAGTCAAAAGCCCCTGTGTCCGCTCAAGCCTCCCTAAACTCGCACAATCTAAATCATTCATAGCAAACCACCAAAGTCTAATACCCAGCCCTAGGGAATCCTGCAGAGGAGAACTGTGGATGGGGATTGCCTATCCCGGCAAAGCACGAGTTGCTTGTTCTCCTCTCAGCCTTGTACTTAATGCCTGTCTTTCCCCCCCCTCTTTCTCAAGGCAGGTTGAAGAGGAAGTCGCCCTCGTGTTGCCACCCACATGTTGGCTCGGACGGACGGTCCAGAGTTTGTTTTCGTTAGTTTGTTGGTTAGCAAGTTAGTTAGTTTGTTAGTTTGTTTGTTTGTTGGTTTGTTACTTAGATAGTTAGTTAGTTAGTTAGTTAGTTAGTTAGTTAGTTAGTTAGTTAGTCAGTCAGTTAGTTAGTTAGTTTCTAGTGTAGGTAGCTGTGTACTGAGTACACTTGTTTTTTCACATACGGGTTTGCAAGTTTCCAAAATTTTCCCATAGGTTTTTGAGCCAGTAGGGCAAGAGAGTTTGTTTGTTTGTTTCTTTGCGAGTTAGTTAGCAAGTTCGTTATTTTGTTTGTTTGTTAGTTTCTAGTGTAGGTAGCTGTGTACTGAGTGCACTTTTGGTTCACATGCGGGTTTGCGAGTTTCCAAAATTTTCCCACAGGCTTTTGAGCCGATAGGGCCAGAGAGTTGGTGAGTCAGGCCGGTAGGTAGGCAGGTACATTTGGCTGAACTGCACAAGCTCCCAACAAATGTATGGAGAACACCCCTGCTGACAACAACGTCTGCGGCTGCACAAGATGAGGGCCTGTCTGAAGGAGCTGCAAGAATCAACTGCCAAGCAAGAAAACCTGGCAACCCAGCGACTGAGGCAGGATCCAGCTGTGCGAGCCTCACTCCTGCTGAGCAGGGTGTCCGGCGCGGATGTGAGCCCTGGTGCAGCTGCGAGGGGACCGTGGCCCCGCGAGGTGCCAGAGGAAGAAGACTTGCTGCTGCGTCAGGGCACGACTTACCTGTTGTGGTTGTTCTCGCACTGCACAGTCCAATGCGACGTTCTGCTCACTCAGACAAAGCCCAGTTAAAACAAAGGAATGTATCACTTCAGCCAGTTGCGAGTTACCGATTTCCAGTTATTCCTCATTTCTACCTCCTCTTTTGTTTGATACATTCCATAAAGTTTCTGTAACTAAAGATTTAGCAAGTTTCAGAGAGGTTCTAAAATGAACCACCTTGATTCTGACACTTGATCTGTTACAGACTTAGTGTTGAACTTGGAGATGTTCATTGATACATTCCCTCCTTTCCACCTGAAATTAATAATAGTAAAATAAACCTGAGAATGCCAAGAAGATGCTTCCTGTGCCGCTTTCTTTTGAAATTTAATCAACATCTTTATAAAAGAAAAAATTATCATGGAGTGTTCTATACATTGCTATGAACAACTAAACATTGTGGTATTCTGATCAGCTATAGTGGTGGTCTTGTTGGTTTTTGTGAATTTTCAAAACTGTGTCTATGAACATGTAATTCTGGCAGGAAAGCTGTGACTGTCTATAACTGCAGAAAAGATGGAGTACGGGCAGCAAGAAAGGCCCAATGAAGCCTCTGTAAACAGGGAGACAGTCATTAGCTGGTCTTAATGTAACCGTTTCCATGAGATGGCTTTGCAAGAGACCGTGTCTCTTTGTTACTGAATTATAAGACACTTGTTGCATATGCCCGCAGGGTAGTGCCGCTCTTTTTTCTGCTGTTATTAATAAATACCAGTTCTTGCTGTTGAATACCTGTTTGGAAGCCGCCTAGAGCAGCCCAGTCGACCCAGATGAGCTGCTCCAGCCTCAGGCTCTTATGTCCTGTTACAGCTTAGATGTTGCAACTGGAGAAATGTTTGTGACATTGTGAGAACATGAAGGGTCTTCCTTTGGAGAAAACTTAAAATTTAGCTCTTCGTTTTGAAATTCAAATTTGATAGTGCAAAATCCAAGGTATTTAATACCTGTGGTTAGGTACGACATCCACTGAGGAATCCTGCTCTTGACTGAGGACTTTTAAAAAAATCTGGCTAATACCTTAAGAATTGCATGGCAAGGACGGGTTTCTATTCTTTCTGAGAAGACATGTTCTACTGTGGTTTGAGTGGAGAGCTGGGGCTTTGTTTCCTTTTCTCCCCCATTCTTTCTCTGTGGACTTCTGAGGGTCACTAGATATGTTTGTGCCACCTTTCCACGTTCGTGAACTGAGACTAGTATTGTTTCCCTTGTTTTAAGGGTAAATATGTAGGATTGACATTACCTCAGATAGTAACTGGTTTAGCCCAAAGCCTGATGTGCGTTACATATCAGGAGCATTCCAAGGGGTCCTGTCACTGCCCTTTGGCTTCTACCCAGTTGCACACGCTGCAAAAGGCACACGTTGAGCTGCAAGAATCTCCTTTAAGGATACAGGTAGTAAAATGGCCATTCTAAAATGACTCTCACCCAGTTCTTCTTGGCACATTTCCTCCATGCAGTGAAAGGGTGAACCTTGCCATCAACCTCTGTGAAGTCGCACTCTTCTTTAAGTGGTTGAAACACAGCTCTGGGGCAAGCAGGGCCCTAAATCGCTCCTCTGCGACACTTCTTTCCCTGCCTCCCGGCCTCCCTGCCTCCCCTCCTCCCTTCTAGAAAATGTAACACAACAGCCTGGGTTTGGATTTTGGCCTTCTCCTGACTTTGCTTCGTAGATTTGGAGCCAGAGGGACAAGAAGACTGGCCCAAGGAGGCAGAAGGACAGCTTTCTTGTCTCTACCAAGTGTCTAAGGCACCCCAGGAAGAGTGGGAAGTGGGTAGGATGTCACTGCAACCCCCTGGCTTGCACTCTTCTGATCTGTTCTGTTTCTTGGAGTTTCTCCTCGATGTTTTAGAGGCTGGGGTCTAAAAGACAGTACCAACCACCACCTTTTAGCCAGGTATTCTGTGAAGAACAAAGTTATTGTGAAAAAGCTGGAGTTAGGGAAAAAAAGACAAAGGATGGAGTTCTACGGAAACTCCACCTCTGGACTCTGTCACCAGGGTGCATCCTCTTTCTCCCTGTCCCGTAACAAGAGAGAGCCTTTCCGCCTGCGCCACTGCTTGGGCTGGAGGAAACGTGCCCTCCTCATCCTCACGGCAGTGGCAACAGGAGACGTGCGGCAAGAGCGTGGGACCGACTGTGGATGGCACGGGTACGGGCATGAAGCACGTTGGGACACATGCACACTTTGGGACTTGTGATCCAAAGCAGCTTGACCGGGCTTCTGGAAAGCAACGTGGCAGAATATGTCCTGGGGGTCCTGGTGCACACCAAGTTGACCAGGAACCAGCAAGGTGAGCTGACTTACATGCAGCATACACCCTAGCAGCTAAAACATGCCTGTGCCGTAAACCGGTATTATGTTCTTCCCCTAATATGCTTCACAAATCCAGCCCGGGCCCTTTAGTAGGTGACCAATGTCTAGAAGATGAAGCTGTGTATCCTGTGTACATCCTTTCAAAAGAAGGCATTTTAAATTCTGACCATCTTCTAATACGTCTTGCTCATATGACGTGACAAATACTTCTACACAGTTGCACGTGCTGCAGAAGGCACGCGCTGAGCTGCAAGGTAACAAAATGGCCATTTGAAGGCATTTCCTGCAGGCTGGAGGAAACGGGTAGCAAGCACTGAGGTGCTTTCCGTATTTAAAAGTTTAAATTAGTGTTTCTTGAAGTTTGCCAAATGGAGACGGTTAGAACAAGACACAGTAAAAAGTAAACAACAACAAAGCGCGTTCCTTAGCCCCAATATCTGCTCTTCACTGCACAAGCTACCCAAAATGTGCGGAGAATGCTCCCACTAGGTCTCAGCTACGGGGATACAGGACACAAACCTCCTTGGCGGAAGAGGTAATAAAATGGGCATTTGAAGGCACTTCCTGCAGGTTAGAGAAAACAGGTAGCAAGCACTGAGATGATCTCCATCTCTCATGAACACACAAGGAAATGGGTGAGGCATTTGACCCTCCTGAAATGCTGCTGCTTTATGCCCTTCTTACTGCATTAGGAGGAACGTGCACGCAGAGCTGCATCACTCAAGCCAGCTGCGCGCTTTTCCCGGTTTGCTTGGTCAGGTAGTCTGGAACGGTGACAGACCTATTGCCTGTGAACAGTATCACAATCCCGTCACTTCTCAGCATGACAGTTCTCAGGAGCCACTTGCTTTGAGCCCTATAAAAGCCAAAACGAACCAAACCTGGAGAAGACATCAAAGCAGAAGTCCTGAAGAACCTCCAAGGTCAACTTAGAGAGGTTTTCATGGAAGAGAAGAAGCAGTGAGACGCAGGTGATGAACAGTCTGTAATGCAGCTTACAGAAATATGATGGTTACCTAGAGAAACCTTGTATTCCATGGGCAGATTTGTTGTATCAAAATGTATTTACTAGAGAGAGACATGCTTCATGATAGAATGAAAAGACGTAATCTGAAAGGTGACGTGAAAAAGCGAGATTCTTCATCCTAAACTGCTGGTGCTCGACAGCATACAAAGAGCGGTCGCTGGCTTGGCGCTTTTGAAATTACTTCAGTGGGAAACTGGTAGGGCACGATGCATTAGCTGCGGTCAGGCGCTTTGCTGTGGGCTCAACCTGTTGCTTTCAGCATGTTGGTTGACCAGATGCTGCCTGTGAAACTCACTCAGGTATTCAATGGAAAGCAGGAGTGATGGGTGGAGCGATGTATTTGCTGATTCATGACTACTTTAAAAATTGCTCTTCACTTTGGCCGATGTCTTGGAGTATGTAGATATGTTATACATTAATACATTTTCTTCAATAAAGGAGTGTTTCTTTGCAGGAAACAGACATGAGACACATCCTTTCTTCAAAGGTCAAAAGCTTGTTTCACTAAGTCCATTGTGTTTTTTGAAACTTGCCAAATGGAGATGGCTAGAACAAGACACAGTAAAAAAAATAAACAACAAGAACAACAACATCAAAGCGCGTTCCTTAAGCCCCCAGTATTTGCTCTTAACTGCACGAGCTAACAAAAATGTGCGGAGAATGCTCCCACTAGGTCTCAGCTATGGGGATACAGGACACAAACCTCCTCGGCGGAAGAGGGAACGGCAACCAGGGTGGGGTTCGGTTCACTGTGAATTGGGTGTCACAGTGTTGGGACTTGGTTTCCACAAAGCCGTTAGAGTGAGTGGGCAGCAAGGGCTTGATGACAGAGCCTCTCTCTGGGCACGGTTTGGGAATGATCTGAGATTCTAGAGGGGATGTTCTCTGACCTCCAGCTGTCCCCTCAGAAGGGCCAGACTATCCCTAGGTCCTGCGTCACATCTGCTGATCCCCAGGTGCTGGTTTCGTTACGCCATCTGAAATGGCATTAAGTTGCCTGCGCATAGGAAATCCAACTGAGGCCTTAGTTGATACACTCTCTTAGGTCTAAAGGTGTCCTAAAGATGTCTGCTTAAGGACAGTAGGAATAAGTCCTTCCTCCACTAACTAGAATGGGATCTTGGCAATTATTTCACATGCAAAGCTGCAATAGAGCTCTGTAAATTGGGAGGAGCTGAATGCCCAATTTGGTGTCTGGTGTTGGAGTGGGTGGCCTCAGCACCTCTGGCTGCTTCTCAAAAACTACTGCTCTATTGTATGTCAAAGGTGGCTAGTGGAGTTCCCAGCCTAGATCTCCAGGAGTCAGCTGGCATGTGCCACGGGAAAGAGCGATGTTTTGTTTGCAGAGCCGCATGGAGCAGGCTATGGCTGTCCCTGTCCAAACGTGACTCAGGTGCCTTTAGAATATCCGGAGAGAAATGGAAGGGCTTGGGGAGATTCTTATGAAAAGCTCATGTGCTGTCAGGGGCTGTGTGTCACCAGACTGAGGAAAAACATCTATTTTTTGTAAGCAATCCCTCACACTTCCATGTCAATGCTGTATTTACGTCACACTTCAGGCGATCATGCTCTCTTGTGAAGCTGGAAGTCCTGCACACAAGCTTTCCTGTCCCTGGTGCAGAATGGTAAGAGAGCATGAGTGCTCAGGAGGGCTGAACAGGCTGTTGAGGAGGGATAGACAGGGCAAGTGAGGTTGGGGGAGTCACAGGGTATGTAAGGGAGAGGTTTGACTTGGCAGCCCTTAGGGTTAGGGGTGATGTAGTTGAGAGCCTGTGAGTGAGGATTAGGGGCTGGAAAACAAAGAAGGTTCATTGTGGGTGTCTATTAGCAATCAGCCAGCCAGGATGATAGCACCGGTGAATTCTTGCCTAGGAAATGAGGAGAAACGTCTGGCAACGCTACGGGCATGAAGCGTCCTGGGACACGTGCACCCAGACTTGTGACCCAAAGCAGCTCGGCAAAGCTGCTGGCAAAGAGCGTGGCACAAAAGGTCCTGGGCTCCCGGTGGACGGCAAGTTGAGCAGGAGCCAGCGAGGTGGCCTTGGCCCAAGGCGGCAGCCGGTGGTGCCCTGGGCTGCACGGGGCAAAGCCTTGCCAGCAGCTGGAGGGAGGGGACCCTTCCCCTCTGCTCGGCGCTGCTGAGGCCAGGCCTGAAGTGCTGTGCCCAGGGCCGGGCTCCCAGGGCGAGAGAGACATGGGCATAGTGGGGAGAGCCCCCAGTGCCCCTCCCCCACCACTGCGCTCAGAATGTTGGGCTGTGTTGACCCGGCGCTGTCCCGGCAACGCTTCTGTGCCAACTCGGAGTGCCAGGGGCAGGAGCCAAGCTCTTGCCCTGCACCACTGGGACGGCACTGGGGCGCTTTCGCCGGACTTTGTCCGTCTGTCTGGCCACCCCCTCGCGCCCCGCAAGCGTGCCCAAGGACAGGCATCTCGGTTTCGTCGCGATGGGCCAGGTAAATTGCTGCCGCGGCTCCAGGTAGGCTCCCCCCGCGCACGGCTGGGAGACACCCCAGAACAGCCGGACCGTGCAGCAGCCGATTTTCTCACGCCCAACGCCGTCTGCTCCGCAGGGACGAGCCTGAGCCTGAGCCCCAGCACCCACGCACGCCCAGCGGTGGAAGTGGCCAGTTGGCTGGTGAGTTTGGAGAAGACTAGGGCAGGACAGCCCTTCCCTCCTCCTCTTGCGGACGGGCACTCAGGCTGCACTGGGGCTGCTGCTGCCCTTCCCGCAGGGCACATCTGTCCCCGTTACTCTGCGGCAGGAGAGACCCGAGCCCTCGGGATCCCTCGTTGCCAAAGGACACTGCTCCCGTGCGCTCCAGGTCCCAGGAGCGCTGGCCAAGCGCTTCTGCTCCACCTCTCTTTGCTCTCTTCTCCTCGGCAGATGGTGGCGCCCGCAGCAGGAGGAGGAGGTGGCTGCCCTGGCACTATGTGCGGCCGGGCACCTCGGCGGCTGCAGAGGCACCGGGGCCGTCGGGCTCTGCCCGCACGGGGCTTCTCTTTGGCCGGCCCCTGGCGGATCTCTGCAGCCAGGACGGCATGCTGCCCCAGCCCATGCAGGTAAGCGACCCTGGCCAGGGGGTCCCAATCCTGCTGGCTCCTCTGGAGAGGCGCTGTCCCCATGGCAGGCATCCCAGAGGAGTCCTGGGGACAAAGCGCGCTCCTCTCCACGTCACCCAACTCCAGCCAGCCCTCTGTTCAGCCCCATCCACACTCACTCCTGCCCCTGAGGAAGCCTGGCCTCTCCCAGGGCATGTCTCCAGCCCAGCAACGTCCTCCTCTCTCCCCTGCAGGACCTGCTGGCTCTGCTGCACGAACAGGGGCCATCCACGGAGGGGATCTTCCGGCTGGCGGCCAGCGAGCGTGCCTCCCGGGAGATCAGGGAGGCCCTGGACAGCGGGATCGAGGTCCACCTGGCAAGCCAGCCGGTGCACGTCCTGGCCGTCATCTTGAAGGTGAGCCCTGCTGACCTGCAGTCCGGCAGCTCCCGGCTCTGGCGCTGCTGACGGGCACCTGCCCTGGCAGGAGCCCAAAGGCAGGAGCTGCTCGGCACCCAGCGTGCTGGGGATGCTGCCCGCGCTCCCGGCAGCAGCGCTCACAGCCTGACGCGCAGCCCTTGGCATTGCAGGACTTCCTGCGCAAGATCCCCTCCAAGCTCCTCGTGGCGGAGCTCTACCAGCAGTGGATGGCCGCCCTGCAGAAGAGCAGCAGCGAGGAGAGGCTGGTGGGGCTGAAAGAGTAAGTGTGGCCAGCAGCCTGGCTGCTGCGCAGGGACTGGCAGAGCCCGGCACTGGCCTGCAAAGCCACAGCCTGCCTGAAAAAGATGCAGGCCTTGGGGCTGGCTCCTTGTGCAAAGGGACTGTGGCCAGAAGGGCAGGCAGGGAGGGAGGTGGCAGTATCTCAGGGAAGGCAGCGCCTCTGCTGTAGAGCCGCTCCTTGGCCAAGGAGCCTTCCCTGGGGTGGGCTTGGCTGACATCAGCATGGGACACCTGTCTTGACAACGCCTACTTCATCTCTGAACGTTGCGTTGCTGTTCCCGCAGGGTGGCCCGCAAGTTACCCGAGGCCAACCTCCTCCTCCTCAACACCTTGCTGCGGCTGCTGCAGAACATCAGCAGCAACGCCACCGTCAGCAAGATGTCAGCCAGCAACCTGGCCATCTGCGTGGGGCCCAACCTCCTCGGCCCGCCAGAGGAGGACACGCTCCCTCTGGACATGCTGGTGCAGGTGACCGCCAAGGTACGCTGCGTTTCCCAGCCCGCTGCAGCCTTCCAGGCCCACGCCAGCTTTGCTCTTCAGAGGTTCCTGGCTGCCTCCTGTCTTCAGCCAGTGCTGGCAGGGGAGCTGCTGGGAAGAGCAGCCGCACAGCTGCAGCTTTCTGTGCGCAAGGCAGGACGAGGAGTGGGAAGGGCTGTTGGAGTCATTTGCAGCCAGCGCGTTGGAAAACAGTGGTTTGCTGTGTGCAGGTCACCCAGCTGGTAGAGTTCCTCATCAACCACCGGGAGGAACTCTTTGAGGCCGAGGAGGAGCGGGAGGAGAAGGAAGAGGGGGCCGGGCTCGCCGCTGAAGGGGCCGAGGAGTCGCCGGCAGCAGGAGCAGAGGCGGAATGTGCCGAGGTAGGTGAGGTCCACAAACAGCGTGAGAGAACGCCTCCCCCCTCAGAAGGCGGGATTGCCGCTGCAGGGACCAGCAAGTTCATCCACCAACCTGCAGCTTTGCACAAGTGCAGAGTGAGGCTGACGCAGATTGGCCATCACTCTTTGTGCAGTGACCCCAGCAGAAGCGGCACAGCTGGGCTGAGCAAAGCCACCCAAGGGATCTGCCTTTTAGAGCTGAGCTGGAAAACGGGCAGGGGGCAGGTGGCATCTTCTGCGTTTCCATTGCAGGTGCCTGACGTCGCTGCAGCAAGCGAAGGCCAGAATAGCTCCTCTGGGCAGAGCAGGTAACATGAGCTAGCTGTGATTTAGAGTAGAATTGATTCCTGTTTGTCATGGCTTTACCTGCCTAACAATCCTTCTGGATGGAAAGCTTGCCAGGCTCTTCGCGGGAGGGGGGAAACCCTTCCCCCCGGAAGAGAAAACTCCCACGCGAAGAGGAGAGCGATGCGCAGCCCAGCAAGCGCAGGAGGAGCCTGGAGCCAGAGAGCTCAGGAGCGGGCGACTGAGCCAAGCCAGGTGGGGCGAGAGGAACAAGGAGCCCTGGTGTGTGAAAGAGCCTGCTCTCCCTCTTTCCAATTGTCATGCTGCTCTGAGTCTCGGAAATATTTCTGTGGTGCCCAGAGATGGCCCCAGAGAGGAAGCATTCCCCTTCCCTTGGGAGAAGGGGGATGTCTGGAGGCAAAGAGCACTCCAGCGTTGGCGCTTTTCATTTGGCACTTAGAATCCTTGAATCAAAGAAGAGTTTGGGCTGGAAGGGACCTTCCAAGGTCACCTAATCCAACCCCCCTGCAATCAGCAGGGAGCTCTTCAATAAGATCCGGTTACTCAGAGCCCTGTCCAGCCTGGCCTTGAATGTTTCCAGGGATGGGGCATCTACCACCTCTCTGGGCAACCTGTGCCAGTATTTCACCGCGCTCATTGTCAAACAGTTCTTCCTCTTGCCTTTGTCTTCGTGCTTGTCTTGCTTTCTCCTTCCTTTACCCTGGTTCAGTTTTACTCTCTGTTCTTACGGCAGCTGTACCCAGGCCTGGCCCTCGAAGCATAGATATGTACGGCAGTTGAGTCAAAAGCCCCTGTGTCCGCTCAAGCCTCCCTAAACTCGCACAATCTAAATCATTCATAGCAAACCACCAAAGTCTAATACCCAGCCCTAGGGAATCCTGCAGAGGAGAACTGTGGATGGGGATTGCCTATCCCGGCAAAGCACGAGTTGCTTGTTCTCCTCTCAGCCTTGTACTTAATGCCTGTCTTTTCCCCCCCTCTTTCTCAAGGCAGGTTGAAGAGGAAGTCGCCCTCGTGTTGCCACCCACATGTTGGCTCGGACGGACGGTCCAGAGTTTGTTTTCGTTAGTTTGTTGGTTAGCAAGTTAGTTAGTTTGTTAGTTTGTTTGTTTGTTGGTTTGTTACTTAGATAGTTAGTTAGTTAGTTAGTTAGTTAGTTAGTTAGTTAGTTAGTTAGTCAGTCAGTTAGTTAGTTAGTTTCTAGTGTAGGTAGCTGTGTACTGAGTACACTTGTTTTTTCACATACGGGTTTGCAAGTTTCCAAAATTTTCCCATAGGTTTTTGAGCCAGTAGGGCAAGAGAGTTTGTTTGTTTGTTTCTTTGCGAGTTAGTTAGCAAGTTCGTTATTTTGTTTGTTTGTTAGTTTCTAGTGTAGGTAGCTGTGTACTGAGTGCACTTTTGGTTCACATGCGGGTTTGCGAGTTTCCAAAATTTTCCCACAGGCTTTTGAGCCGATAGGGCCAGAGAGTTGGTGAGTCAGGCCGGTAGGTAGGCAGGTACATTTGGCTGAACTGCACAAGCTCCCAACAAATGTATGGAGAACACCCCTGCTGACAACAACGTCTGCGGCTGCACAAGATGAGGGCCTGTCTGAAGGAGCTGCAAGAATCAACTGCCAAGCAAGAAAACCTGGCAACCCAGCGACTGAGGCAGGATCCAGCTGTGCGAGCCTCACTCCTGCTGAGCAGGGTGTCCGGCGCGGATGTGAGCCCTGGTGCAGCTGCGAGGGGACCGTGGCCCCGCGAGGTGCCAGAGGAAGAAGACTTGCTGCTGCGTCAGGGCACGACTTACCTGTTGTGGTTGTTCTCGCACTGCACAGTCCAATGCGACGTTCTGCTCACTCAGACAAAGCCCAGTTAAAACAAAGGAATGTATCACTTCAGCCAGTTGCGAGTTACCGATTTCCAGTTATTCCTCATTCTTACCTCCTGTTTTGTTTGATACATTCCATAAAGTTTCTGTAACTAAAGATTTAGCAAGTTTCAGAGAGGTTCTAGAATGAACCACCTTGATTCTGACACTTGATCTGTTACAGACTTAATGTTGAACTTGGAGATGTTCATCGATACATTCCCTCCTTTCCACCTGAAATTAATAATAGTAAAATAAACCTGAGAATGTCAAGAAGATGCTTCCTGTGCCACTTTCTTTTGAAATTAGTCAACATCTTTTGTCGTGGTTGAGACGGACAAACGGCATAGACCAAGTTCTTCCAGGATGAAAGTAGTAGATGCCATTTATTGCCACAAGTGCATTTTTATACAGTTTTACCAGTTCATGTGTGTCTTCACTATTGGTTACAAGTTACAGCACTAACATCTCATTGGTTAATTTTTCTATCATCCATGTTATTCTTCTATCCCCTTCTCTCTCACGGGTATAACTCCATACCTCCGGATACTCCTTTACTCCCATCCTTCTCAAGGGTAAATCTTAATATCTTCAAGGCTGATCTCTACTCCCATATTTTCTGTCAAGGATTCCACAGACCCGCTGTTGTTTCCCACAATTCCCCCTTTTTGTATTTGTGCTAAAAATGCTGCCCTCATTGTCCGCTGCAGGGCCCTTTGCAGCAGAGAAATCATGCATGGCAACATCAGTAACACAACCACAACAATCATCAAAACGATCAGTCCTGTTTTCACTACTGATAACAACCATCCTAAAAACCCTCAACCACTAAGCAATTTATTTAACAAATCTCATCAAAATCTTCACACCCATGTCCTTGAGCTAATAACAAAAAATCTATTGCGGCCCTACTCTGCCATGTGACATGTCTTACAGAATCTACATCTAACAAAAGTCCACTTAAAGCCTTTGAAGTTCTGTTAGTTTGCGTAACTAGCCAGCATCCTAATTTTCTAAAATATGTAAAGCTTTTATCTGTGCCAACACCAGATACAAGAGATCCTAAAATCCTTAACCTTGATCCCCAAAAATCTACATTATCACATTTTGACTCATATACACGCAAAAGGTGTTTTTCTCGTCTTTCTCTTCTGTGATCTATTATCATAGATACATTGGGCGTTAAGAGAGTTAATAGTCCCAAAATACACAGTCCTCCAACAGCATTAGAAGGAATTCCTGGTCAGGCTCTATCTGCACAGATCAAGAATACACTATACAGGAGTTTTTGGGGTCGCTGTCCCACATTGTTAACAACACCCCTTGGATTCTTCTGTGAGTCATTGCACCAACGAGTTTCATTTCTGTAGTCACCAAGGGTAGCATTAACATTTTGCAGTCTTATCCATTCATGCTTTAGCATATTGTCCTGGCACTTTTCACAAACAAGCTGGATACAAGCATCCATGGGCACAGATCCCAGCAATTCCATTTCCTGTGGTTCAATGTCTGTTTCCGGGAGACAGTTAATCCAAAGTGCCATGTTGGTATTATTACAGTTTGTTGCAATGCCTCTGCACCGACCACTATTTGAAGCAGTTGTGTGATGCTGTTGTAGTCATCAAGGGGGATGCCAACCAAGCATGTGTGGAATGGGTTTTCCGGAGATGCCATAGCTAGGCATATGGAGTCCCGGTCAGTCATGTTGGCTAAAGTACTCCACATGTTAGTCTTTGTCTGTGTGGGCATCCAAAACACAGCAGCTGCAACAATCATTGTCAGGAAGATAACACAGGTTTCACATTTCGTGCCAGCAACCATTGCGGCCCTTGATCTGTAAAGACACAAGCATAACCTCTCCCCCAGGTTATCAATTGTTGTGGCCTTTTCCATTGACTAGTGATTTGACCATAACTAATATAGGTTCTTTCTGATTTAGCATGGTTTTGGGTCACACTTGCAAAGTATTTCATCACATACAATGCTTTTGACAATTGGTTTTGTGGCGTTTTCCCTACTTCTCCCCCCTTTTTGTTTTAAAAAAGAACAAAACCAAAACAAAAAACACAGTTCAGAAGCAGACACGTGTATTGGACCTTGATTACGTACTCAGAATCACAGATCAAATTTAGAGGTTCCTCCTTAAAAAGCTCTAAGTAATGTAAAGCTGTGCCAAGTTCTGCTAATTGGGTTGAACCTTCAATAATTTTTACAGAATGATGCCAATTGTTATCTTCACACCAAACCACTATAGCTTTATGAGACTTCCCAGAACCATCGACAAAAACTTTGCAAGTATGTAGGATCAGACCAAATACAAGTATGGCCTATGAACTGATGTTAAAGACTTGCAGGTTCTGCAGCAATTTACATTTTACAATTATGTGTGCCAAAAGCTGTGCTGTTAAGAAAACCAGCTAGTGCAATTTATAAAGACATAGATTACAAATAAAAAAAAAAAAATCAGAATTAAATTTCACAAATGGTACATATATGATGAAAGGATCATGGCCTATTAAGACTTAAATTCATTCCCTGCATTTTCTTGATCAGAGTAACAATTGGTATATAACAGTTGGTATATCAGTTTGCTAGCACTCTCATCATACTGTCCCACAACTGCCACAGGTTGTTTCTATGTTGTAGCTATAGACAAATCTGCAAGTCCAATCGAATGCAGCCAGCCTGTAAGGTGGCCATAAATTCATTCCTCAAAGTTTCTAACTCCATTTTGGCTGTCATATTTATTGGATATTGGTTTCCCTTACCAGATCGAAGTCCTGTTTCAGATCTATCAGTGTAGTGTTTGCTTTATCGAAACATTGGCTGTTAATACTAGTGGAAATACAGCATTTGAAATTTCCTTGGAGATTTGTCACTTGCAGCAAGCAGATCTGCACCATCCCAGCAGCTTCTTGTAGGCCATGCAACTAAACAGAATTCTCAGAAAATGTTATTTGAGCTTACAATTTACTTAACAAATCTTAACCTAAGAGAGGTATAGGACTTTCTGGCAACTATAAGAATTCATGTATTAAAACTTTGTTGCAAATTTGGCATGCTATCGGTCTCAAAAAACGGCCTTTCTTTCATTCTCTCCCATGACCTCAGAAACTAGCATGGTGAATTTACTATGAAGTCTCTTACAACTAATTACCACAGAATAAGTCTATCAACAAATTTTTGGTTTAATTTTCCAGTTTCATTAGAACTATGGGTCTGCTAAGGATGCCTTTAAACTTCACCCTCGGACTGCTCTATTCAGTATTACATTGCTGCAGTGGGGGGGAGAGAGAGAACCCCCCTTTCACTGCTTTAAAAGCAGGCAGCCAGGTTTTTCCTTTTTTTTTTTTTTTTTTCCTTTCTCTTCTTACTGCAGTTCAGATATAACCAAGGTCACGCAGCTGGCATAATGGCTGGTACGAAGTGGGAGGCTCTGGGAAACTTCGCAGTTACAATGAGCTGCACACAGGCCTGGGATGTTTTGCTCTTTTGTTTTCCCATTTCATTCCAGCCGTAATAGACTTTATATACAATTTCAAGTAGCTCAGCAATAGTTACATTCCTTAGCTCCATTTACCTTTTACAATTTAGAGACGTCAAAAACCAGTACAAACCAGTATAATAAACATCAATCCATTATTCTATTTTCCTAAATCTAAATCAGTTAATATTCTAGCAACTTTTAAATACAACCTCTTCTAAATTCACATCTATCATAGCATTTTAACAATTTAAATGCTTTTCTAACAATATAAGCAATTACTCTAATGTGTAAGGATGCATCCTAAGGGGAGGTCAAGGTGGAATTTTAGCAGTGGAACCAGTTCCCATTTTGTAATTATCTCCCCAAACAAGATTCTTTTGGTACCAAATATGAATATGCAAACTAAAATACTGAGCTCAGATGTGAAAACCAAATACCCAGTTCAAATATGCAGATGGATCACAGTCACACCGATTTAAGAAAATATCTCAATTTTTGCATTGCACCTTTGGGCTGCTCACTGCTCAGCCAGGTGGAGGTACCTCTGGGTCTCCCTGACAAAAAAAGTCAGTGCGCGCTGGAGCCCCCATCGCCCCCCCCCGCCACAGCGAGCCGGACTGGGCAAGGCCTTTTTTTTAGTGTCTCATCTGGTGCGCTGCAGCTGTTATTCCAAAACCAGGATTCTTTGCATGGTGTGCATACGGAAAAGCCAAGTCCAGCACATCAAGATGAGACACAGCCTGTCACAGAGTTGCGCAAGTCTGAATGCTGGAATAAAGCTAGCATGCTGGAGAGAAAAATAACAGCTACTACACGCAAAATTTTACCATCACATTCACGCAGTAAAGAACTAAATTACTCATGATCTTCAGAATTATCACAAAATGCACATTTTGAGTCAACAGATTCTCATGATTTAACAGACTGTGAACTTATCGTACCATATAGCACAGACCCACCAAAATTGCAACATACTTAAACAGATACCCACAAAGAAAACAGGTTAATAAGGAAAGCATCTTGCAGACTTTAACAAGTTTTCTGTGACCTGTGTGTTATCAGTTAACACTCTCTCAGCTGTCTGAAATGATTTAATGATCTCTTGTAGGGATTTATTTTGTCCCAGTCTTCTCACCCTAAAAACAACATTAATTGCAACAAGGTGTTATACTTCAAGATTCTATTCCCTGGACGCTATTCCCAATCATTTAACTTATACCGCAGCCACCATTAATTACAATATTTTACAAGATCTTCCTTCCTTATAATTCTGAGTGCTTTCCTAAGTTTTAAAACACCTCTCAATACTGATTTTTTAGGAACACAACTGAAAACAATTATTCCTGACCCCATCTTGCAAGTAAAAACCTTGAGAAGAGGGAAGGAGGGGGAGGAGGAGAGGAACGCACAGAGCTGCTTGAAAACAATTAACTCACATTCCTGACAAGCTGCTTGATTTTCAGAGAGGCAATAAACAGGAGCACATAATATGTACTGTAAAACTTGCAAATAACATGTTGATAGCAAACATTAGCATTCTCTACTGCTAATCTCAACACTAGTGCTTCCTTAGCTTCTAAGTTTTTGACCTGCTTACTGATGGCCTCTTGAAGGTGGTCAATAAATTGCATGTAATTCTCATTGGGACCCTGATTAATAGTTGCAAATTATTTGGCTGCTTTGTTGGTTTCAGGCACCTCTCTCATAGCTTGATATGCAAGATATGTTGACTGCCTCAGGATTTCAGAAACTTATCATGTCTGTAGTTGCGGTGTGTCAATTAGTGTCTCTTCCAGGAGTTGTGGGATACCTGCCCCTTTCGACAAATCTGCATTGTTCTGTCCTAAATGATCTATAGCTGTTACATTTCACACAGTTCTTTTGCCCAGTTCTTATCCGGCGACTCCTTCTGCTCTTTTGTAGGAGTTAGAGGGGTAGAAGGCGGTAAAGGTGGACACGAATCAGTAAAAGGACTGATATTACACTTATTTACGACTTTAGCATTCTCAGCTTCCAACAGTTCTTTTGACAAATTATCTGACTCCAGTTCCTTGGATTGCTTGGTCTCTTTAGGGTCGTGTGATGGTATAGGAGGCCATCCACTCAGTAATTTTCCTCCCCTCACCCCAGACTGCTGTATCATCAGGGGTGCCGACAGCACAACAGGGGTTGGGGTGAGGAGGGGGTCAAAAGACACGATCCGGGTAAACTTCACAGTCATTTTTAGGTTTGTTATCAGGCTGCAACGCTGGAAAAATTCTGGCAACGGCAGCCCGCTCAGCCTTAAAGTCTTTTAAGGTGGAAATTATAAGCTTCCATGTAGTCACTAATGATTTAGTTTCTTTATCATCTCCACTGCTGACCTTATTCCATAATTTCTGCCCTTTATCGTCCCAAAGTTAACGTTTAAAAGCCTTCTTGTTTTCTCCCGGGTAGTCATTAATTCTATACCGAATTAATAGTCTACATATGTTACTTTCTTCTTATTTAAGTCCTCTCATAGAGAGAATAGGCAGGAGGAGTTTAACTATGGCTTCTTCCTCAGAGGATATATTTTGCCTCATAACTTCACTCTTCCCTCCTCCCGCTCCCAGCCGCTCACCTTTTAGGATGATTTCTTCAACAAAATTAATGCAGAACGTCCGTACGCCTCCGCCCGGTTCTCAGTCCAGCTGATCCGCCTCCAGCTGGGCCGCTCCAGGTTTTTCCCCAACTTCAGTGGTACGCCGTTCAGAGTATCACATCAGGGTCACTATTTGTTGGAGCAAAATAAGGACTCAGCAAAACAAGTCGATTCAATGTGAATCACGCTAAAGCCATTTATTACAAAAACAAGCCTCCTTATATATGCAACTATATTCTAATCACGTGTCCACGCTCCAAGCATGGATTCGCTAAATGAGTATCGTGGGCTGTCCATGTGCTGGAGTCTCACTGATGATATGTCCGATGATTCACGCCACGCCAGGACCCAGCTGATTGAGGAACGCCCCTCTTTCTCACAGCAGATTCTGTTCTCAGCTTCTCGAAGAGGCCTTGAGATTCCTTTGAGCCTGACTAATTCAGCAACAAATCTTTATCTATCAAGACTCCTCCACAACAGTTGATTGATTCAGTAATTATAAAATTGAAATGTAAACCATGCAGAGCTCTAGATTGATCGGTGAGTCTTTTTTCTAAGGGAAAGATTCCAAAACACTATAGCAGAGATAAAGTACATTGTTAGAACTTACATTGACATACTTTTTTGATAGGAAACAAGCCAGTTAAATTCTGGGTGAAGAGTAAAGTATGCCTGTGGTTGTCCCCTTCCACAGGTATACAGAGAGCTGCTATCTGCAAACAACATTAATTAAAAGATTGCAGTCACTCATCAAACAAGACAGCCCAGTAGAACTATTATTTTAAACTATTTAAGCTACCCAAGTTCATCTTTCTTGGAAAAGGTTAGGAAGCACTCACATGAGCTGTGTGCATGCAGATCTAAGAGGGCAATTGTCTTTGACAGCAAAACAAGGAGCTGAGGGCAGTAACCTTTACCATCAGCAAAGCCAGACTGTATGTCCGTGCCACCAGGCTACAGAAACTTCTAGTGCTCCAGGAATGCAAGCCTTCAATGAGGACAAATTTTAAGCAGCCAGGAGAAAAAAAAAAACAAAAACAAAAACAAATACCACCATTGCTACTGACAAGCAGTAGTCATAATTCATCCTAGCATCACAAAGGCAGATGGTTCATCTAACAAGAAAAATCAGTAGTATTTGTCATACTTAATGTTGACATTTTTTATACTTCTCTGTATTTGCAGGGCAAGGGCCAGCCAAGCTGTGCATATTTCATCTGCTGGAAGATATGACGACCTTACCATCTTGCTCTTTTTCAACCCTGACCTTTTAAGACTACAGTGAAGAGGTAATCATCATTAAAGAAGGAGCAGATATTCATATGAACCACAAACTAATTTTTACTCTAATTACTTAATTCTTCCACTTAAGGAGTAATAAGATTTTGGCTCAATTTCCATCACCTAAGAAGCAGCTTTATGTTTGCTTGTTCTTTTATGAATTTGCAAGCCTGTCAATCTGGACTGTATGTCTTCAAAAGACCAAGGTTATTGCTGGAAAGCAGGAGCATTCCCCAGCGTCCACCCTGGCCACATCAGATCTGAAAGTTCCAGCTGAGGAAGTGGTACAGAGTGCTGAAGATTCTCAGGAATAACGTCCTGACCTCATGTGATACATTATTAACAAGGCAAGGAAATTTCCTTTCAATATTATTTTTTTCAGTGGTTTCATTAGTACATGGACTTGCTAACAAAGTAGTTGTGTGCCCCCATTGCCAAATGAATTACTTTTTTTGGTGCAAGTGATCATAAAACAACATACTCTGACAACTGCTAACAGACTGTCCTTTCACTTCAGGTATGAAGTCTTAAATAAAGGCAGAGCATGACTTAAACTACTGTTGACTGTTACATAACATGGTTAATAAACTACAGAATTTAATTAAGAGATGTCCACAGAAAATGAGCTGGTTTACTACCAAATACTTACTGAAGGCCATACTCAATAAGAGATTTAGCATGTTTATATTGAGTATCCCTTTAAGATTGACCTACTAACACCCATTTTGGCAATTTAAAAAGACTAAGCATAGTACCATATTGCAATAGCCAGGTAGCAGAAACATTTTTAAATGCTTTCCAGAAATGAACACAATCTCTATTTATACTGATGTAAGTCCCCTTGTCTTACTGACTGGATTCACAATAGATGCAAATTACCTCAGTTTATTTTTTTCTGTACGGTTTGTTCTGAAAAATGAATTCATATGTTTTATTCTCTAAAAATAGATACTGTCAAATTTATGAAGGAGATTATTCCTGTAATAACTGCTAAAACAAAAAACTAATTGACCATGACTCAAGGTCATTTATAATACATTCCTTTTGTGAGCCATGCATGAATCTGTTCCCTTAATTTTGCTTGTCTGTTGACCATTCTCTTTATTTGACACCAGAAAGCTGTTTTAAAATAAGACATTGACCATGGGAAGTTCATGTAACAATTTATTTATTCACAGTTATTTCCTTATTACAAACAAGAACTCTCACAACTGAATAATAGTATAGCCAATGTGAGCTAGTTAATCCATGCTTAAACTACTTGGGATTGCATATAATAAGAAGTGACTCTGTCTTCCTGTATGTCAATTTCTCGTATTACCATTTTATTCAGTGTTTTAGAGTGCACAGTAATAATGAAAGGCATTAGGAGTGATTCATTTCCAGTACTGTCATCTACATTTTAATAAGTCTCAAAATTACAGAGAAGAAAATGGCAAAGGCTTATGATAGTTAATATAAATTTCAATCTATACACTTCATTTTAAACAATATTCTAGGCTGTTAACCAAGGGTAAAAAGGATTTGTCATAACAAGATCTCCTTCTCTCGGAAAAGGACCAAGGTAAACAAAGTCTGGTGCTATGTGGAATACACAGGTAAAACTGACACAAAGGTACCCTCAATTCACTAAACATGGCAATGAAAACTCATGAAGGGCATAAAGCATATTTCTTCATACACAGTCAGAAAGCTTTCTTGATGCCTTGTGAAAGCTCAAAAAAAAATGAATAATAAAGCTTTAGTAAGATTAGTTATGCGATACCAAAGGTGGAACTCTCTCTCTTAATGCTATTAAAAAGGTTTGAGAGAGAGACTGATCCCTTTGGAGGGTGCTTTGCACCTTCGTAGGTTGGATGTCTAAGCCCAGTAGGGTGAATCACCCTGAGGAGGTATCAGTTACACTGACTACTGGAGCAACTGAGACAATAAGCTTAGATGAGGCAGCTAACTCTCAGAGAGCACATTAGGAGAAATTAATGTCTTACAGCAAAGGTTTATCTGCATTGCAGATGAGGCTGCATTTCAATACAGGAAGACATATCTGCTCCAAGTTTAAGTTTACTAGTACAAGATAACAGCAACGAAAAGTTGCCAGCAAGAGAGGCTTCAGCAAGAGAGATACCCTTGCTGGTAGCTGGCCTACATCCAAGGCAAGGTACCACATGATCACTACACTGACAAGAGTAAAGTCAGAGCAGGTTTTTTAACTTGCCATATAATTATACCTGTCTATTCCAAAGACTTGCCTGAAGCCTAGAGGTAACCTTTTCACCTCAGATTAGCACACACACACAAATTTCTTCACAGAAACAGTGGCAACTGTCTTAGACATGGAAATTGATGGCCTACAGGAAATCCTGTATTTTAACATTTAGTTTTACCCATACAGGGATAAAAATGCATCAGAATAAATCAACATTTCCCATTAGTTAGGTAGGATAAGCTGGGTGGGGCGCCTGACTAATCTGGTGGCCTTATGCAATGAAGTGGCTGCATCAGTGGACAAGGGAAGAGCTTATGGGTGTTATCTACCTGAAATTCTGTAAGGCCTTTGATACAGATTGGGGGATGAATGGATGGAGAGCAGCCTGGAGAGAAGGACTTGGGGATACTGATAAATGAACAAGTGGACACAAGTCAGCAATGCGCACTTGCAACCCAGAAAGCCAACCACATCCTGGGCTGCATCAAAAGAAGTGTGGCCAGCAGGTTGGGAAGGTGATTCTCACCATCTACTCTGCTCTCATGAGACCTCACTTGGAGTACTGCACCCTGCTCTGAGGTTCTCAGTACAAGAAAATCTTGGAGCAGTTCTAGAGGACAGACATGGAAATGGTCAGAGGGCTGGAGCACCTCTTCTGTGAAGAAAGCCTAAGACAGTTGGGCTTGTTCACCCTGGAGAATAAAACGCTCCAGGTAGACCTTATTGCAGCCTTTCAATACTTCAAATGAGCTTATAATAAAGACAGACTGAGATTTTTTTACCAGGGTCAGCAGGGACAGGACAAGGGGGAACAGTTTTAAACTGAGAAAGGATATCTTTAGACTAGACATAAGGCAGAAATTTTTTACAATGAGGGCATTGAGATACTGGAACAGATTGCCCAGAGAAGCTGTGAATCCCTCTATTATTGGAAGTGTTCAAAGTCAGGTTGGAGGTTGCTTTGGGCAATCTGATCTAGTGAAAGATGTCCCTGGTCAGGAGGGCAGGGGGTTGGACTAGGTGATCTTTAAAAGTCCCTTCCAACCCAAACCATTCTATGATTCCATGATAAGGAAACTCTGTGAAACATTGTTTGGACTAGCTCTGCTAGGGAAATAAAATAATGTTATTGATGGATTCCTGCTCATAATTAACAGAAGATATGAAATTAGTGAAGCAGACCTGTGTATGATATAACAGGGGATGAAGGAGTTGTCTATTTAAACTTAGTTCCTGAAATAATACAACTACAATACATTTACATTCCCCTTAACATATTTTGTTGCATTTTGATAGTAGATGGCACTATCCAAGTCTCTTGTAATGGCCCTGTAGATATCACTTTGATGGGTAAGAAGAGCTAACTAGAGGAATCTGCAGCTGGAATATAGACAAAAGTTTTGTTATATGTTTTTCCTCTGTCCTCAAGATAAGAATCACGTTTTCTTGCACTTTGACAGAAGTATAATAAATAATCTTGTTTCAAGGAATTGAAGCAGCCCATTTATAGGTATTTCATTTCTACCCCTCCCATTTTAAATCATCTTGAATTATTTTCTGCTGATTTCTTCTTTTCAGTCAGAATTTTATATATGTCTAACCTCTGGCTGGCATGTATGTAGGTCAAAGCAATTATATTCCTTTGTCAAGCAAGCTAGCTCGAAACAAGGGAAGCCATCTCCCTGTTACGTAGCCTTAAGCAAAAGTAAGCCATCCAAGCTGAAAGATTTCCTGAAGAAAGACCTAAAAAGGAGATGAGGACAAGAATAATGCATGTATGAAGCAAAAAGCAACCAGAAAAGCCAAGAAATTCTAGAGAATTTCCTAGAATGAGCTTGGGAAAGGATAGAAATAAAGTATCACAATTCAGAGCTGCATGTTGAGACTGTGATTTCTGACTAAAAAAAATTGCTTTCTTTTTGTTCCTGCTGCCTCAGCACAAAGAGAACTCCGCATGCTTTCTTTGTTTAACAACAAGATTTCACTAAGAATGCTGGACCCGGAATGTGTCCATTACCTTTTGGGGAGGTGCAAAGATGGTATGCTTGAAGGCTGATTTGCTGCTATCCACTGGTTAGAGGCCATTTTGTCCACACTATATATTAACCAGAAAAGAAGTTTACTCCAGCTGTGAGAAACGGCCCTATGACAGCAAGGTGGGAGGAGGAGGAGGGCAGGAGGTGCTCCAGGCGCCAGAGCGGAGATTCCCCTGTAGCTGTGGAGGGGACCAGAGTGGAGCAGGTATTTTCCTGCTCCCCATGGAGAGACCACAACAGAGCAGATATCCACAGTGTAGCCCGTGGAGGACCCCGCACCACAGAAGGTGGATATTTGCTGACAGACTGCAGCCTGTGGAGAGGATCCATGCTAGAGCAGGGAAAAGTGTGAGAAGGAAGGAGCAATGGAGAGGAGCTGTTATGGATTGAGCATAACCCCCATTCCCCACTCACCCTGTGCCACTTAAGAAGTTAAGAGGTCAAGGAGTCAGAAACAAAGCATTTAAGTCGAGGTTGAGAAAAAAACTGGAGAGGGGAAGCAAGGTGTTTTAATTTGTCTTTGTTTGTCATCATCCAAATCTATCTTAAATGGCAATAAATTAAATTAATATTCCCCAAGTCTTTTTTGCTGTGAGAGTAATTGGTAAGTGATATCCTTATCTTTATCTCAGCCCACAAGCTTCTCCATCTAATTTTCCCCTTCTGTCCTTTTGAAGAGGAGGGATGAGAGAAAAGCTGGGTGGGCGCCTGGCAACCAGCCTAGGTCAAACCACTACAACCAGTCAGTCTCTTAAATTGAAACAATACCTTGAGAAACCCCGTATCTATGTAATTCAAATTATTAATCACTCTTACACACTCCCTTATATATGACAGTGTCCATCTTCTTTGATTAGAGGTCCCTATTGCTTCAAATACCTTTTTCCATAAAGATATGACAATGGCTTAAATTAGCTGAAAACAAAGACAATGAAAACAACAATCATCATTTTGGAAAAGTGTTTTCTAAGGTGTGCACTGTAATACATTGACCTTTCATTTCTCTTTACACATATCTTAAAACAAATATTTAGGCAGTAACTACATGAAATAGCTGTAGCAATCCTGTAATGTTTGGGGGTTTTTTTTATAGTTCTAAATGGTTTTTCAGTAACACAATTAATCTTTTATCCAGTTATTGAACTCAGAATAACAGGTAAGCACTTTCAGGGTACACTTCTTACATCCTGGATAGATTCAGTTTCTCAGAAAGAAGTTTTCTTTCTAAAGAGCGCTGCTGCAGAAGTGGTGTTACTTCAGTTATAAGCAGCAGTCCTTGGAGCAAGACCTGTGACCTACTGGTCTTCAACCGCAGAGGACTTTGCTGATGACCAAATTGAAAGCCAGGTGCTCTTTTGCACAACCACTCACTCTCTTCCTCTTCCTCCCTTCACATGAATCTTAGCTTATGTTTTTCAAACACTTCCCTAATTCCAAGAAGGGACGTAGAGGCTGCAAGTTCCATGAACAAATTGCAGCATGATGTTTAGAGTTGACTCATAAAAGACAGGAGAATAGGTTTTGAATGCTTTAGGACACAAAGATCCAATATGATTTTCCCACTTTCTGTATGAGTATTTTGAAAACAAAGCCATTGTATAAAAAGGTTCTACCCCACAGGTCATTGGTGGGAATATTATTAACTTAAAAGGACAGAGTTTTGAACTGCATGATTTTTGAAAGAAACTCTCTTGGTCTTGATCAGGATTTATATTCCAAATAAGTATACTTTCTGTATTTCCAGTTCTGGTAAATTGCAGCTCTTGGGTTTCCAAAAATGAGGAACTGGAAATAAAAAGTAATTCTCTCTCTTAGGCTCCATTTTATGCATATAAGTGTATGATTCCACTGCTTGTAGATTTATGCTATGCCAATACAAAACTTTAGACTCTCTATAGATGCTTCAGTGTACATTTTTCTACAGAATTAGAGACATACCAAGATGCCAGACACATCAAGTACTGCATAAGCTCCTTTGATCTCTAATAATAGAATACTTACTGCTCTGTTCTACATACCATACTGAAGTGCAAAATCAGTACTGCTATAGTAAAGGCTCTTAACACTATAATGCAAATTGAATTTATAAAAAATGGCAATCTACATAGCAATGCTGCTACTGCAGGTTGCTGTATATCATTCTGGAAAAGTACCACAAACATCATTCCACTTTTGAATGCTATAATTTCATTATGGAATCAAGGAAGTTCCGAAATTTATTTCCCTTTTTTCAAAGACATCATTTTGAAGTCTTTTCCAGATTCTGCTCCATAATGTTCACATTTCTAATCTCTACGTAAGATGACAGATGTGTACTCAAATACCCTGCAGAGGGAGAACTGCATAAATATGGTCTTGAAAGTTAGTTTATTACTCTTATGTTGCTTCTAAGATCAAGACTTTGAGTGAGTAATGTGAGAGAGAAAATAGATGGACAGCTCCACCAAGTAAATATTTTCCAGAGGAATATCCCTTCTTTTCTAGTTTACTCCACAGTTTCAAAGCAGTGTTCATTCAGCTAAGTGATATCTACTAGCTACCATACAAATAAATGATAATACTGAATTTTGGTGGCATGTATGAGCAGTCAAACTACTTTTAAATACTAACAGAATTTGACCAAGAATTCACATTTAATATTCACAGCTTCATGCTTTGTTTTCTGAGTGAAAAATAGAGTGACTATTGCTTTGTTAATTACATTGTACATACAGGTCACATAATACCAAAACACTTGATGCTCTTTACTATTTATGTGCAATGAAGTGCCTAATTATTCCGCTGTATTCATCTAGATTCTTTGAAATGCCTCTGTATGCAAAGAAATAAAGACAATTATATTTGTTTCAGTGTGCAGTTACACTAAAAATACCAAAAGCACCTTTTCTCTCACACAGCAATGGCATATAAATTCACTGAAAAAACTTTCAATGTGGAGCTATGAAAAAACTCCAGATTCTTCCAGAACTCCTTAAAAATTGCAGACATGTGAAAATGAACTAATATTTAAATTCATCTTCAGCTAGAAGTGCATAGAATGTTTCTATAGTAAAATGAGAGCTTTAGATCTCTGTTAGCTAATACATTCTACTCTGCCAAGTCCCAAATTATCATTTGTATGAGAGCTTCTGAACCCATAACCATTTGCACAAGCACTCAAAAATACTACAGTCTCTGCCCCAACATCTATGCTATGCATGAGAAATTCTGAGACAATGAAGTGTTAATAGGCTTAATTATAGTTAATTGCAGTTAGATGTAACTCAAGCAACTTCCTCAGGGAGCACTTTAAGTTGCCTTCTTGCAGTAATATAGATCTTATGAAAATTATTATGAATGGCTTAGAAAATTAACACACACAAACTCATAAAGATTCAGTTGAGTAATAAAAATCGTTGATACATTACTAACCTATGCATGTGACTCTCTCTCTCATCAGAAAGCAAAGAAGAAACTGTTATCTAGCATACCTGGGGCAAATATGGTCAGTCACCTCAGTCAAATGTCAAGTGAAGGGTAAATTCCATAAAATTTACTAAATTTGTACTAATATTTTTGGTACTGAAGAATACTTTATAAACTGGATTATAACATTCTATTTATTTGTATATCCAAATACTTGGATAGTATTATTGGGTGAAAGGGTTGATTTAAAACCTAATATAAAATTGCTGATAATATTTCAAAGATATACAATACTATATATTAAGCAACGGTTTTCATACAACATGTGAAAAGAGTAGGCAAATGATCAGAGTGTATGACAGAGGTTTTACCATGCTGTTTTCAACCTACCAGCAATTCAACATGCCAAAGAAGAAGTGTCACAGCATCTCTGGGCCATTTTCTTCTGAAGCCTACACTGACAGAAACAGTCCAGCGGACAGCTCACAAGTATTAAAAATTGAGTAGGAAAATAATGCAGGAGTATAAAGTGCTTATATTTGTTCTTCTGCCTAGTACAAATTATAAGGTAATTATTCCTTCACTTCCGTAGAGTCTGCAAAGGGTGATAAGTAGGAAATTCCTTCATTTCCTGCAAATACTACACTTCTGTGAATCCATGCTCTACTTCCGCCTAGACCACCCCAGCAAGTTATCTGTAGGAGTTTGCAAAGAACTTGCTCTTCTTAAGAAAATACAATGATATCCATACAGCTCCAAGGTGGACCCTTCCTCACAACCTAAATTTTACCTTCTACACCTCACCAGAAACTGAGTACAGGAGGAAAATGCAATGAAAATATGCAATCCCATTCAGTGATTTCCTGTGGTGGCTTCTTGGGTTGAAACTGTTTGTGCCACTTCACCAGAAAAGATCAAAATCTTTAGTCCACTCCTGTTTTCTCTCAATTTGTCAGAAGGGTGGTCTGTATGTAGTCTAACATTCCTTGCCTCAACCAGTTATTCCAACTGGGATTTTCCCAGTTGGGACAACAGGCACTAGATTGCCTCTCTCCATACAGCTGCTCCGAAAAACTCAATTTCAACATGCTGTTTGGGTCTGCCCTCCAAAACAAGATGCAATCCTAGATGGGTCTCACAATAACACAGAATATTCAATCTGCACCCATGAAATCTTAAACGAAGGAAAAAAAAAATCAATCTACCAGAAACTTTGACTGCAGCATACAATGTCTCTGTTGAAGAAGAAATCAAATAAAATAGATCAAGCTCTTAAAAAATAAAAGAGATGGGGGGAGCAAATTTGCCAGGTACCTTTTCACTTCTTACTTTTTGTCTGGTCCCAATCTGCTGTACTGAGCAGAATGCATAGGTATGGGAGAATCATACTGCTGGGTTCTCCTTCCCCGCCCCCCGCCCCGTTCTTTTTCATTTTGGTGATAAAATTCAAAAGCTAATAAAATCAGACAGATTATAGCAGCATTGATGAATGGCCATGTCTGGATTTCCTGTCTGGAGACCAGAGCAGGCAGTGTCTGAGAAAGAAGACAAGGCAGTCAGTGCATAGAGAGAAAGGGAATATCCAGCAGATGGATTGTGTCTGGCTGCTCCCATTATTAATACTGATCTGTATCAGGCAGTGATGAATACATAGAAGCACTCAGAAATACTAATGGTTTCACCCTTTAAGTACTAATTTCTACCCTTCTGTCCTATTTAACATTAAAAATGGTCTCTGATCTTGTCATTGATGGAAACGGTTATAATGAAGAGGCATGGCTCTTGGGAAGAAAGAATATACTAGATTTAATGAAAAATATTAAAATCAGCTTTAGAAGTAGAGAAGTCGTAAACTATAATCACAGAATATGAGAGAAAACTCTCTCCTTCTAAACAATTTATATTCTTATTTAAAAGTAATTTTTAAATTCTAAATCTAAGTATATTTTTAGTTATCAAGACTGTGGACTAAACACATTCTGAGGTATTAAAAAAAAAAAAAATAAGGAAAACAGGACATGTTGGCAACATATAGACAGTAATATAATCAATTATACAGCATTCATGCTGCACTGAATCTTAGTGTTCCAAAATCCCTAAACCCCCACTTTCTCTGATCTTTAACTCTTTCAGAAGTCTCCCTGAAGAAGTCAAAGAATGTGTATGTAGTGACTGACAAACAGGTAAAAAAAAAATCTCACCGTATAGCCCAAAAGCATGCAAATATCCACTAAATCAAACTGGAAATGGAGGCAGCTCACCGGTCTGGAGGGGACAGCTGAAAAAGACCAACCAGGCTGTAGCGCTTACCAGTAACATTTACCCAGAATGAAACAGGAGATCATATGCATCAGGGAGGTTCAAGTGTTGACTCTAAGACTTCGCAGCTCTTGTTGCCAGGATCTGTTTGGGGTATTAATCTGACCCAGGGCAGCAGGATAGGCTCTGGCCTAGCTGAAAACCTTCTCTTGTGAGCTCCAGCTGCTTCATAGCACTCAAACAATTTTCTCTTTTGACATGAAAAAAAACAGGGTGACATTTCCTCCTGAAGCAGGCTGGGATCTATGCAATATGTATTTAGGTACCAGGGCGGGCTTTTGAGATCTAGTGGCTGAAAAAGAGCTGTTAAAAGAGAATGCAAGCTTGACTTGATGACTAAGAAGGGGTAAACATAAACCACAAACATAATGTAGGTGATATGTATCAGCCAAAATAGAAATTAAGTAACATAACTGAGAGTGACAAAAAAGTTTCTCATAGTGGCTCAGTCTGAGGATTGTAGGCACCAGGTTCCCAGCCATCAGGTGGTTGAAATCTGTCGATCTACATTGTCATGTGCCACATGAGATCCTATCCCTCAGCTAAGCATATTTATGAACTCAGTTGTGCACTAAGAGGGGACATAAAACTGTGGAGGTAGGTCACTAACTTTATAAACCCTACTAGCTCCAGTGCTTCTTTCTTTCTATCCAGCAGATAGCTCTGTTGAACTTTGACTCTTTTTGTTTAGAAAAACAGGTATGGTCTTATAAGTTTTCATCTCAAATGCAGGACAGTCTTCTAGACTATTTTATTCCCAAATAGTCTTATGGAGTATTTTATTTAGAGCAACCTTCAGGAACTTAAGTACTGTTTTGAACACAGAGTCACAAATTCAGTACCCCAAGAGCCCTTTAGGAAAACCTACTCTAATCAAGAAATACAACTTTTCAAGACAAATTTTCCCTGAAGAGTGAGACTTCATTATCTTAAAATACAAAGAAGTTTACATTTTGTCTGTCATTTGCCTCTTTTAACCTTAGATTTCAGTCATACCAGAGAAGCTGTGGTTCCATGCCTAAAAACAAGGACAAGAAATTAATAGTATCAGTTATTTTAATTACTCTGTCAGTGACTTTGTATGTAACACCAGGAAAATCAGTCTACTCTGTTATTCTCTCATTTTTCTGTAAAGTAAAGGTACTAATACACACTTACTTCTAAATATTTATTTGCAACCTTATGTTCTACAAGTTTTTGTAAAATGCTTTGACATTTCTGAGGGGAACAGGGAATGAAGCCTGTAAATGCCATGTTCATACATATTCTATTCTTGTTTTGTTAGCAAAGCTTCGTTTTTGCAATGAAGTCTTTATTATGACACGCATGAACTCCCAAAGAAAAGGCTATCATTTTAAGAAACTTCATCTGCTTTCCAACAACTCACATAAAAACTTGTTCAATTTTTCATTTTTGAGGAAAAAAAAAAAAAGGAATAATATTGTAGATCCTTTCAGCAGGCTTTCAGGATACCCAGAACTCTTTGCAGTTTCCTAAAGAAAGAACTAAACATTGCAAGACCTTTTCTCATGTGACAAATCTTCAGTTGCACATGATGTTCTATACAATCATTGGAGAAAACTTTGATAATCTTATTAATACTGAATAATACTTAACTAATAGATTTCAGTGGAAAGTATTACTCAACATAAGATTCTGAACAAGTAAGACTATTCAAGTCAGAACTTTTTTTTTAGCTTTCCAGGATAATTTATCTGAAAATGTTTTTAAATCTAATCATTAAAAAAAAAAAAAAAAAAAAATGCATACTATTAATTTCAGAGGAAAAAAAAAAATACTTGGGTTTATTTCTCTGTTTTACTTCCTTGTGGATACTGTCACAATACCATTGAATACACAGGTTTTATCTTCAGCATTCCATCCTGATGTCAAAAGCATTATAATTTATGTATCAATAAATCTAGAACCACCACATTAGAAATTTGAGGTTTCTTTGTACAGTTGAGAATGAAATTAAGTTATTGAAATAACCTGAATAATTTGGGGAGACCATATTATTCAAAAAATAGCACAAAGCATTATCTAACATAAGTATTTTAAAAACAGCTCTACCAATGTGAACAGAATTTTTTAATAGCCTTGAGAAGTCCATGATTTATGATCTCTGTCAAAAGGCATTATGCATTTTTACAGTTCCTATTCAGATCAGCATATTTCTAATCTCATAATGCACTATGGAAATTAACAACTTGGATTTCTTCATTTTGCTTTTCCATTTGCAGTCCAACACATTCTTTTAGGAACATGAATCTCTTTTCATTTACTCAACAGCGAAGCAAGATATGTTTGTCTAAAGCCTTTACAGTTGTCTTCTGTTTCCAGATGTTATTGTACGGTTGGGTATTATACAGTTTCTGAAGGATGAGGTCTCTAAACAGTTATTTCAGGTGTGTATGCCATTAAAACAAACAACTGCACTAAATATTAGAAAGATCGAAGCAAAACTTAAATGAAATTCTGCAGGGTTTGGGAGTTTCAGTTATAAATCAATATCAACTATTTAAAGGTACTTCTTGCCTGTAGCTTATCCTAATATATCGATAACACCCTTCTTGTTGCAGTTGAAAACTAGCATTGAAATTCTAGTTTTTCTCAAGTCAATATCAAACCTCCTGACAGCTTTACACAGAACTGTGATTAGCAAAACCCACCAGTTCCAGCACTCCAGAGAGGCCCGATACTTAAATATATCTGAGTTAGCAAACCTGGTGCAGCCACTCATAGATACCAAGCAAGGAAAAATGATGAGCTGGTTAATTTAGGGAAGGGATTTCATGAAGCTATTTTGTACCTCCTACAAATAGTTCCTTTTTAGTAGATATTTACCTGCTTATCAATTTCATGCTTACACACAAACAGAATCACAGACAGTTTCTACAATATGGAGCTGCTTATGGTGTTAATATAGGCCTTCAATTCATTGTACCAAAGGAAGATTTGGAGAGTATGTTCTTTGTAAATTCCTTCTGCACTACCCTGTTTCTGCACTACAGCTGTTTCATTACTATTTCATCTGCTCCAATCAAATACAATTCCTGGGGTTTTGGAGAACTCCAATGTTTGTCTCACTGCTATTGCGCAGCTCACTGTTTCAGAGAGCTACAGGTGAGGCATGTGACCAGTGGCCATTCTGACACTTCCAGAGAATATTAAAAGGAACATGTCCACCACAACCAAGTAAACAAAGCAATTATTTTAAAACCATAGTTCCTAAAAAAATATTTTAAATTCTATAGGTTGTACTTTTAGTTTTTCAGACGTCTCCTCAAATAGAAATGATTTGTCCAAGCCTGGAATGCATCTGTGATACTCTCCTCCGGATGGCAACCACCCGTGCAGTACATCAGACACCCTGGTTTGGCTTTGACAAGGTTAAAGAGGGGCAGGAATCCAGCAGAATGAAAGCTGAAATCAGGCTTGGTTGAAGTTGCCTGCTGTGAAGAACGTTGTGGGTGAAGAAAGACCACCCTCAGAAGATGGTATTCACAACACAACTTTAGCTAAACACAGTAGTTTCACAGGGTGATAGTGCTGCTGCCATCCTAACAATTGAAAATCCAATTACTTCTATGGAGCTCTCATTAGGTCTTAAGATAATAGAAACAAATGCATGCTTTCAATACACTTTCACAGAGCATGGAGTGTAGTTTAAGCCAGTTTGCCAGCCTGAATAATTGGGATCTTCACTGTAGTCAGCCATGTACTTACCATTTTTCTACATGATCTTTTTCACTGTGTCAGCCTTAAAGGCATCCTTTTTTTTTTCCTTCTTTTACAGTAAAGAACTTTCTCTCTTTGTTGCTACACCAAGCATTCCATTTCTAAAAGATCCTCCAAAAATTAATCTCTCCCCTGAATTCAAGAGCCAGTGAAACTTGAGGACATTCACTTGAAGTGCTGATCTTAACTGTCCCAAGAGTAACAGCGATACCCAAAACAGCAGGTAAGAATAAAGCTGAAAACAGGAGGAGGGACCTCACAGCACCTCCTGTGGCACAAACTCAGCCTCTTCTCAGCTCTGTCTTGATTCACAGCAGCTGCCGACCTTTGGTTACAACCTTTGGTTACATGGCATTTCCAGCCCTTAACCACTAATTGAGGAGGTGCATTCAGCAGCCCCATTGTCTGTTTTGTTGCTTTTGGTTTTAAACATAAGCTTATACTTCACATAAGCAACCTATAGTAAAACCAGAGAATCTATAATAGCATAGTTTTCAAGATATCTTCCTAAGTGGTCCTAAATCAGGAAATGATAACACAAGGCCTTGCAAGGACAGACAAACAAGCAAGCTGAGAGTGACAAAGGAAAGAGTGGAAAAGATTTGGATTTTTGCATCATTAGAAGTCCTTGTCACCTCAGAAAAATGACAAATGCTGTCTCCACAGAGATCCAACATGCACAGAATAGTGAAAACAATACAAGGGAAAACACAGGCTCATCAGGTCAGTTCAAGCATCAGCGAAAACACAAGATAAAGGCTTCCCTGCCTTTAACTACCCACAAAGTGGGAGCTGAAATTAAGCAGTGTAACAGTCTTCACCCCACTCCATAGGTAGTGATAGGATTCTTTAGCTTTCTCTGGTTCACTGCAAAGGCATGGAGGCCTGTCTATGCGACACTATTGCCCCTAAGATATGGGACAATAAAGAGTAGCTAAATCATATATAACATCCTCCATCTACCGCGTGTCACCAAGATACATATGGAAAGCTGTTGCTCTCCCAAGAGAACAGAACAGCAAGGGAGAAGCAGTCTTGTCTGGGAAGCCTGTTTACTACATAGCAGGTTATTTTTTCACTCAACAGGCCACTACAAAGGGAAAGTGACTTTTCCACTGGAGCACAAGGAAGAGGGAGCGCAATGGGGCAAATAAACAACAGACATCAAAATACGTGCTGCTCATGCAAAAAAAAAAAAAAAAAAAGAAAGAAAGAAAAAAAGAAAAGGAGCTCATCATACAATGTAAGGATTTCTGGAAAGGGATCTGTGTTAAGAGATTTTTTTCTTCTTCCAGTTTAGGACTGCTAGTTTTCAATTAGTCAACATGGCTGAAGCTGGATAATTGGTCTGTGTAAAACCTTAAGAACTATATAAGATAACAAACAGTGTTTTCACCCTTCATCCTTTGCACAGCTTTGAGGAAATATAGTACATGCACATAAACAGCTCCATTTGCAAGTTGTTACATTCCATTTGTGTTGCTTCTATTAACTGGGTCCTTGCTTACAAGAGAGAATTGGACAGGTTTATTCTGTTAGAATTTGATAGGCAATATAAATTTTTAAGTCTTGACTGTACTGTAAGCCCTGTCTTGAAAATGCAATCTGCATTAACAGGATTTTGTAGGAAGAAACATCTAAATCAATAAGGTGAACCCAAAACACCCCAGGTTTTGTGCTTTCATTTTTGGATAAGTAACTGGAGAACATGACAAAGCTTTTTTGCATGCCAGCCTCTTTTATCTTCAAACACATCCACAAATGGATTATTTATAGATGCAACAGCAACCCTCTGAGTAAAGCATAAAGGGCAGAGATTACAAAAGATTGATTTCCACAACTCGTTACTGCCATAAACCTATAACCCAAGCAGATGTGCAGGGGAGAATTCCTTAGGTCAGCTGTTTATTTCTGGCACGTGCTTACAAATCTTTGGGGAGGACTAAAAGGACATCCATATACTACAGATTGAAAGGGCCAGTAAGCAAGCATTTTTTCTGTAGTTACCACCAGCTTTTGGCTCCGTTTCATGAATCATTGTAGTTAACTCAGAAAAGAGATGCATTGCTACCTGTAGTTTAAGTCATATGCATACTCTTATGTGGAAACACTACCACAAGCCTTGTATTCACTGTCTTCTCTGCTGAATTCACAAACTTTGTGAAAACCACAGAATGAACTTACAGATGGATTTCATGCTATTGCCCAATTCAGTTTGGTGAGCAAAACATAAACATGAGCTTTTTCTGTCTCATTTCCATGAATGGTGAAAATATATAACATAAAACACCCCTAAATTTAAAGCAATGTAGGCTTGAACATCATTTCAGTGTCTCACATAATATAATGCTTTCATGAACCTTAAACAGTGAGGTATGCAGGCTGGGATCAACTAAATGACAGTCAACAGAGCTGGGTCTTGTTCTAACTGTACATGTTGTGGAACACCCTCTTGATTTTACTAGTTCAAGTCCTCATTTTCATTTTTTAAGAATTTCTCACCTTCCCTATTTGAAGAAGAGCTGTAAATTCACTTCCGATAAGACAAGTATCCATTCTACCAGTTTTAATTGTTTCAGCTTTTCAAACAGGTCCAGTTCTTCCCTTTGCCTATTTGTTCCTTAGAAGTCAAGAAAGTCAAGAGTACAAAACAGCAAACTAAGATCCTGGCTGTTCATAAGATAATTGTTCCACAGAATCAAAACTAATAGCTTTCAGTGTTCAGACACTTCTATCAGGTGACAAAAAACATATTTCAATTCCTTAACAAGCTGCTTTTTTCTTTCATTTGTTACAGTTTTCTCCAGTTTGCTCAGTTCAGGCATAAGATATGGTTTTTGTTCATTGTATCCTAAATATAGGAAGAAATCAATACATTCAGCTTCCCCCTTCTGAGCTAAAGAAGCAGTGCCTAATTGGGGCGAGCAGTCTTCTGTGAGTCTGCTGTAGAACCATCACTCTGCAATGCTACAAACACCTCAAACACAACCCACTCAGCAACATAAGTAATTATATTGTGAGTTAGTAGAAATTATATTGAAAGTTAGTAGAAACTCTTCCATCTCCACTCTGACTACAAATCACAGCTTCTAATTTAACAGCTAGCCTCTTGAGACACACACATACAGGGGAGGAAAAAAAAAAAAAAGGCCCATAATGCCATAATGGCAGCTGCTTTTGTGGCCAAAATTCTGCAGCTCACATTCCTATGGAGAGCATCAATCTAGTATCAGCAGGGCTCTTCTACTTCACACAGAGGCCAATTCTTAGCTATAAGTGTTTTCAGAACAAAAACAGTCAGAGTGCTTTACTAAAAATAATGATCTTGGCCCTTCTGCACTTTGGCCTATATTTCTTGTGCTTAGACAGCTCCTCATTATTACTTTTTTTTTCTTAATAAAATGTTTGTAGACTTGGAGGGGCTTGTAGGGAGAGGGAAAAGAGAAAGGGACTGTGGTATTACCCCAATGTGCCTGTATGTGACAGCTGTGAATTTGACTCTCCTCTTACTCTAGCAAGTAGGCATTCAGCAGTTGTGGACATTAAGCCTCTAACAGTCACTTTGTTAGCCTAAAAATCCAAGACAGCTGCTACAGTTAAGCAAGGTACCTGCAGTAGACATACTTAATACAGTGTCTAGGTGGCTTTGATCAAAGATATTTGTATTTTGTGTGGGTAAATGTACTCAGTGTGGAGAAAAGCATTACCATCTTGATTTCCATGGCCATGTGCCTTAATATGTATTAACTGGGTGAAATTAACTATATCCCTCTCTAAAATTTATCAACCAGTTAACAAGTTACTACATACCAACTTGTGTTTGTGGCCTAGATATTCACAGGCTGGCTAATACCCTTCTTTCCTCCCTGTTTCTCTCTGCTCCTGCCTCATCTGCATCTGGAGACACAGCTAATAAAGTCACCTTGAAAGGATAAAAGGAAAAAGTGCACTAAGGGCAGTGAGTGTCTGGTTCATTCCTAAACAATAACTGAATCTGGAAATCCAAGATATGTACAGCAGGAAAGATGCATTGGTTTATAAAAAAACTTGGAACATCTCACTTCAATGAATAAACAGCAATGCACTGTTCCTAAGTTTTCCATCAATATTTTCTTTTCTGACAGTCTTTATAAACTTAACATTTTAAAAATAACATTTCTATTTTAAGAATTCATTGGGCTGAATTGAATTGATAAAAAATGTTTAGAATTGTCTCTGAAATACATTAGGTTGTATTACTCTGGTTACAGTTGGAAAGTAAAAGCAAAATTACTGTTAATTCTGAACACTCAATCTAACAGAAACCTTTCAAAGATTACTATATGCATAAAAATATGATAAGTCAAATTGCTCAAGTAATTTCTCCATGTCAGACTTCCTAAATAAGCTCTTGTACAAAGACATAATGAATTTTAATTGCATACAGAAAATGTCTGAAATCTAACCATAGGTATAACATGCTGTGCCAGCTATTTCAGACCTGTTTTTTTGTCCCTTGCAGTTCATTTTGATCACCCTGTTAAGAATAAGCTCATATGCGCAAAGATAACCATTTTTCTTTTAAATTATTAATTAAAAGATTAATGCACACCTTCTGATCTCCCATAAGAGCAATGTTCATATATCTGTACAGCTTTTAATGAGGTGAGCAAGAGAGATCCAAAAACTATCCTTTTCTGTGGTCATGTTTTTAGTGTTAATAAGAAAATTTAGCATCCCATGAAACCCAAGCCTCAAAGCCTGCTAGAAAGTATCACAGAGACTAGCTTGAGATATGGAAATAGCCTGTAACAGAAATGCAGATAAATAGCTATAAGTGAGGACTTCTCTGTTGGGCATCCCAGGTCTCTCAGAACAACTCCTTTACTGGGTATTCAAACCAGGAAGAGATTGCCATATACAGCTGCCACTCCACACCAACCCCATATTTTACCATGGGTTCATTGTTTCTACAGGAAGAATTAAACAAAACCACCGTCTTTCAGTTGACTGGATAAGAAAAATACCCCATTTGTTTCAAGAGGTGTAAGGCAAACTTTCTAGAACAAAAACCCCCATGCCATGTGTGGCTTTACATGTTCACCTTCAAAGTGCCTGAGCACTGAGCTCCGCCAGTCCTGTTAAGCCAGCTCAAAGGCCAATGATAAGTATGCACTTTTTCTTTTTATTTGTGGCTTCTCTTTTGAAGCATGTACTCATTTCATAATATCTCCAGGGAAATCTGATATCAGGTTGCCTTTCTAGGCATATCTGTCTTTCCCCAAAGCAGTACCTGGCTTGAGCTGAGAGACTAGGCAAGCTTACAGACAGAAAAAGGCAAATCAGATGTTAACAGCAGAAAAAGACATAAATAAGTTTTTAGATGTATTCTATTACAGTTCTTACACTGTGGTCATGACTAATGCCTTTTCTCCTCAGTCTCTCAGCCAAATTTGGTTTGCATTTTAAAAAATAAATTTTAAACTGCAACAAAAACAAAGAAGTCATTGAACTCTATAATTTTCTTCTTTATGCATTACAATTACAGGAAAAATGTAATATCACTTTGGGTCAATCTTGTGTGAAAATTGACAGAGTATTAAATAGCCTTACTTTCAGTGTACATCATTTTAAATTGCTTAAGCAACAGGTGGGAACAAAGGGTCATTCTATTTATTCTAGTGTGTATGTGTTTTTAAGTGTTTTACTTCTAGTTGTACAGCCTCTAAAAGTGAGGCTTTATGTAAGAAATTGCATAAAACAGTAGACAGCTAAATTCACCACGGGAAAGAAAGACAAGAAGATACAAATATGATAATAGGATGATTTAAAACAGCATGGTCTCTTGATTGCAGTCTAGATATTAATACCCCCGTGTTTACTGTCCTAGAGCATGGAAAGAGGGAGTCAGGGTGACAGACTGCAGCAGGCATTCCTGGTGCTCAGTGCCCAGGGGGCAGGACCGCTGTTAATGAGCTGTGGACAGGATTTGATTAGCCCATTCCTGCCATACAGAAACAGGACTTAATTAATATCAAATTATCACTTATCTGATAATGCATGACTCCTTGCCATAATCTGAAAATTGCATGTATAGTGTTAAGTTGCTCTTACTGTTTTGAAAGTTGAGAGGTGTTATATATTGATGAAAAACATAAAATCTTGGTTTTAATCTTATTCCATAGTAGAAAGCAAAAAAAAGGCAGAACAAACAAACAAAAAAAGCTGGTTTAGCAGGTAGATTTTTGGCTGAATTCAGATTTTCATTTCGTGTCAGCTACAGAGGCTCCCTTCTTTATGTTATGCGATATGAAATTCCTATTCTACCATTAGAGCAATCTGGTAAACTACTAATTAGAGCTACTAGCCTTAAATGTCCTTTGAATTTTGTACATTCAGTCATCACCTATTCTAAAATGTGTTTTGATCTTTAATACAAATGTAAGAAGCATCCTTACATCCTTCCTTCAGGAACTTAGTCCTGTCACTTCAACTTTATGGTTGATGCTGCCTAAGGTTAACATGGTACTGCTCCTAGATGCAGCTAAGGAAAAGACCATGCTTTGCTGAGAAAGAGAGAAGACTCACAATGCCTTCAGATTCTTGAATTCTATATGTCTTATTTGGTATTTCAAATATTATGTTTTGCAATATATTATATAAAGAAAATGTATATTTATTTTTTTTTCCTCACAGATAGGATGCAATGCTTCATTCTGCCACAAAGTCCCTTTCCCTTTAAGAACAGCTGCATGGATGACTTATTTTGAAAATATTCCTTAGAGAACATTTTGTAAGACATCTATTGTAAATTAAAGCACAATTATAATTTATATTGAGTCCTTCTGGTCTTTTATGGTCTGACTCTTTATTAGAGCAACTATTAGCAACTCCCTGCAGAGCCTCTTTTTGTAATCAAAGTGACAACTCATATAATCAGTGGTAAACATTGTTTGAAATGTAATACAACACTTCTTTGACAGAGGCACAGACAATTTTAAATTTACAGCCTAAGCCTACACTGTGAAAATGAATGGAAAAGCTCATCAAATTCAGAGGGTTTCTGATTAGGATGAGAGCCATGTAAATTATTAAGTAAATGCTTCAAGTGGCATTTTTATACTGATAAGAAAATCAGATCATTCTTTTGTGGAATTGCTGTTCTGGGGTGTGATCCTGCTTTCCAGTGCTGCCGATGCACTCCTTTTAGTAAGTCCTTAAAGCAAAATGCACAGGCAACCCCAGGAGCATCCCTTCTGCCCCAGTAACATCCGCATGTGTACATACTTGGGTTTCAACTTGCTTTTCTGTAATGTCCTTAGCCCATGATTCCAGTGCTCCTTTCTGCACACAGGAACCGATATTGTCACAGGTGAAATTGTTCGCCTTGCCAGGTAAGACATGCTTGCTTCCTGGTGGCCATGGCACCCTTCTGTGAACTGGGAGTTCTGGATTCATGTTTGTTTAACAAAAGTGATGAATTCACAGAATCATACAGAATCACAGAATGTTAGGGATTGGAAGGGACCTCTAAAGATCATCTAGTCCAATCCCCCTGCCGGAGCAGGAACACCTAGATTCAGTCGTAGGTATCCACTGCTGAGTAAGTGCTCTAGCCTTTCTGTTACTCCAAAGAGATGGTCAGTGTTTTCTTTAGTATGAACTGAACTCAACATCCTCACTGTGTAACTCATTTGCTTGGTAAATCAAGCCCTCCCAAGGACTCACGCATAGTTTACACACTTCTCTTCCTGCCTCTGAGATACAACAGATCGTGGATGGGGGCTTTGTGTCTCTGAACAGTGACATGAGAGCAAGAGAACAGTCCTCATGGCAACTTTAGCCTTTAGTCACTTATGGCTTCAAGTACTCCTCATGTGCCTACTCCCATCTCAGTCCCTAATGCATTTTAGCATGGTCTGTCTGGCTGCACAAGTGCTTCTGTATCTGTCAGACAAATGCAAAACTGATTAATCCAAAGATATCATACATTTGATTTTTAATACAAATGCATGCAGCTAGCTAGGCATTTTCAATTCTTCTTTTTATAATTAAGTGGCTAGATCATATGCATCTGCAAGAATGTCAATTCTTCCCCAGTGACCTGAAGAAAGTAGTTTCGTAGTTCAGTAAAATACATTAAAGTGTGCATCCAAAGTGAAAACAGGGGGAAAAAGAAAATGTGAAAAGGACTACTGTTTTGAGATCTGTGGAGGATTTTCATTTTCTCCTTTTGGAAGTTAACCCTTGCTGTTCAGAATTATCTTGTTCCTTATAATCAAGGAGCTGCAATAAATGGAATTATATTTTGCCTGAAGATAGAAACTCAGTTCTAAGGGTGATGGTTTCATGTGCATATATTGGGAGAATAATTACAATTTTGGGAACCTTTTTTTTTTTTTCATACACACATTTAATACAAATGATGAAATGACAGTATTTTTATATGGTGTTAAAAAAAATAAAGATTTTACTGAAAAGAATTTATACATTTTGTCTCACAATTACATGATTCTTATACTAACCCTGTTGCCTACATCTTCACATTTTCAAGAGGTGTGAATTTGACAGATCAGATGTCAGCTCAGAAAAAGTACACTAAAACTTGCAAAAGGTTGGATCCCATTCTGGCTACACCGATTAAAGACTGACACATATTTGGAACGTGCCAGTTCAAGACTGAAGATGACAACAAAGGAAAGTATGAAGACATGGAAGTTGTGATTGATGGGTGGTACTTTATCCTAAATTAATACTTAAATCAAGAGCTAACACAGTGGAGCAAAACAAAAAATGTATTTTATATGAAATGCTGCCCCTCTAATAGCATACACTGAAAGTTTGGAGAAAAATACTCTGCTATTCACAGCAAACATAAAATATCATCTTAACTCTTTATAAGTGCCTCCTTTATAATACAAATCATACAAGCAAATGCCATCTTGATTTTTATAGTTGATTATGTATTAACACTTACCTTGTCAGACCCAGCCTTATGAACCTGACAGCTTTAGTATCTCTGTAACCTTAGCACAGTTATGCTCAGCTCAGAGACTGCTGTATTTAAGGTCAAGGGTGCCAAAACCCAAACACCTTCTCCACTTTTCCATTCATACCCCATTCACTTTACTGCATTCTCTAAATGCCATCCCAGCACTACCTCTTTGTTTTTATTTCCCAACATCCACCCCCTTGCACACATCCCCTGTATTTCTGTGTCACCTATTTTTAATTTTCCTTCTCCAGTGTTTTCAGATATCAGCACCAGGCTCCCTAACCCATGCTTGTCAAGCAGTTTCTGATGCAGGGTTGGGACGAGATGGGAGGATGTGTGAGCTGGCAAGTGGACTTCACATCAGTGACCAACTGGGCAACCTGACCACCTTCCCATATCACCTATTTTTCCTTGCATCCTCAGATCTGTTCCTCACGACCAAGAGAATGGCTCATCAGGCTACAGATTGTGCAACCCTCTTCTTACATCTCTAGCTGTTATGTAAAAAAGCCTCATAGGATAGATACACACTGCATATCAGCAGTTGACCATGTCTGATATGCAAAAATCAGTATGAATGTCCTTATAAGCATCTTTATAAGCTTGTAATTTCTCTCCTGTACACCCAAACCCACTCACAGAAACTATAAATGCCTTAGGACACTTCTATCTGAAATCTCTTGTGACATTTTGAGTTACCCTCTGTTTCCAGTGACAGTGTTCATCTTTCCAAAACAGAATAGGTCTCCCTAAAACAGTCTAAGATCTCTTGGTTAAGTCTACAACAGAAGAATCCAAGACTTCAATTTATAGAATTCACTATGGATTATAATCCCTACATCTGGTTTCTTAGCTGAGAAACACTTAAATTATTGCATATTTTGAGACACAAAAGTAGTACTAGAAGCAGGAATCAGTTTCAAGTATTAAAAACCAAAGTTATAGACTCCAAACTCTGTAGTTTTGATTTTTATTTTTTTATATTCCTTTCCCTTGTTAAATAGACTTTGTTTCATATTCTTCATTCTTTATCTTTCCTCTCCTCAGTTTAACGTCCCTAAAAGTTACAAAGAAATGAAAAATACATCTGCTTTAGGTTGCCCTTGCAAATGTTAATTAGAAAGTAATATATAATGTTTTGTATGTACTTTTTTACTACTACATCACAACATGGTCAGCACTAAGGCTACATGTTTTCAAGGGGAATATGGAACATTAAAAAAATCAGAACATTGTATTCTTTTTGCAATGCAAAAGCTGTGAAATTCCCAAACATGCAAGTAGTACAATGACTTCTCTTCAGAAATGGAAATGAGCACAAACGTCTGATGAGGCATACTTCCACAAAAGACAGAAAATCTAATAGCCAATTTAGCTGTTTTGTTAATATCTGTTTTAATATTCCACTATTATTATCTAATGTAGGGATTTCATGTGGGGAGCAAAAAAGCAGCTTTTAAGGTTCACTTACACTGCAATGAGGTGCGAGGTAGATGCCACCAGTTTTAAATGTGATTGTTTGATTACCATCCTAAATCCAGCCACAGTTTTGGAGAGATTTAGGTAATCCATTTATTCCTCTGATGAGTATACTTCACTGAATAAAAAAATTGCAAAGTGAAGTCACTACCAAAAATTTAGTTCTGCCCTTTACTTGCCCTAACAGTATGTTTCCTCCTATCCTTGCATCAGTACTAGTACCCACATGCCCATCAAGCCTCCTGATCCAGTTGCAACCTAACATTTTTCTTTTGTGCTATAATTAGTTTTCAGTTAGATCAGCTGTTTGATGCAACTAACCATAGGGTGACAAAAGCCAATGCCAATACAAAGGTGGAGAAGACAGTATGTAGACAAGGATGAAAAGGAGGGTCCTATCACCCCTTTGGGCAGCATCATGACCTAAGTATTCAAACTAGACTCATGACACTGCAGTTTAGCAACATAAACACACAGGGTGCTTCTTGGGTCCTTACGCACTGAACGTTGGCTTCGATACCCTCTCATACAAGACTGTGTAACAGGCACCTTTTGAGGAACCGCCAAGCAAGGAAATAGATCTTAAAGCCACAAGGGACATTCCTCAGAGCAGCATTCTGTGTACAAGTAAATTGTAGTAAAACCCCCTTTGCTTTCAGCAGCTGAGCTCTTTCCTGCAGGACAGTCATGGGATGCTGAGTGTCCCAGCCCCGGCACTGAAAATGGAGAGTCAAAATCACAAATGTAAATCTGTATTTTGAGCCCTGGAAAATGAAAAGGTTTACTCTACTTGCAAATTCTTTCTCAAACAAGGAGGTGGGGGGGAATGTTAATCAAAGCAGCTCTTTAGCAGTATAACGTACACTACTACCATGGTTCCTATCCTCTACCATTCATAATTTCACTAAGATCCCTATATGTAAGATGAAGACTGTTACAACTCTTTTTTCAGTCATCTCCTACAATCTAATTTTTCCAAGACTCTCTTTTTTTCCTTCTGTAAGTGACATTTACTGTAATTCTTCATAAACTCCTGAGAATTGGATTCCTTGCTCCTGGAATCAAATAAAATATGTGCACAGCCTGTCAGCAGGTCACATGTATCCTGCCAACCTACATCTAATAGATTTTTCACTTTTCAGCAGTGGATTTCAAGACAGTATGTATTCTGCCAAATTTACTAAAAAGCTTGCTACAGTATCACACTTTCAAAATGTGCAATCTGTCAAAGCCACAGCTCAAAATGTCTGCTATGATGAGAGTCTTTGAAAAATCTGCTACGGTGTTGGCATTCATTCAGAAAATAACGAGTATATCAACAGAAAAGGAGGGGAATGGAAAAAAGTTGTTGGGGAGATGGGAAAGAAGTGGAGAGGAAAGAAGATGAATCTTAAATGTAATTTGTTAGCGTCTGAAGAAACGACAGGAATTCTTTATGCAATTGCAAGCCAGTTTTATATGAATTTTTCCCTAGTGACAGCATGTTAATAGATAAATAGTCTATGAGTGCTATTTTTAATAACACTGATGAAAGCATAATTTATCATAGATTTGACCACAACTGTACACAGCAAACCTCAATATTGATTCAAACACTGAATTCATTTAGCAAACAGTATAAGACAGCAAAATTGTTTGCATTGCTGTTGAAAATTAGGAGATGCTACATATGGAGAGTATCATAAGAGATTGGTAGAGAGTAGGGATGCTTAATTTATTAATTAAAATATTAAGGAAACTGAAGTAATTTCAGGAGATTTGTAAGAAAAGGTAAGCTTCAATCTTAAAACAGACAACACCACTAGTAACAAAATATCCAAGGACTGTGAAATGCAACTCTGAGAACCTTCTTCGTCTGTTTTCCTTCATCCTTTATTTTAGAAAATAAACATTTACTTTCAAAGAACATAAAAAGAGAAGAAATAAACCATTTCAAAAATAATAAAATATTTGCACATTAAAGCCAAGTTCTTGTGTACCTAGTTGAACAGTTGACAGAACAGGCCAGTTTTCCTGAACATGAGTCTAAAGTAGTGAAAAGATTGCAGTAGAATTTTGAATTCAAAGGATTACAGAAGAGTTGCTTTACTCCATGCCATGTATCTCTGAAAACTGGAGGTTAAAGGAAGTCCCTTGAATATAGGAAGGAAAGTTTGCTGCAACCAAGAAGGCTACTGATCTGATCGAAACCGGTAGAGCAGGGTTACAAAGGACAGGAGACAACTAGAATAAACAGGGTTTGTAAAGTATCTTGCATTGCTAATTTGAGTTTTCTCCATTAAAAAGTTAAATATTCATTTTCTATTCTAATAAAATATGGATTTGTTGTTTATTACTTCCTTGGGAGTCTCACTGAAAATATCACCTGGGATATACCAAACCAACCCTTGAAAGAGATCCTTAATGAATACATTACTGTTTTGGAATTGTTTCTAATTTAAAAATAAAAGTACTTCAGTCCCTTTTTCATGCAAAGGAGGAAAAATGCTTGAATTATTGAGGTTGTTTTGTGTTTAGTTCCCATGTCCCTAAGAGCACTACAAAGTCTCCCAGGTGACTTTGGCAAAGGAAGCCATATGCTTCAGTTGCCTTTAAGAGAGAAAATTCAGAAGTGGCTTCCCTATTCATAAAAAATACTATAAAGATTATGCTTCTAATACCTAATATTTTGAAACATCTTCAATTATTGCGTTTTCCTTTACCCCTCTCACTTCCCTTCAAATATATTGAATGGGGGGTTCACATCCATAACTTTTTTTGCATAACCAAACCATGGTGAGGAGGAGTTCAGTGGAAATAATGAAGTTGCATGAGTATTTCATAATATAGCACTACAGCCATAAACTCTGTTCTGTAGGCTTCCGAGTAGTGATTTTACAAATATAAGTATGTTAACTTAAAGAAAATAAATTGGACAATTTGTCCTGTAGGCTTTTAAACAAAAGCAGCCCAAATACATTTAAAAAATATGTAATTTTAATGTAGTCAACATCATGAAGTAACATCGCAGCCAAAACTCTTGAAGGTCCTGCAAATACTGTTATTTTCCAGTAGAGATGGTCTATAACAGGGGTGTCAAACTCATTTCCACCAGGGCCTACATCAGCCTCACGCTTGCCTTCAAAGGGCCAAATGTAATTTTAGGACTGTATAAACACAACTACTCATACATGGTCTTTAAGGTCCGTTTTCCCCACCTTTCTCCTGCAAAATTAAGGAGTGTGTGGGCTTCAGTTCTTCTTTCATATACATTGCACTTTAGTCTTGGCAAACTTGAAAGCCACATTTAAGTGTTTACAGTTTATGTCCTGAGGGATCTTCAGAAGACTTCTCTGAATTGTGTTAAGCTCTGCCTTCAGCATAAGTACTGCAAAATTGTTTCAATACATGAAGTGAGAGACCACTCATGAGCTTAACAAGATTTAGAATTTAGTTTCTCCTTGTTTGTAGAAGACCATCAAAACCAGCAGCTTTGATGATCCAACCTGTATCCTACTTCCAGTTTTATACATTGTTTTATGTTGCAGTTCTTCAGCTGATCACCTCCTGCAGCACTACATAGAGACTTCAGATTGCAATTAAGATGCCATCATCTCTAATGTTCTTCTTGTGAGTGTCGAGACAGTACAATGGTTTGCTAATGAGTCAAAGCTGCAAAGATTTAAGCACCTTTTGTTTGCAAAAAACATCAGTTTTTGTTGACATCATTAAGTCAGGAGTGTTCAAAGGGCTGCAGATTTAGGGTCAGCAGCTGGAACTTATGTCTATATAACTCTTTAAGTTTGACCACGATGGAGCTGTCAAAGGGAATTTCCTAATCGTTCCCATTCATCAGTCTTTGATTCACAGTGCAGAGCAGTCTCAGAGCATCTAAATTCCACTTCCACATAAAAAGAGTTTTGCCTGAGATGTTTTCTGAGATCTCATAAGCTTCCATATTGATCTGCGCTCTGCCACAGCCTTTCCTACACTTAAATGTTTATTCTCACTTGAGTATCTCTACTTACCTAAAGTACTTCTCAGTACAATGTAGGGTGGCAAACATCTATGTAGATGTTCTTTGCGGACAACCTTAATATGTTTTTCCTTTAAACTCTGGAAAAGAAGGTGCAATTTGAGAATCAACTCATCTAGGAGTGTGGCTGACCAAAAAAAAAATAAAAAAAATATATGTATATATATTAGAAAAAAAAAAAAAAGACTCAGGGAATGTTCTTTGGCAGAGAAAGCCCACACTAAGCCCCAAGGAATTCTAGGCTTCCGGAGGACTGCAGACTGGTCTGCTCCTTTAGCTCAGAAGAGTAATGCCTTCCAAATTAGCTTTTGATGATGTATAAGATTAGGGGAGTAAAATACACACTTAAAATTATAAAGTCACCTCTCTGAAATGATCTTTTGTTCCACTGGCTAACTGAACCTCTACTTTTACTAGAGCTATTTGGTAGCATACTGTGGAAAGAGAGAAATGTAGCTGAGCTGGCCCAGTTCCATAATGAGTTAACAGAAGTGTGATTGTACCTAGTCCTGGACTGGGAGGCACAGAAGTGCTTTTGTTTCGTTGCAGTGGAATCCTGCAGGAAGGTTAAATAGCAGAGAGAGAACCTAACAGAGAAGTGATAATACTACGCAGGCTACAACCTGTGCAATGCACAAAGGTGTGCATACATACCATGGAAATTATTAACACTCTCCAATTTTAGGCACTTATTTTAACCAGCAGGTCTCTCACTCACAGCCAATGGGAAGATGAAGGTGTCTTTTTCCAAGGGGAGAAAAAGAGATTCCTGCTCTAAACTGCCCCTGGAACAGAATTCTTCTTGCTCACTTCCTGCAGTGCCTACAGAAGGAAAGTGCAGAGAACCAGCTGCCTTAAATATTGAGAAATTTGCTGGTGCGAGCAGCCACCAGTGTGCATTTCTCAGGCTCATAGATACTGAGGATTTTGAAGACAAGGGATCTGTTTTATATACTATCTAAAGTAATCCTTGCTGGCTTGTCAGATAAGTCAGTTCTATAAAGTTTTATAGAACTGACAGTTGTTTTGAAAATTAAGAGCATCCCAAAAATGTGGAGACCCAAGACTTTTAGGAATACCATTTATTTCTCCTGTCTCTTTCTAAAAGAAAGAGTGTACACAATTTCTTGAGGAAAAACGCTCATAAGTTAAAAAAAAAAGGTTTGGACTCTGGTTGTAACAGCCTCAGCCACAGACTGCACACAGTTTTAAGAGAATAGTAATTACAGCAGAGTGATTAATTCAGAATTCAATTGAGATAACGTGACTGTTTTGGAAGTACCTACAAATAAACAATAAACTGATCTTCGTTTCTTTTTTTTTTGAGGATTCAAAGGAAATGTTTACAGACTGGTTACAAAAAGAGTGATAGTAAAATTACTGAAAGATTGAAATATTTGTGGAAATTCTTTTGCTATAATTGTTCAGATCTGATGGAAATCTCACTTCCAAACTTTTCTAAAGTTGAACTTTACTGCACAGTCTTAAATTACATAATTCCATGTAATGCTAGTGCACACTAGGCATTCCCAATAATCTGATGTTCAACTACTCCACAGAAAAGACTTTCAAGAACTCGGGTAATAATTTTAACCATGAGGAACGTTAATATATTCTAACAATAACACCAGCTTAAAAAAAATGCATTTTAGAAACTAAATAAAATATCTAACAAGTGTGGTCTTCTATATCCAATTAAGATGTCTGCTTAAAATAAGAGCTCTTTCAAGTGATTCTGCAATGCATATACTAATAGTAAGAAATTACCTTCTTGTACAAGCAGAAAATATTCTAAGCTACTACTATGGTCTACACTATGCATTCATCATTTCCTTCTGAATTTCTTAAATATGTATTTACCTATTAGACCAGAACAAATTTCTCTTAGCTGAATGAGCTTCATACATTATGAGAAGTAGAGATGTGGAACAGACTCCACATCATAAGACCACTGGTGAACTTCACCAGGTTATCTGTATGAGACAAATGATCCTCTTGCTTCAGCCAAAGCTGTGCAGTAGGTGGTGATGGGATAAGTATGACTACAGTGAAAGTCCACTTCTAGCTAACTGGACCTCATTCTCTGGGAAAAAAAAAGAAAAAAATTATCAAAACAGGAGAATTTCAGAGAAGCATCAGGAATGAAGACAGGGAGATAAAGCAAAACAGGCTATGGCAGATCCAGCTCAGTTCCTTGGACTGCCTAAGTGAGAAGCCAAAACTTTATCAAGCCAAAAATCCATCCGGCACATGCACACAGACACATACACTTTATGTTATGTACTTATTGTTATAATATGCATCAGTCTCAAGTGATATCCTCATTATTATTAAATGGATATGTAATAGACATTGCATTAGTGCATTTGCCTGCATTTGCCAAGTGCAAGTACATTGAAAATCTTTGAAACCAAACTTCTGAAATTCATAAGGAAAGTAAAAAGAGGGTTTTCCCTAAATGACTGACGCCTATGAGCAGTCGTTGAAGTAAAATTTTACTTTTCAGTATAAACATTTCGTCAACTGCTTCCTTTCTCACTTACACACACAGTCATGGAGTTCATCACATATTGCCCTATATGGAAACACACAAGGCTCACAAGCCACCTGGTCCATATCCTTACCTACTCACAGTTCATTTCATTTATTACACTATCCGTTGACACAAGTTTCCATGCAGTGGTTCCATCGGACACCCTCGTGTCCCTCCTCATGTACAGGGCTCGGTGCCAGCAGTCACAGCCGACACCCCTCACACCGAGCAGCGGGTGGCAGCTCCCGGCCGGCTGCCCTGGGGACAGCCCCGCGGGTGGGAAATGGCACCTCTCCCAGATCCCAACAAACGCCACAAGCAACAACCTCTTTCCCAACTTACAAGCCTCACTTCTAGCGCTACCAGCCAGATTTACAATATTTTCCCTTCAGGGGACTTTTAGTATTAGAAGTGCCAGGAATTTCATTAAAGCGCAACATTGATTTAACAGCTCAAGTCTCTGGCGGTTTTCCCTGGGAAAAAGTGGCAGGATTGATTCCAGGCTGCTCTTCCCATTACACAATGCCATGGTGGTTCCTACACACACCACTGACTTACAAGGATGCTTTATACTTGCGTTACTCTTCCCACTTGAACAACATGTTGGCTTTAATGTCTGCTAATAATATAGAAGTATTTTGATGATTCAGAGTGTGGCAGCTGATTCACAACTCACTTTGCACGATTGAATACAAAATCCAAAAAATATAACTATTTCTGAGAGAAACAGGCACACTGATTCTCTTTTACCAACATTTATTTATACCAGAACTGATGCTGTGCAGATTAAATCTACAGTTACTCTTAAAGTATTTGGACAAACTATTATCAAGATATTCCACATAACTGGGTCATTTATTTTCATTCATTCTTCTAAATTCAATACATGCGAAATAACTCATATTCTTACATTCCTAGTGACCACTGCAATGACTTCATAAAATGTCATTGATATAAAGCATATGGAAGAAAATACTAAGCATATGTCAATGCTGTATTAAAGGAGAAGAGAAAAGTTCACTTTCAAATATTTCTGCTTTGACATTCTGGCCTACCAGAATAGCCCATAAATAAGTGGATTTACTCTTTTATAGACTCTATTCTTTCCTTCAAAAATGAACTGATTCATCATTATTATTGTCAAAAGCACTATGTTCTGCAGGGACACATCAACTTTAAAAAAAAAAAAAAAAAAGAAAGTACAGCCAGCCAAGCAGAGCATTAAAATCCCCAAATCAGATACAGAAGTGTAACGCTAGTTTCAGTTGAATCAGTGTTGGGGTTTATTTTTGACGGTTCCTTAATCCAATGCATAACCACAGTTGTAAATATTCTTATTCTGAAAACATTTGATGCACTTATGCAAACCAACAGAATCTTGGAATCTTGGAAGTGGTGTACCTCTTTGTTCATGCTTTAAATTTTTCTTGAAGGTGATTTGCAAGGCTCATAGCTGATACAAATAAAATATATGTTAAAAATAAACAACAACAACTAAAGTTAATTTATATATCAAGTGGACTTCATTAATCAATATCATTTCTTTCAATTATGCAAATGTTGTATGCCTAAGTCTGACCTGCTGTTGTGTAGCATACTCAGCTAGTGCAGGTGGGAAGTCAAGCATTTACAGAGGAAAACAGTTTTGCTACCTACTACTTGCTTCAGAAATTTTTTCTAGGAATCAGCTCTGGTTTTGACAGCATTAAATGCACAGCAGTTGGAGCAGCAGGTGATCCAGGACCTTTAAATACAATACCTACAAATGGACAGGTGATCTCTACAGGTGTCCACGTAAATATTTTCAATTCCGAAGTAAAAGAAAGGAGATTTTGACTGTGATCAAAGGTTTAACTGAGTTTTAGTGATTACTTTCTCATTAAAGATTAAATGTATTAAGTAGTCACAATGCCAAAAGATCTCTTTTGGCAATCATGCCCTCCTTTTACTAAGAGCTGATATATAGGCAAAAGTCTCAGTTTAAAATAGGCATGACACTAATAACTAAGATATACAGGCAAAGGGAAACACATAAGAGCTGAAAATTTGCTTTTTGCAGGGAAATAAGAGAAGGTTTGTGGAACTAAAAGGAAATGTATGCAGCATCCATACATTCAAGCAGATGGCAGCTATTTATTAGTGACTCACAGGACTGTGGTTTCAACATTGGACTTGCATCTGATGTACCCTTGAAAGCACCTCGAGTAACACTGATTCCTCTGTGTGATGGAGCAGACCTGTGTGCTGTGATAAGAGGGATTCTGCTGTATCCTCCTCTCTCTATAAATACATGTGCATAGAGCAGTTCAGGCAACAGAGGGTTTCAATGTGAGATTTACAATGAGAAGTTAGGTCACAGGAGCCCTAGCTTATTCTAATATTGTTATGGAACATAAAGGCTGTGGACAGCAAGCCGTAGCATAATGCAGCTGGAGTGAGACTGTGCATTTAAAAACATATTCTTACTCAGACCTATTCCCTTGAAATTTCAGAACAGAAGTTGTATACATTCATTCTGGCTTCTTGACTGATGAAAGGTTTTCAGGATAGGAAATTCTCACACTGTATGAAGCATTGTATAACAGTGTTGTGCTGATCAGATAATTCAGAGCAAGTGGAATAAGCTCGCTCAAAAGGACTGCTGTGTGTGGAGGTCACCCCTTGAGGAAAAACAAAAATCTAAACCAACAGTCAGTCTCAAAGGATACTGAAAAAGAAGAGGCTCCTGCAGGCTGCTTTTGCATTTTATCCCCCAAACAATTTTTTTTCTAAAGAAGGCAGTATGATTTCTCAGCCTTTTTGGTTGCAGAAAGAAAAGATATGAAATAACAATAAGCTGGAAAAACAGCTGAGTTTCCTAAGGCACTGCAAAAATAATTTCATTTTTGGCATTTTCAGAGATAAGCTAACTTGTTTAAAAACACACATATATTAAGGTTGCTTTGCAGATGACCAGTTCTCAATTCCTTTGCGTAACCATGCCAATGAAATTCTCATCTAGTTGGATCAAAGCCTCTGAAAACTGTAACTCACTGAAAGACAGATTGTACCATGTTCTGAACCAGTGTTCCAGGTTTCCATGCCTTTCACATGCTTTTCAGTTTCTAGTGTAGCTGTTATGCTCCTGGCAGTCACTGAACATAGGTCTGGAAACTGAAGTCACTCGGTGAGGATCAGGAAACCTGTCCAACTCCACCTGCATGGGAAAAAGGCATCGAGAGAAGAACAGAGGGATACAGGCATTACAGCATTCCGTTCTCCCCATGCTGCAAAAGAAAACATGATGGCCTGGATTCCAGCACCTCCAGAAATTATGAATGAGACATACATGGCATCAGTCGTGATTAAAAGCTCTATTTATCCTTCACAGTTTGACAGATATTACAAAATGTGCTGTGCTCTTACTTTAAATGTAAAGAACATCAAGTTACTAACTGAGGTCCTGATAAACAGCTAAAGCTCTAGATGGCAAAGACAGGGCAAGCACATGAACAAAATTGTGAACAGAACATTCAGTATTTCCACTGTGCCCCAGTGCTCTACTCACACTAGAAGATGGGAGAATTTTGGTCCCCTCTCTGTAACAGATCAGAGAAATACAGCAGCAGAAACAGACTATTTTTCTGGGGACAGTATCAGTGAGATCAGTCCAGGGACCATTTACACAAATCCTGAGAGGTGCTGAATTAAAAATAACAACAATTTGCACTCAGCATATCACAGAGAATTTGACTACTGGCAACAAGATAAACAATTTAAACAAATACAGTTATAAGGAAGACAGAAATCTGGCTTACTTTTAGTGCCAATAACAAGACTTACTGCTTTTTCTGAATCGCTCTTTGATGATTCAGAAGTTAAACTCCCTCCTGAGCATGTATGCTCAGTTGCATTGATGGAGTATTCCCAAATTGCTACAAAAAGCTACTTGTCCGCGTCCCACCAGATTAGGAACCACAGTCAGACTCCTCTGCTTATAAAGATGGGACACCGACTTTTTAACTGCTCATGGAATGCTGTTGCCCCTTCTCCATGACCACCTCAATGTTCCATCTTCCTTTCCTCCTGGGATACTCCAAATCCCACAGCCAATCTTCCTGCCTTGCTGATGTGCTGTTACTGCTCCAGTAGACAGAAAACATCCTTTGATTTTAATTACTGCAATTCACTGTACACTTAATTGTTTCAGTGCCTGTAAAACACAAATGGTGAGCTTTTATTCACTCTAAATGTGACAGAGCATAAGTCATCAAAGCTTCACATGTTGAAGTTACATACTTTCAACAAAGCTGGCTAAGGATGGCAATGTCATGGAAAAAATTGATTGCACAGTTGTGTTTCCCTAGAAATTTAAAGATAAAAGTGAATCCACTTGTTACTTTCAACACTCCTCAAAATTCTACCAACTGTGCAAACAATATGTCTAATGGCACCAGACTAGCAGAGCCTGCTTGAAATTAGATATGTGCTCTGAATAAGAATATCACTGGAATGCCTGTAATAAAAACTCCCCTGAAACTACAACATGATGTGAAGTATGATATGTCCCCTTCTGTCTTCAGTGGAACCAGAGCTCTCGTGAGCCTAGATCCACAACAGCACCAGCTCCAAGGAACCTGAAACCCGTTCGTGTTTTGCAAGAAATCACAACTTGTGAGCTAAATCAAAACTGAATACCCAGAACCACTTGTTCTAACCTTATGATATAGTATTACAGGATCGGTAATAGTTCAGGTAATTAGAGTTTGTATGCATAGATTAAGATGCCAGGCTGTAAACAACATTTACTTTGGGCAGGATTGTGACACAAATTATGTTTCTCTGTGGAAAAGAAGCATTACACATTACTCCAGGTGGAATATTTAGGGCATAAACAGAGCACCCATTTACTCTGATAAAACAGATGCACACACTGTCATTCCTCAGGTCAGGGAAATAGTTGACTACTGGTAAAGGTAGATCTCAGACCATATATATCTTGTAGCTCTACAGAAAAATAAGAGAAATAATGAGGAAAATACCTACATCAGTGAGTAGAAAATGCTAATAAATGGGATCCCACCTCTGCCAGAATTAGAGTGATCTTCCTCCAGCGCAACATGCATGCTGTGTAAAACTTTGTGAACAATCCAGCTGTCCTGGAATCTGCATGATTCCCATAAGTAAACAGAAAAGAGCAAGTCAGTTACCCATACAAATGGAGCATGAAATTCCAACATCCTAAGGGTTCAAATTCAGTCCTCTCAATATTGGCAAAGAAGTGATGCTCACCTGAAGGCCCACATCTCCAAGAGTTTCTAATGAGATGGCACATGTTGCCAACCATGAATCAGAAATCCACTGTAACCCTCATGGTCTGACAAACGTTGCAGAGTGAGCTGTTGTGTTACCATAACTGAAGTAGGAAAATGGGATCCAAGGCATTTCTCAGATGCTTTACTTCCTCTGAAGATTGTCCTCAAAACCGTGCCTTCAACTAAATGGAAGTGAGTAGCACACCTCGACCCTGCTGTTGAAACTGTTGTTCCATAAATAATGGAATTCATTATTCGTAAGTCCAGAAGAAGAGCTCAAGGAGGGTTCTAAAAGCACAGACTCATTTTTCACCTGCTCTAAAAGAACCTGAGGTTCTGCTATTCCTTCCCAGCATAGCTGGTTTTCATGGAACAATTTCTGGGTAAAATTGCGGTATCAGCAGCAGGAGCTACCATCCATTGGCTGTAGTCTTTGGAAAGGAATAACTCAATCATCTTTGATCATCAGTGAGAGTGCAACCTAACCAGAAGCTATGAGAAACCATCCTGATAGAGCCACTAAGTCCAGAGAACAACTGCAGTGCTAGAAACAGCGCTAGATACGGTGAAGTCACGGCTGACGGCAGACATGCTAAGTGAGGCGTGTTTCCTAGATCAGCGACACAAAACTCAGTGAAAGAAAAGACTGATAAAATCAACAAACAGTATCATCGTCCCCTCTCTGATGGAGTTCACTTGTTGAAAATTTCAAGGTTGCAGTTAGAGTTTGTCTGGGTTAGGCTGATCACAAAAAGCCAATGCCAGAGAATGTTACACCCTGCTAGCAGGTGACTATTGATCTCTAGATGCAGTGAAAGCTGTGTCTTATTTAAAGAGAATCCACAAAGATTCAAGAACTCCCGTAGCACAGACAGAATTTTCAAAACTTCTGAGAAAACTCTGACCTGCAAAAACCTACTCAGAGAGCCAAGAAAGCCAGGATTCTTGTTGTTTTTCATATGCAGCTAGGTTCTGTCATTGGAGCATGAATGTAGGTCCCTAGTTCTTCACAAAAGACTCTGAGTTATGTACAAAGTTATGTTATCTCTGAGAAGCCACACTCCTGAATCTGGCAATACACCTGTCTTCTCAAAGTAAAACACAAACCTTTAGGTTTTATCCACAGTTTAAAATACCACATACTTCCAAGAATGTGTTCCTGAAAGAAATGAAAACAACTGTGATCATCCACAGTGAAAAGCTTTAGTAGGTTAATTTTAGTCTCTCTTTCCAATCGGGAATATATTTTATGATACTTTGGCTGAATTTTGAAATGCTTATCATGCTTCTCCAAATACGAGATTCATATTTGCTCATGCTGTGCATTGGATCTCTGTTTGAAAGAAAGAGGCAAGAAATATTTAACAGAGTGAATTCATAATATGGACATGTTGTTTCAAAACCTCCAAGGAGAACAAAGATATTACTCTGAAAGTAAATGCACTACCCTAATCAGCAAGTCACTTCAAACTATGGAGAAAAACTGTACTTTCAGACCTCTCTTGCCCTTTCAGTTGTATAAAAACAAGTATTATCTTTTATGATGCCTGCATTTTTGAACTAAAATTGAGTTTTAAATATTTAAACAACAGCTGAATAACATTTATATGAATTGATGTGAAGGAATATTCACTTTTGGGAGCCACCATCATTGTGTCAATAATAGTTTAAAACACTGGAGAACTTGTCTTGCAAGACATAAATCTTTAATCAACCTACAAATGGTGTGTTGTACATTAATTCATATTGAAAATTACACTCCCATGTCAGAACCAAACAAACACAGGCCTACTACCACATGAAAGCCATCTGCACGTAATCCAAGTCACCATTGTTTAGCAACAGCCTGGTAAGCTACAGGTCCACTTAGATATGTATAAAAGTAATTTCTTTTCATCACAGTTCTGTCAGACTGACTTTATGACATGAAAAAAAATGTAGCAAGATTATGCAGCACAGCTGGACAGTTCTTCCAGGCTTTCAAATAAAACACTGTGTAAAAGTTATTGTGAAACACACCTGTCCATTCCATTTGCTTATATGTCAATGCACAACCAGTCTCTACAAAGCTCCTACTTTGTAGAGCACTTTGAGACACAAAGCTCTTTTAGACAGCTAAATTCTGTTTCACATGAAGTTGATAAGATGACAAAAGTAAAAGTGTCTCTCCTTTAAGGAAGTTTGTAGCTATTAAAGCAGTGAACAAAGACAGCACTTGGTTTGAATTTGCTCAAGATCACATACTGGGAAATAAAGAACTGCAAGTCACATTCATGTGCAAATGCCCACATTAGTCTTTGTAGTTTTGAGCATTACTCCTGCTTTCTTTTACTTTTCCCCATTACAATTACTTATAATCCAAAACAGTAAGTATTCCTGCCAATTTGACTTGATCTCTTATCAGTCTCTGATGAAGAGATGCTGCTGATATGCCTGTAGGACCTGCTAAGGCTGAGTGAGATTAACTTAAAACAGCTTGTTCACTCTCACTTGGTTGCTACCAGAAGGTTGTCATGGGCACTTATGTCTGTTCCCTAAAGGCTTTCATGAGTGTGGTCTTACATCTTTCAACAATGAGGTTTTACATCTTTTGCTCTAGTTCTCCCACAGGTGAACATCCTTGAGGAAACCATCAAGCAAAGTATTTGGGCTTTTGTACTTGAAATACAAGAGGAGGAATATTTGTGGAAGTAAATAATGAACACCTCACAGTGCAGTGTTATTTGAAAGGTATGGAATATCTGGAGTTAAGATTATTTGGAGGATACAGGACCCCTCCACTTCCTAAGAGCATTAAACTCTTGTCTCCCACCTCCCAGGGAGAGTTTGAACCACTCCAAAGTATATATCAGTGTTGTTCTTAGTCTCTCCTATTAGAGTAAGTCCACTTTACATTAAATATGTATCAGGGTAAAGAGAGAAAAAACAGGCAAGACAGCTAAGTTCCTATCCCTTGTCCACCAAGTGGTTTAGCATTCTATGTAATGTTGAACATCATTAAGTACTTGAAGGAAATCTACTTTGAAGTTATACCTATAGTAGTGGTTAGTGAACTCTGTTGTGAGATATGGCTTCAAATCCTCTTGAACTGCAAGAGAACTGAATCAGGGTTTCTCACATCTTCAAAAATTCCAGTCCAGATTGGCTGGGTAAGGAGAAGTAAAAAAGAGTAATTTTTCTGTCTGTCTGCTTAGTGATTAATATATACCACTACTTCATGCTTTTACCACAAATTTCCAAAAATACAGTTGTCAAAACTTGTCTTTTTTCTTTTGGGCACAATGTTTTGGTGGCTTTCGGATTAAATTTGCTGATAGTTCTGAAAAGCGAAATAAAAGCCCAAAATATTTTTCCTGGTTTCATTTATAGTTTAAAAAAGAGAGCATGCAAGGATTAGATATCTCAGGTTTTACTACTACAAAAACATGTATGAAGGCAAGCACAGTGAACACGTGTTACCGAAGTTTCTCACTCTGAGTCCCTCCTCAGCTCTCTTTGCATCTCTGAAGCACCAAGGCTCTTCTTGGGATCCATTTTGCCAATGATCTTTGCCAGGAAGACACACTCCAGCACCCATCTTCGCCTAAATTTGCTTTACTTCAATGCCAGAGCTAAAAGAGTAATTTTCCAGACCATCACAGCACTAGAATACCAAAAAAGCAGAAGTTTGGGTTCATTCCTTCTCCCCAACTCACAGTCCTGCTATAGGACTAAGGCAGAAGTGGCGTCAGAGCGAGTTTAAAATGAAGCAATCAGGATCCAGAGATCTCATAATTTCACCTTCTGTAAACAGAGCCCAGCTATTAACCCCAAACTAAATAGACTTCACAAGAAACAACTGTGTGCTGTACAATATGCATCACTGAAGACCAGCTGTGGGAAGGAAGACTTACAGAATATGCTTTATTAATTGAACTATTACATTTTACAACTTGTTTTTCCTTTGCAGAGTGCTCTCTGCAAAGCACCAAAGAGAAGGCTCCTCATGCTGGCTTGAAATTCAATATTAGTATCATGGAGACAGAGTCATCATGCTGATCCAGACAAAATCCAGATTGCTTTCCAGTACTCCTTTGCCCTCCCTGGCAAAGTCTCATACCCAGGTCCCACCACCATGCACTGACATATTGGCCAGCTGGTAAGGAGTATATAATAACTGGCTAGGTCCTACTGCCTCTCAGCTCAGAGGAGCATCAATGAAACAGCTTCAGAAACTCTTCTGCCCTCTTACAGCTACTCCTGCTATGTCAATGGTGAAAGGATCATCCCCATGGACTGGCTGAATATACTAGAGCTGCAGGGATGCAGCCAGCTATTTAAGATCAGAAGTAAAGCAGGCACTGAACTCACAATGAAAAATCTCTCTTTTTTTTTTTTTTTATGCTTGTCTCTCCCAACTACTTACAACCAGTGTTGAGGAGAAGACCACTGGATTTAAATATTTTGCAACTCTGATAGTATTTTTACCTTTTTGTATGTGTAGTTCACTAGGATTAACAAACACAATGAAAAGTTCCACTGTTTAACTGCATATTAAGCACCCATATCAGACCTCAGAAGGGTTGTTCTCCATGTCCTTCAGTGTATATCACTTTAAAGCTAGGTGACTCCTAGCCATCTTTTCGTTCTGTATAAGGGTCCGAGAAATCAGTGGCTTTTGTACTCCCAAATGCAAGTATATCTCTAAAATCTATTTTCCCATCTTAAATTTCTTTTTTTTTTTTTCAGAACAATGAAAAATAGACTGCAGTAAGATTTAATACTTATCATGAGTACTTTGTACATTATGTGAAAAAAACAAGACTAGCCTGGATCTGTGACTTCCATAATCTTATTTCATTGTTCTTGTCTTTGCAAAGCGCCCAAAACAACATAATTTGATTTCATATCATTCAAATGACTGCCAGTATTACATGATTAATATAAATGAACAATGTCTGAGGAAAAAAATAATACCAGATGAACATAAACACTAGAGGATGATTCATTCTTGGTGTAATTTCTGTGTCAATGGAAAATACACCAGGGATAAATTTGGCCCTGTGACGCAGAACTTCCAGGAAACATGAAGCTATTGTAACTAGAGATCTCTGCTGACGTATGAATTGAAAAGCAATATAGAAATGAGGCAAATTCAGCATGGGCATAAAAGGAGTGAAGCCAACTCTATTAATTACCCAACTGAAAAAAAATAAAGCTGGGATCAAGATAACTAGCATACATAAAGAAAAGGATGAAAACATTAGGCAAGAACAACAGGATGATGACAGACTTGAGAAGCAGCACATAGTAAATAGGATGACTAAAATGGAAAAAGAAAGTGTTTTCCATTACATTCAGCACAGAATACAAATCTTTGACTTCTGGGAAACTCAGTTCAGAGTGTGTTCAATGAACTACATCTTTCAATAAACATCCTTTATGCCCATTAATAACCAAATTAATACAGCTTTGCTAACACCACATTCATACATAAAATTGTGAAGAGAAAGCTTTTGATCTGACGAAATTAGGGTAAAGGTGATCTGTTTCTACACAATTGACAGTGTTATTTTCATCGCTTCACAAGGGGTGCAAGTACCAGTTCATGTCAAGAGATGCCCCAAACTTTTAATTTAAACTTCTATTAGTGTAAAATATAGGTGGTAGAGAGCAGAAGAGCAAAGGTCAACATGCATTTTATTACAAATAAACCCATTTAATTGGCACATATTTTTCCTAAATTTTATAAGAGATTGTCAGAATCATCACTAACGCTACTGTCCCAATCTTTTGCCCTGGGGGAGATACAGGAACTTGTGTCAGTCTCAGTACGTGCCGTCCCTGCCTGGGTTTGCTGCCTACGGAGGATGGGAGACAAGACCCACCCACATCTTACTCCAATGTAGAGTTACACACAGCCAAGGCCCACACTTGGTGCCCAAGACTGCCTGTAGCAATTATCCATTAACGTGCACAGATTCTGCTGTGAAGATAATTTAGGTCAGAGAACAGTGGTGAAATTTTCCTTGTGGTTATTTTTAAGAAACTGGCATGTTTTATTACAATATCTAAGGTTGTTTCTAAACCAAGAAACCTATTCATGGTGTCACCAACCATACTACAAATCCTTATGTTCCATGCAAAATGTGACAAGTCAAACTGTAGATGATGTTTTCTGATAGTTTATTGAAGGCAAGAAATGATATCATCAAAAACTCAAGTTGACAAGTTCTCCAAAAACAGTGAGGAAAAATTTTAGACTCACTTCTAGTCACGTATTTCTTCTCCTGAGTATTAACAATCAAAGAGAAATAGGAAAGTGAAGAAGGAAAATAAATCCAGATCTTCAAATGGCCTCTCTCATTCTCATGACAAGGTAATTAAGTTATGGGTTGAGAATTTGTCCTTGTTAGAACATGAATCTGTCCTTTCTGGTGAAAGTTGAGTGCATACAAATGACCTCACCAAGCTGTACCCCTAAAAAATTACACCATGTAATCACGAGCCTAGACACTGTGTGAACTTCATAAGCACAAATTAAATTTCCACAGATGGACAATCCCAAAGACACAGCCTAGATGAAATCTGACTTTTCCATGTTCTGCAGACTAAGCCTTGTCATCCTTGACAAGTGAGCTTTTTCCAGTTGTGTTATGTAAAATAGTGTTATCAGAGGGAAGTAGCACTTTGTGATAGTCCTGTATCAGGCTCATATTTACTAGATTGCAGGTCTAGAATCTGAAATCATCAACAACCTATTCAAGACTATCTTTTGGCCTGTAAAAAACCACTCCAAATAAAAATATTTGAGGAGGATTTTGGCAATTATGAACCTATGTCTTTCAAAGTACTGAAAATGCAGTCACTATGAGTTACTATACAGAGTTGATTCTCAAATAACAGACTTTCTAAAATATAAAGAAACAGACGTATACAGAAAATCCTTGCTGAAATTTTTATCATAGAAATATTTCCATCTAAAACAATTAATAGTCCTCTTGTTTGGCTTTATTGCCATGAATTATCTCTCTGTTATGATTGTCTGAACTACAAAAGAGATTTCAGTGATTAACAAGTAATGTTTATCTCTTGATTTTGTGTTATTATGTTAAAATTACCTATCTTCTAAAATACTAATAAATAAGGAAAAGAGGATGCTGTTCTTGTCAGTCAATCTAAAACAAGATGTTTTTGTCCAACGAGAAAACATATCATATGTACATTACTAGCTTGGTTGATTTGTTCTCTATCTTATCTTTTGCAAGCAAGACCTGAAGTGTAAGAGGCAGAGATTTAGTAAAATGCATTTTCTAAATAAATAAAAGCTAATTATTTCCCTGTGGCAACCACCCTGAAGAATATTACATAAAGAATCCTACATAGTTGGATGCTTCTTTTCACATGATAAATGATGAGCATCTGTCCAGGCAAGGATCAGTAGTATGGCTTCTCTTACAAAGTAAAGCAAGGTCAGAAGTTTAGGTATCTATCTTTATGTGTCTGAAATAGCAAGTAGCACCCCCAATACATTACAAGTGCATCGGTTTGCACCCCTATCCCAAAGTGAGAAATTTGGTGCAGATGAAGCTATTTACTACTCGAAAAACATGAACCAATTTCTGTAACAATGACTTGATCCTGACATCTGTCTTCATGTAGACTCTCAACACTGACAATCAGATACTTGTCAAAACATGAACTATTAACTTCAGCAGCAAAGAACTGCCCTTCTGAAGACTTCTGTCATCATCATTACTAAGTAACCAACAAATAATGGTCCTTTCTATTTAATAATCCCAAAAAAACATCAGCTGGCAAGCAGGGGAACTGGGTCAGGTGGTTGGGTAAGAGACAGATGTCAAGTGACAACTTTAGGACTAAAAGGACTTAGAGGACTAGTACAGGCATGTGGTTTTCATTCAGAAGAGGAACAGAGATAGGAAAGGAATCTCCCATCAACCTCCCTAACGTTCCTTCCCTTGTCTGGTTTCCCATGGTCTAAGGAATGAGGAGTAAAGGGTTAGGAAGAAAGGTGAGTAGAAGACAAAGGGGAAAACATGTTGTTAATTTCTTCCCCTGTTCCTTCCTATCTGTGGCAAGTACAGAGGATCTAAGCAGGAGAGAAGAACCAAGAGGAGGTGTCATGCAGGGACAGGGGATCATCAGATCCCTCATGATTAATAGGTCTGGAGAAGCTCCTTCACAATGCAATCTGCGAATGAACGTAGTCATCAAAATATTTGGACATGTCTGACACTACTAAATATTCAAGCTAAAACGCATCCTATCCTTTCATAACAAGTTTATCTGGATCCTTCTACATTCGAGTCCTGGCTTCCAACATGGAGCAATATCACCAGTTTCCCCACTTCTGTGTACTCCAGGGCATCCTACAAGCATAGGTATAACTTCTCTGACTGGTCATCCTGATTTTCCCTCCTATTTTTGGTATACATAACTGGGAATATTTTTTCCTATAGTGAATTGACTTGCAGTTTTCTAAACTTTTTGTGTGCCTGCAGTCAGAGAAAATATCTTACATTATTTGTGTCAAATTCTCAACAGAGAGAACCAGAATTTTATCTTTGCTCAATAGAGATGTAGTGTTACCACCTTCAGTTTTGCCTATGGGTTAGCCTGTTTTATTGAGAAGGGCTGGATGTAGTGCACTTCTGTGCTAGAGCTGATTCAGAATCCAGTGGTCTGATTTACTAATATAAATCAGCACAGCAACATTGCTGCCTCTTCATACACTCACTTTCCCCACATCCTCACTCCAATCCACTGTCATTGCTGGGTATGTTCTCCATGCAGAGAAGATAATTCTTTCCACCATGTCTTACCCACATCGTCAGTTCAACAATATTAGATTTCATAACTAGGCTATGCCGATCACAGCTGGAGCAGAAGGAACCTAGAGGATTGGAGAAACTATTGCTCTGGTTCTAAATAGCAAAGGTTTTTTCTCTCTGTACCATCAGGGTTTTTTGACTTAAGTGTCTTTGCTTTTAGTTACCGCATCACATAACCAAGGGTTTCCTCTCTGACATTATAGTATAAACCTACAGCAGAAAATTAAAGTGCAAGAGTCTGCCCTACACTATTTACATCCCTTACATCCAGCAAAGGTTTCTACAGAGCACTTATTAACTTTCTATTAACTCCGTATCTAAATACACCTGCTACATCACTGTACAAGAGATTCGCTTTGAGAGACAGGATGCACTGCAAGCAGAAGATAATAGAACAGTCATATTAAATTTAACTACAGAAGCACCTCCTTGTTATAAAGCAATATCCCTTATTTTCAACACAATTTTCCCTCTGTTGAAAATAGCTATCAGTCTGTGTAATCATTATACGAGTAGTGGTGCAGATGAAGCTATCCAATGGGGTATTTTTTTTCTGTATCTTAACTAATTTATTTTGTCTACATCTCGTGTTCCTAGTGTATTATCTTGCCAAGAGAAATACGGACATAATGTTCCAAACACATCTTGTTGATGGGAGGAAACTGTGTATGAATTGGCAACCTTGTTAGGAAGTTAGCAATATGTTAGCCCCGTCTCCTGTGGTTTTGTCATCTAAAGAAATTTATGCCACACTAGTCACCTCACCAAGTTAATCGTAACATAGAGAAATTGAGGGAGAAAATTCAAGGAAAAGGTGATGAGAAAGAGTAGGGGTATCGGTAGAAATCATAAAAATATGTGGATTGTTTTCCTTAGAAAACAAGTGAATAAGAGGCTATAGGATTAAAATATACAAAGACTAAGACTGAGAAATTCATTTTCTCTGTGCTGAAGCACAAAAGTAACCGGATATTCAATCAAAATAGAATATCCTCTCATATGATATTTACTCAAACTGTGGAGCTACATTTCTAGATGTCACAAGCATCAGGACAGTAGCAAGATGGAAAAGGAGATTACATATTCAGAGGTAGCAGAAGAAAATATGGAACAGAGCTAAAAGCATTTCAGAGGAGATTAATCTTCATGTTTCAGGGTGGAGTGGAAAAGTGAAAAAGTGTCTTTTCTGAGGTATCTGAGCTGGCCACTTTCATAGTAAGACTGAATGGCTGATCAGGCCACCTAACTGGACTGTTGTGTTGGATTAGCTCCCAGACCAGCCCTCACCTGCAGAGTAGAAATGTTGAGACAGCTAAATGGTCTTTTTCCTTTAAAAAAACAGCAAAACCTACAAATGTATTCACTTTTCCACCCCAGTCTTATATCTGCCTGCTATCTGTAGAGTGAGAGATTGCATTTTCCTTCTATTCAAATCACTGCAAAAAAAATCTGTTAAAAGGGAAAGTTAGAAGGACAAAAAGAATTTGAAAGGTCGGAACCACATATGTACACATGTGGAGGAAGATGCCTACCTTCACCTTCTCAAACTGGATTTATGTTGCAGTCATAGTTTCTGTAGGAACCCAAGAAAAGCTATGCATGCAAGATATGGGACATAAAATGCAGTGCTCTTCATCTTAAATTCATTTGGTCAATCATCCTTGCATTATCATCACAAGGAGCTGGAGGGACATCTAGTGGACTTGTTTACGAGCAGGAAGGCCTTCGTGCTATAATTTTACTGCAGTGCTCTACATCAAAGGTGTTAATGTTGTTTTTTCCACTAAATGGGCATATGAAATGCCAGAATAGTACTAAAATCCACGCCATGCAACACAGGCAGCCAGCTATAAAACATACTGTCATAAACTCTAGATCTGTAGTCTGATTCTCATATCCAAACCAACATACAATTTAAAGCAAATCTACAGCTTGCTGACACTATTAGATCAGAACTACCTGTTTAAAATACAGTCCTGAGGCATTCTAACCATAAATATGTATAGTGCACATTGTGACAATCTTCCAAAAGGTGTTTATGGTTTAACATCTATGAAAATTCCTTTACAGGCTGCAGGCAAGAGATAATTCTATTTCAGATATCTTCTTTAAGAGTAAGAGAGAGCTATTTTCCAACTTTACCCTAATCCTATTGGCTTCAAGATGAGTAATGCATTTTGGAAAGCAGAATGAGATATTCAGCAACATGTATTTTATAAAAACTTTATTCTTATCCAAGCTGTGAATATTTAATTCCACTGGCCTTGCTCAGTAACATACCTGAACATTTCCAGGCTCCTTAGGAATGCAGTTACAACATATAGGGAAGTGGACAGAACAGAGCTGAGGAATGCTCTGATTCTGGGGAATAATCCTAGTAATTTCAAATACCTTATAAAAATTCAAGACATACTACATTTGAGGGTTTAAACTTTTTTGGTGCCTGAGTCCAACAGATGCATTCCAAAATAGTTCATCAGCTTAACATCTGTATCTTTAAGAATATCTTTAGGTAATCTAGTAGTTCCCACAAATATTAATTTGAGCTTTTGATGTGCAAATGTGTTCAACTTCGTTCCAGACATGAGAAATCATTTTTCTGTTTAACTGAACACTTAAAACATTCTAGCTTAAGAGGCAACTGAAGGAGAATCAAGAAAAAGCCATTTCCCTCATCTCTCCACAGGAGAGAAAAGCTGAGTCTCAGCTTTTATCTCTCTAGTTTTCCCTCTGTAGTTCCCTGTAGTTGAAACTATACAAGCAGAAAAACCCTCCAAATGGTGAATTTTAGAAACATTTTCACCTTTTGAAATTTAAAAGTTATTTCATTCTGTGGCCTGTTTTGATTAATGAGAAATGGGCCGATATCAAACTAGGCCAATTTAGAAAATTAGAATGGAAATCATTTCTGTTGAAGAAGCTAATACCTGAAAGGAAAAGGCCAACTTCTCTCAGATATAAACTTCGTAATTTCCTGAGCCTTCCTAAAATGCAAACCCATACTAAAACCACAGCTCTTGAAAAGCATGAAAGTGTCAGGGCAATGGAAACAAAGACTAGGAATCAAATGGGGGGAAGAAATCTTTCTTTAAATTTAAAAACAAGGGGAAAAAAAAACCTCACGTGTCTCATGATTTTTCTGGAACTTGTCAGATGGCTCTTCGGTCCCTGACAATGAAGGGCCTACAGGTACAACTGGGACTGCCTCAAAACTGAGCTGTCATCCACTTGAGTTCTCAGATCTGTTATCTGTTTCCATCTGCAAGTTCTGTCCAGGCAATCTGTGAGGACTTCAGGAATCTGCATCAAGCTAGTGGTCATTGAGGTGCAACTCCACAGCTGAAATGTGGTGATCCTGAAACAGGTGGGATTCATTAGATCTAATTTTTGCTTATGCACTTCATGGCAATCTGCACGCCTCAGATCAGTTGCGAGGGGCTCACTCACTGTCCAACAGCCAAATTTCAACCTCTAAGATGAGATACCCTACACTGAATAATAAAAAGCCCTCCAAGTACCTGCTTAAGCTGCAGTCCCTGGTGGGAATGTTTCTTTTCCTACAGTTCTCAGAGGCTTAGCTCTGGTGTCTCCCAGGTGGTCACGATGCTGCCCAGAAGAGGAAGGGCTGCCTTCATCCAGTGACCAAGGATATTACTCTCGTCCTAGTTTGAGCATAAAATTCACATTACATAGGGTAACTTGCAGCTGGCTGTCACAATTCTGTGCTGGGACACAAATCTAGGAGACTCAAAATGCTGTGATTAAAGGGCCAGACCTTGGAACAAAGGCTGACCAGACTCTGACCAGTTTCTAAAGGGACAGTCTGCTCCGTCATGGCAGTACATGCCTCAAGAAAAATCAAGTCTTTATCTGAATTATGATATTTTTTCATCACATTACTGAAAATACAATTAAAAATGCCACTTTTAGAAAACAATTAATTTTTCCAACATCTGCACTTTTCACTCCACCCAAAGCTCTTGGTGTTGACTTTGTAAAAAAAAAAAAAAATAATAATTAGGATTTCTCTCAGAAGCTTCTGATACTGCAAGGGGAATTTTCTCCTTTGCTAGAATCATATATATTTGCCTACAAATTGGTAAATTAACAGAATCAACATGACAGAAGGTAGACATGCAAACAAGAAAATCACACTTGGAAATTTTACTGCATTGTTGGTTGTTTCATATAGAGTAAATATTTGGTAGCACAGCGTTGATGTGCTATAGGAGTAAAAATACTGAATTAATTATATAGAAACAGGAGTCTGGGAGTGATCTAATCTTCAAATAATTGTGAATTCACAGGTCAAAGAACATACCCTCTTTCAAGAAGGTACATCCTCTGTTTGAATATGTTCCTTATGAAAAATGCTCATTTCAGGTTATTTTGCCATACATGAATAACATCCAAGCACATTTTGCTACACTTCCTAATACACAGAACGCCCTTCACATCCCTCATTAAATTCAACTCCAGGTGGACTTTCACTTTCTTAATCTAATCTCTGTTCTCTCAGAAAGTGTCTCTGTTCCTCCAAGACTTGGAAGAATGACCTGACCCTGCTTCTACGCTCTTTTGTTATGTTTTTCAGTTGGGACACCTCATCTATTTCTCCCTCCTGTCTGTAGCAGACGCTTGCCACAGCGTGCATGTTGGTCACCCTCTAACCCTAACCCGTGAGCTCTCAGCTGGCTCTTCTGCAGTGTGTGAACTCTGTACAAGAAGAAAGCAAAATCTCCAGAAGACTGGCTTTCTGAAACAGACATCTGTACAAACCATTAAAGAAACATATTATTCCTGTTGCACCAACACAGGAAGACTGCCACTTCTACCGCCATGATACCTGCTATGGGTCAACTTTCTACAGGCTACAAGAGCAGAGAAAGTATGGTTTTGTAAGTATAGAGCATTTGTCCACAGCAAGCTCTGAGGTGCAAATAGAGATTACTGAGCAAGATACTTGCTTTCATTGATATTTTGACTAAATTCTGGTTTAGGTTCCTAGATTTGCTTGAATTCAAACATGGAAAAGAAATATGCCCATAAAACTGAAAACAATCTCATAAAAAATCCCAGAGAAAACTAGCCAGATTTCCATTCCCTTTTTTTTATATGTATATATATTTTTGGACCTGAAGGGACTAATTATGCCTGTCACAAACAGAGACAAAATATCTGACAGTCTTTCTTTCCACTATTCTAGTGTTATATTTGTTCCCATCTCACTGAGTTTTCATGGATAGACACAGGAATGAGCAACAACACCAGTATTTGGGCAATGGATTTTCTAATTAGATCATGTAATTTGGCATCTCCTGAAAGGTAGACAAGATCAAAATTCAGCTCTGTGCATTTACTAGCTACATAGTATTTATGGAAAATTTATGAAGAGGATTAATAGATACCCAAAAACTGAAGCTGAGCTTTTCCTTGGATAAGGATCTTGCAATGTGCAGTTTAACAAAGAGAGGCTGATTGCTATGTGACAGATATTTCAGGGAGCATCCATTTGGATTGCAGGAGCAAATTCCTGCACACTGTATTGCTAGATGTTTTAAATCCAAGTCCAGACAAACAGTTTAAAAGTTAAATTTCATTTCTGTGGCCTCCAAAATACACGGTTAAAATGAATTTCTAAAAGGCTGCAGTGAACAAGACCACGCAAGCTATTCAAATGGTAAAGGTGGCTTATACCAGCCTGAAGATGCTAATCTCATCGCTGAAAAAGGCAGCCAGCCAAAACACAAGATTATTCCCAACAGATTTACAGGCCAGCAAAGAAATGTCCATCTCAGGCTTGAAATCCTTTTGACTGAGTAATAATAGTATTACATCCACCAGTGCCTTTCCCATCCTTTTTCAGATTTCCACACAACCCAATTCAACAACAAAGGAGAAAACTATGAAAAAAATCTTACCTATTTCAGTCCTTAGGATGCAGAGAGCAAGGGAAATATTTTCCTCTCCAACTACATTTTTCTTCTTCATATTTCTTTTAAAAAGACGGCACATCTCTTGCTTTAAAAAGCACTTTTCCTGGAATCACAGGATCGCAATGGCTGAGGACCTCTGGACCACATGGACCTCTGGAGATTACCGAGTGCAACCTCCCTGCTCAAAGCAAGGTCACCTAGACCAGGTTGCTGTGGATCATGTTCAGCTGAGTTTTTAATATATGCAAGGACAGAGACTCGACAACCACTCTGGGTGACCTGTGCCTGTGTTAGAACACCTTCAAAGTAAAAAAGTTTCCCTTATGTTCAAATGAGAATCACCATACTTCAGTTTGTGATAATTCTCTCTTGTTCTTTCACTGGATACCACTTAGCAAGGTCTGGCTATCTTCTTTGCTGTCCCACATCAGATATTTGCACACATTGATAATATGCCCCTGCACTTTCTCTTCTGCAGTCTAAACAATCCTATCTCAGTTTCTCCTTGTATGTCAGGATTGGTTCTAATGCCTTAATTATCTCCATGTTCCTTTGCAGGACTCACTCCAGCATGTTCATGTCCTTCTTGCCCTGTGGAGCCAAACCTGGACAGAGCACTCCAGCTGTGGACTCACCAGGGCTGAGTCAGGGAGTGAGGATTGCCTCCCTCAACTTGCTGGTGCCACCACCTATTGCAGCCCACCTGGCCACCTTCACATAAGGGTGCATTTCTGGGTAATAATTTTTGTTGTATTCCACGTCCTTTTCGGCAGCATCGTCACCCAGCCAGTCACCCCTCAGGCTGTGCAAGTGCAGGGGGACCTGGCTGGTGGCAGGCAAAAATTCTGCCACCAGGGTTTTCTACCACTGTCTATGCTTTCACATTGTCCTCTCTTATCACCACTGAGACAGACCTATCAGCCAGTAATCTGAAAGCCCAGCATGGACACTTTTTTTAGGAGTCAGGCCCTGCCCTGGCAGATCCCATAGGCAGCCCCCACTGCTCCCAACCCCAGCCCGTGGGAGCCACCAGCCTGTGCTGCACCATGAAAGATAGGTGCAATGTCAGAATACACAAGAAAGCTGCTGTATTCCTGTTATACAACTCCACTTTATTTAACAATTCTTAGAATTCTCTGCTGAACACCCTGAGACTTTAGGGTTATTTCTGTTCAGTCTCCTAGGTTAATTCATCGGTAAATCCGCAAGGGATGGTAGGCGTTCAGCGATCTATCTTCATTTTCTGCAGTTTACCCCAAGTCCCGCTGAGGCTGCGGAGCGAAGGCAGCGCCATCCATGCGGGCAGGAGGTGTCCCCGGGAATGCGACACGGGAAAGCAATTGCCAGCACCAGGCGGAGGAGTCATCGCCCTTCACCCGGCGTGCGGCAGCTCTTCTGCAGGATCGTTGCCCACACGGCAGGACAAAGCGGAGTCCGCTTCGGTGCTCACTCGCCGTCTTTGTGCCCGGGTCCTTGCGGCGGGCCGGGCTCCCGAGCAGCCCCGGGGGCGCCATCGCCTCCTCCGCCCCCGCAGCCACCGCCCGGGAACAGGACGCGACATCGCCGCCAGGGGGCGCCCGCGGGCTGCGACGCGGACAGGGGCGCGGGCAGCGCGTGTGTCGGGGGCTGTCCCGCCCGCTCGCAGCTCCCGCAAAAGGGCCGTTTTCCCCCGGTTCGCCCTCCTCACGGCGCGGGTGTCCCTGGGGAAAGGGGCTCCCGTAGCTTCACTGGGCTGCGGTGACAGCCTGGTCTTTCCAACAAAAAACAGTAGCTGGAGAGGGGAGTGTGGGGTTTCGGTCCAATTTTGGACTCAGGAAAGTTAAAAAATGGTTCCAAGAGTGAGATTAAGACACAAACGAGGTCAGATACCGCTACACAAGCTTATTTTATTTTTATGCCTAAAGACAGAGTAAATTTATTTCATTTTGACACCTAAAGCTACAGCAACAAAGGGGGAGAAATCAGGAGGAAAGTTAAGCAAGCATGCAAGAAGATAAGCAAGCGATAAGCAAGAGACAGTCACTGCCCGGGATCCAAGCATCGCCTCCTGTGGGGCAGCTCTCAGGTTTCAGGCCTCGGTAGCACGGTGCCAGTTTGCAGGTCTCAGGTCCTGGTAACGCTTGGTATTTTGCAGGTCTCGGGTCGTGCCGGTATCAGAGTCCAGGTCCCGACAGGTGCTGGCAGTGCTCAGGTCTCAGGTCTGCCGGTGACAGGTGACAGGTTTTGGTCCTGGTGGTGGATGGCCACACTTGCAACTTGTAACTTGGTCATTTTATGGCAGCTGGTGGCGGGCGTTGCCTGAGCACGCTGCAGGCCTTGTCGCAGATGTTGGTGGCTGATATTGCCGGAGCTTCACTTGAGCTTACATAAGCTTCAAGCATTCTTTGAGTTTTAGCAGTTCACAGTGATCATGCATTTTGCACTTTAATTCACTGTATTTAGGCCTTTACAGTGGGCCCAATTAAGCAAGCAGCGTGAGCAAGCATTTTTCTATAACAAGCAGACCTTAAGCATATTATTTTAGCAAGCAAGCTTTGAAACAAATAATTCCCAATATCTCAGCCTTCCACACTTATGCCATATGTTAAGGCCCACCATCTTTCACACAACCTCAGAGCGTATGCTGACAGCCACCGTCTCTCACAGGGAGGGGGAGCAGCAGTGAGCCTCACCAGGGTACCGGGACTTTGTTTTCCTGGGCAAGAGCAGATGAAATTCCAGAAATGCCATTTAGATTGTTGCCAAATGATACCGAGGAAATCAACATGTGGTAATGAGTTGCAACAGTAGAGGCTTGTTTCCAGGACAAAACTCTTCAAGACTTTGTACATTTCAGTAAGTAGGAATTCTGTGGTTTGAAAAAAGTGGAGGGAGGTTTGGTAAAGCAGCTAACTTAAAAAGGGTAACATAAAACGCAATCTCCAGGAGTATCTTTTTTTGTGAACCTTTACTATTTATCATTTACATAAGGCTTTTTTTGTTGTTGTTCTTTGATGTCAAAACAAGAAGTTAATATCCACCTGGTTTCATTTGTACACAAGGTAACACACAGAAGGGTTGAGTGCCTCATTTTGGGTCATAAACTAAGTCGTGGGCAAAGTAGAGACCAGAATTCAGATTCTCCAAATTCCAGTCCACGTCCCTATCCAACACAAAACTCTAGTACCATACTTCTGCAGCAGTTTACACTGTTCCACATAATATATTTTGATGCTTTCCATTGTACTACTCTTGCACAGCTTTAATTTCATAGCAACTTTGTCAAGATAGTCAAGTCAACCCTGAAAACCTGTCTTGCAGAGGCAGAAAAGAACCGTTATCAGCTTGGTATACTAATTCTCATTTGCAATCTCCACAATTTTATTTCCATCAAGAGAGGTAGCACCATGATTCCATTAATGCCAATTCCTGCCATTTCAGAGAGGGCAGGAATTAATTCTCTGTGTGAAACATTAAGAGCATTAAGACATTTAGTTCAGTACCTCTGGGACTAGATCCTTTTCTCAGTTCAGGGATCAAACCCGCTCTGAAGCCAGGGTTAAATTCAAACAAAATGACTAAAGAGATACGGTCTCTAAAAACCTTGCTCTTCCTGTTATCTTTACCTCTCTCTCCATGAAGCCCCAGCCTATATCTAATCAAGCAGAAAACCATTTTTTTCCTTTTTCAGTTTTCTGCCAAGTAAGGGCGTAAAATCAGCTCAGGTGTTGATGAGTGCAAATTGGTGCAACATAAATAGGAAAATCATGCAATTGAGGGTGAGAGGAGAAAAATGCAGGTGAAGAACTTCAGTCCTCCAGCTGTAATGACTGGCCCAAGCAATCCTAAGCCATTAGCTCCACCACCAGTAGCTGACAAACTGTGTACACCAGCCTCTCTTCCCTGAGTGAAGAACAGAGTTGGAGCTCCTCACATCTGGAGTCCTTCTGTAGGTGACCTTAGTTTAAAAGTATACATGATGTTACAGAGAAAGGGGGGGAAAAAAAAAAATAAGACCACCAGTTTTCAGTCCTTTCACAGGGGCTTTTCTCAACCAATTTTATTAAAAGACAAAGTTCATGCACAAATAAAACCTCCTTGGATCCCAAGTGCATGAAACTGTCCTGACTTCAAGCACACATTCTCTCCTCGATCACAAAACAGTGTTGATTGAGCCACCTTCACAAAAAAATGGAAGCACTCACTGCTCCTGGATGAAGTAGCCCCATGTTGCAATGTAACTTCTTACTTTTGCTATTTTCTCAGTTTCCCAGAATTGTACTTGCACAGAAAGAGCAGCACATGCCACTCCTGCTTTTGGCTTTACTTTTTTCTTAAGCATTCTTGAGAAATCCTTCGGGTTACTACCAAAACTTTCTCTCACCTCACTGGAGGGCGGCAATACACTTGACAATGCTGTGGATTCTCATGGTGGTGACTATGACCTCCAGAAGAGCAACAGTCTTGCTCAGCGCCACATTCTCCACACACACTGACATTGGTTTGGGTGGCATTACCAATGGCAGTGCCAATCAAGTACCAGGAGGAGGAGGGCCCTTTGCATCTGCATCACTGTATTACTACACATGGGCCTATCGTTTGTCAAGATACTGACTGTTCATCAAGATCTGACATGTACTTTAAAAGGCAACATCAGTCTGTGAAAGGGAATCTGCAGAAACAGTGGGAATATCAGCAATGCAGGCTGAAGAGTGATGGCAGCAAGTTCAGGCACATCTCAGCTAAGATGAGCAGCAGCTGATACCTGCAGAGAGGACAGTGCAAGTCCTGCCCTTCAGCTGCCATGGGAGCATGTCCACAGCTTATGGATGAGCCACAGGAACACCATCTCCCCATTTACAGGTGCGATTTCTGCACTTCTGCTTGTAAAAGACAAATGTAATTGACATAATGTGAATGTGTCTTCGCCTAGTTTTTATCATATTAAAATAATTATACCGCCATTTTGAACAGTGAGAATTTTTTTCCTATAACTTGATACACATTGAGATCACATTGGACACAATAAGCATTTATTTCATTAGGATCATGTCTTGGTTTTATTAAACATTCTTTGTATTGCTTGGCAGCATGGGCTTTGATGTGTAAATTCTTTAGACGCGTTCTTGGAATAAAAAACATAGCTTTCTGAAACAGCAAAAAAAAATCCGCTTTAAGCAAAGCCTTGGAATACGCCTGAGAGGCTGGGAAAGTGGGGGAGGCAGCTCAAAGTGGCCTCTGGTCAGGGATTCCCAAACCATATAAGCAACTTGTGGTGCACAAGACATTTCAAAATATCCCATATGTGGGAAGGTACAGAGACAAACCGCTGCTGCGCCGAAATGTGAAAGAGGAACTCCCAAGGTTAAATCCTTTCTGGTTGATTATGCAGTCGAGCAGGTAATTTCTAGTCACGATGTAAAATGAAAACCCTGAAAGAAGGTTCCCCTACCACTGAAATTCCTGTACATGAGCTAAGGTAACCACAGTTTAAATTAATTCCCATTCCCAGAACCCAGCAAAGACGTCGCATTACTTCTATATTGGAGAGACAACACAGCAACATTACAAAACCTTTACCATGGAAAAATTACCAGTTAATAGCACATTCGTCTTTTGTCATTTGCAGTGGCAAAAGTTGGATTGGGAAGCTGAATCGTACAACAAACGTATCTTTTTGCTCTTCTTGTTGCATTATTTTCTTTCAGCCTGTCATATATAACGTTAATAATTTGCTCAAGTGACTTGCCCTCCATTCAGGTCTCCTGTCACCCATCACAGCTACAGGTGAAGACAGCTTTCGTTATCCACTGGCAACTGGCTTAAAGAAAAAGAATTTCAGGTAGTTCTCCAAGGAAATCCAGACCTTACTTTTCAGCCGTGACCTGAAAAATAAGCTTCAGCTGTAGAGGTTTCAGTCTCCCAGATCAATGACCACACAAGGTGATGGCTGTTGTGATTGTCTGAGGTGATCCACTACATCCTGCTTCCACCCTCACAGGGGAAAAACTTGTATTTAGCCTGGCACTAGTATCTTCTGGGGGTGGTAGTTTGCCTTTGGGGATATTCATGACATGTATTTTGTTTCTCTCCCCCATGTTCCCTTTGTTTATACCCATTTGTACAGTGTATTGCTTATGCCTGAGGAAAAAGCTTTTCATCAAAGCCTAGAGAGCTTGGTTTAATTTCCTCTATTTAATTTAATTTCCCCACAGTTCTGCATCAGTGTGCAAAACAGTGTGTGCCTGCGCTTATTTATTAGGGATCCCCAGGGGCTGAGCTTGGCCCAGAGACTGGATCATGCCTTCCTTTTTGCCAGTCAATCCCTGACAGAAAAGTTACATGAGTGAAGATACCAGAGCTACCAGCACCCTGGGCTGCAAGAGAGCAATGAGATTATGAAAGGAAAGCAGTTTTAGAAGTGAGAAGTAATTTTTCCTGCAAGTGTGTGGAACCGTGTAAGAGCTTTTGGCATATGCATGGCACTTCTTTCTGGCCTCGCAGTCTCTTTGCTGTGTATATTCAAGAGACAACAGTGAAGATCTATACCTGCCTATATGGATACGTAGTGGGCATGTACTCTGTGGTGCCTCATGGGCCAGAGGACAGCCTGTGCCTGTAACATAGCAGTACCCTTGCTGAGGAAAACAATGCAGATAAGAGTAGGCAACACAGTCTGAAAAACTCCAGCTACTGTAACATACGTTAATGGGAAAAAAATCACAGAATCACAGAATGGTTGAGCTTTGAAGAGACCTCTGGAGATCATCTAGTCCAGCCCACCTGCAGGTACACCTAGAGTAGATTGCACAGGAATGTGTCCAGGTGGGTTTTGAATGTCTCCAGAGAAGGAGACTCCACAATCTCTCTGGGCAGCCTGTTCCAGTGCTCTGGCAGCCTCAAAGTAAAGGAGTTTCTCCTCATACTTAGACGAAACCTCCTATGCTTCAGTCTGTGCCCATTGCCCCTCATCCTATCATTTGGCACCACTGAAAGGAGTCTGGTCCCATCCTCTTGACATCCACCCTTGGGATATTTATAAACATTGAGGAGATCCCCTCTCAGCCTTCTCTTCTCCAGGTTGAACAGACCCAGCTATCTCAGTCTCTCCTCATGAGAAAGGTGCTCTAGGGTCCTAATCATCTTCATAGCCCTCCGCTGGACTCCCTCCAGTAGTTCCTTGTCCTTCTTAAACTGGGAAGCCCAGAACTGGACACAGTACTCCAGATGCGGTCTCACTAGGGCAGAGTGGAGGGGGAGAAGAACCACCTTCCACCTGCAGGCCACATTCTTCTAAATGCACCCTAGGATACCGTTGGCCTCCCTGGCCACAAGGGCACATTGCTGACTCATGGTCAAGCAGGGAAGACCTTTGAAGGATTATCTGCTGTGGGCAACACCAAATTCATAGTATGCAGAAGTGAAGAAGAACAATGACTACAGGAGTGCTTTGCTACCTATTAAATCTAGAGGCTTCTGTAAATTGTTGTGTCATCAGAGATCTGAGTTTGCTCTTTCAAATGTCTTTTTTTCACTAACACTGCTGAAACATCTCTGGTGCCCTGTTTCACTGCATATGAAAAAAATGTAAATAGCACAACATCAACAGAAAATGGTCCATTAAAAATGCTAAAAATACTCTTACATTCACAACTAAGTCCATCCTGGCCATCTTGCCAGAGCTCTTTGTGCAATCTACCATCCTTTTGGAGAGTTCCTAAATGGCTGGAAATTGACATACCCTCCACCTCTGTTATGGCCATAGCAACATCCAAAATACATGATCCAGAAGACAAAGAATGGGATACTGTCTGGCACCTAGATTTTAGGTCACTATTCCTATATAGGGTTTGATAGCTCTGGGGAAGAGCATAATTCAGCTTCTTTAGATTAGCAAAGATTATCCAGTCTCTGTCAGCAGAGTGAATTTTTAAGAAATACCTTATCCAGGTAGAAACAATGTAGTCATGATCTTCTAACATAGCATGACGAAATTGAGGAACAGGCTACTACAGTGCTTCTTACATCTCCAGACAGTGGCTTGGTGTGGAGAGTTGCAATATGTCACATAGTGTTAGTCTTTTTCAGACAGAAGACCTCATCATAAAGCGTGGTAGTTCTGCCTATCAAGGTTTTGCTGATGACAATTAAGGTAGCAAAGACTAGTAGAGAACAGGTTTTCACTTATCACAGCAACCATCTAGTTTTAGGCTGAGGGATAATAGGATGCTCTTCCTCCCACCTCCATTCTATGATAACAGAATGGAGTACAGAAGGTTTGGGTTGGGTGGAGTCACAGGATTCCCCTCTGGTTTTGGAAAGAGTCATAGCAATCAGAAGGAGCTGAGAGCAAGCCTACAGTGATACATTCCTCCATTGTCCAGGAGACACTGACAAGGCATTCCTAACTCTTACATTTCTTTTTGGCTAGCCCTGTAAACAAGTCAAACCCGCACTAAGTACAAAATCTGTTCAGAATCTATGACTGTTCACTTGTGGCATTTAAAGACGTGCCCAATTAAGTTATCCACCAGACTGTTCTAATAACTGCAGCACAGAGTGATCTGATGCGAGATGCACAAGTTCAAAAGCTTGATTACCTCTTGGCATTCAGAAAAGATCTTACTTCTTCTCACTTCATTGTCTTTGTCTGTCATTAGTTATACTGATTGTCCTGAGCCATTCTACAGAGACCATTCACGGGCTTTCTGGGCTGAAGGAGTTTGCGGGGAATGTCCTGTCATTCGGTCAATATGGGCAGTAAAATATCTGACAGACATTTGCCTGAGTATGATGAAATACAAAAGTTGAATATGTTTTATGCCTGCCTCTGGGTCCTTTTCTCTCTCTCTCTGAAGTAAATATTGGCAAAGGATTTCACCTCAAAAGGCCTGTTTCTACTCATTAAAATTGCCTAAAATTAGGTCATTAGCTGAGTCTATGTTTTTAAGTTACATTCAGAAACTGAACCTTGTTCTCTTTCCAAACAGTGCCTATAAGAGAGCAGACAACCAGCTCACTAGTAGATGTCTACACCTGATCAGATGAATCCTATCACCAGCCAAATTGCTACCCCAGCTACTAGATCAGAGGCTTCTCAATTCTTTTATTTTTTGTTGTGAATACATATTTTTGTTTGATCACTCTGCACAGTCATATTGCTTCATTATGCTGGGTGTATGATGGGATGTGAAGACCTGAAAATGAATCATTTGGGCTCACTTCAGTAAACCGAAGTGGATTCTTTTGATTGTGGACTATGATAACATTTCATTTAGATTTTAAAAACACCAGAAAAACTTCCAGATTTTTAATTAAAATTTTGTGGGAACATCTGTTCTGTGAATAGCTACGTGCTCACGATTTTTCTTCATGTGTAACAAAAACAAATGTTGAAATGTTGGAATTTTGCTTGGGATTGAAACTGGGTTCTGTTTAACTGTACTAAAAACTTACTGACTTCAGCCAATTAAGTCATGAAGTTACAAAAATATTGCAGCAAAGAAGAACCTACCATATATAAACAGCTTTTCAGTCTTTTCCTTTTACATTTACTGCAGCAAACCATAATGCTGGTTACCGTGAAATACTGGCCATGTCTACATTAGTAGACTCCCTTACAAGAAAAGATTAATAAATGAAAAGGCTTTATCTGAACCATAAAATTTATCTTCAGGCATGTGCTATAAAATAAGACTGTGACACTCAAACGTGATTTTATATTTTTGGCAGCAGCATAGACAGTATGTTTAAATTTCAGTTGGTTTGCCCTGATCTAGTCTTTTTTTTTTTTTGGTAACTTTAAGGGATGTCACAAATTATATCACATTTTTATAGTGTTAGATCTTTTTAATAGATTTCATAAAACCTCAAAAAAAGGCTGGTTTTATGCTTGTAATTTTTATAGACCAATAAATCTGTGTGGTGGACCAGTGTTTCACAGCCAAATTCCAGCTCTCTACAAGCATTTTATTTTCATTGTCTTTGTGGAAACAATAGTTACTATAACCAAGACACTGTGCAAAATCTTGCTGATAGAGGTTTGTAATCTACTAGGAAAAACCCTAAGGAATCACTTTTTTTTTTTTACACACTTTCATATTTAAATCTTAGGCTGACTGACTGGTGACTCCTCACAGAGAACCATGGTTCAGAGCAATAGCAATAAACAATGTAGTAAATGTGAAATAATTTCAGATCTGTGTGACAGCATCTTCTGTCAATTAAATGAAGAAGACTTTTCCTTTTTTTCATGCAGAGCAGGACCTGCTCCCCTGGACTGGGAGGTGGTTGGGCAGGGACTCTGCCTGCCAGACTAGGCACACATAGACATTCACTTCCAGAAATAAGCTCCTGTTTCCCCAAACTACTTAAATACCCAATAGCTGCCCCACAGCCTACCTCTAAAATCCCCGGTGTACCAGTGCATCGCTCTCTGCTATGCATCACCCAAAACGCCTAATAAACCTGGGCCCTCCTGCTGCCATCTCCACTCAGCATCACAGACACTGCCTCCCACCCACCATTTACTGTCTCAGTGCCTAGTCCCATGCATAATCCATCATACTTATCTCCTGCCAGATCTGCTGCACCCACCAACAATATGCTAGGATTGCTAGCTACAGAACCACAGGGCCAACAAGGAGCTATGCAGCAAAGCCACCTCAGGAGACCCAGTGGCCACGCGTTGGCCACTGGTGCTACACTCTGTGTGTTTGGACCTCAAGGTCTCCTTTTCAGCCAGTGTGGCACAGCAAAGAGGGTGACCACTGGAACTACACCAGAAGAAGTTTCAAAAGGCGTGGTGACTTGATGATATAACCAAAAAAAAGTTTTGGAAGGTTTGTACTAGGAATTAGGTAACACAGATGTACTTTGATTTCTAGGAAGAAGTGATATTGCAAAAATATTAAGGCAAAATGAGAAGTCACTCAAATGAGCTTGTAAGTTAGATCACACCTGTGCTACTGAAAAGGAATCTATTCTAGGCATTTTTTAAAAGTCAGTAAGAAAAGAAAGTGACTAACTAAGCTGTAGTTCTACTGGCATGGGAGTAACCATGAGCTATATGAAAACAAACATGAGAGGCATATAGCTAAACACAGGCTAAAATATTTGTTCATTTTATTGTAGTGGTAACAAGCGTCCTGTCAAATAACTTCACCTCTTCCTCATCCCCATAATCCACATATATGCAAATATTTTACCAATCCCAAAGACTGTCTCTCTGTAACTCAGTTTTATGACCTCTGAGTCCATATATCTTGCACCCTAATTATTTAAACTAAATCACAGTTACTGGCTAGAGTAGCTTGAAATGTCTCAGGTTTTCCTGCAATTCAGAGTTTTCAGAGTGCAAAATAATTGTCTCTCTCTTTTTCTTTTTTTTTCTTTCTTCTTTTTTTTTTTTTTTTTTTTTTTTTTTTTTTTTTTTTTTTTTTTTTTTTGTAATGGGAAGCCACAGCTTTATTTGATCTTGACAGCAGGCCAAAGTTGATCATCTTTCCTTTTGCTCTATGGGAAGGGAATCAAAGTAAACAAGGCAGTGGAGATATGCTCCTGAGTGAGCAGAAGGAAGAATTACAGTAAATAACTTGTCATTTGGTGAGGAACATGCCAGCTGCAGGAGGCAGCTCCTTACTGGAATTTGCTGCAGGAAGAGAGACAAACACAGAGCACAGATAGAATGCGTCAAATGACTGGCTGCCCGAGGCCATCTCTTAAAAACTCTTTGGACAGCACATGGCTGGTGTTGCTGGAAGAAAACCAGTGACACCCACATTCCAGTCCCCAAGCCTGTACCTGTCTGTCCCTGCTTGATAAACCCACATTCACTTCACAGAAGATTTTTCAGAGAGGTGTGTGTTTCCTTGCTTCATGGGCAATTCTATCTATACCACAACACCTGCATGTTCTACTTAGATCTCAAAGAGTCTGGTAACTTATATCAATACAGCCTTATCCTCTATTTGTATTTCCCAGTCCCCAGAGGACTTTTCACTGTTTGTATCTGGACAGAAATCGTAAGTTTTCTTCTGCTGCTGAGCTGGGTCTGCTCCTGCTTGAAAAAGACACTAACTCCTTCCTATTCAACTCCATATAACAAATTACGTTAAGGGGCACAGTTCTTTATGAAAAGACGTAATGCAAATCTTTTTGGTTCAGAGAAGACTCCTGGCCAGAACAACTGATCAGAAAGCACACCCCAAATGAGTTTTTATTTAGGGGAAAATCCTGATTTCCCTTTCTATACCAAATTTGAAATGTATGTTACAACTGTGACCAACTCCATCACAATTCAAAAGCTGGAAAAAAAATTGCTACCCTTTCCTGTTTAGCATAAATTTTTCAGTTATATTTCAGATAGGTCTAATCAGACTGATGTAGTATAGGTTATTATTTTCCCAAAAAGTCATTGCACAGTACATTAGCCAAGGAATAACATTTTAGCACCTAGGACTGCCTAATTAGTTCAGCATACACATGAAAGCTGAGAAGTTCACCCAAAAAGAGGAAGCAGCCATTTGTTATTACCTTTGATTTGCTTACACTCCTATGGCTTACTATACATCGGTAATAAATTCCAGTTAAGTATTTCCATAATTCAGATCGATGTGTCATCATCCAACAATGTGGCATGGGCTAGCCTGATAAAGAGCAAACATCTACAGCAAACAGAGCATATCCAGTCAGTGATCAATCTTTCTCAGCTTTCATACTTATTATGCCTCATTAAAAGTGCAAATGCTAGTTCATTCCCTCACCACCCATGTGGAGAGGAGCAGTGCTAAACCACACCGCTTGGAGTGCATTCAACGTGACTGTCCTCAGCAGCCCATATCCCTGAGGCTCCTGGAGCTCTGCCGAAAGCAAAACTAATACAGTATCTCCAGAGTGTTGCAGCTTAAGAGTGGCAACTCCACGTGCTACTGATCCACTGGCAATCTCCAAATTTCCAATTTGAAATCCCAGTAGTCTAAAATGTGAGTGGGTAACTATCAGCCTGCCCACTGCAAACCTTCCACCCACCTTTGCTGGATTGTTGGGCTGAGGCCAGTTGTGTGAGGTTCAACAAGGCCAAGTGCCAAGTCTTGCACTTGGGTCATAACAGCCCCATAACAACCCAAACAGGCTCAGGGAAGAGTGGCTGGAAAGCTGCCTGGCAAAAAAAGGACCTGGGGTGTTGGTCAACAGCTGGCTGAACATGAGCCAGCAGTGTGCCTAGGTGGCCAAGAAAGCCAACAGCATCCTGGCTCGTATCAGAAATAGAGTGGCCAGCAGGACTAGGGAAGTGATCATGCCCCTGTACTCAACACTAGTGAGGCCATACCTCAAATCCTGTGTTCAGTTTTGGGCCTGTCACTACAAGAAAGACATTGAGGTGCTGGAGAGAATTCAGAGGAGGGAAGTGAAGCTGGTGAAGGGTCTGGAGCACAAGACTGATGAGGAGCAGCTGAGGGAACCGGGGCTGTTTAGTCTGGAGAAAAGGAGATTGAGGGGAGACCTTATCACTCTCTACAACTACCCAAAAAGAAGCTGTAGTGAGGTGGGCTTTAGTCTGCTCTCCCAAGTAACAAGTGACAGGATGAGAGGAAATGGCCTCAAGTTGTACCAGGAGAGGTTTAGATTGGATACTAGGAAAAACTTCTTCAAGGTAAGAGTTGTCAGGCATTGGAACAGGCTGCCCAGGGAAGTGGTAGAGTCACCATCCCTGGAGGTGTTTAAAAGATGCATAGATCAGGTTCTTAGGGACATGGTTCAGTGCTAGTGCTGGGTTAACAGTTGGACTTGATCTTGAGGGTCTCTTCCAACCAAAATGATTCTATAATTCCATAATTCTATTCCTGCAGAAAGCAGCCTAGTGGAAGGGGTAGTTTCCAACAGCAAGTCCTAGGTTAGACAGTGCTACATACACTTAAAGCCTCCTCCTCTTCTTCCAGATTTTACAAATATCCTGGGAGTTGGGATACCATATCCCTGACTTCATCTGGAGGTTCCTTGTCTTACTCCCTTTATGGGATAGTATTCAGAAAAAGAAAACCTGTATAGGGTTTTACTGTTTTTTTTTGTTGTTGTTTCATTAACCTTGCCATTTGAGTAGCTGCTAACTGGCTAGGAACAGGATTGGTTAGCATGGAAAAAAAACCAATTACTTAGACCTTCCTAACTGACCTTTACCCTCCTTAGTTGCAGTGATTTTTTTTCAGTTCTACAACAAACCAGTTAAGACCATTCAGATGAGCATAGCCTGAGCAGCGGCAATCCCTTGGGTAGAGCACAAAGATCCAGCTCCCAGTGGTATTTACACAAATTCCAAAGGGTTTTCTCATCTGAAATAACCCACAACCAGCAGAGAAGAGGAAGTCACACTTCCTCACACACTCACATGATATGGTTGACAGTAAGGGCATTTTCTGTATTACGGTAGCTTCTCCCTTTGTCACACCATGTTGCTCTCTAGTTCTGTGGGGTTCCCAGCACTGGCTGACTTGGTCTTATCATGACAGCCTTACTGAAAACTGTCATTTCTGTTGTTATTACTCTTCATAAGATTCATCATTCATGATTATTGCATCAGTTTTCAGAAGTGCTTGTCAACTGGAAATTCCCAACTTTGAACAAACTTACACAAATTACAGACTATTATATTTGCTTAGTTTCCTTATAGGAAGTTGGGGACAGATTGCACTTTTAGAATTAGCGGGTTTACTTTCCCTTTGTTACCCTCTTCTGAAAATGAAAAGAAGTTGTGTTGTAACTGGAAGGTGGCCAAGGATCAGCAATTTTATAATAGGTTGTGTGTCAGATCATAACCTTGTTTATTGTCTTTTCCATGATGAGGCTCAGTTCCCTAACACAGCAAGCATCCATTGGAGCCGAGAAAGTAACATAATTACCTGGACACAGCAATAGGCTGTTCCCTGTGGTGGCACGGCCACCATGACACAGGCATTGACTAGATTAATTCTCCCTCTGAAACCTCTGGCATAACTTTCTTGTTCATCTTGTCTGCTTGAAAGAGCACCTGGAATCACTCCAAGGCATTATCTTATGCAATTGACTGAAGCTAAAAATCAGATTCTGGAATGAGAATTTATATTGCAATGGTTGTTATTGGTGGTGAAGGTCCAGTAAAAATGAGTCCAGGAATTCAGCCTTAAGTTAACAGAGTTCAAGGACTGGAATAATTTTCAGGGAGGCCTAGAAAACAAGAGATGAGGAAAGAGATAATGAAAGAGATAAGGGAAGATACCTGATTTCAGCATTTAGATTCCTATCTGATAGTGAAACAATTCTCAAAGACAACTTCAAATAAGCTAAAATCCACCTGAAAGGCAAACACTGATACTACGTCCCTCTTCCTATCCAATGAAAAATTGTGTCTGTCCACAGAAACAGCTGGAGGATGCAAATGACTAAAGTAAAACAGATAATAAATTACTAAAGTAGAATGGATAACTGATAACAAGAAAATGCAGAAATTACTTCCGAAGCCAATTTCTCACCACAGGAACATGCAGAGCAAAATAAACATTTTAATATCTCTGGCCAAAAAAAGTAGGAAGAAGACTGTGCCATCACAATGCAATAAAACAATGTCCTGGTTTCAGCTGGAATAGAGTTAAATTTCTTTCTAGTAGCTGTGTTTTGGATTTAGTATGAGAAGAATGTTGATAATATACTGATGTTTTGCTTGTTACTAGGTAGTTAAGAGCTTTTTATGCTTCCCATGCTCTACCAGGCACACAAGAAGCTGTGAGGGAGCACAGCCAGGATGGCTGACCCAAGCTGGCCGAAGGGATATTCCTTACCATATGATGTTATGCTAAGTGTGTAAGCTGGAGTTGGCCAGGTGGCAAATAACACTTTTCAGGAATGAATGGGTTATAGGTGCTGTGGGTGATAAACAATTGTGTTGTGTATCTCTTGTTTTTTATATTCTATTGTTATGATTTTTCTCTTCCTTTGCTGTTGTATTAAATGGTTCTTATATCAACCCAGGAGGTTTTTTTCCCTTTCTGGTTCTCTCCCCCATTCCAGCTGGCAGGTGAGCGAGTAGGTACATGGTCCTAGTTGCTGGCAGTGGTTAAACCATGACAAACAATATGTCTATGGGCTTTTTTTGTTTTCTTCCAATGGAAGCTATGAGAAAATAAGTGCTAGAGAGGGTGCAGAGATGGAAGCCAGTCTTTGGTTTGCATGACTGGATCCAAGGACACAATGAGCAGACCAGAAGATACTTGTTTGTGGAATACTGGGAGAAGTATTAATACAAACTTATACCTCTGTAATAAGGAAAACGAAGGCAGTAAAGCCAAGTCACTTTCAAAGTCAGAATTCACAATCAAGCAGTACTCTCTCCTAAAAAATTACCTCTTCGTGTGTGCATGTGTGGTCCTGAAGACCTGGCTCTGCAATTCATACCTCAGTCGTTACCTCATAGGAAGGGATAATTTGACAGCAGATATATCCTTTGTATTTTGTTTCAAAAGATTCCACATTAGTCATACGTTGCACATTTCTCCCTTTTATGCATCATTTTAACATTCTTCTCCTTTTGTTTCACTTGCATCTTAGTGGAACTGAGATTTTTATAGGAAAGAACATAGTTTGAAAGCTTGCATTCACTTCCCCATTCTCATCTTTGCAAAGTGGAAGGACCTCCCACAGGGTCTGGTGTTGCTATATTAATAAGTAAATTTAGTCAAAAATTCAGAGCTAAAAAGCTGTGAGGTAAAAATGGCACTATTTGCTGTTCTGACTGTGGTTCCATGTTCAGAGTAGAAGAATGCTTTGTGAACCCTGGAGCTCAAACAGAAGCACCATGAAAAGGAAACTGCTGAGGATTATCTACAGTAGATACAAGTGGGTAGGAAATGGGTGTCTGAAGAGAGATGAGAAACAAAAGGCATCTGAAAAATTTATTTAGCTGCCTTGACAGAAAACTATTAGGGAACTGTGGATTTAAAGCTTTGCAAAAATTTTCATGATGGTAAGCAACCCATTTTTCCTCTGAAAGCTGTATGTGGAGCAATGTTAGGTAAACCAGAGGAGCCACATCTATGGAGAGTGCAACAAAGCCCTGCAGCCGTCATGGCAAAGCCACCACTGCTTTTCACAAGTTAAACAGTTGCCTGTAAATAATATCATGAAGCACCACAATTTAACTGATTAATCTGTAATTAGGTTTCAGTTGCTTTTAGGAAATCATATTTCTTTTCCAGTGAAGCAACAGGAAAGTCACCCTCAGAGCAATCCCTCCACCTCAGGTTGAACAGCTCTCCTCTGCTATGAGCAAGAGCCCAAACAGAGCCTCACCCAGGTCTGCTTCCTGTACCTCATGTTAATCGACATTGCATATATATGTGTTTGCTTTATGAAATGCACGTTAGAACAGGAAGGTAGAGAATTTCATGTACCTATTATCTATCCTCTTTTCCAAACAAATGCTTTGGAGATGTTTTCCTGGCACATATTCGGTTGTCCCAGCAAGCTGGCCCAGGCCCCAGGTTTTGCAGTCTACCTTCAGCACACACAGCAAAAATGTTGCACTCCCCACCTGAGCCAAAGCTGTGGTTCTGCCTTCACAGGTGTCACAGCACAGCCATATATTCAGGGGTCAGCTCTCAGACTCTGTCCAAGAGACTCCTGTTCCTTCCCATGAGCTACTGAGTTGCCAGGAAAAGGCAGCTCAGGACACATCAGTGTTGGGGTGTTGGTCATGACAGGTTTGTGTTGAGGTTCAGTCTCATCAGTCCCCAGAGGGAATTTCCAGCCTTATTTGTTCTCCTCACTGTACCTCAAGCCTCTGCTTTGCATTTATTAGTATGTAAAGGGATGTGAGTCCCGCTTCCCGTTCCTGTTTTCTGTCAGATCCAAAAGCTGGTTTGTGCAATTCCCAAATTCTGGAGATGGGGCAGTACAAAAAGTCAATACCAGAGCTCAGACACCTCCAGTGTTAGCAATCACCTGTTTTCACATCCTACTGAATAAGCTACTGGAGAAGCTAACTTCCAAACCATCATACCATAACCTTCAGTACTCAAGTGCACCAAGAGAGGGAAGGCTTCTGTTTCTTCTTCTGCATCACTTTTAAGAGGAAAGAGAGGCCAAGTTGCTGCTGAGGGGTCCCACTGGGCCTTGAAAACACACAAAGCCATGGTGTCCGGAGAGTTTTCCAAATGGTCTGTCTTGAAAATCAAAGAGACTGACAGATGTTAAGGAAAAAATAAACAAACAAATGAACAAACAAACAAGAAGGTAACTGAGTGTCCTGGATATTGCATGGAGAATTTCACTACGCAGTTTCAGGGGAACCATGCAATTTTGGAAGTACATTTCAACACAGGTTGAAATTCCCCCTATCAGACTCCCAAATGCAGCAAGATTTCAGCCTAGGCCTAACAGGTCGTCTCTTCTTTGCTTACCAGTCATTGTGGTTTGAATGTTGTGTCCAGCTTTTCACAATGAATCAAATAAATGCTAAACCTACGCAGCTGTTAAGAAATGTTGATAAAAATCACAGCTGAGAAGGTGAACAAGAATGACTAATCCAAAGCAAAGAGTACTTTGCATAAATTAAGAAATAAATACAGGGAGAGATATTATTCACTACAGAGTATTTCCCTTTGGAGCACTCCACGGCTAATTGCAAGTCAGTGCAACTCCATTCCACAGCTTTCATTTTTGGCCCCAGCTGTGCTATTAAGCAATCTATCTGAAGATAACGGTGTCTTCTAGTGACAAAAAACCCTGAGGATGAGATAGAGGGCATGGAAAAGGTATCCAGCAATTTAAGAAGAAATATTGATGTAAATTTTTACTGCTGTAGTTAAGCATGTGTTGGTTTCTCAACTGTTCAATATGCTCATAAATTATCTAGGCACTGATATAAAACATGTGCTGATCTTCCTAAGGTATCCAAATTACAAATGGGTTTCATAATACTGAGCAGCTGGTGATAAAATTGTAGGTGATATTCAATGCTGATAAATAAAGTGATGTGTGTGGGAAAAAAACAATACAATCTTTACAGCTGCAGAAAACACCACTGATCCCTCCCTACCATCTTCATCCCCGCCATGAAACTGTAACTACGTGCAGAATGTGTCCTATGCTTGACCACAGTAACTCTGTAGACTCACGAAAACAAAAACAACCATAATGAGTAGATTGCAAAACTTTTCTAAAGCTACTTGACACGCAGAAACCTATTGTAGTCCGTATATTATATAGTCACATACAGCCTGCTCTAGGTAGAAGTGATTTGGACTGGAAGATCAGGACCATGTTCCCTTGAAATCTGACTGTATAAAGAGCATGGAGTTATTATATAACAATGCATGGGCACCACCATATTTCACAACTTACCGTATGAAGACACAGGTACAGACTGAACATCCTCTGGCTGGGTATTCACTGCAGATTGGCACAGAGTTATATTAACATGCATGGAAGTGTTACTGAAAACTGTCTAATACAAGGGAAGTGTCAGCAGGTGTCTTTTTTTGCCTTCATATTTTGCTTAGTTAAAGTAGTAATAATAAAGCCTCTCTTTTTCTGTCCAGTGTCGCGGTTGAGACGGACAGGCGACATGGACCAAATTCTTTCAAGATGAAAGTAATAGATGCCATTTATTGCTACAAGTGCATTTTTATACAATTCTGCCAGTTCATGTGTCTTTTCACTATTGGTTACAAGTTACAGCACTAACATCTCATTGGTTAAACTTGCTATCATCCATGTTATTCTTCTATCCCCTTCTCTCTCACGGGTACATCTCTCCTCTCTCTGGATACTCCTTTACTCCCATCCTCCTCAAGGGTAAATCTTAATATCTCAAGGCTGATCTCTACTCTCATATTTTCTGTCAAGGATTCCACAGACCCGCTGCAGTTTCCCACAGTCCAGTCTATAAGAAGTGGGGTCTGAACAGAGAATAAAGCTGCATTTTTTTGTAATATAGTGCTAAACTCTGATCTAGCCATAAGCACTAAGGAGGGAGATCTCAGATTGCTAACAGTTCCATGTTGTCAACAGTTCAGTACTTAGTAATTTCAGTTAAAAGCAGGCGTGTAGTTGTCAGCACTATTAGTTAGGGAACAGAGAGCAGGATAGAACATCACTAAGCCACTGTATAAACTCATGAAACACTCATATTTTGAGTACTGTATACGGTTCACATTATTTCCATGTAAAGAACAATTAAATAGACCTGAATTCTTCAGACTGACAAAAAGATCAGGAGGGGATAATGTATAGGTCAATTAAGCATAATGAGTATGAGAAAATAATAAAGAGAAACTGTTCATTGTCCCTTACAGCACAAGAGCTAGAGATAGGTGAATGGCATGGTGGCTGGTGACAGGTTTAAAGCAAAGACAGATACTTCACACATCACCTGCTTAAACTGTGGAGTCCCTTGCCAAAAGACATAGAAGGTTTGAGAAGTTTACATGAGTTCAAAAAAAAAGAGTTAAATTGCAATAAGAAAAACTCAGAGATTAAAAGAAAAAACAAATCCTTTATAAAGTTCTTAAGATATAGACATTGAGGCTGGGGAACACTACCACAAGCTTGTCCTGGCTGTTTGCAGATGTACCTGTTGAAAGCAGAGTACAAGCTAGATGAACCTTTGATTTGACTGAGTACAAACTCTCATATGTCCTTATACAATGTCAGGTAAGCTGAATGTGACTGGATAAAAATGTGAAAAATGTAGTGGCGCAGAGAAGCTCTGCTTCCATTGTGCATTGAAATCCTGGCTAACTCATAAAAAATGGTTTTGTGGACAGGCTACACAGTAGAAAATATTTAACTTTTCCTACCTCTGTCTGCGATTCCCTACATTCCCCAGACAGTGGTTTTTGCTTCTTGTTGCTCCTCCTCAACCAGCTGGGCTCCAAGAACTGGAGATAAAAGGCAATGTTGTGTGGCAGAAAGGGAATGTGTGCCTCCAGCTCCAGCCTCACCTTCCTTCCCCAGGTTGGACTTGATTTAGAGATGATGTAAAGGGAAGACAGCCGTCCCATCACGTGATACAACATGGTTGAAGGAGGAGCATCTTTATCACAGGACACAGTTCCGGCAGCTGTGAAAAAAGTAGATACCCCCACAAAATATCAGAACTGAATCCTGCTCTGGCTTATATTGATGGGGACCTGAAGTCAAGCATTTAGGGGAACTAGGAAGGATGGCAGCAAAAGTATGGAAGCTCATAATGGCCTGCTCCAGAGGCCATCAAAATTTTTACTTTCTTATTCTTCTATACCATGTATATAATTTGTACTTTCTGGACAAAATCTGTAATTACCCACATTTCAAAGGCTGTTCCACATGTCTCATAGTCTAAAAAGTGCATTGCTTTCCACTTACCTGGAAATGAATCACTGGACTTCACAGGAGAATTAAGAGCTTTTGTGCTTCTGGGAAATGAAACTCGGCAGTATGCATATATTGCCAAGTGAAAAATAACACATAAGAAAAATGGAATCCATATTTGACTGGGATTTGCTCCTAATTGCTACAGTTGACTTACAGATCAGAGGGATTGGGTGGGATAAAGTCTGTTTTCTTCATGAGAATACTACGTGAGCAGTGAATGCTGTTGTTTCTGGCAGGCACAGCAATTGTTGCTGTCAAGAAGTGGTTCACAGGGCAGACAATACGGAAAGAAAGTTTCTCGTGGTTAAGTTCATTCTTCCTCTCCCTTTGTCTCACACTTCCACACACATGCACACACACACCCTTCACAAAAATTCACAACTGTGAGATTAGACATGGGATGGGAATTGTGGTTGTGAACTATATTACAATGAACATTCTTTATGTGACCCTCCCACTTTGCTGGAGTTTTTCAGAATGCCATTAAATTGACTATTACACTTAAAAGTTTCATTACAGACCTTAAGATATAAATAAGGGAGTGCTGCTACCCTATATTTTGAGTCCCACACAAACCTGGCTCCAGTGAAGACCTCATGCAAAGGTTCAGCATTTCTGTAAGCTGGAACCAAAATCTTGGAGTATTTAATGGAGAAAGAGAAGGAAACCTTGTGAGAATCTAACTCAAATTAGCCTGTAGTGTTTGAGTCTTATAAAATACCAGAGACATAGATGGTGGCTTACGTTCTTCAAACACACTCAGTACTTTTATCTTGTAAAGATGACAGAGTATTGCTAAGTTGGAGTGCAGTAGAGCATCCACTCAGGAATCATCATCCTCTCTTATTTGAGGCAGTGACACAACAGCAGAGATTTTTTTACAGCTATTTCCCATGATACCAAATGTCTCTGCACCAAGCAGGTCATGACAAGTGATAAACAGCCCTCACGAGTACATTTACGTTATCTTTGTGATCTTTTCCATGGAGTAAATCTTAGTCTGCAGACTAGATTGTACATACACTGTTCCAGGGCTCTTTCAAGAGCAGACTGGCTATATACACACCCCTGAAGGGAGGGAAAATACCCTGGAGCCTAAGCTGTGCCCATGCTTTGTCTCAGATGGGAAAAGTTGGTTTGCTCCAAACTAAAGTCCTGGAGTGAATTAATATGTATGTAATGTGGATGATCAGAACCCTGAAGTAAACTGTAACAATACATTTTCACCCTAGGGACTACAAAATGCTTCTTAGACAAAGAAAATAACAAAATATCAGAGAGTTTTGTGTTCCCTAAAGACTGAGGGTCATTTCACAATAACTCTTCAGACCCACTTTCCTGAAAGTTGGCCTTGTATCACTTTTAAGTGCCTGATAAGACCTTTGTAGCAACTGGAACACATTTACCTCAGCATCCTGTTGGTGTTTGTCTCTACAAAATATTCCTTTAAGTTAGTTCCAGCTGGCTGTGACTGGAAGGGCTGGCTCCTTGGAGGCATTTCCACAAGGAAAAATACGAGAAGAGAGAAAAATATAAACTCATTAATAATTTCATTTATTCAAGAACAGATCTCCAAAGCCATTTCTGGACTAGAGAAAGGCAGAGGAGCAAAGGAGCAAAGCTCTGAACTTCAAGAGCTCTGCTCACAGAAGAAAAATCAGAATATTGCTCGTCACTGAGGAACTAACACATGCTTCAGCTGTGAAGGAATAGGTTCTTATTTCCCCCTGGCTGTTGTCCGACTTTGGGCATGACACAAAGGCCTAAATCCACCCCAAGGTATCCAATTCAAGAACTTGTGAGATCATTTTCATGTGGAGGCCAGATGGAGCTGCAGTGGAACAGCTCCCAGGAATGAAAATTAGCAAACAAAATTAAAAAACAATGCAGTAAGATGGCATCTGAAGGTTTTGCAGCAACATCTGAAGGACATAAAGTCAAGCAGAAGAAAAAGTATTGTTGTAGCACTTCTTTTTGGAAGTGGGGATGATGTCTGGTGAGCTGGCTAGCAACAACTAACCGGTGAACATTCTTCTGGCAGTAGAAGCAAGTGGAGCCTGATCATGTTGGAGCTCACAAATAAAGGTGGGCCATAACACACCCTTAAAGAGCTAGAAATGTGCCCCTAGAAAGAAACTTGAGGGTCACAAAACTCTACAGAAGTCAGCTGCCTGAAAACGGGCCAAAGGAGATTTGTCAGGCTAGATATTTATGACAGTTTTCTTCTCATCATCAACTCACAGAAACCTAAAGGAACATGGGAAGGATGCCTCAGCTTGAATAATTAAAAAAACACAGAGTCTCTGAAGGAACCTCAAAAGACGTAGGTCATTAGGTTCAGCTCAGTCTCATACCTTAAATAAGTCATGACAAAAAGAACTGATTTGGGAAACATAGCTCAAATAACACTACAGAGTGTATATCCAGAAAAAAAAAAAAAAAAAAAGCTGAAGGTTTGTTTATATAGCAAGGTGAGTACAGATGCCAGATTGCTGTCTGTGCTCTGACTTGGCCAGAGCAAGTTATCCTCAATCTGGAAACCGCATTAGTGTTGTGGTCAAAATGGTCTGTCCTGCCTTTCAGTAAATCTTATTAGTTTAGGCATATTCCCACAAAACTGCAGCAAAGTGACTTCCAGGACTCAGATACACATGAAATGAAATGAAATGAAAACCAAATAACTCCAGGTTGTCTCAAAATAGGGTGATTGGACTGGGCCCACAATAAGCAACAAAAGAATGGAGACACTACAGGATTAGCCAAGTCTATAGGCAATCACATGGTGGGTTTTTGTATTTGACTGTTATTACAGCACGTTTACATGTGTGTTGGTCAATATTACAAAACTATTGCATAGTTTGGGTCAGAAAAAGAAAACATTTTAGTGGTCAGCAGAGTGAAATTAATACTTTTAGAGTTGGGAAAGATTCTCATACCGTCTTCTTTCAGCATTAACCTACAAATGTTTTGAATGCCTTCTTTAAAAAAAAAAAAAAATACTTTATATTTGCAGCTGTAATGTCACAAGGACCGTAATGCACCACCTGAGTGGAAGTCCTTCCAGTGCATTACATGTATAGAGTCATCCAGTCACTATTTGAGAGAGCAGGAAGAGCTGATCTCAGGTGGAGCAGGAATTTTATAATCAGAAGAGACAGTGTTTACCTGAAGTGGTGTATCAGAAACAGGAATCTCAAAAGTCAGCTTGGGAGTCAATCAGAAAAGCTACCAGCAGTATTCTCACTGCACAAATGCAAACAGGTACACCTGAGTCAAAGTATGGAAATACTATTAGGGATTATTTGCAAACATTGTTATAAGCACGAATGTCCTAATGGTAAGGATTCAGACTAAGTTGCCTAGGCTCCCTCTAAAACAAGTATCCAAACAGAATGAACTAGGTTTGGGACGTACCTGTTCCTCTGCAGTGGCCATCATGGGAGCCTAGGCTACAATCTTTGAATGAATGAACACTTTACTTACAGACACGTCTGCTATGTTCACCATTCAAGCTTTCCTGTGAACAGCACCAAAGTGATCAGGACCATGGCTGGTCACCTTCTCTTTAGTACTTCTGTCACTGCAGCCAACAAGAGAAGAAATACTGCAAAGGATTTAGTGTCTGTGGAGCTGAAACAGGATGCTACCATTGAAAGCATCCAGCTTCGGTACAGCTATTGTTGCTTCAGGACCTCATATAAGCTTGTCATTGGAGGTGGTGTTTTGTCTTAGCTACACTTGGGTTTTCAGATCCTACACACCTGTATAATTTTAATTCATTTTCAGTCTGAGGACATATTCAAAAAGTTTATATCTTAAGTCTTTACTGCAAGAAAAAGAACACTGTGCAAATCAACCTTTCCTGCAGAAAATACTTTTCCACTGGAGGAAACTGAAGAGAGTAATGTTATGGTGCTCTCCCAGTTGAATGGCTGAATGTCTTGTTTCTGGCTGCAGCCTGGAGGGCATTAAACAAGAAGCAGATGTCAGAATAGACCAGCACTTCTATTTCACAGCCAAAGCAAGTAACTAAATGCTTTAGGAAAACTGCCTTGCCGCCTCTGCTTTTGGAGCTATAGCTCTGTTTGGAATAAGAATATAGCTAATAGATGTGCCGTCTACACAACAAAGCTTTGATATCAAAGGAGCCAAGCAGAATTCATCCTTCTCAGGGCCCCCCAAAACCCTTGTGTTTCAACACAGCAGATATGTCTCTTACACCACATTTGTCTCTTTGAAAGTCTTGAAACAAAAAAGCACATTCAGATGGAAAATATTTTTTATTGATCAACTTCTTGTTCCAGACCCTCACTCCCCACCCATATTCCTGATCCCACATGAGTAATTCCACATGGTTTCAGGATTTGCCATTAATCATCTTTTTGTTGACTTTGTTTCCTTGTTACACAACAGAAACTAAGGATGTTTGACAGGAATATTCAGTGAAATAAAGGCCAAATATTTGATAATCAGTATGGTGCGTAATATTATTCTCAACTGTTGAGTATAAATACTGACATAACGGGAAAAACAAACAAACAAACAAAACAAAACACAAACAGAAAACAAAACAAAACAAAATAAACTTCAATTCTTTCCACTAAACTGTTTCCTTCCAGGCTAGATGGCTAGATTTCCACATGGCAGTTTTAAATAGCTATCAAACCAAAGACATGTACCTCCTCAAACAAATAGGAAAGTTATCTCCAAGTCAAACACAAATGTAAACACAGAAAGCAGTTGTTAGACATATTTAAGGAATATGGTCTGTCATAGTGCGATCATCAGAATGGTATCAGAAAACAAAGGAAATTACAAAGAAAGATAATGTAACAAAGCTGCAAAAACTTCCTCCATTCATTTCTCAAAAACTTTTGCTTGTGGTTTAAAAAAAAAAGGTTACAAATAACAAAATCTGAAATACTTGTTCTATAGGTACACAAGGTACTATTAAAAGTACTCATTTATAGCATATTGTATATAAAATATTAATTTAGAATGAAAACATGAACCTGAGTCTCTAAGTGATCTAAGACGTTTTTTGTTTTGAAATACTAGGAAATGAGGAATCATAATCTAGCTTCTTTTGGACATGTTAGAATAGGATTAATTTGCTAAATTCTTCACTCATGAGAATAATCTCACAGCAATTAGCAGGAACTACTAACATGAGAGATGACCAGTTTGACAAGATTTGCAAGTTACATCCAAATACAACTTGATGTTGAGAAGATACTAAGGACCTTGAGAATGTGGTGTTAACTTCAGTGCAAGGAATGCACACTCTTCAGTCTAGGGGAAAAAGAGAAGAGTAAAGATTGGCTTTTTTACTCTGAAGTGTGAGAGAGTTCATTGCATTCATATATAGTTGGAGTTAAACAAATCTAACCATTTGTCTACAACTTGTGGACTGTCACAGTCCAAACAGCACTTACATGACCAAATAAACAAAACCAAGATACTTCATTCTGAATGGTATATTCTGACAAGAGAAAAGCCAAAGACTGCCTCAAAGTGAAGATGGTACCCCCTTCTCAACTACATGTCTTGCATAACTTCTGCAAGGCTGTATCTTTTTCCCATCTTTGAACAAGGGTTTTTCAGAGCAACTCTAGTCTCCTTGGAGTTCTACATTGGTCCCACCATTTTAGGTTGCTTCTGAAAGGATATCCTTAAAGGAAGAGCATTTCTAAGAGCTCAGAGTCTACCAAATCACACATCTGTGGACTGCATTAATTACTGACTTGTTTATAACCTAGGAATAGGTGTTTTGTGAAGGATTGTGGAAATGAAAAGATGCAATGGAACAGCTGAGCAGACACATGGAATGAGTGAGAGCACAGAGAGGACTGAATCTGCCTGCAAATGTCAGGGAGAAAGCACAGGCCACGTGGTAATAATATGAACTTCATGCTCAGTAAATCTGAGATTCTTCCAGAGCTCTTAAAGGTTGTCTTGTTACTTTACAAATGTCTCACTTACACTGGTTATTTGTTTCTCTGTCTTCAGCAGAAGGCAGCTTGCTCTGATACCAGACTGCACCGTGGTGCAACAGAGAGAGAGAGCGAGCAAGAGGAGAGAGAGGACAGGAGCAAGAAATGTCTTCAGTGGGGACAAGGAAAAGAGAGAGACAGAAACCTGATATTCCTGCTGCTTAGTACAAAATTCACTCAGACATTGCTTCTGTTCATTAGAGAGAATGACTCCATGTTTTCAGGATTAACAACTCCATCAACTCTCCAAGACATTTTAGACTGTACATTGGATGGATACCTGTGTGTCATGACCTTTGCTGGGTTTCCATCATCATATGTCTGACCACGAAAACCTAAAGAAACAAGTTCAAATGTAGGTTGCCATTTTGTTTTCATTATGGTTCACACATTTATTCTCAAATTAACCGATTTGCATTATTGTTTCATTCAGAACAGAGAAGTTTTGTCTCAAATAGGTGAAATAATGTCTCAGAATGTGTGGCTACGTTAAATGGAATCCAGAAAAGTGGAAAAGAAAATTTAGGATTTTCCCCTTTCTAATGCACAACTACAGACAAAAAAACCCACAATGCATTGGAGTATAATACATTCTACATGCCAGAAAACTCTTCTTGCATCTGGGAAGAGAGCAGCTTTCATGATGGTCAGCTACACTGATTTTTTAGTAATAGAAACTGTCAGCACTGGAATCCCGGTTTTGAGTAACAAAATACCTGTTGATGATATCATGGCTCTTTTGGACACATTGATGGGGCTTGATACCTTTAACAGTGATAGTTAACAATGTGAAATTTCTATTTTACAAATATGTGTGCAGCAAATATTTTCACTATGCCATTATAAGCTTATTTCTCAGTTACTTTGACAATTTTTATAATCCAAATTGTCACAAAATATGGACAAATCTTAGGTTTAACATTTCCTTTACATTTATGTGGATTGTTTTTCCTAACATCTTAGGTTCAAACACAATAGCATCCCAGTGTAAGAATTATCACCTTCAGTGGCATTGTCTTTAAGCAACTTTCATCATCTGATTTCAAAAAGCTAGTGCTTGAGAAAACATTTTTGTTACAGAAAATAAGCATTTAAGAAAATGATAGTCCTTAGTAGTAATGCTTTTACTGTTACATTAGAACTCTTACACATGACAAGCAGTTGATGGCTCCTGATGAGTCAAAAAGAACAGAAGAATTACCTAGTTCAGTGTCCCATCTCTGACACTGACTTGTACCATCTGCCTCAGAGGGAGGTTTCAGAACACGCTCCTGGGCAGTTGACAGAGATGGAATTATCCACCCTCTAATGTGGACAGCATTATCCCAAAAATATAAAGTATGGTAGAATCCATGTACTTAATATCCTTTATACAATAGGTATGCTGATTATGTATTACAGTTCTGATATTCTTGATATGCGCACAGTTTCTCATATTTTTTTCTGAATCTCCACAGGTCAGAACAAAAATTTGTGATAAAAAAGTTCCACATTTAAATCAAATATTGTGCCCAAAAAAGTTCTTTACTCAGTTTTTGGTGTTCTACCATTTCCATTTAATAAGCAGATCCATTCTCTCCTACTATAAGGTAGAAGGGAATTCCCAGACTGCCATCTCTGGAGCCTTTCATTATGTTACGTACTTTCATCATACCATTCACATTTGTTAAAAGGAAAGTATGAGTAAGGAAGATGCATCCAGACTACATGAATCACAACACTCTGACTATTTAATTGATTCACCTTGAGTGGGCTTGTTATGAATTTTTAAGTGGAGAAGAAACCTGAACCTGCATTATGCAAGGGCTTGCACAGATAACTATGCTTAGGCTACATATTCAAGCCCCCTCCTTTTTAGTATCAGGCTTCCAAATCTGAAGCTATAGTTAACTGATGGATATTTTTAGACAACAGAGAAGATCTGTCATAGGAATCACGTTTACAATTAACTGGGAGGGGAGGTTGTTTGTGTGGGTGGGTTTGGGGAGGTGTTTTTTGGCAGTGCTCAGGTTGAGCCTTCTCTCAGCTTGACTCCTTCTAGACTTTTTAGTTCTAACCTAGCCCATCCACTCCTGCACTCTTCACCACAAAACCCAGAGCCTTAGTTCACTCTGAACTCATTATCTTCTATAACACCTTACTTACAGGGCTTGGAGATTTCGGAATATTTTGACTCCATGAGTGTATCTGAGTATACCTCAAATTGTAATAACATCTTCACCATACTCCTGCAGCAGAGGGAAGGACTACTGCCCTGTTTGCAGAGGTGGGGAATTAACAGTAGGGCTGTGCTGCAACTACTACCGTGATAGCACCATGTGCCTACTTGCCAAGGATTGTTTTTAACTAGTTACCTCATGTACTGACAGCAACGTAAATATAGGTGTGGCATGCAGAACTTGGCACAGGATGGAAAATTCTCCAAGGAAGAAGCAGCCACACAAGCTGCCCTTGCAGTAGCTAATTAAACAGTAGTTGAGGCACACGAGTCCATTGTCTGTAATGGAAGCTGAGCATATCTATTAAAAGCTCATACACAGATATCCACATTCAGTCAGGTGAATCCCACCTCAGCTCCCCAGCAAAAACACAGTTCACCTGAGATTTTCTCTTTGACACAGTCAAGACCTTTTGTTATCATTCTTACTTACCACAGTGGATATCACAAATCTGCAGTGGAACTGAATAATCTACATCTGTCCTCCAGCCCTTTTAAAAGAAAGAGTTTGGTCTTATTTCCCTTTCAGCAGAACAGTTAGCAAACATTTGTGTTGACAAAATGAGATTGCTTTATTAGTTTGCTTGAGTGACTGAATTTTAATTTTTTTTTTTTAAATAAATGCATATGGAGACAGCTAGTCAGGAGTATAGCTAGTGAGTTGCAATCACTTTAAAGTTTCTAAATGATGAAGCTAATCAGCTCTCCTTTCTTTTCCTTTCCTTTCCTTCTTTCCTTTCCTTTCCTTTCCTTTCCTTTCCTTTCCTTTCCTTTCCTTTCCTTTCCTTTCCTTTCCTTTCCTTTCCTTTCCTTTCCTTTCCTTTCCTTTCCTTTCCTTTCCTTCTTTGTGGAGAACTGTATTCTGACAGATAATGTCTTATTTACAAAAGAAACAATTTATGCAGGTAAACTTCAATTTTACCACACAATCTGATTTTTCACTAGGTAAAGAAGAATAACTCTCATTACCCAGAAGGCTCTTGCCAATCTCACTTTCATCGTGCCCCTTTCTTCCCAGCAGCAGCAAGTGAAGCTGACAAGGACCTTCCAGGGCAGGTGCTGGAGCCTCAACTCCAGCTGTCAGTCTCTCTTGCCCCAGCGTCTGCTGAGAACATTAACTCCAGAGAGGAGTAAACCTGTCAGCTTCATGCTCATTTTCCATTAATGTTGTCTTAATTAATTTCAGCTACGGAAATAGCAAGCAAAAACGTCAGAAATAATTTGCTCAGCTCTACTTTCAGGAGTGCTAATTCTAGCACACTGTGCACTTGCTCTGTTGTTTGCTGGGTGCCTGACCTTTTCCAGCTAATGTCAATTTTTAAAAAATTCAACTATGATTTACTTGGATCTTTTGATATCTTGGAACTTTTCATTACAAAGGAAAATATAATGACAGATTAACAATTTCCTGATGATATGCCTTTATCTGCCACTGACAAAGCTGCAAGATCATAGAGAGCAACTTCTCTGTTAATTAATCTCAACAAGAGGTGGTGGCAGCACATTAAGCTATAAATAATGCTCTTTGCCAAGTCAATTTGCACAGCGATCAGATTTGGCTGGGAGGAGGAAGCTGTGAGAGTGCCTGCTGGCTTGGTTTTCTTTGGGCTTTGGCTTGGTTTTTCATGGTTTTTTTTGGTGTGATAATTTGCTTATTTTGTACATAGTAGCTGGCAAAATCAAGACACACACCTGAATGCAAATTGTTGTTCCACACATTTCCCGTGACAAAGCAATTGATACAGAATCTCCCTAATGAAAAGAAAAAAATTGAAAAGTATTATTTTCCAAACCCTGGGACAATGAAAATGCATTGTGTCTCTCCAGCTCTTTGGCTTGTTTGCCAATAATACTACGTGTTCTACTGCATCAGAAAATTAATAAAATGTATATTCATTATGGAACTTTTTTTTATTTTCAGAGATATCCCCAGATCTCAGTGACCATAAGCAGCTGGTGTAGTTTTGCCAAGTGCAATATGGGCAGCAGAGTAAGAGGACTAATGTTCCCGCATTTTATGAAGCATCATAAGGCAGGATACCCTCCCCTTGTGGCTGCTCCCACCATGTTGACCAAAGAGGATCTTCACTTCTTTTTCCTGGTATACATGAGTTGAAGGAATCATCATGTCTTTACAGTTATTCTGGATTTACCATCACATTGCATGCTAAGAACAAGTTCAGCCTTGGGGTAAAATTGTCCTAAATGACTGTTCTGACACTTAACGTTGGATTGCTTACGGTTTGTCCTCAAAATAATATTAGCTACTCCACTAACAGCTATGAATCCTATACTGCTTTTTTTAGTGTGGTAAACTCCTAAAATAATTTGGGGCAAACTAGGAGAATATGTCCTTTTTCAGACATGACTGAACAGGGATTACTAGGTAGAGCATGGACATTGGTTTCTGGGAACACAAAGCTAAAACTTGATGAAAACTTTGTGTATATTGTTCGTGATGTTGAGACAGGAACTCTGTGTAATTTATACGGGCTCTCATTCTGTCACAGTAGCAGAGGACATAACAGCTTTGTACCAGAAGGAAGAAAACAGCGCTTTTTAATGCATCAGTGCCCTTCATGAAACACACACTTCAACACCTGGCTGTGATTTCTTTGTACCTCCACCATTACCCTTCTCACTTAGCAGTTCACACAGGGAACCTTTAAAACCAGGAAGTCTGAGCTCCGCAGATTTCACGTGAAATAAGCCAGTTGCAGGGAAGTGCCACTGCTACGTGTTCACTGAACAGAGCGTTTGACAACTCTCCTACTGTACAGACCTCCATCTCTGCCAGTAATGCAGCATTTCCCCAGATATCTTGCCCTACTAGGAAAGACTTCTGATAGCAGCACCAATGCCTTCTGTGCTTTGTGTTGATTAGGCGAGCAGTTTTTTCCCAGGCCTTTCCCCATGTTTATTCAGCTTTGAGATCTCCTGCAGGAGTAGTTATCATGTTCTACTTAGCATGGCCTCAGCTTGAGCAACAAAGCTCAGAGTTGGGAAACTCTACTTTTAACAGCTGCTATGTTACATTCAGCACCAGAGATGTAATGAAGACCTGAACTGATTCATTAGAAAACAAATTCAGCTTTCACTTTCCACCCCTTTGAGTGTAAGAGCCATCTACTTGTCTGTTACCCCCTGGTATGTGGACCCTGCACACTGAAAACATCAGAGCTACTTGAAAAAGTTACAGGTGCAGCATGTATCTGCATGCAGTGGCAAAGAGAGACATTCAGCTGGAATATATCCTAGAAGAGGGCAGGTGTAGGAGCTACAATGTGCTTGTGTCTTCTAAAGCACGTCACTCTGCAGCTGAGTGAAGTCAATGGGCACAGTCAGGAATAACCATAGAAATCACAACATCTGCATTTCTCAATTTACTCAAACTCCATCATATGACATAAACCTGGTCAGTGTATTAGACAGCAGGAGCACACATTTAGAGGTGAATATAAGACCACTGCGAAGCTGGCTGCTGGACCAGCAGGATGCCTTTCAGCATCGTGGTCCTAGTAGCTCCTAGGACCTGTCCTGCTAATATTCTCCTACTTGAAAAAATAATGCTATGGCCACTCTTCTGCTCTATGACCTCACTTTCCAGAGGGACCTCTCAGAAGATCACAGGTCAGGCCAACAAGGTAACTCTGGCAGGCAGGGTTGAAGGGCAAGGGCAAAGCCACAGTGCTGGACTGAAAACGTGTGAGATACAGGCTTAGTTGCAAGAGAGGAATGAGGCTCTCCTTTCATGACTAGCTGCTGCACGAAAAGAAATCTCATCCTCCCATAATATTTTCCCTCTCTGCCCCCACTTTGCTGGAAGTAGTTGTATAGTCATACAGTCAGCTGACTCAAAAAGCTAATTTGGCTGAAAACTTACTTTTTTTGTGTGTTGAGTTTGTTTCAGCAGCTGTGAGATTTAGAGTGGCTCAAGATCATCATGGATTTTATGCCTCAATTGTTACATGTCACGATGTGAGATTTGCCAGGTCAGTTGGATCAGTGACCCATATATGAAATACTAATAGTAACATTTGCTACACACATAAAACAAATACTACACCACAAAAATGATGTTAAATGAATAAATCAATAAATGAATAATATCAATAGTCACTTCCTTGGATGTGACTCATTTGACTTCAAGATCTTTATTCATTTCTCACTTCAGCGTGAGATCAGAATTAGAACTACATGCTTAAAAATTTTTCCAGTAATTGTTCCAGTATGTACATGGAAGGCTTCATTAACGCTTTCAAGCTGCAGAGTGGTAAATGGGATCATAAATGAATGTGGTTAGGTATGTTTAAAAGTCTTACAATGTTTAAGAAATAATATATACAAACCATGGAGACTGAATGGTACATCCCGATAGATTCACACGAGGCCAGTTGCGTCCTGTTACACACAAGCACCGAGAACCGTGCCTTGGTTTGAGATGTGAAGAAAACTTGTATTTGTTCTGCAACTGCAGCAGCTCTCATTTTCCAAGCTGATATTAGGGGAAAAGACTTACTTTTAGATGTACAAGGTTCATGTATAATATACTCAATTTTTATATCTAAAATAAAAGCCTCTTTCATTAGTTAAGTGCCATCAAATGATATGCAAGTAATTATTTTGATTCCCACTATTACTTTTTATACTCATAAATACTTGATCTACTGGGGATACATAGAAATATTAAGCTGTCAAATCTCTTTGCTATCATTTACAAGCTACAGTGATGTGAACATATCTCACTTGCTTAATGGAGAAGGCTCATATTTAGTGACTGATTTAAATGTTTTTCACAATTTAATATTATGTAATTAAAAAAAAATATTTACCTGGAAATTCTCCATGAGCAAATGGACATTTAACCCAGGAGCCTTGCTTAGTTGTAAACTGAAAGCAGAGAAATCAGTTAGGAAACTGAATTTTCAGTTTCAGTCTGTGGCTACAGATTTAACTAGAGATGATCAGTGCATTCCAGAAAGTTGTAGAAGATGAATTCACAGCTTTCCTGCTCTATAGTATCTTCCAACCCTAGATTTGAATTAGGCCCCCCAATTCTTCAAGTATTATTACACATACTTATTTTACAGAAACATGTAGTTCCATTGACTTAAAGTAATCTAAAATAAAACAATAATATGCCTTTATTAACCTTATGTGGCATTTTTTTCTCAAGTAGAATAATAGAAGGTACTCTGGTAAATGCAGTGTACAAATATTTTCTATTATCAAATATTAACATGGAAAAAATTATACATTGAGTGCATGCTTCAGTTTGCATTGACCTAAAACATTTTTCCTGCTTTTCTTAAGCAGAGAAAACAGAGGGGAAAATTTGACCTGTGTTCTACCTATCACTGCTGCTGCATTTCCAAGGAACCTCCTTTTTATCTAATCTTTCACATTTCCTTCATTCTTACTTCCTATTTATCAGAGCTATGAAACAAAATATTGATCCTAAGGAACATTAGCAACTCATTTTTTTTAGAGCTAGCAGAAAGAGGGCAGTTAATAGGTGTTTTAAAAAGAAATACTTTTACCTTCATGCAAAGTCTTGGGTGAGTGTCCACACGAGAATATTTAACCTGCTTGAAAAGAAAGCACTCAGCGTTAGCTAGTTTTATTAACTAGTTCCACAAAATCAATTACCTAAAATTTTCATTTTTAGATTACTGAGATAGGAACTGGTTTGTTTACATCATAAATATCACAGGAAGTTAATCACATAAAATAGTAAGAATAGAAATAATGCTACTTTGGATTACTGAATAATTTGCTTCTTTTTCTATGTAACATATCATTTTTTATAGTCAGTCTGGCCCACTAGAGGTAAATGAACTGATTCTATGGTGGCTCGTGTGCAAAATTCTGATTACACAGTCATCTTGTTTCAGTCCCTTATTTTTCATCAATGACTCAGCAGAACATTTAAACATACACCTAAAACTGTTGTTCCACCTTCAGTTCAGAATTTTTTCAATTTTCCATATCCCTATTCCAGAAAATACTTAAATATAGACTGAATTTTAGATATCCACTAAGTGACCTACAAATTGTTTATTTCTTGATTAACAACAGTTTACCCACCAAATGCTTCACCATAATAAGCCTTGTCTCATGTAAATAATTAGTACCCAAAGAAGCACTCTTACTTAAATAAACACTGTTGCTCAGGTGACTGAGCACAACACACGGTATTGTGACCAGAGTAACACCTCTTTCCTCTAACTTTTTGGAGCAGAATATAATAGATGTCATCAGATATGTCTACAATAGGGTCACAGAAGACCGTTCTGTAAGAGTCCACTCAGATATGGAGACAGCCTTGCCATCAACAGAGAAAGTCTCAGCCTAATTACAGAGAAGTGTTATATATAATAGCTTTGAGGCCTAAATCAGCACACGTGCATAGTATTAGAGTGTGAGGCATTGTGTGGATTTACTGGGGAAGCTGGCACTACCTGAGAAATCTCTGCAGTAGTCTCCAGCACACTATAGAGATGTTCTTTGGGAGTACAATAAATGCACCAAATTCAATATCAGACCTTGTAGGATTAATTAGAAAAAAAAGGGAAAAATAATTCATTCCATTAATATTCAGTCATTAAATGCAATGAGTAAATACAAGAAAGCACTCATTGTCTGTAATAAACTAACTTTGGATTGTGTTCTGGGTAATATGGCCGTTACCAGCCAAACCTCATTTTAGCTTTTTTAGGCTTTTTTTTTTCTCTGCAAGCAATGAGTTATTCTTCTTGTCAGTAGATGACAAATCCCACAGGGGCTGCTCGCATGTGTAAAATTAAATATATTTGGTTTTGCAATATCAAAGCTTTGTTGTAACCCATTAAATGGTGAATCTGAACATCCACTAAACACTTGGCCAGAAGGTCCTAATCAAAAAAGGCATTCAACTGTCTTGAGTCAGCCCTTCCCAAATCATGTCATCAGAATACTACTCATAAAGTTTCAAAAATTAAGAATTTGTATTTCATTTTATTTGCCTTTTCTGTTGTTACCTCAAATTTACTGACTTCTCTCCACTATCAGGAAAGCCTAAAACCTACATTTCAGGATGAAAGCCAGAATTCTAACCAGCCTTATGAATCCAGTGCATTCAGCATCATGAGACTTCAGATGAAGTATCAAGCAGTTCAACATACATCAATTAAAACGCTTTTCAAATTTAGAATGCAAGTGCTGGAAGAACTGAGGAAATGAGGAAACCCATAATTTCAAGACATGAGACCAGGCTGATAAAGGCACTTCAAAGAGATTTAGATAGAGTACAAGACAATTGTGCCCCACCAAGGTACCCCTATGTCTCCAGTAAGATTTAAAGAGATGTAGCTTCATCTCACATTTTATGTGTCTAAATGTTAAATATCCAAATCTTATCTAATGACAATAGACTCTTGTCATAGTCAGTGAAGAGAAAGAGGTGCCTTCAGAGAGAATTTCCTCTGACTACTCTTATATGCCTATCTTCAGATGAAATGAGTTGCCTTCACCATATATCTGTTTCACTTACTTTAAAGAAAATCTGACACAAATAGCATAGACTTGAACACCTCTCTGTTAGACAGCAAAGTCAGGGCAGATGAATTATGCCTTTACTACAAATGAAAAGCAGACCCTATTTACCCCAAAGAATTTAGCAAACATTACTAGCTTCACAGTCATCTCCACTTTTTATTTCTTAATAGTGAGTCAGTGAGCTCTTTGAATAAATGATGTGGTTAGTGTACAAGTACAGACTACTATTGTGGATAGTTTTAAGTATCAGAGAAGAAGACAGGAATTTTCAACTGCTCTTATTCCAAGGTCTAGCTCTTCACATTATGTCCTTGGTTGTGGCCTTCGATCTGACAGTTTGAATGAAATCTGCATAGTTCTTACTTTCTCAGAAGAATTCTTGAAAGAGTTTTGTATATCTTCACAGTGGTTGTTAGATTTCATTAACCTGCATAGGTTAACCATGACAAGCACAGGACAGGCTGGCTCCCAAGCTAGCGTTTGTGTCGCTGGGTTATATACAACATTATCCCATAGTGCCTTCGTATCTGTGTACAAAGAGTGGAAACATAATTCAAGATGTTTAAAAATGAATCAAAACTGTTCATAAATCTGGTACCTCTACATGTGCTTAAAAACAAATGCATTGCTTTTCCATTTCCTTGTCGTCTTTACCAATCAGAAATGCAGTGTTTCACACTGTAGCGGTATAAACCTTGAGTTCATCCCACCAAAGTCCTGGCATTTACCAGAGGTACTCAACCTGCGATCTTAGTCTTAGCAGTCTCCCACTGTGGTGACAGACAGACAGGTATCCCCAGGGCTCTGACAAGGGGATTGTAACACAAGTACATTCCTAACCAAGGACCTTCAGTTAACCATGTATGGTAAATTGGAATTAATTTGTACATCAGTGACTCAAGGTCATGGTACTGGAGACTCAGATTCTGTTCACCTTGTGTAGGACTTACATGCACACAACATGCATGTAAGAAGATAAATTCAAGCCCATAGCTGAATATCAAGAACTCTAATGGCAAACAAAGATGTGCAAGTAATTAATAATAAATAACTTTTGTACAACTTTTATGTAAATCTTCTTTCTATGTACATTGGGAACACCATAATTTCAGAGCTGGTCAACATGTATTTGGGGACACCTTAAGAAGGTACTATTATAAAATAAAAGCTCTCTTATTTATTTGATTGGTCAAATTAGTTACTTTGTACTGACTTTTTTTTTCCATTTAGGTGCATGTGGATGAGGGAATTTCTAGCATGAAATTCAAACTGATATTTCAGTTCACAGGAAGTAACTTGTAAGGTTTTACGTTTGTCTAATAGTCAGAAGTAGGAGAAAAATTTATTCCTGCAACTGTTTGTGAAGCAAAAACTTGAAAACATGGCCAGGTGGATGCTCAAGAGGAGTGAACAAACAACACCTGTGACTAGAAAATGTAGCAAAGTCAAGTAGCAGAGTCTACATCAGAGTGGAAACACCAGGTGTCCAAATTCAACTCCTATCAAGCATAACAATTCCTATGTCTACTGCTTCTCACAGAAATGTCCTGCAATAAAACCTTTTCATATTTTCTGATAGATAAATTCCAGACCCTTTAATTCTGCCAAGCCTCTTGCTGTCATAACTTTGTGTCCCAATATGTATACATCAAAATCCTGACATTTTGTATGAAGTGGACATTTTTATTCTGTTTTTTTAAAAAATGCTGGAAATTTTTATTCTTTGTAAAAATGCTGCTTGTAATAAATGGACATGTACTATAAAGCTAATGTTTGGAGAACATTTAACCTGGCTGCAAAGTCCTAGTTCCCAACAGTTCTGACAGTTTTCACAGTTACATTTTGAATGTTATAGGAGTTTGGACATGTTGTTATGGCTTGATGCTTTTATTCTCTCTCTCTCCTTTTATTTTAAGTCAAATACTAAAAATCCCTTAATGGGCTTCTTAGCATAGTTTGGGGGAAAAAATGTTGCATTTATGGTGGATTTAACACAATAAAACACTTTTTCAGGCTCTGCTTTTTTCTATCTAACTGGTAAAGCTTCCACTAAAGGCCTTTATATTTCTTTTTCAGCTTTTTCAGCTGTCATCTCAGACCAAACTCTGATTTTGCTGGAACACTTTGTGTGAATAACTTCCTGTTAAGTATGGGTACTCCCATATGCAGATAATCGTCTTATTTTCAGATCCCTGTTCCCTCCTTAAGTTTGGTATCAGATACCCTCTTCAAAGCTCTTCTTGAAGTCCTCCTCTCACATCAGCATTTCAAAGCTGACTTCAGTGGCTTTTCTTCCTTCTGACCAGTTTGCATGTGACTTAAGAAAATGTGGGAAATTATTAGAAAGTTACTTAGTTTTTACATTGGCATAAAATTTCTGAACAATTTGGTCTGAAAGTAAGTTATTTTTTCTACCCAGCATACAGCAAACCAATGTGACAATTTCCTTGGAGTTTTGCAATGTATGATTTTCAACTTAGATGAATTTCAAATTGTGACATACTACTGGAGCTATGGAAAATCAATCATATGAAGAGTAATCACACAATACTTGCCATTTTCAAAGGGGCAAAGTTGTATCCTCCGTGCATCTGGAATTGCCAGCCAACCCTACAAGTCAAAAAGTGGCCATTAGCTAGAGATTCTCAGATCCATCAATTTTTAACATTTCAGACATAATGTGACAGAAAATATTTCCATCAAAGATAAAGATTATGTGTTTATTAAAAATCTTTGCAAGCAGGATCTTTAAAAGGATGTTTTGCACTAGATATATTTTTTATTTTTCATCGTTAGGGTGATTGGAGCTGATGAACTAAGGTGATCGCTTCTATCACTATATTCCTACTACATGTGAGTCACATATTTAAAAGCCTAGTTTCATTTAGAAAGTCTTCCAGTTTGATTTTCATTAAGTTTCGTACAGTGTCATCACTTTCTAAGGGTATCAAAAGACATTCAAGAATCATAATATCAGATTTCCTTAACTTTGTTATGGCAAAGGATGTATCCTTAAAATCTGAGGAATAACAATCCAATCTGCAAGTGTATGCGCATGGCTGTTACAATACCCTAATTATTTGAATTCATCTGCAAATGTTTCTGTTACTCACAGTTTCCATCTGTTTGCTCAGCAATCATATTGTGGCATTCCCTGTGTATGTGCTATATCTTTCCAGTAACCTCACATCTTTCAGAGTGAAATGAAAGAAAAACTACCTGGGCTTGTAAGAGATCTTGTGGTTCAAATCACATATTAAGGGATGTGATTTTAGGTGCCTACATTGTACACATCTGAGTGTGACTAAAGTGCCCAAATTACTCTTACAGTAACCATATGAAGATCCAGCCAATGCAACCGGCAGAGTCTACAGTGCTATCGGGGACATCCCAAAACAGCCATCTACATTTGGCCAGCTAAGTAAGTGACTGCATTAACTAGATATCCATCAATGACTATAAGAGTTTGGACATCTATTTAAAATGTAGATATCTCCATCTGAACATGTACATTTAGGTATCTTAATCCACAAGGTAAATCCTGCCCCAAAATTCACTGAGAAACTAGGTCACATAGTATCTTGATAGCTTACCACGATCATTTTAAATTGGTTTGGTGACTTTTTATTCCTGATAAGTGACCTTTCTGATGTGTATTTAGATAACAAACACATTTTCTCTTTGCACCTGTTTTTCCACGTTAAAAAAACATGTTCTTTGGATCTCCTTTATAAGACAGTCTCTCAATTTCTGACCCATTCTTGATTTTTTATGTACATCTTCCACTTTAATTAATCATTCTTGAATATAGATAGAAGAATTACCTACAGTATTTCAAAGAAGGCCTTGCCCATACTTTCCTGCTAGCTTGGAATAATCTAAACCACTGGACCCGCTTTGTTCACATTTACATCATGTAAGGATGTTAGTTTAAGCATATTACACTCAGATCTTTTTTTCTCCACTATTATTTCTAAACAATGACCCACATCTTAGAGCAAGAATTATTTTATTTGAGCAAGTGTATGAACTTTCACCTCATACATTACTCTTCACCCTCCTTTAGTTATTTCATATCTGAAGATCTCTAGTCTCTTCCATTTATCCTGACCCTCTTCCATTTTGATTACATCCCTCAGCTGTATTATCAGTAAATCTCATTAACATGTTCCCATATTTTGTGCCCTTGTCATTGACAAAAATATTTATATAAGAGATGCTCTAAGTGTGGTCCTTAAAAAATCTTCCTATTAGCACAGTCCTATTCAACAGTAGTTGAGTTAGCCCTCCAGCTAGGTATTATCTACCATACAAATCTTGTTCTCATCCCCAGCTTCCCCGATTGTTCTTTCGGTTTCTCATGCAATACTAAATCAAATGCTATGCTGAAATTCAGTCAGATTAAATTTTCTGTCTTTTGATTTCTCATTAAAAAATCAAGTTAATCTTACATAATACTTTCTATAAATTAATGTAAACTGTATCACATTTCCTTACTGTCTCCATGTTTTAATTAGTGTTTCCTAAAAAGTCTCTTCTACATTTACACAGTCGTAAGGTCAGACAAACCTTAGTCAAAACCTTAGGTCTAGAGCCTTTTTCTACAGATCTTTTTCTCCTTTCTTAGCACAAATCGCAGATAAAATTTATTTGCTCTGAAACACAAATATATATCAAATTCCAGACTGTATTACCTCAATGCAAAGACAAGGAAGTAGCTGTGAATATTTCAGAGAAACTGATTTAAAAGATTCCTTCCTTTTTATCTGAAATAAAAAGACGTTCATTAATCCAAGACAGGAAATGACTTTTAACAAAGCTAAATAAAGATATAGAAGGCCATTTCTTGTAACTATGACCTCAATGAGCATTTCTACCTACAAGTCACCCTCCACCAGTTCAACAAACTGCTTTGAGCTTTAACTTACCACTGCAAATGCCCCTATATCTTCACAGGTAAACCATTTGTGACACAGGCGAATGTAATAATCCTGATCTCCAAGGAAGCTGGATACATTCACTGATATGATTTTCCTTGCCCTGTCTACATTATAATCAAACTTCCCAGCTGAAAAAAAAATAAAATTCAAACATGAAATTTTCACGTGTTTCTTTAATACTTTATTATTTCTGATTTTGTTATTTCTTTATAAAAGGTATTATAATTTATAAAAGGTATAGAATGTATTTCATGACTTGATGGAGATGAAATTCAACATCTATAGATTATTACCTAGGCTGTTGGAATTCATTAATTTCATATCATGATATTCCCAAAGATATTCTTATTTTACATGATGCAATAATTTCCATGAGAATAAATTTCAATTTATTTATTTAAATTAGCACTGGCAATACGGAGAGGCCAGGACACCTAAAGATTGTACCTCAACCATAGTACTCAAAATCTTATGTAGTTTATGTACGAATACTTGAAATATACACACTAATACTACTACAAAAGCTGATTATCTTACGTTTGCAATTTCATAACTTAGAGATTATGTTCAGTTTTATGAGATCTGTCTAGAGAAGAAAATATAAAACCAGCAATCCAAAATGCATGAAAAGGACACAACCTTCTTTCCAAAAATTTAAATATTAAATAGGTTGTTAATATCTCTATGTGTTACCTAGCATTTCCAAATCAACATAAAGAAACACAATTTCCAGAACATTACCTACCAATTACATAGTAGTAGTGGTAGTCCTAAATCAACCTTTTTTTCCCTGCTTATTCAGCTATGAAAACATATCACTATATAGGTCAACAGAAATACCTCACAGCTTTAAGTTACATAGAAGATCAGCTCACCTGAACAAGATGGAATGTATTTTCCCACATCACTGTTTCGGCAATCTGCGAAACAGAACCAGAGTTTTCTTCAGTGCTGCTTTATTTATAGAACTGTCTAAATAAACTACCAAATTATCCAATAGCTTCCCAACAGGAAATGTATGTCTTATACACCTCTTTAAAGGCAGATTTATATCCATTCCTACATAAAGAGCATAAAAGTACCCTTACCACAAACAGAGATTGTATCATAACTTGCCTTAAGGACCTATCTCACCTGCCTGGGGTTTCTACTGGAAAACCTCACCAGCACTCTAAGGTGGCAATATAGGATATAACACTGCATTTCTTTACCTAGTACCTAATAATAACTTACATAATACTAATAAAAATATAGCAAGTCAAACATTTATATGCACTCTACAAAATGTAGAGTAAGACTGGTCCTGGCATGCATAATCTACCATCAGTTAAACCAGTGTATTCCAGAACGTGGTTTGGCATCGCATTTGGGGTTTTTTGGTTTGGTTTGTTGTTTATTTTTCTTTGAAAAGATGTTTCTTGAAAACCAACTGTTTAAGATGTTTTCCTACCTTCCACATAGTATTCCTGACTCAGCTTGACTTCACAGTAATTTGGTATTGTTTTCATGGTCACATAGATGTGTTGTGCTACATTGACTTCAATGCAATTGAATTGTATCTGTACCTGTTTAAAACATTTAAAAAATCAAGTTTGTGCATGACTTCCAGAATACACGAAAATCACTAATTATCAGAGTTAAGCAAGCAATATTATTTGTTTAGATTTATTTATATTTACAAGGAGCATTACGTAGTCTCAGATATTGTAGCATTAAGAATGTAAAAGAAGCAGATAACACTTAATGAAAGGATTTCAAAAAGCATCATTACTTCTAATCTAGGATGTTGCTATCTTCTTCACTTACAGAAATCCAAATATATACAAGCTATAAAATAATCTTAAAAGCATACCCAATGCTTATTGAATTTCAAAAACAAAAAGGTCTTTCATACTACCAAAAGTCCAAGTTTGTAGGCAGTTTACAAGCATAGGCATTTGCAGAAGAGGAAAAAAATGTCTGTTGAAAGATTTAATGGAAATTTCAGCTAATTTATTCATTTCAGTAACTGTGAGAGAGAAAGTAATTTAGAAGACAAAAGTTGAGGTCCAATTATAGCCGGTCATTCCCTCACTGATATCAGAAACTATTACATTCCATATAGATTTTCATGCTGGATATATTCCTGTTTGGTACAAGCCTTTTGGAGGGTAGAAGATACCTTATCATCCTAGTCACTGAACTGAAACTAAGAAAATTTCATTAAATATGTTTGTCAAGTCTCGCCTATGAAACTTACCTTACTCTGAAAGCTTCCAATTGTTTATTGCTGGCCCTGCATTGCCAACAGAGACATTTGATCATCACATGGTACTACAGAGGGTAAACTGCAATTGCAGTTTGGGAGAGGAACTTTGTTTCACATGTGCAATCAATATAACATCAAGTAACACATTTTGTATGGGTTTACTAACAGTTATCCACCAGTAATTGAAAGCAAAAATTCATCTCTTTTAAACAGTTGGTCAAGGATGGGTTTTTTCTTCTTTTTTTTTTTTTTCCCGTTGCAAATTTTAATAACAAATACTTCTGGGTTTCATTAAGTAAAAGATTATACTCTGCTCTTGCAATTATTACCACGAATTTAGGACAGATGTGCACAAGTGCTTAGGCTGTCTTCTAGATGTTTTAATTCCATTGACATGGTTGGACGTAAATGAATCATATGGATGCACTTAAAATCCCTGTGGCATTGTACTTCCTATCAATTGGAGTTAGAAATGCTTCCCCACAATTTGGTAGGCACAAAAACAAAGCCAGCAAGATTGATATGAAAATTAGGCTTTGGAGAGGCACCTTCTCTTGGAAAAAGGTAAGTGGAAGAAGTATGAAAATGGTAGAGAATTGAATTTATGGGTTATAAAAGGACATTTTTCTATGATGTTCCATTTCACAATGCTGAAACATACATTTAATTGCAGTTTTCTGCAAAGTCAATAGGAGAAGAAAATGAGAGAGAAAAAATATTGGTTTTTTCTAAAGGTTCAACATTTAAATGAAAAGCAACCCCAAAAAAGGGAGTTTACCTTCTTTCCATTAAGGAGCTTGCTTTTTTTCCTAGTGAATCTTATATTTGTGCATTGAGATTGCTGTGTGTCCAGTGAAAAAGAACATATTTCGAGCCCACGGATGTTTTCTGAAATCACAGAATCACAGAACATTAGGGATTGGAAAGGACCTCAAAAGATCATCTAGTCCAATCCCCCTGCCGGAGCAGGAACACTTAGATGAGGTTACACAGGAAGGTGTCCAGGCAGGTTTTGAATGTCTCCAGAGTGGGAACTCCACAATCTCCCTGGGCAGCCTGTTCCAGTGTTCTATTACTCTCACTGAGACGTTTCTTCTCAAATTTAAGTGGAACCTCTTGTGTTCCAGTTTGAACCCATTACCCCTTGTCATTGGTTGTCACCGAGAAGGGCCTGGCTCCATCCTCATGGCACTCACCCTTTATATATTTGTAAACATTAATGAGGTCACCCGTCAGTCTCCTCCAGGCTAAAGAGCCCCAGCTCCCTCAGCCTTTCCTCATAAGGGAGATGCTCCACTCCCTTAATCATCTTTGTTGCCCTACACTGGACTCTCTCCAGCAGTTCCCTGTCCTTCTGGAACTGTGGGGCCCAGAACTGGACACAATATTCCAGATTTGGTCTCACCAGGGCAGAGTAGAGGGGAAGGAGGACCTCTCTGGACCTACTAACCACCCCCCTTGTAATACACCCCAGGATGCCATTGGCCTTCCTGGCCACAAGGGCACAGTGCTGGCTCATGGTCATCCTGCTGTCCACCAGGACCCCCAGGTCCCTTTCCGCTACACTGCTCTCCAAAGCTGGTCTCTAAATGAGATAAGAATAGATTTCAAAAACATCATTTGAGCATCTTTAAGAAAAACAAAAAATAAATTAAAATATATCATGTCATAAGCTTTTTTTTTAGGTGAAAGGCACATGTATTTTATCTTTGTTAAAAAAGGGGCATTACATATAACACATGCATGGGGGTGGGAGCAAGGTTTTAATACAGATAGCTGTACATTGAAGTTTTAATTATGCAAATTAAAATACTAAAATTATTAACTCTGAGTGAAGCACACCAGGAAATATCTCAATGGTAACACACTAAGCACATGAGTGGCAGGATGTTAATAAAAGTAGACTATGCCCAAAAGTTTGAGTGCTTTCATTCTATTTTAGTGCAGAATTGTAACTTCAGACACATAAACTGTTTCTCCTGTTGGGGCAGTTGCCCATGACTGAGTGACCAGGCAGACAAAATTACCCTCTGTGTGTGCGTGCGCGTATGTCAGAGCAAGAAAGAAAAGGGTAGCAGTATGCTTGGGGTACTGGTAGAGGACAAGTTAATTCTATTATGTTACAAGTAAAAATTCAGTTGTCTTGAATTCATTATGTTAGTTCTCATCCCCTCAAGAAGGGCCAGGGCTTTCACAAAAAAATAGCTTTCTGATGTAATTACATGAAAACAGTTTTGACACAAATATTGCAATATGGAACAAAATTTGGCTGAACAGCTATAAACAAAAAAGTAAACAGAAATTATTCAGTAGCAAATCTGTTTCCTACCATCCAGACTCAGAGTTCCTTTAATGTTCAAATGAAGAGAGCATGGGCTTCCTTGGACACATTTCATCACTGTTGAGATCTTCATGCTTTTCAGTACCATAGAAGACAAAGATGCAGGTGCATCATGGCAGAAGCTGTTAAAAATGCCACCTGCAAATGCAAATACAAAGAAAGAGAAATCTCATTGTGCATAGGATACCTGACCAAGTGAAATCACCAAAGGTGAAGCTTCAGCTCTGCTGAGATCAATAGCAAAGCCAGCACTTTACCTAAGACTTCCCACATGGCCAACAGAGCTGGTTGGCTTTGCTAGCAATGCAAGTAGGGGTTGAAAAAACTGCACTACAGATGGGGTTTGATAATAAATTTCCTGGGTTAGGCAAGTGTTGACCCACAAGAGGAAGGATTCACACTTGAAACAGTTAAGGCTATCAAAGTGAACTCAGACTAACAGTGTTTTTAAATAATCAGATCTGCTAGATCGTATCTAGACTAATAGTTTATTTACACTTTTTTCAAAACCATTACTTGTATATTGTAAGAACTCTCATAGGTAGTATTTTAATTTTAGGATTGGCTGATGGTCTCAACTACTGTTAAAATCTTGTTTTCACACAAGAGGGCACCATTGCATTCCTAGTAGTGGAAAAATCCCTTACACCTACAGGATTTCCTTGTTTTTTAAAACCAGAAGAGCAAGAGCAGAATAAATATTATCCAGGCCTTCTTCAAGGTGTAAACAGTAGGCATGGAACACAGCTACTGTGTCTTGTCTTATTTTCCTACGCAAAATTAGTTATCCCAAAACCTAAGGACATCTGTTTGCACAGCCACCTTCTGTAGGTCAATGCAAAAGAAAAAAACAGTCTTAAGGCCCCAGTGTTCATCAGTTTGCCATATTTAATCTCTTTCTGCTTCTCAGACTGCCCTGAACAGAAATCAGTTATTTATTTATGAATTGACGTTGGCACAGTGGATCTAATCCCCAGGGAATTCCTTGGGCTTCTCTACCTCACATACATTGTTTGTAGTCCCAAAAAATAAGAGCTCAAGAAACCATCAGAACAAATGCCAGGGATTTTTTTTCTTTTGGTTTTGTGGTGTACAACGCAGTGCACTTCATTTTAGCTGTAACTACATCATAGCAATTTTGAAATATTTCTTACCCTTCCAACTTGAGTACATAGTATGAAAGTTAAAAGATACCCAAATGAAACAAAGCACTTCACATATTCTCCACCTGCCTCCCTTGGGACAGGCTGGAAGAACAAAAATATCTGACTCTTATTAGTCATATGGCTGAACATATTCCTAGGAGGACTTCGGCTAGTTTGGGGAAGAACATAGTACGAAACACCAGTACCATGATACTGTCCTTGCCACAAAATACAGGATAACACTCTTAAATCATCAGGAAAAGGTACATTCTTCAACATCTAGCCAAAAATTGTTGTCAAGCACAGATGCCCATGAATTCACATCCACAGTTCTCACAGAAGGGTAGGATGTGGAGGAAGAAGGGCAAAACTTCAACTTACTTACTTCTCCAACCCCTCCAATGAAGGAAAGTGCTCTAAATTTAAAGACTGAAACTGTATTAACCTGCACAGGACCTCTTTCTATGTTATGAGATCCTCACTTTCACAAGATCCAGTTGCAGCTGAAGCCCCTTGCCAGGGACTGATACAGGTGGAGTGTGAAGATAGACTGACATGAATGTGGTACCTTGGCTTGATTCTGTCAGGCATTAAGGTGCCCTCACACTTAGTATCAAGAAAAATAAACCCTGCATGATACGTATCAAAAGTCAGAAAAGACAAGCACTTCACACCTGAACATCCACTCCATTTTTTTTGGTTTTTTTGCCATTAAGCATCTTTTGGAGGCAACAGGATATGCTGATAAAAGCCAAGTGGAAAAGTGCGGAAAAACAAGGACATTTTACTTCAACTGACAGTGAAATCAACACTCAATTATCTAAGGTAATATTGGCAACAAGAGAGGACAGTTTGTGCTAACCAAAGAAAAAGCACAGGTAATCCAAAATACACAAAATAGAACTTAAGAGCAGTAGAGTACAATGACTTTTGAAGAATTTGTAAACATATTTCCACAGAGATGATGCAGCCTTAAGAAATACAGTGCACAGCAGCCAGATGTGAACACTATATTCCGTGTTCCAAGAGTGGGTGGTATAACAATCCTTAAGAGTTATTGTACAACACCCAATCAATCCACTCACAGTCAACTGGGAAATTATTATATTGCAGAACTACCTGATAATTGTTACTAATAATGTGATGAGTGATGATTAGTTTTAGCTCTGACTCTTTGCTCAAAAAATATATTCTCTTGACTGCCTCGTATGACATAGAGTTGTAGCAACCAAATGGCATCTAGGAGCAACTCTTTCTGCTCATTTCCTTGGTTATTGGTGTAAATTTCTTCATCCAGGCCTAATCTTTCTTATTCCCATGTCTACGTAGAAATAATTTAAGGGAAGAGCAATGTGTACATATATATATATATATATAGTCAAAGCTGACAAATCTTCACAAAGTATTCTCTTTGGGTGAATTTTACTATATTATTTGACCCTACTTATTTTTAGGAGAGACTGTCATGACTTAAATAAATTTGGTCTCTAGTTATTACTGCCTGAGTTATGGTATTGTCAGATATAACAGGTTTGGAACTATCTCAGAAGAATCCTAAGTCATATCTAGGTGTGTTACTGTCATTGGATCAGTATCAGGCAGCTGCACAAACACAGTTTTAGGCACTATGCTCTGTAAGTGGGGACACTGTCTTCCTTGATTGCGGCTTCTACCTTCAAACTGAGAATAAATAAGTATTACACTGGATAAAATGAAATGACTCTTCCACTTTTGATGTTTTTCCATTAGTTTTATGAGGCACTTTGAGAATTGCAAAAGATGCAGCAAAACTCAATAATAATTTAAATGGACCATATCATGCATGAGGATATTAGTTTTGGATCACAATAAATATATGATACAAGTAAGAGCTGACAGAAAACAATTTTCATTCTATAAGTCATCACAGCATGAGTCTCATTTCTGACTAATTCTTCAGTAAGCTCTTACCTTATCATCTTTTAATCCCCCCACTTGGATAGTTTCCTCTGGAACACACACCTCTTTTCTTTTCTCACGAGTGGTATGATCTATACCCCAAAGGACATAAAGAGACATCTTGCTACACAAACCACCTGTGGAGTAAATCTTGCCTAAATTTTATGTTTATGAATTATAACTGTAATTAGCCCTACGTGAGAGAGTGATTGTTGCTGTAAGATTCCTTAATTATGGACACATGTTAGCCCAGGCATAAAGAACCCAAGGCTTATTATTCAGCATGTAGACACTTTCCTTGTACTCTTGCCATCAGCTCAACCACAGCAGATTATTTTTTAATCTGATGATGCAGCAATCAACCCAGAACTGTCATGACAGCAAAACACACCTTATGTACACCTGGATAATAGTAGCCAGAGATAAGCCATGAATACACAATAGAAATGATTAGATGGTTAATTTGCAGCCTCAGGCAAGAAGATGAAATTGAAAAAGTGCAAAAAAGTTGCAGCAAAAACCCATTAATGACAGGCCAAGGCTAACACCCAATAGAAAATCCTAACTGGTTTTTTGTCTGATATTTCTTTCCTGCAAGAATTTTAAGAATTTGAATGACAGTGCTACATCTGTGAGCACATCTAAAGCACATTAAAATTGCTTCACTGGAGCATCATTCCATGAGTATAAATTACAGTGGCATTTCAAACCTATTTGCATGTGATTTACCACAGTATCTGCTGCATTTGTGCATTACGATGATTCAACAAACCTCACAAACTAAATATACTCTCCTAAAATAACCATATAGCGCACTTCAGTTAATAAATACCAAAATTTGCTACTTAAAAAGTACTTACACCAATTATGAAATTGATTAAATTTCAGGCTGAGAGCCTCTCTTTCATGACAGATTTCAATGCACAGTAAATTAGAAGGGTTTCACAGTTGTACTTAGAGCAAGTATTTCAAACTTCCAAATAATGGACAAGGTGATATACTGTGCCAAATGATGGAAATTAGTATACACCCACTGTTGCACAAGTGAAGTAGGATGAAGACTGAAAAAATGTTTTTTCATCAGTCCTATAAGACTGAGTCATCCTACATGTTACTTCTATTAAAGATAACTGATAAGTCATTTTCAGGCAGCAGGGAAAACCTACAACCAGCTCTGTTTCCCATACATCATGTTTCGAGATAAGGATCTTTGGTTTACAAACTTTTCAGTGCCCAAAGTCTACATCCAGCTAATAGCCAAATATCTAGCTTAAGCTCATGTGCATCATCTAAGCATCTTTGGTAGCAAACAGGCAGAGGGAACCCCTCTTGCCTCCCTCCCAGCACCTAATTCACCTTGTTCTAAGGTGGGTAGAATGAATCACTACCTCGTGGTACCTACAGTGAGTCTCCACTATCTAGATCTGCATTTGTGTAATACCCAGCACAGATTTTAACTCATAACCAAGTGTCCTTCCCTCTGAGACCTGGGGGAAGGGTTTGGTCTCCTCAGCCTGTGCTGCCAGATGGCATGGAGGCATGCTTCAGCTAGGCAGAGCAGAGGT